>NC_140589.1:1690756430-1691366430 GCF_964204655.1 Triturus cristatus
ACCCAGGTCTCAGGGTGTATGTGACATGTCCTAGACATATCCAACCTGCAACTGTGTCCATGACTCATGACCATAACTGTACAGTTGCACATCACAGTGGTAATGTGCACAACACACAAAGGATTCTGTCCCCATGAACACGTGCACAGCCTGGGAGTGGCTGCACAAAAGTGCCACACAACCAACCAAATTTTTGCCCACCAAACACACAGGTGCGTACGCTTAGCCATTGACTGCAATGCGAACCGACGCGGGTGACTATCATGCATACGCGTCGTGCAGGTATGGACCGAGACCTGCATATGCCTTGGCCATTGAATCGTATGGATACGGGTGCGTGTGTATTTTCAAACTACGCATTGTACAGTCAGTTGATCGAGCCGTGTGCATCCATTGCCTCTGGACTGTCATGGAGACGGCTGCGGATTCAAAACTTGTACGAGTCGTGCGCTGGAAATTCAGTTGGAAGCCTACAACAATGTTGCAATTACTAGGGTTTTATGAAGGTGAAGATTTGAACGATGCGGAAGACGTGAACGAGTCGTACAATTCCATTGATTGGCCAGATTCATAGAATGCAACCGTGATGAACCTATCACTTGGGACACATGGCACAGATTCTGCCTCTGCAGCACAGATATAAGGCTGAATGGCCCCCAGGGAGCTCACTTGCCTGCACTACATGCTACTGGACCACATCTCTGTTATCACTGCTGCTGTCTCTGCATCCTCTGGCTACTGCTATGGCACGTACTCTGGAGAGGGCCCTAGCCTTCAATTAGGAGGAGAACCAGTCCCTGCTGGACGGGCTCCTTCCACAGTACAGCAAGCTGTATGGGAAACCAGGGGAGCAGGTGAGTGTGCAGTCCACTGCCTTCCTAATTGTGCATATTGTCTGACTAGCAGTACTAGCAGTGTGTACACCAGTGGCAAGCGTATTACTGAGTACTTTCATCCCCCAAAGTGTGTAGGTACATGTAATGAACAGGTGTTCTGCAGCTAAAGTGCATTTGTGCAAGCTTAAACTTCCCAGGCATTGTTAACATGTCAGACATGCAGGGCATTTGTCCATTTCCATGGGTGCACTACTTGTGTAACTCATTTTCATTTGTGATGACGACATGTATATCCAACTGTGTGCAGCGCAAATATGGGCAAAGTGTGTTAATGGACTTTTAACTTTGTCATCCTCACAGGTTGATGCCCACCAGAAGCAGGAGATATGGCTGACCATCGCCCGGGCAGTTCGATCGGTGGGGGTCTACAAGCGCTGGATCCACAACTGCCAGAAGAGGTGGCAGGACCTTCGGGGTTGGATCCGGAGGATCGCAAGGGTCCAGCTGAAGCTGTCGCCTCCTCGCAGGAGGGGCGGACACCGGACCCTGACCCCCCGCATGCTCAGGATCCTGGCGGTGGTCTTCCCGGACCTGGATGGGCAGCTGAAGGCCAGACAGCAGCAAGGAGGGGGTAAGTCCATGCCTAATCTGTGTACTATATCTGACATGCTATTTGCAGTCTTTTGGCCTGGTCACACTTCCACATTACGTAGGTCTTCTAGTCCAGTACTCATGTCCCTCAATTGTGTGATGCACCCTCCTCATCTGATCCACAGGTGTGGACCCTACAGTCTGTGGCTTGTGTCACTAGGGCACTGTGTCCCTGCAATCAGCTATGCTTCAGGTTCCGGACAGCATCTGTTACCGTGACTCTGTTGTGGGTTTCATGGGTGGGTCAATTGTTTACACAATGCCTGATATCTGACATGTGATCTGTGTGTGCCCTTGATATGTGTTCCAATTGCTGGTCTGACTCGCCACATGTGCCTGGGGTATTTCAAACACACCCATGCAGCAGGGGACTCCAATTTGTGGGCCTCAGGAGTATGTATATCAAGTGTGTCACACTTGCTTAGCCACCTGACTACTGTCCAGGGCTATACACTGTTTCACATAGACCTGGGCAGTCATGCCTACTCAAGGGCATTTAGAAACACTCTGTAATCCCACTCCTGTGTATCAACTTAAAGGTTGTTCTTAGTGACATGTGCCTTCAGGAGTCTGCCTCTGTGTCATTGTGGTGCGGCTTCCTTTTCCGGACAACTGGGGTGTGCATGAGTTTGAGGGTCAGCAGGACATCTGAGATGTGACTATGAGAGACAAGACCTGTGAGACATATAGGTGTGTGATCACTTGACAGTGCACAATGATTTATGCAACTGTGAACTTCAGGTAGCTGTGTTTCAGGCACAGCAGACTGTGATATGCTCATGTACAGGGAGTTGTGTTCGCAGAGACTCATATGTCTGTTTTGTATGATGTGGGGTCTTCTGGGTCCGGGATATGTTGTTTTCAGGGGATGGACAAGTGCACTTGTCAACTGCAGAGTTTCCTTTACCCATGAACTATGATTGTGACACAGTGCATACTGTTGTTGTCTGGATGCCCTGCCCCAGTGACAGGAGACAGTGTTGATTGACTTTCCAGGAATGCCAGTGCAATGGCATTTAACTTGCTATGAGTGATCCTCCATTGTGGTCAAATGTGCTCCATGCACCTCATTGTGGCATTGACTATCAGGACATGAGAACATCATAGTGTGTGTTGCTGGTATGCATCACAAGCATGTGAAATGAGACTCTGGTCATCCCTTCATCCTGACACCTCTACTGAGTCAGTGGCAATAGATGTGATGTGTGTATAGTGACATACTCCTACATGTTCACTTGCATGTCCAACACATGTGTAGGTGGTGCATGTTGGCACATTGGGGTATTAGCATCCAACATGCAACAGACATAAGGGTGCAAGTCCAGGAGGGATATGAGTGCCATGGTTGATGGTGAGACTGACAATTGGCTTATTCTAAACAGTGTGAGTACTTTGAGCAGTGTTCAGCTGATGATTCCAGGGCTTGCCCTGTGATGTGCTGTACTCACTGTGGTGTGTGCAGTCAGTGCATGTGACTGATGTTGTTCTTTTTTTCCTAAATCTATCCAGATACATCCACAGCCACAGGAGGGGGCAGCTCCATGGACCAGGAGGAGCCACAGAGCCTGACTGGGACAGAAGGCGAGGAGTTGGAGGGACCCAGTGGCACGGAGGGCGAGTGGAGCCACACCGAGGAGTCCTCAGCACCATCCACCCCAGCTGAGGGCCACAGCAGCTCGGAGGATGACTCCCTTGTGGAGGCAGGTGTCAGCAGCCACCAAACCCCAGCTAGTGAGGCTGTCCCCGCCACCTCCCCACCACCACCATCACCACCCTCCCATCGGCTCCCATCCCAGAGGTCCGTGGAGGCTCCCGTGTTCGGGAGCATGTCTCCTTTGTGCCAGGCACCGCACCACCTGCCCCTGTATCCCCTGCTGCCCTGAGTGAGGAATCTGTGGACTTGCTTCGACAGATACATGTAGGGCAGACCTCAATGCTGAGTGTCCTCCATGCACACACCAGTCTGTTGACACAACTGGTGTCGTTCATGGAGGGCATTTCATCGGGCATGTCTGCCCTACAGAGGACCAATCAGTTTGTAGCCTCCTCCCTGTCGGCAGCAGTGTCCCTCCTCCAACAGTCCCGCACCCCTCCTACCCCTGCACCACCCATGATTCCTAGCACCCTACCTGTCCCAAGCACACACACAGCAGCACATTCACACAAACCCACAGACACGGGCAGCACACAAACATCCAAACCAAGCGCTAGACGTGCACACAAGCAACCTCAGGGTACTGATACCACACTCACAGGGGATGGTTTGCAGACACACACACAGTCATCCACAACCACTCCACAGTCCTCCGATACCTCTCCCTCCCAGCTCCCTTCCCTTGCCTCACCTGCAACCCCATATCCCCAGAAGCTCTTCCTCTGTGACCTTAGCCTCTTCCCCACCGACCCAGCAGATCCAACTTACAAGGGGGAAGAGGAAGTCCCCACACACAGAGGGGAGTGCCCCTCACACCCGGACACCCTCCCCCAGGCGCAGTCAGACTGAGGTCCCCACCCGCAAGTCCCCCCAGAGCCAGAAGAGCAAGACCCCACCCCCACCCCGCAGCTCCACGACAAAGTCTCCGTCCTCCATCCCCCAGGTCACTACTCCACCGGTTCCCCCGCCACACCCTGCCCCAGGTTCCCCCACCCACAGATAGACCATCCCCAAAATGCTCAGGCCCTCGCCCCCTACCACTTGCTCTTCCACCCCCACCGCCCCCGGTCAGACAGTTTGTGCCACTGATGTGGGGACCGTGCCCCCCCTCTGTCCTGCCGACCTCACCTGAACCCCATTCCGCTCCCATTGAGTTAGGCACTGCAGTGGAGACTCAGTCCACTCCATCTGACCTGCCCACTGCAGTTGTGCCGGCACCCACCCCATCTGACTTGTGCCCCACAGTTGTGACTGCACCCACTACTTCAGTCAGCTCCACTGCAGTTGCCAGTGACTCTCCTGCGTCCACCACCCCTTCACTGCCTCCTTCTGCTGAGCCCTGATCCTGTCCCTGCGGTGCCTGGCCTGCCCCCATGTATGCCCCCTCCGAGGAGATGTCCCCTGTCCTTACCAGTGCAGGCAAGCAACGTGTGACAGTTGTCACTCAAATCACATTGTTGACATTTGGATATGGACTGGCCATTGGCCTTTGTTTGGAAAGGACTTTGCATTTAAAAATTGCTGAATAAAGCTTTTTTCTTTATCCTTGTGAATTTGATTTAGTTGTACATTATGTTGATGATGTTTAGCATGACCTTGCAGTAGTAATGCTGGATTTCCAATGTTGAATACTGAGGTGTTGATGTGAGGTACTCCATGTGGTCCATGAGATATGTATCCTATTCTGGTCGGTATCCATGTCATCCTTTGCAGCTAACTGGGTGTGTCATGATTATCAATTTGTGAACATCTCTGTAAACATTTCATTTGCATGGTCACATCTGTGGCTTGCACACATGCACATATGATGTGCTTCCCATTGTCCAATTTGTCTATTTCCCTGAATGTGGGTGCATCTCCACTGGACATGTAGGTGTGGGCATCATTGGTGTAGGAGCAACTGGGTTCTCTCTGCAACTTGCTGGACATATGTATTGAGTATGTGCAGATGACTTAAGGGACACTCCCGTACCCAGGCTGTTGTGACAAGAGCCTTCATTGTGTGGTAACTGATGGCTGACTGACCAAATTGTAAATTGTAAATTTGATACTTGTATAGCGCACTACTCACCCGCAAGGGTCTCAAGGCGCTTGTACGAATACCGCTGTGGAACCCATCCTGGCTTTCCCTGTGAGGCATCCACTCCTGGGCACCCCCAAGGTGGAGGCCAGGCATCCTTTAGCGTTGTGGGGGCCGTTGTGGAGATTAATCAAGCTATTGCCCAGAGTTGCAGAGTGGGACTCCATGATTGGAATAGGCACCAAGGCGAGAATTATCGGGTCTGTGGAATTTTGAGCCCAAGACCCGCCGGGGCGGGGAATTGAACCCTGGTCCCGGGCCAGACCTCTGCATCAGGGTCTGCCACTCTAACCATTGAGCCACACTTCTCCACCAAGTGTTCTGCTGACATGACTGAGACCTGCTGGGACTATGTTTGGCACAGCTGAGCGTCCACAGGAGTTGAGTCCCCTCAAGTAAGTGTGTTGTTCCGTGACATTGCCTGGGCCCATGGTGTGTGTTGTGTGAGCATGTGTGTGTGTGTTCACATCCCTTTTCATACACAGGCAGTGTTCCCTTGATATGTTCCTGTTGTTGATGCTTGCTGAGATGTACTGTGTTCATCCCACATCTTTGCCATGGGCTACCAGATGTGTGGGTGCATGACACACTACTGTTAATGTCACCTGTCCATGTGGGCTTAACAGATGCACATTGGTGCAGTTCAGGGTGTGTGGTGTTGAGGGTGGACTGATGTAAATGTTTGCATGGATGAGTGATTTGTGTTTGTGTAGGTGTGATGTACGTTTGTGGCACAGGACACATCTCTGGGTTTCACAGTTTGTACGACATCTACCTTTGTCATCACTGTGGACTTGTCATGCATGCTTGTGTCACCCCAATGTATGGTCCCTGGGGGTAGTGCTGTTGTGTGGCAGTCACTTGCTGTGTTAGCTGCTGTTCATTCCAGCTTGTGTCACATGTGTCTGTTGTGCTCCCTCTCATCTTACAATGCCTGATTGCCCACTAAGGGGGGCCCAATGATGGGTTACTTTTGTATGGCACTGTGTCCACATCTATGTCACTGTGGTTCAGCCCCCCTCATGTGTTGTGTAGTTGCCTGGGGATACTGAGACACACACACACATGTTGTGTCAGATGTGCGGTGTGAGGTTGCCTGTTTGTGTTTGTGCATCTGCACCAGTGCATTGGTATTGCTGTTGTGGGCCATTGTCTGGATGTTGTTTTTGTGATTTTCCCTGCTGTCTCTGTGAGTCATAGCACATCATTCTGCACATTCATCCTGGTTGTTATGTCCCATTGCTGCCATGGAATGGGAGTTTGTGACCTGACACCTACAGTCTACACAGGATGTTTTGATTTGTGTGTCTATTTTCGAGATGTGTGTATGCATTGTGATGGTCACTTCTGCTTTTGTATCATTGTACACTGTATGCAATGTCAGCCCCCATGAATGGTGCTTGTCTGCCCTTGGCCGTGAGTATGTTAGGGTTTCACAGCACTGTTAGCCTCACCACATCTCTGTGGGTATGGGACACAACCACTACTTTGCCACAAAAGTGTTTCATGTGTTGGGACCAGGAATCATACATGCTGTTTGGCATTTGCAGCCTTGACCATGATGACACTTACCTTTCGGTCACTATGATGAGGGGTGTTTTAGACCCCATCACCACAATGCTCAACATTTGCTCCAGTTTGGAACCACACACTTAACTTTTGTTCTACACAGTGAGTGGGTGTTGGTTTTACATTGACACAGTGCTATAGTGATGCTTGCCTTGTGTAGGTCACACTCAGTTTTTGGTCACACATGTGATGGTAGTTACATTGTATGTTTGAAGTCATAATCACTGTTGTGGGCATTTGTCACAGACTACACACTGTTGTAATGATGTTAGGGGGGATGTATTTTGCTGACATACCTAATGTTGGTGTACGATGGATGTGTGGCGCATCACCCATCCTAGGGTGGGGGTGGCAGGGGTGATGGGCAACATAAGCCCTATGAGTGGGGGGTGGCAGTAGTGATGAGCAACATAAGCCCTATGAGTGGGGGTGGCAGTAGTGATGGGCAACAGGTCCCCTATGGGTGAGGGTGGCAGTAGTGATGGGCAACATAAGCCCTATGAGTGGGGGTGGCAGTTGTGATGGGTGACAGGTACCTTATGGGTGGGGGTGGCAGGAGTGATGGGTAACATAGTCCCTATTGGTGGGGGTGGCAGTAGTGATGGGCATCATGAACCCCTATGGGTGGGGGTGACAGGAGTGATGGGCAACATAAGTCCTATGGGTAGGGGTGGCAGGAGTGATGGGCAACATAAGCCCTATGGGTGGGGGTGGCAGTAGTGATGGACAACATAAGCCTTATGAGTGGGGGTGGCAGTAGTGATGGGCAACAGATCCCCTATGGGTGGGGGTGGCAGCAGTGATAGGCAACAGGTCCCCTATGGGTGGGGGTGGCAGTAGTGCTGGGCAACAGGTCCCCTATGGGTGGGGGTGGCAGTAGTGCTGGGCAACATAATCTCTATGGGTGGAGGTGGCAGTGGTGATGGGCATCAGGTCCCCTGTGGGTGGGGGTGGCAGTTGTGATGGGCAACATAAGCCCTATGGGTGGGGGTGGCAGTAGTGCTGGGCAACATAAGCCCTATGAGTGGGGGTGGCAGTAGTGATGGGCGACAGGTCCCCTATGGGTGGGGTGGCAGTAGTGCTGGGCAACAGGTCCCCTATGGGTGGGGGTGGCAGGGGTGATGGGCAACATAAGCCCTATGAGTGGGGGTGGCAGTTGTGATGGGTGACAGGTACCTTATGGGTGGGGGTGGCAGGAGTGATGGGTAACATAGTCCCTATTGGTGGGGGTGGCAGTAGTGATGGGCATCATGAACCCCTATGGGTGGGGGTGACAGGAGTGATGGGCAACGTAAGCCCTATGGGTAGGGGTGGCAGGAGTGATGGGCAACATAAGCCCTATGGGTGGGGGTGGCAGTAGTGATGGACAACATAAGCCTTATGAGTGGGGGTGGCAGTAGTGATGGGCAACAGATCCCCTATGGGTGGGGGTGGCAGTAGTGATAGGCAACAGGTCCCCTATGGGTGGGGGTGGCAGTAGTGCTGGGCAACAGGTCCCCTATGGGTGGGGGTGGCAGTAGTGCTGGGCAACATAAGCTCTATGGGTGGAGGTGGCAGTGGTGATGGGCATCAGGTCCCCTGTGGGTGGGGGTGGCAGTAGTGATGGGCAACATAAGCCCTATGGGAGGGGGTGGCAGTAGTGCTGGGCAACATAAGCCCTATGAGTGGGAATGGCAGTAGTGATGGGCGACAGGTCCCCTATGGGTGGGGTGGCAGTAGTGCTGGGCAACAGGTCCCCTATGGGTGGGGGTGGCAGGGGTGATGGGCAACATAAGCCCTATGAGTGGGGGTGGCAGTAGTGCTGGGCAACAGGTCCCCTATGGGTGGGGGTGGCAGGGGTGATGGGCAACATAAGCCCTATGAGTGGGGGTGGCAGTGGTGATGGGTGATAGGTCCCCTATAGGTAGGGGTGGCAGGAGTGATGGGCAACATAAGCCCTATGGGATGGGGTGGCAGTAGTGCTGGGCAACATTGTATGTTTGAAGTCATAATCACTGTTGTGGGCATTTGTCACAGACTACACACTGTTGTAATGATGTTAGGGGGGATGTATTTTGCTGACATACCTAATGTTGGTGTATGATGGATGTGTGGCGCATCACCCATCCTAGGGTGGGGGTGGCAGGGGTGATGGGCAACATAAGCCCTATGAGTGGGGGGTGGCAGTAGTGATGAGCAACATAAGCCCTATGAGTGGGGGTGGCAGTAGTGATGGGCAACAGGTCCCCTATGGGTGAGGGTGGCAGTAGTGATGGGCAACATAAGCCCTATGAGTGGGGGTGGCAGTTGTGATGGGTGACAGGTACCTTATGGGTGGGTGTGGCAGGAGTGATGGGTAACATAGTCCCTATTGGTGGGGGTGGCAGTAGTGATGGGCATCATGAACCCCTATGGGTGGGGGTGACAGGAGTGATGGGCAACATAAGCCCTATGGGTAGGGGTGGCAGGAGTGATGGGCAACATAAGCCCTATGGGTGGGGGTGGCAGTAGTGATGGACAACATAAGCCTTATGAGTGGGGGTGGCAGTAGTGATGGGCAACAGATCCCCTATGGGTGGGGGTGGCAGTAGTGATAGGCAACAGGTCCCCTATGGGTGGGGGTGGCAGTAGTGCTGGGCAACAGGTCCCCTATGGGTGGGGGTGGCAGTAGTGCTGGGCAACATAATCTCTATGGGTGGAGGTGGCAGTGGTGATGGGCATCAGGTCCCCTGTGGGTGGGGGTGGCAGTAGTGATGGGCAACATAAGCCCTATGGGTGGGGGTGGCAGTAGTGCTGGGCAACATAAGCCCTATGAGTGGGGGTGGCAGTAGTGATGGGTGACAGGTCCCCTATGGGTGGGGTGGCAGTAGTGTTGGGCAACAGGTCCCCTATGGGTGAGGGTGGCAGTAGTGATGGGCAACATAAGCCCTATGAGTGGGGGTGGCAGTTGTGATGGGTGACAGGTACCTTATGGGTGGGGGTGGCAGGAGTGATGGGTAACATAGTCCCTATTGGTGGGGGTGGCAGTAGTGATGGGCATCATGAACCCCTATGGGCGGGGGTGACAGGAGTGATGGGCAACGTAAGCCCTATGGGTAGGGGTGGCAGGAGTGATGGGCAACATAAGCCCTATGGGTGGGGGTGGCAGTACTGATGGACAACATAAGCCTTATGAGTGGGGGTGGCAGTAGTGATGGGCAACAGATCCCCTATGGGTGGGGGTGGCAGTAGTGATAGGCAACAGGTCCCCTATGGGTGGGGGTGGCAGTAGTGCTGGGCAACAGGTCCCCTATGGGTGGGGGTGGCAGTAGTGCTGGGCAACATAAGCTCTATGGGTGGAGGTGGCAGTGGTGATGGGCATCAGGTCCCCTGTGGGTGGGGGTGGCAGTAGTGATGGGCAACATAAGCCCTATGGGTGGGGGTGGCAGTAGTGCTGGGCAACATAAGCCCTATGAGTGGGGATGGCAGTAGTGATGGGCGACAGGTCCCCTATGGGTGGGGTGGCAGTAGTGCTGGGCAACAGGTCCCCTATGGGTGGGGGTGGCAGGGGTGATGGGCAACATAAGCCCTATGAGTGGGGGTGGCAGTAGTGCTGGGCAACAGGTCCCCTATGGGTGGGGGTGGCAGGGGAGATGGGCAACATAAGCCCTATGAGTGGGGGTGGCAGTGGTGATGGGTGATAGGTCCCCTATAGGTAGGGGTGGCAGGAGTGATGGGCAACATAAGCCCTATGGGATGGGGTGGCAGTAGTGCTGGGCAACAGGTCCCTTATGGGTGGGGGTGGCAGGAGTGATGGGCAACATAAGCCCTATGGGATGGGGTGGCAGGAGTGATGGGCAACATAAGCCATATGGGTGGGGGTGGCAGGAGTGATGGGCAACAGGTCCCCTATGAGTGGGGGTGGCAGTAGTGATGGGCAGCATGTACCCCTATGGGTGGGGGTGGCAGGAGTGATGGGTAACATAGTCCCTATGGGAGGGGGTTGCAGTAGTGATGGGCAGCATGAACCCCTATGGGTGGGGGTGGCAGGAGTGATGGGCAACATAAGCCCTATGGGTGGGGGTGGCAGGAGTGATGGGCAACAGGTCCCCTATGGGTGGGGGTTGCAGGAGTGATGGGCAACATAAGCCCTATGGTGGGGGTGGCAGGAGTGATGGGCAACAGGTCCCCTATGAGTGGAGGTGGTAGTGGTGATGGCCATGCAACCCCTATGGTGGCCTGTTGCTAGTGGCCAGGATATGGATCCACTGGGTGTGTGTGACATTTTGCGGGTACGTGTCATTTGTTTGTGTGGTGGGTGACTGACTTGCAGTTTGCGCCGTCCGCATCTGTTCCTGATCCGGTCATAGATGTACAGTACTGGTATGACCTGCGCGATCGGCTTCATGATGTGTTCATCTCGTACACGCTGCTTGTTGCTCCGTCTCGTAACCATTGCTAGCTGGTCCGTCTCGTAGCCTTGGATTGTGTTCTGGCGCGAATCGTACCTGATATGCTTCTTTTCCGGATGCTGGGACGTGCTGTATGTGGCGACCCGTCCGGCACGTATGATTTGTGCATCGTACTTGTCCGGCCGGAAACTGCTGTGGATACTGCTTCCGGGCGACTCAGTTCGGCGTTCGGAGGTACGGCTCGGACGGAGAATGAAGCTTAAATCACAGCCTACCTGTCGGTCGGATTTGTGTCAGTTATGGGCATCGTACTTCCTCGCCCGGACGGACTGGCTCCGGGTACGAGTCGGTCACAAGGTAAGGCTATGAACAGCTCTTGGAGAGCTGTCCGACCCGGATCGGAATCGACCCCTTAGTGTTCCGCCATTTCAGATTTGCATGCAACTCATAATATCAACAGTAAACTAAACGTGGTAATTGTATGCAAAGTGTGGTACAGATCTGTAAACCTTGCCAACGTTATATGCAAATAAGTTTTTTTTTAACCATCTCATTTAACCTTTATCCTCCTTTTCTGATCTTCTTAAAACCTGAGATTTCTGCACTGGGCTTCAAGTGCTAAGTCTTCAAAATGTCATGCTGATACCTTAAAGAGCACATGAAACTATTTGCTCCCCCCCACCTTTTAACCTTGCCCCCCTTGAAATATCAGCACAAAACTTGCCCCATCCAGAGAAAACTAAACATGCTAAATTTTTACAGAATTGCATGTGGATTTGCCAAATTATACCACAGTAATGAACAATTGAGCCCTTTTTGATCATCTCCATTAACTGTACCCCCTTAATGAATCTGCACGAATTTGAAAATCAGCTGCCAAACTTCGTGCAAATTCATCAAATTGTGGTGAAATTAAGGGCAAATAAAAAGATTAACCTTTCCATCCATCAAGATATCTCTTTATTGTTTTTAGCTTTATAAATGCTAATGTCTCAAGCTACTGGAAGGCTTTATATATATTTATACTAAACCGAGCCAAATCACCTGTTGGAGCTAAGGTCCCCTTGAGTGGCCAGCTTAGTGTACTGCCGTTCAGCGGCTTCTATGTGTATGGAGGAGAAAAGAATGATACGGAGTTCACATGGGAAATTGTACTTTTCCGACCCCCCTTTTTGACCCCCGTTTGATCGATCTGCACCAAACTTGCCACGAGGCTCCAAACCCAAATGTACTTTTTCTGAAGGTTTTGTGCAGATTCGTTGAACGACACCAAAGTTATTAAGAAAACAAAAAAATTCATTTTTTTGTACTCATTATGGTGTGCATGTCTGTCGTGCAAGTGATGGATTGCAGAGCGAACTATAACGTGTAAATTTGCTGGCACTGCCTGTAGGTCGATACTTAAAAACATATATGGCAACCGGTTGTACTCCCCCTGCACATGCTTTTTACCAGGCAAAATTCAAAAGGTGTTTACCCGGAGAAACAGCGCGTGCAAAAATGACGGTACCAAACACAATTGTTGCACAACAAATGCTTTCAAATTCGAGCGCCACCTCCATTGGCACCTGATTGGAAAGTTACTGCAAAACAGAATAAGCCTGCATGGTGCAGGTATATTTAATGTACATGCACATTTATCACAAGGTAACTGCGTGAATCTTTTTGGATAGTCAGAGATTTTGGAGCCATCTTGCTCGTAAAAGTGAGGTCTCCAGGCCATGTCGAGACTGTCTCTTATGGGGATGGGTCCGTGGGCTCTATGTCGCTTCATGTTTTTGAGGCGGCCTTCCCTGAGTCGAGGTCTGACGATGAACATCTTTTCATCTGTTCTGTTGACACGGAGAACAGGGCGGCACTTCTAAGGCAACATTTCATTATGGTTAGCAGCATCAGTAGCGCAACGCAAATAGATGCCTCCAGTACACCTAAGTATAGGCTTTAGAATTAATGAATGGGGGGTGGCCTTATTTTATTTACTTGAGTTTTATATAGCGCTGGCTAGACCCGGAGGTATCAGAGCGCTTTACATGAGGAGAGTTACATAGGTTACAAGTTACACATTGTTACAGAAGGTACATCAATTACAAGTTACATCCGTTGGTTCAAGGCGTGTAGAGGGTAAGGGGTAATGTAAAAGGGCGACGGGGAGGGAGATTACGCGGAGAATTGGCACAAGGAAAAAGCTGGGGAAACTGTGATTTCCGCCCCACAAACCCTTTGTTGATACCATTTGCAGGGAAAAAAACAGACGCTTTCATTTGCAGCACTTTCTTCCCATTGTAAGAGAGGGCCCCTGCGTCGCAAGGGCTACGGGGGCCTGCGTTACACCCCTAAGATGCACCTGCTGTGTAGACCCGTCTCTCGGAATACATTGTCATCCCTGTCATGAATGTGAGTCTTGGCAGCGTCTTATGTGCTCTGAAAGCGCCTTCACTAGGAATCGTCATTTTCAGGCCACTTCTCTTCATTATGGTTCTAGACACGTGCCGGAAGTGATCTAATTAAGGCTGCTGCCATGTAGAACAGCGTTTGTTAGCTAAATAGCGGCAAGAAAAAGACATTTTCTGAAATCAGGCAGAGGAGAACAGTGTTCTCAGAACGAGTTTGTATTTTTTTATCTAGCGTTTTTAAGTGATGGGGGTTGCTATTGGGCCAGAGACTCCCTTGCAGAGCTTTCTTCTCGCTGTGATTGGATGGTACTTTTTCTCACCTTATTCGGTGCTTCCAGCTTCTTGCCCTCGGTGCGTTGAACCTACCGCCTTACAGTAGCTTTGGAGCAGCATTTTGATAAGTTTATGGATGCATGTAGCGTAGTGAAGTTCTCACAGCAAGGTAGGGGTGGAAGAGCGGTGTCTGCTGTCATGGACGAGCGGTGTCTGCTGTCAGTGAGCACCCACCATAGCCAACATCAGGGCACAAGTCCTATAAAAAGAAGTGGGGGGACTGACCAAGTAAGACAATATGCAAATGCCCTAATGACGTCACGACGTAGCGCTATAAAAAACATATATACAGGGACAGAACAAAGACAAAAGCATGCCTCTCTTAAGTACCTGTGAAGAGAAGGCAAGCGGTGTGCCTTTGTTTCCCTCTGTGGCATTCACATTTAAATGTAAGATTCCAGGCGGCCCCCAGCCTGCATATACAAACAAAAGGAGGCCGGATGGGCCCTTAACTTCGGCCCAGCTGGAGGTGAAAAAAGGCTCCGTCGCTGCCTGAACGTTGCTGCTGGGAATGGAAAGCAGGCAACGTGCAGTTGCTGCTGAACGTGCCCGGGTGTCTGAAAGTTACACCAGGACAAGCTCAGCATATTTCTGTGGGGCCCAACTCCTTGGCAAGGGGGACGGTGTCCTTCCTGTGAAAAGAGTGGGGGGGGCGCCGTGTACCTGCGTGTACCCCTGACTCGAGCCCTGGCCAACACCCAACTTTTCCCACAGAGACATGGGCCGCCAAGTCTTTTTTAGACAGCCCTCCGTTCATACCAGGTAGCTGGCAGAGTTGAAGCAGTACCTCTTCCAGCTAGGTGAGTAACGCAGGAGTTCACCAGGGCTACTGGACACACATACGACCCATATCACTTAGAGGGTCCTTTAGATTTCCATCAAACACAGGATCTCTTTCCCCTTTGGAGGTGAAGGGCCTCCGAGGGCCTCCAAAGCTCTGGATTTCTCCCTTCCATTCTGTCAGCCTCACCCCTGCTCCTCCAGCGTTCAGTGCAGAAGGCCTCTTACCTTAGATTTATAAGCAAATAGATAGTGCCTTATTAATGGTGATGTGGCACTGTCACAACTTCACACAGCACTGTGTGAGTGCAGGCATTGAAAAGTTATCTGTGGTAATAACATGCAGTATGGTAACGCTGCAAACGTAGCTTCGGACTGCCAGGTGGACCGAGCATTGTGAGCCTGGTTCACAAAGGTAAACACACACTTTTATGTAAGTTTGCTATCTTTTTGCTATTCACAAACTCCGATTTAATAGTAATTTTACAACTGCGGAGCCTCTGCGGCTGGAGCAGAAAACTCCGCACATAAAAATATAGGCCTGTCCTATCCTTTTATGTGCAGAGTTCTTCGCCACATCCGTAGTACTCATAAACTTACTATTGAATCGCAGTTTGTGAATAGCAAAAAAATAGTAAACGGACACAAAACTGTAAGTTTACCTTTGTGAACCGGGCCCTTGGTCAATATTCCTTTTGTCAAAGGGTTCAGGCTGTTAACGGCTTTTGTTCTTTGCACCTGTTGGCAGTCAGGTTTCTAAAGGCAAAGCTACTTTTGGCGGGCACCTTTTATATTACAGCTCTTCCTTCCCATTTACCATGAAAGGCAACACTGGCCCCTCACAGGCCTCTTACCCAGCACACGTCCACAGTGGGCGGGGCCATCCAGCCAGAGCTCAAGGGTCGTCCGATTCTGCCACTGGGAAAATAATGGTTTGGCCAAATGAATGCCTGGCCCCTCTCTCTGAAAGGATCCTCTCAAAGGGGCCAGCCAATGAAAAATGTTACAATATATGGCAAACCCAAACGTCATCGAACAAAGCACCACTCTGGAATGGTCAGCGCTGATGGTTGTTAGTGACTCGGGCCCAGGTACACAGAAGCTTGTTTCTCTACCCTGGATGCCCCCGTTAGATGCTTGGTATGTCCTCTACGTCACAGCGCCATTTCTTTTGCTTCTTGAATCAGCAGTCTGTGCCTCTGGAGAGAGGGCTCAGCTGTCATTCCCACAGGTATCATCTTGACTGTCTTTTCTTTCAGAGCGGTGTTACCGTCCCTTATTGCAGGTACAAGTTTGTCGTGTTTGCAATCAGAACTCTTAGCATTTCCAAAGCCTCCCCTGCTACACCGAGCAGCCTTTCTCTCTTGCACTCATCTCCCATTATGGACACTCTTATCCCGTGCTTAGGGGTGTCTCATTACCAGGCCCATTGTAGAGGCCTTCCATGCAGAATGCTCAAAGCTTTCACATCCCACCTTTCCACAGTGCGAGATTCTATAAAATCTTCCCTATTCTGCTTTCTGGCTTAAGCTGTCTCAAATAGTTCTTTGTTTCACCCCCCTGAGACGGTCCCCCTTCTCGTCATTGTCTCTTGAATGTGGATGTGCGGGTCTTTGCATTCCTTCATTGTTAACCGCCTGTCTTAGGGCACGGTTTCCATGTCCCGGGGATTAGACTGATGCTGGTACAACAGCAACCAGCAATGGAATGAATTGAAAGAAAACTACAGTTCTGTTTTTCCCTCGCCTTTACATGGTGCTCAGAGCGTTTATCTGTGTGCAACTCCAGGTATAGGGTAGCATACACTGCCCCAGGCAGTGAATTCATACTTTGGACCATGTTACATGTTGTAAAGTTTTGCTGCTTTCCTCTATTTCTGTTTGTGGTCGTCACTGCAGTTCTGAACATCCCCCAAAAAGTATGCATTATTATGGTTCGATAGGCGCAATATGAACATTGTTTTTGCGTCAGTAAAAGATCGAGACCTAAAAGCAGCCTTGTTGGAGGTTGTTAGAACTAGGGGTCTCTAGTTGGCAATGGTTTACACCTTTGTCCAAGTAGGGACCCTTGCTTCTAGAGAGAGGGAGTTACACCCTTGGACAACCCCTGCTCACCCCATTGGCAGCTTGGCACGAGCAAACAGGCTTATCTCAAAGGCAGTGTGTGAAGCATTTGTGCACACATACAGTAATACAGTAAAAACACTTCAAACGGATACCACAATAATTTAGAAAAATAAGTAATCTTTATCTAAACCAAGCAAGACCAAAACCACAAAAATCCAACATACATTTATCACAATATGATTTTTAAAAGGTAAAAACAGTTCCGTCCATAGCAAACTGTAGATGCGACACTTTTAACACAAAGTACCTTGGATGCGTCAAAATCATAAACAAAAACAACCACAGGGAAGGTGATGCATCGGTTCCTTACACACAAGGAAGGTGATGCATTGGTTCCTTGCTACAAGGGAGGTGATGCATTGGTTCTTTACTGCCACGCATGGGAGGTTATGTATCGGTTCCTTACTGAAGAGGAGGTGATGCGTCGGTTTCTTACTGTGCAGGGAGGTGATATGTCTGTTTTTTACTGTGGCCCCAGCATTGTTGTAGACTTGGCGCCCCGGTGTGATGCGTGGGGATACGGGGATGCGTTGGTTCTCGATGCGGCAGTGGTATTGCATTGATCTCTACAGCTGTAGTCCCACGATGCATTGGTCTTGTAGTCGCACAGCAGGGCCTACGTCGGAGTCGGTGCAGTGATCTCAGACTTCGGAGAGCGATACACGAGGCTCGGCTTGTGGTGATTTCTACAGCCATGGGCAGGTGCTGAGTCAGTTCCTTCAGCGGCACAGTGGCAATGCATCAGAATTCTTCCCGCGCCGTGGTGTTGCTTCGGAAACGGGCACAGATTTGTCACGCTTCTGTAGTTGTTTATCTTTTCTCAGCTCCCAACAGCAGGAACAAACTCCAGAGGACCAACACAGGAACAGGCACCTCTTGGCAGGACAGAACTCCCAGCAAGGAAGTTCAGGGGGGCTGGGGGTGAAGTCTTTGTGTCCCTGAGGCTTCACAACAGGAGGCAAGCTCTACTTCAAGCCCTTGGAGATCTTCTTCAAACAGGATACACAGCACGCAGCAAAGTCTTTGTGCTCTACTTGGCAGAAACTGCACAGGGCAGCCCCAGACAGCACACAGCAAAGAGGCAGTATTTCTTCTTCAGCTTTCCCAGCTCTTCTCCTTTGCAGATGTTCCTCGAGTCCAGAAGTATTCTAAAGTTCTGGGGTCTGGGCCTCTATAATTATGCTCAATTTCTCTTTGTTCTCTTGTGGCAGAGAGGCTCAGTCAAAATCATTTCTGTCCTCTCTGGTCCAGCTTCCCAGCAATAGGTGGAGACAGCATTGTGTAAGGCAGACCAGGCCCATTCAGGTGCAAGGAAATCTCCTCCCCCTACAATAAATACAGCCCAGATCTATTCATCCCAGCCCTGACTCATCCAGGAAAGGCATGACACACCTCCAGCCCCCAGTGGCTGTCTGAAGAGAATGCAAATCCCCAGTCCCTGTCACTCCAAAGCCAGGCAGTCAATCCACAAACCAGAGGAGGCACACAGGATGGCTAAGCAAGAAAAGAGTCCCCCTCTCTTTGATGATATTATAAGCAAGAAAATACCCACTTTCTAAAAAGTGGTATTTTCAAACACATAATATAAAAACCATCTTTTCTAAAAGATGCATTTTTATATTCTGAGTTCAGGCATACTAAATTCCACTTTTAATCTTCTCTCAATGGGATGTTATATTTATAAGATGTTATAAATAAGCTCCCATTCTATCCTATGGGACAGATAGCCTTTCAATAGTGAAAAATGGAATACACTGTATTTCACTATCAGGACATGTCACACACAAAAGTACATTTCCTACCTTTCATATGCACTGCACCCTGCCCACAGGGGTACATTGGGTCTTCCTTAGGGTTGGCTCACATGCAATAAAAGGAAAGTTTAGGGCCTGGCAAGTGGGTGCAATTGCCAGCTCGACATGGCAGTGAAAACTGCATGCAGGCGCTGCAGTGGAAGTTTTGAGAACCTTTTGCAAGGCTGCTTGTGTGGATGGCAAAATCAGTGCTGCAGGCCCGCTAGCAGCATTTGATTTACAGGCCCTGGGCACACACAGTGCACTGTACTAGGGGCTTAGAAGTAAATCAAATAAGCCAATCATGGAAACACCACTCCATAATAACAATTTACACAGAGAGCATATGCACTTTACCACTGATTAGTAGTGGTAAAGTGCCTAGAGTCCTAAAACCACCAAAACCAGGGTAAAAAACAAGGGGCCCAAAAGCAAAAAGTCTGGGGAAAAACCCGCTGGAAAAGCCAGGTCTAACACAACCTCCTTCCAGCCTAAAACCAGGGTAGACTAATCAATCCCTTGATGAACTTCCCTGCGTGAGGCGAAATAACCTAGACCTGGTCAAAAACAGTGGGGGCATGTTCTGGTTCCACACCTTGCTGAACCCAGTTGGATCCCTCTGTCCATACTCTCAGGGCCCACTAAGCTAACCCATGGAGAACCCTTCTCTTCATCTGTGGACACCATCTGTGCAGTTCCTAAACTCACTTTGCTCACAGATGTGTCCCAGTAGTCAGACAGTACCCACATGGCCCACACAGTGGTAGTCCACCCCTGGGGTGTGACTCCCCTCCAGAGGTAACTCTATCCACCAGAACAGGAACCCACAGTGGCCACTGACAGTTGTCAGTGACAAGACCCAGGCTTTATGCCTCTCAGGGCTCTCCAGCCTCTGTGGCGTCAGAGATTGGGGGGCAGTAGCCCCTCGTGCCTGCCACCCATTGTCCACTCTCCCTCCTGCCAGGTCAGGTATGGTATACTGATGCTGGCCCACCAGCCCAGGGTCTGTACCCGAAGGCTGGACAGGAGACTGAGGTGGTCTCTCACACCCGGGCTTTCTCCCTGCACCCTCCCACCTGGAGTGGTACCCCCAGGCTCCAGGATTGTCAGGGAACCTGTGGCAGGTGTCCTGCACAAGTTGCCCACCAGTTCAGGTGTGCTATCCTGCAACTGGTACCCCAGTCCAAGGTCTGTACCCTGAGGCTGGACAAGGGACTGGGCTGGGCTCTCCCACACCCTGTCCTTCTCCCTGGGGCTCTGCACTCTCCCACCTGGAGCAGTCCCCCCAGACTCTAGAATTGTCAGGTCACATGTGGGAGGTATCCTGCACAATTCACCGACCAGTTCAGCTGTGCTATCCTGCACTGGTATACCAGCCTAGGGACTTTACCCTTAGGCTGCGTAGGGGTGAGGCTGCCCTGCCCCAGCCCCCCCTACTGGGTACTGGGGCCCTGAACCCTCCCGCCTGGAGCGGTACCCCCAGAAGACAAATGGGTAGGGCACTGTTAGCAGTTGTCCTTTCCTCCAGGTCATGGGGACACCATGAACCTGGCCCTCCAATCCAGGGTCTGCACCGTTAGGCTGGACCTGTCCCTGGCAACCCAGGACTTCCGGGGGGGTACACCAACACCTCTAAGGGAAACACACTCCTCGGGAGTTGTGCAAGAGTCTGCCTGGCACATATCTTCAGCCCTCTGTCCACCTGACAGAGCTTGCAGACCACCCCCAGGCCAGAAGTGGCCTTACCAGGGTCAGTCCTGGGGTGCTCTGACCTCAGAGCTGGCAACCCCTGACCACTGGTCCTTCCACCCCGGACTGTTTACCCCCTTCACCTCTCTCCCTGGACTCATGCACCCTCCCAACTGGTGAGGTGCTGCCAGACACCAGAACTGGTGGGACGCTTTTTACAGCAGCCCCCCAACTCACCTGACACCTTGGGACCCCACTCAGGGGATGGCCTCCTGTTACAGAGCAGACCCCCCTCTTGGTGTTCCCTTATGGAACCAACCAGGCCTTGAGACTGGGTTTCAGGCACCTCGGTACACAGCCCACTCCCACTCCTTCTCCTCTGAGACAGGATATGGGACCCTGACCACTCCCACTACTGTGGGACCTTTCTGGGCTACCACAACCCTCCCCTACCTCACTTGGTAGGGGAACACCTGAGCCACCTCCTTCAGGATCAACCCCAGATGCTTCTTCAGATCCTCCAGAATTCACCAAAAGGTCTGCCTCCGGTGCAAGCTCCCTCTTGTCAGAGAACCCACACTCCACCAGGTGTTGGCATAGCTCTGGAAAACAGGAATTTACA
The DNA here is from genome assembly GCF_964204655.1 of Triturus cristatus. Lineage (NCBI taxonomy): Eukaryota > Metazoa > Chordata > Amphibia > Caudata > Salamandridae > Triturus > Triturus cristatus. The sequence goes on from NC_140589.1 coordinate 1,690,777,327, forward strand.
ATATGCTCTCCAACAATTGAATCACACAGCCCCACACAAGTGTTAACCAATCTACTCTTTGCCTCACCATCCAGTGACTCGCACAAGTACACCATATCACTCTACTGAGACTGGAAAGACATTGTCTGACTGTCTCTGTCACTCAACCCACACTCTACAGGGTGGTCTCCACAATCACATACCAGGACTTCTACCATGGGGGAACCCCTCTCCCTGCACCTCTCATCTAGAGTCAGTAGAGTGTCCCTCCCACCACTAGGAATATGATTCTCTGAGCCAGTTCCCCAATCCATCCCGGGAAACTGCATACCACTGGAGCCACCTCATAAACCTCATCTGGTGTATGTTAACTCTCTCCTTCAAGTCAGGTGCCACCTCTCTGGGTGTGCATACTTCTCCCTCAGCACTATACCTTTTTGGTGCCACCACCTGAGCTGGACTCCACCTCCAGCCCAGTCAAGCTCACTTCCTGAGCTTCACACATTTCTTTTCCAGCTAAGGCTCGCTCTATCTCCTCACACCCCAGAAAGGTTTTTTGTAAATATCTCCCACTTATGAAAGAAGATAGCTGCACATATGATGTTAATGTTTGGAACACAGTGTCTCAAACATCAAATAATAGACTTTATCTGCGCGAAATGATTTCTGCTCCGATAAGTAAAGCTTGGCTTATGGGAAATAATTTTCAGCATTGTAGATTTCGGAGAAAAAGCTTTGGAAAAAGTGTGGATGGTTTTCAATCTTTTTTTCTTTTAAAGGATGTGGAAATACGATGTTTGCAAACAAATGGGGGATAATTAAGCAGCCTTATCTTTGTTTAACATCTCCCTGTAAATACATTAGGGGTTTCTGCAACCTTGTGAAAATGCTGGAAGCAGTGAAAGCCTTAAATAGCCAATGAATAGTAAATGAAGACTTGTGGCTAATGGAGTAAAATGTAGCCTGCTATTTATATGTAAAGTATTTCCTTTTTCACCCAGAATCACGCTTCCTTCATTCATTTTAATATCAACAAGGAAATGTGTTCCAGACGTGTGCTTAGTCTTTTGTGCACAGTGAATGTTTACATGTGAACTCTGTATTTTAGGGACATGTTCATAGCAAGGAAGAAGTTCTGTCGACACTGACTCAATATTGCACTATGTGTAACCCTAATACCACAAACGTTCTTCAGAATAATTTAAAAGTATTTGTTTTAAAACAGGATGATTAGCATTAGGGATGGAGAGAGGTGCTAGCGTTTTGTCTTAAAAGTTAATGTTTGTGTTTTGGTTCTAAGTTACTACAATTGTAAAAAAAAATCACATCAGTTTGTAAGCCACTTAGCTATATTTTAGATATTCAATATCAATTCCTTTAGAACATAGTGATACGTTCAAGAGTTGACCAGTGGGAGTGTCACTCTAAGGGGCCTATTAGGATGGTGGGCGGATGTACCCTAGTAGTGCTGGGACCGGCCACCAGTGGTGCAGCGGTCCCGCACAGGCAATTAGGATGCCACCGCCACGGTGGCATCCCCCATCCACATCATTGTGGCGGGCGGTGCACACAGCACTGCCCACCACAATGCTGTGGCTGCACATTGTGCATGCCCAACGTGGCAGGCACCGCGCAGTGCCTGCCACGTCGTCCATGCAAATGCAGGAGGATACCATAGGTACCCCCCTTGTGCCCCCCTACCCCCCAACATCCTGGGAGCCTGCAACGGGCCCCCAACTGTGGGATCCGCATGCCTTTCCGTGGCAGCAACACCGCCACGGAAAGACTGCTTCCTGCTGCAATTGTAATATGGATGGCGGTGTCTAGCAGACACCGCCACCATATTCAACCCTTTTTCGCCCTGTCGACTCGTCGACCGGGCGGAAAAGCAGCGGACGGTCTTCCCATCCACCGCGGTACCCCCCCACCATCATAATATGGCGGGGGGAAATGGGAGGCGGTGGGGGATGATGTCGAGCGGATCGCCATCACCATGCGGGACTTCATCATAGACACCTAAGAGTGTGGTCAAACTATATTTTTTAGGTTTCAATAGTTTAATGTTGGTGTAAATACAATGGCACATTTGTAAGGGGAAAATTTGAAACTATGCTTTCATGCCATTGTCTGTAATACTTTGCACTAGGTATCGCCTATTTAATTGCGTGCATGGATGCCAATGGTAGGTAGCCCTTTGGCACCCATGGTTTGAGCATTCATGGAGGCAGGAACAGCTATTAAAGCTGTCTCTAAGAGACATTGGGCTGGATCATAAAACATTTTTGACTGGCGCTCTTTCGTGTCCTTGGTATACCAGACTGCGGAACCAAAGCAAAATGGAAAAAATGGTCAACTTGCCCTCATCACTTTGCCTTCTCACACAATCTCTCGGCTTTCCATCCATCCATTATCCCTCTCTTTCATCTCTTTCTTTCTACCTTCCCCTCCCTCCCTCTCTTTTCTCCGCTCTTGAAGCCTCCACTTGCCTGCTGAAATTAACCGCGGGGAGCTGGGGAAAGTGACAGAGGGACCAGGAGCAGTTCTGGGCTTTCAACACTGGCCCCCAAGGGCTCCAGTCAACCGGATAATGCCTGCAGGAATAAAAGGCTTGCCTGACCCTGGTACCAAGTTAAGGCAGTGACTGCTACTGTATTATGAAAGAAGGTTTCTGGAGGGGTTAATGTAAGACAATCATTTTGTGCATATTTGTTGTGCAGTATTTTGTGCAGATGTGATGTGTTCCTTTTGGTTTTTGAGCTGAATTATTGCAATATAATGCTGTAATGTTGTACTGTGGTTTATTGTGTTTGCATATTTGGTTGATTGCTTTTTTTGTTATGTCCTGTTATGTTTAATTGTGTTTTTATGCTGCTTTGTTTGTTGTATTGTGCTGTGATCAGTTGTTTCCTTTAGATATTGTAGCACAGTGATGTTATATACACTGGGTTCCTCGTGGTTCTGGGGTGGACTCTGAACAAGATATAAGTCTTATGCGAGGAGGTGTTAGGGTGTGGCTAATGGTGAGTATGAGATAATGCACAGTGTGTGAGTGGATGCTGAGGAATAAAGAAGTGTTTAACTATGTCCCCCATGTGTCATAATTTATAATTTCTTCATCTTAATTGACCTCATCTCAGACTTCTGTTTTTAACAAAGGAATGTTTTTGTTCCCACATTTCATACAAACGCTCTTGAAACGGATATAGCATTGTACAAATTCATCAGAAAACTGCGCCTTCGTTACTTCTGAGAATCTAGATACAATCAACACCAATAACGTGGATCAACAGTATCAAGAATTCAAACCTAAGAGTTCATTCATTTCCCTAGTTTCCCACAAAACAATTGACTCTTTTGAAAGGTTCACTGACATAATATCTATGCAAAAATTTAAGATGTAAAAAATATAGATGAAAAAATCAGAATGCAAAAATATTGACTCCCTACACTTAAACAGGTAAGCACAAAAATATTGAGAGAAAAAAATATCAATGTTAAAAATATAGGGACCGATTTCAATCTGGGTCGGAAGGGCACCGAACGCGATCCGGCCGGAAAAACGATGAGCCGCTTGCGTGTTTTCTGGCCGACTCATACAGCTGTACGAGCGAGCAAGTATGATGCGAGCTACGTGAGATTCACCGACCGAGTCGTTTCCGGGTCCGAACCGCTCCGTACGTCTCGGTTGGAAGCTAACCGTGGGGTGCAATGGATGCGATTTACAACCAAGCCAGTACGATGCACGTGTCGGACAGCTTGTGCGAGCCGGAGTGTCCGGCTCGCAAAAGCTCCCGGAGTCGGACTTCGGGGGTCCGCGTCAGACCCCCTAACACCCGCAGCCCTACAACTCAGACACAGGGGGAGACCTATGGGTCTCCCCAACACAGGCATGTACGGTGCGGATGGCACCGACACGTACCCACTGTAGGGGGCGCACTTGTTCGAGACGTACCCATTCAGTCAATGGGAGTGCATGTACGCATCGTACAACTGGCTCCCATTGACTTCTATGGGAGTCCGACCGAACCGAGTCTGACAGCATACATGCGCATCGTACTCGCTCGATCGGACTGTAGGGGTCCAGCTCGGTCGGAAAACACTCCGGATCTGACTCGGTCGGAGGGCTTTCCGACCCGTATCGGAATCGGCCCCATAGTTGTACAAAATATCGATTTTTAAATAAGAAATAAAATAATAGATATGAAATATATTAAATAAAATTAATTTAAGAAAAATAAAGTAGATGTAGTATACATTTAAAAAAATATAACAAATACACTTAAAAAGTTGAAAACACATACATAATAATAAATATATATTTACTTTAAAACAATTAATAAACTATACAAATTAATTGTTTTTATGATTTTAAAGTTATATAAAAATTTACAAAATATATATATATATATATTAAATATATATATATATATATTAAAAAAGCATTCTATTATAAGTTAAAATATTAAACTATTTAAAAATCTTACATTTACCACTCCAGTCATTGCAACAATAGGGAAAGTGTTGGATAGCGGAGGGGTAAAAATTACTATTCCCACTCCAGTGAGTGTAACAGTAGAGAAAGAGTTGGATAGTGGACGGGTAAAACTTACCATTCCCACTCCAGTGTGTGCAGTAGTAGGAAAAGTGTTGGATAGCGGAGGGATACAATTTGATATTCCCACTCCAGTCAGTGCAACAGTATGGAAAGTGTTGGATAGAGGAGGGATAAAAACTACTATTCCCACTCCAGTGAGTGCAGCAGTAGAGCAAGTGTTGGATAGCAGAGGGGTACAAATTACTATTCCCACTCCAGTCAGTGCAACAGCATGGAAAGTGCTGGATAGCGGAGAGGTAAAAACTTACTATTCCCACTCCAGTGAGTGCAACAGTAGGGAAAGTGTTGGACAGCGGAGGGGTAAACATTACTATTCCCACTCCAGTGATTGCAACAGTAGGGAAAGTGTTGGATAAGAGAGTGGTAAAAGTTACTGTTCCCACTCCAATAAGTGTAACAGTAGGGAAAGTGTTGGATAGCGGAGGGGTAAAAATTACTATTACCACTCCAATGAGTGCAACAGTAGAAAAAGTGTTGGATAGCGGAGGGATAAAAATTACAATTTCATACTCCAGTGAGTGCAACAGTAGGGTAAGTATTGGATAGTGGTGGGGTAAAATTTGCTATTGCCACTCCAATCATTGCAACAGTAGGGAAAGTGTTGGATTGAGGAGGGGTAACAATATATTCTCACTCCAGTAAGTTCAAAATTAAAAACAAACAAAATATTAACAATAAAAGCAATATTTAAAAAACAAAATAAATACAAAAATATATATGTTAAAAATTTAAATACAAATATATTTAATATTAGAAATGAAAAAAATATATTATAATGTTAAATGTATATGACAAATACCTACAAATATTATAGTAAATACAATAAAAAATTATCAAACAAATAAATATTTTTAATTAGAAATTATTTAGAAATAAAGCATTAATACATACATGTACTTTTTTCTATTTCCTACCCTATATTACCACACAATTCACAACCCTCATCTAAATTTAAAAAAGTACTTGCATAAATAATATATTTAATTACCAATTAAAGAAATTTTAATAATTAAAAAACAAATTAAAACTCATAAAAATTACTAAACTTCCCACACTTTACCCTTATAACCCCCACAGACCACAGCTAAAATTAAACTGTTACTAATCCATTAATTACACAAACAAAACCTATTTTCAATTAAAAAACTAATAGTATTTAACAACTAATTATAAAGTAAGCAAAATTAATTTACTCCCCAGCCTTTACCCCTATAAAAGTAAAACCTACACACAAAAATATAAACAATTACCCTAATTGAATATCAATTAATTAATTAACATAAATTAACAACTAATTATTAATTAATTAATCATAAATTACATCCCACCTTTTACTCGTATGAACCCACACTCGCACCTGAAATTGATTACACAATTTACATATTTAATTTTCATTCAATTAACTAATATAAAATAACAACTAATTAATCAAAAATAAATGACTTCCCACCCTTTACCCCTATAAACCCCACAACCCACACCTAAAAAAATTACATAATTACCATAATTAATTTTTAATTAATTAATATTAATTACAAATGAATTATTAATTAATTACAAATAAATTACTTCCCACAATTAACACTCCAAAATCTCAATTGAATAAATATTAATAAATTAAAAAATTATTAATTTATTGTAATTAAATTACTTCCCACACTATTCCCCTACACACCCGCTACAAAACTAAAAATGCTAAATTTAATTAAAATAAAATTGATAACTACTAAAAATGTAACATCTAAATTAAAAAACAAACAATACTTATACAAAAAAAATCACATATATTTAAAATATAAACTAAAATACATAACACTAATCAAAAAATCAAACTTTTTAACAACTATATTTTTGCAAACGATATTAATGAATTCTATATTTTTTTTAAACGATATTTCTTACCTTATATTCAATATTCGTGACCACGATATTCTTGCTGTAGATATTTCTGTGTCGCAATATTGCCATCTCGAAAATCAGCTTTAAAAGCTTTAAACAACAACCAATCTTTGACATTTTTACCAGGAGATAAGGGTGGAGGTCTAGTAGTTATGGACCGTAGTTTCTATGAACATAAGGTGGAAGAACATGTGAGAGGTGACCTCACTTATTTACTGCTGCCACAAGCTCCTATGTCGGTATTTATGGGGACCTTGTCCTCTATATTATTGAGAGCCCTAGACATGAAATGGATCAGTGAAAAAAAATCAACGATTTTTATACACAAAGGTGCCGAGTCCTGCAGTCCCACCGAGTGAGTACGGTGCGGCCGTATGCTGCCGGTTCGGTCGGACTCCCATAGAAGTCAATGGGAGCCAGTCGTACGACGCGTACATGGGCTCCCATTGACTGAATGGGTACGTCTCACGCAAGGGCGCCCCCTACAGTGGGTAAGCGTCGGTGCCATCCGCACCGTAAAGGCCTGTGTTGGGGGGACCCTTGGGTCTCCCCCGTTGTCCGAGTCGTAGGGCTGCGGGTGACAGGGGGTCCGACGCGGCCCCCAAAGGCAACCACCTGGACGATTTGCGAGCCAGACACTCTGGCTCGCACAGGCTGTCCGATGCGTGCATCATACTGGCTCGGTCATGAATCGCATCCATTGCACGCCACGGTTAGCTTACGACCGAGACGTATGGAGCGGTTCAGACCCGGAAACGACTCGGTCGGTGAATTTCATGTAGCTCGCATCTTACTTGCTCGTTCGTACAGCTGTACGAGTCGGGCGGAAAACACGCATACGGCTCGTACTTTTTCCAGCCGGATCGCGTTCGGTGCCCTTCCGACCCGGATCGGAATCGGCCCCAGAATATCTAAGATGACCCACAATACATATGCTTCCCAAGATACACAAAAATCTTCTTGATCCTCCTTTCAGACCTATAGTCTCAGGGTGTGGGTTGATCCACGAATCACCAGGCCAATACTTGGACAATTCTTTGCAGCCACTGGTACAAGCAAGTCCCTCTTATCTACAAAACACCACACACCTGTGGAAACTGCTATTGGAAGTTTACATCACAAACCACAAAGAGGTCTGGCTGTGTACAGTGGATGTTGCAGCTCTCTACACCTCAATCCCACATAAGGAGGGTACAGAGGAAATAGAGTGGGCGTTACTTACGCAGAAGAAATGAAAGTGAATAATATTCTTATTAGAATTACTTCACTTTTACCTCTATCATTGCTACTTTGAGTGGAATCAGACTTACGTTCTTCAAACCAAGGTACATCCCTTGGTTATTTGGGAGCCCCCAGCTATGCTAATCTCTTTATGTTCAAATTCGAGACTGAACATATATATACTTTGCAAAGAGTTTTGGACTCGAAAACTCATTATGTGCCGACAGTACATTGATGATATTTTTCTCATTTGAAATGGCAACAGACAGGAACTAGAAGAGCATTTGAAGGATCTTAACCATAAGAATCCCACACACACACAATTGAAAAATCCAGCATCACCTATTTGGATGTGGAAATCATGATCACAGAAACAGGTATCCATACTAAAGTTTTCAAAAAGTCAACTGATAGAAATAATACCTTACTCTACAGCAGTTTCCCTCTATCAACACTAAAGAAGCATTTACTGTTGTCCCAATTCACGAGGATCATATGCATTGCATCACAAAAAGAGGATTGCACATCGACCATACATGAGTTCAAGACACAATTTTTACAACGCGGATACTCTGAAGAGGTGGTAGATCAAGCTGTGCAATGGGTACGAACAATTGACAGGGCGAAACTTTGGGAAAAACAGACAAAAGAAACACTGAAAAGAGAAGTTTTTGTTTTTACATTTTCCACAAAATCACCTACCTTTAGGAGGATTATTTTAAAATGATGGGAATTACTCCAGACGGAGCCTGACTTCGGATGATTATTTGTTCATCAATCTTTGTTTGCCTACAAAAGATCCAATAACCTAAGAGAATTACTTTCGCCGACACAAAAGAATGACAATGAGGTACAAAGATGCATGATGAAATGCAACAACTGCACTCACTGCAACAACGTGTTAGTAGGGAAGAGCATTTTAGATCCATGGACAGGCAAACAGATCAGTCTTAGATACACAGCGGACTATAACACACATTTTGTAATTTATGCTATTAAATGCCCGTGATGGTTATATTATGTTGGTAAGGTGGACAGGAAGATCAGGACAAAGATTACCAAGCACAAGAGCCACATAAGAACCAAGACTCCAAATTCTCCTTTGGCAACCAACTGGAATGAGAAAAGATACACATAGCTCAATTGCGGTTTACAGTTCTAGAAGTAATTGTTCAGAAGCCAGATCGAAATAGGGTTAAGCTATAGGCACAATAAGAAACCTATTAGATTAGATATCTGGACACTCGTATCCCAAATGGTCTGAATGACAAACTGGAATTATCCTATTTTATCTAATCACCAAGGCCTTAATTACTATTTTTACTTGAAGTCAGCAACATAGATCACCATCCCCAGGCCTAAGAGCCAGCATAACCCGTCCTGGTATCTCACTCTCACCAACACTTTTTCATATTGTCCACATCTTGTTCACTGTATACTCAGCACTTATTGCTACACTATAGCTGTTTTCCAGGATATTTGTCCCAGGACTCTCACACTTTCCCACTACAGAGCATTTTAAAACACATGTCAACCTGTCAATTCTAGTTATGCAATTTTGTGAAAAGAAGTTACTGTTGACATTAATGACTTATGAAGTAGCTAAGCATGCTACTTCATTTAATAGCATTGTTAGACTGACACTTATCTCATGGAAATGAGTTTCAGTTTGTTAGCACTTCATGTATAACCGCTAAAAACCAGCAGGATATTTTTTCATATAGAACATTTAATACCTCTGTTCTTTAGTGTTATTATGTAGATTTGTGAAATGCAGTCACTGTCGTCGGCAGCAATAATGAGGCAGCAAAGCTTGTCAGCTCATTCAACAATTTCATTGTGTTGGTTTGATGTTTTTCTTATAGATACGGTTCTGTTTCTCCAAATATATTCAATGTTTTTTAATGTTGTTAAATTTAGAAGACACACAGATGGCTTATATTATAGAACACTCTTACATTGTGTATGGTTTCAAAGTCACGAGGACATTTCCAACCTTATTCAGTTACAAGTGTCATATTCATACCCATGAATTTAATTCAGCATTACCATTCATGTTTGCAATGTGTGTTCTTTTGATGCAGTTGATTCATTTTAAGTAACGCAACATTTTATGTAAAATATCAAAACACATGACATATGTTATCAAAGTCAGCCTCACCGTACTTTTTCAAATCTTTATTGTTCCTCCACTTGACGAACATTGCACTAATACCAGAAGAGCATGTCTTCTTTTTCACTCGGCTTCTAACGTTCTGGCACACACATCCCAGCGTGTTTATAGACACAGCCCTAGTAGCACAGATCACCAGAAGCTTTGTCCGGAGAGATAGGTTAGACCACACTTGGGAATGAAAATCTCACAGGGCTCATAGAATCATTAAGTATCATCAACCCGTCTATAACGCTGTTTTGAGACTTTCGTACCTTATCATGATGATTTCTTTTGACAGTGGGGAATCCAACGGTTTCCAATGAAGCACACCAAACCATGGAACTGCCTTTACCACATTCGCTAGGCATTAACGCTTCAGAGGTTAGAGTCAACAACTAGCAATTTTTACTGGGAGTATGGCACGACCTTGATGGTTCATTTGTATATATCTTGACTTGTTGGCTTTCTGTGGTATCAGCTTGTCACTTCTTTTCTGTTGCTTTGAGACTCCACGTCTTGGGAGCATTCTGGGAGATGTATTTTCTTTTTCATCTAAGTAACATAGGTAATCTTTCCTATAGCAAACTAACACACTTGGTGGGACATGTCGAGATAATGGACCCATCCCTTCTTTAGCCATTTCTTTAACCTTTAGTTTCATACTTTTGACTTACAATGCAAACTTCACAACTTTTTACTCACATTCGGTAAAAAGCCTTCACGGTATGAGGTTATTTGCAACCATTGAGAAATTTGGATCTGCTGCTAAATAAATACATTTATATTTCTGTTTGAAGATACCCCTGATGAAGTGCCTCTGTTTTGGTCCAAAATGCATTTGGTTGGAATGATCTGTTAGTCTTAAAAGAACATTATGATCAGCATTTGCAAGGATGATTCATGAACAAGGATCTCATCTTTGGAACTAAATCAGCTTGATTAAAGAAATTTGATTTATCCAGCCAACTGTACACAGCATTGTTTGCTAATTACCATGATTATTTAATCTTATTGTTTATTTAGTTTAACAATGTATACTGATGAACACGCTGAAAACCCCATTTGGGATATAGTAGTGCACATTGTGACTAGATCATTGGTTCTAGTTATAACATTAATTCATATGTTTGGGCTCAGGGTGGAGCTCCTTCACAGAGTGCACATGAAGACATAAAAACTTTAAAAAGATGTTTTACTTTATTCAAGCCAAGAGCCAGATTTTAGTGCAACACAACCTCCTTGGTCTTCAAATTAATGCAAAGCAGTCTGCGATGGGTACATGTGGAGTTAAATCCCTGCTCCGGCACATACATGGCCAAAAAGAAAGTGAAGGCCCTGCAATGGAGCACATTCAAAACGTTTGCTCAAACCACCAGTGAAGCTGTTGATGGAGACGCAGCGCTTTGCCCCGAATGCAGAGCAATTACTCAAGCAAAGCAGAAAGATATTGGCAGCAACAACCAGGTGCAAGAAAGAAGAGAATTTACTCTCTGTGAAAGACAAGTGAAGAATTCTATGACCTCAGATCGGGCGTGGTGACCCAAGTTCAAATACGAGGGTGCAGTATGGAGAAGTTGCAGGAGCCACTGGGTACAGCTAAAGCTGTCTGAACAGCACGTGCTCTCAATGGCAGAAAAAGTGAGCACGAAATGCAATGCAGCAGTGTTTCTGAAGCCACCACCACCCTTCGACACTTCTAAGAAGCAGAACGTTGGTGCCTGGTAGACTTACAGGCGCTGGAGTGAAAGAAGTGCTAAAGAAAATTCCACAGACTGATGGCAAAATCATGACAAAAGGTAAAAGAAACGTTGGAGGGCATGTTCAACCCAATACCGAATGTCTACTATGAAAGGTATATCTTCAACAAAGTACAACAGCAGGTTGGTGAAACAATGGACACATTTGTTGCAAGACTTAATACACTCATTAAACATTGAAATTCCTGTTATTTCACCGACGAAGAAGTCATGTGCCTCAGAGTCATTGATTGCTGCCTTTCAGATTCATTTAGAAGGCACATGTTGAGAAACACACAGCTTGGAGAAAATGCTGATGGCTGTGAGAGCAGTAGAACAGGCAGATCGACAAGCTGCTGACATGGAAGTGGGAACAGCCCACAATGGATCAGCCCTGGTCGTGAAAAGCAAGTACAAGCAAACACAAGATGCACATAAGTTGACATCTTTAAAGAATACAAAATTCTGCTTTTGATGCGGATTTTTGTTTTCCCATGAAGGTGAATGTCCAGTGATTGAGCAGTTCTGCAAAGATTGTGGAAAAAAATATTAATTTCATAACTGTGTGCCGAGGTAAAGAATATTCAAGTGCGCCACAATGGAAAGAAAAGATGGACAAAAGAATGTTCCAGAAGCACTCTCTCCACGCCCACCAAACTAGAAAGCAACATCAGCTATCACAAATGTAGGGGTGGGTGGTGGATTCCGCTCTGCCAGCGGAGTTTGCAGAGTTTTTCCAACTCTGCACTCGGCTGGGAGTGCAACGTTCAGCAAAAAACTCTGATTCTGCCATGTTGCAGAGTTTGCCCACGCTGCCCAACCCTGAACAGAAGTGTCTTCCCTAATCTGTCATACGTGGAGGATGCCACACTCTGACTCCTACCAATCCTTCCCTCTGCCCTGCCTTCTCACAAATTGAATCGCTGCTTCTAACTCCACCCACGACACAGTCCCACCTTCTTGCTCTAAGAACAACCCATTCCTCTTTTTAACCATGCCTCCCTAGCCCTCAGACCACCTAATAAAAAGGCTCAGTTACATCGTTGTGCCTGACTCTAAGATTTCCCTTCTAACCCGGTCTCCAATCTCCATGTGCGTGCATGTGCAGTCCCCGCAAGTCCTGCAGCGAAGGGGTTACAGAAACACCGCGGGCCACGGCGGCAGGAGGAGTGGCAGCACCCGTCCCCAGTGTGCAGAGCAGCACCTAGACTGGCTGAGAGTCTGGGTGAAGTTAAGCCGTGTACGGTAAAGAGCTGGAGGCAGTCTGGGGGTCAGAGGATGGGGTAGAACCCTCTCTGACAAACACGCTGTGCGCTAGCCAGGCCTGCGTGCTGCTATCCCACAGGAAATGGGTCGACAATCCATTAAAGTACCATTAGATAATCTAATTTGGAACCTAATTTCTAAATTGGCCACGCTCCATACTTGAAACACACTGGAAGGAAATAAAAACAGGAAGAGGGAGGAGAAAAAGTTTACGTTTGGGTGGAGAGTGGAGGCGAAGTGTGAAGAAGGCTGGTTGTTATTTCTGTGGCTCTGGTCACGTCTCAAGCAATTGGAACAGTTTACAGCTTACATCAACAATATCCATCCTACCATCAAATTTACCAGCAGCAATATTAAACAGAAGCATCATCTCCTTTTTCTGGATGTGCTACTCACCATTCATGAACACAAAATTACAACTGATCTGTACCACAAGCCTACAGATGCTCATTTGTATCTTAACTGGACTTCATGTCACCCACACCACACTAAACTGAGCATCCTCTACAGCCAAACACTCAGAATAAGACGCATCTCGGGCAAGGAGGAAACCTGTAAAGACCATCTACAGGAGCTTGCTACATTATTTAAAAGGCGCGGTTATCCTCTGCATATCATGGATCAACAAAATGACAAGTCTTTGCAGTTACCCAGAGAAGCACTTATTTGGAATACCAACAGCAGAAACAAAAGTGACAGAACTCCATTTGTAGTTGACTATCATCCATCAGCCCCCAACTACAGAAATATAATGAAAAAAACATTTCCCTTACTGTCCACTTGTGAAAAATTGCAAAAAGTTTTTCCAAAACCGCCAGTCATTGCTTACCGCAGAGCTCCAAATTTACGATCTCTTATTGTGAGAGCTAAACTCTAGCAAGCTCTAACAAATGCAGGGCTTCATTGCTGTGACTCTAAAAGATGCATCACGTGTAAATACCTTTTACAAACATCATCAGTAACTAGTTCTGTTACGAGAAGGACCTATGCAATAAGGCAGAATCTCACATGTCGCTCAACATGCATTATTTATGTGATTCAGTGCCAACGGCAAGGTGTAAAAAACAATAGGTAGGCCAAACAGTGAATGACCTCCGTACACGATTCAGGAACCACAAATCCGCAAAAAGTAATAAGAAAATTGACCAGCCTGTAGATCATTTACTATCAAATTTGAAGATTTTCCCCGTGGAACATGTCTCAAAGGAAGAACTACTGGACTCCAGAGAAAACGTCTGGATGTACCGTTTAAAATCACTGCATCCAGATGGACTGAACATTACTGACAAGACAACCTGATTACTGCATATCTCAACAACTCTCAGGACTGCAATGATTCCAAATTCCAAAGGGAATCTTCACTTATGATGCTTTTTGAAAATTCAGCTGTGTCATCTGTGCAGCCACTGACCAAACCATCTTGTACTACCTGAGGAGGGCGGAAGCTGAAACGTCGTAGTGGAAATATTTAATTTTTTTTTGGTGAATCTCTCAGTTTGACTTCTTTCTTGGATATTTATTTCTTTGTAACTCATTGTATCCTTTGGGATCCAGATTTTTGCCTTGGCTGGCTATTGTTTTCTGTGATCCTTCATCTTCAAGTATATATATATATAGGACCCAGAAGACGGCCTCTGGCCAAAACGCGTAGGTCGTCTTTTTTGTTACCTGACGCACCCTGTACTTTGCATGCTTGAAAATGAATGGAGAAAAAATGAAAAAAGCAAAATAAACAAGAAGTGAACAACTTTTACTTGCCTGGATCTGCTGTTGTTTGTGCTGCCTTTCTGTGAACCTCTGGGACTCTGTTGTGTATCGTCGAGGGTCTACAAGGAAAACTCTTATATATATATATATGTCTATATATATATATCTAAATATATATATCTATATATATATATATTCACTGAAAAAACCATAGGTTTCACACACGTTATAGTTAGGAATTAGCATTTAAAAAACCTTGCAAATTCACTGAAAAAACCATAGGTTTCACACACGTTATAGTTAGGAATTAGCATTCAAAAAACCTTGCATTTGAGATGTCATCAGTGATGTCATGAGTGATGTCACTGACCATGTCATGAGTGATGTAATATGTGACGTCATCAGCAGTGGATTGCGGTCGCGCGAGTTATAGTTAGCTGAACTAACTATAACGGGGGAATTTCAATGGTTTTGTACGAGTGAAATGTCCAGCTAACTATAACATGTGTGAAACCTATGTTTTTTTCAGTGAATATATATATATATATATATATATATATATATATATATATATATATATATATATATATATATATATTCAGTGAAAAAACCATAGGTTTCACACACGTTATAGTTAGCGGACGCGGGTTATTATACCTTGCTCGCTAAATTGGATGTGCGTGTCCCTTTCTGTCGGATCGTTGCACAGGGCGGAGTGAGGGGAACCTTGGACGGACACATTGAGAGAGGAACAGTACTTACTGGATGGATTTCTCTTTGTCCTCTCTCGATGACTACATCAGCCATCCAATAGGGTTCCCTGCCACAGACATTTAATATCGTCCCGCCAAGAGCCTCATTTCGAACTATTTGGCTGTCAACCGGCATTGATAAAGGCAACCGCCGAAACGCGTCTGCCAGGAGCAGTCTCTGAGGACATTGTTTTCTCCTTATTGTGCGCACTGGTGGCATTAAACTTACCGCTGAACAACTCCGGCATGTGTCTGACCCGTTTTTGAGGTAAAGCGGGACTGGTGGTGTATTTTTAGCGGAAGTCGGCTCCGCTTTCAGGCACGCCTCTCGTTCTGGAGCTCCACGTATTACCGACAAAACTCTGTGGATTAGTGTACGGACTACACAACGTGGCGCCCCCCCAGCCTGGACTGTGTTAAAGGTACTGGGGAGAGAGCAGCAGATGGTCTGCTGATAGAGTTGTTCAGCGGTGATGGAATCCGCCATGGATCACGCTGATATGAGGGGGCAAACACTTCAAATAGCTGACGAGGTCAGGGCATAACTGTATGCACGGGCGGGTTATTATACCTTGCTCGCTAAATTGGATGTGCGTGTCCCTTTCTGTCGGATCGTTGCACAGGGCGGAGTGAGGGGAACCTTGGACGGACACATTGAGAGAGGAACAGTACTTACTGGATGGATTTCTCTTTGTCCTCTCTCGATGACTACATCAGCCATCCAATAGGGTTCCCTGCCACAGACATTTAATATCGTCCCGCCAAGAGCCTAATTTCGAACTATTTGGCTGTCAACCGGCATTGATAAAGGCAACCGCCGAAACGCGTCTGCCAGGAGCAGTCTCTGAGGACATTGTTTTCTCCTTATTGTGCGCACTGGTGGCATTAAACTTACCGCTGAACAACTCCGGCATGTGTCTGACCCGTTTTTGAGGTAAAGCGGGACTGGTGGTGTATTTTTAGCGGAAGTCGGCTCCGCTTTCAGGCACGCCTCTCGTTCTGGAGCTCCACGTATTACCGACAAAACTCTGTGGATTAGTGTACGGACTACACAACGTGGCGCCCCCCCAGCCTGGACTGTGTTAAAGGTACTGGGGAGAGAGCAGCAGATGGTCTGCTGATAGAGTTGTTCAGCGGTGATGGAATCCGCCATGGATCACGCTGATATGAGGGGGCAAACACTTCAAATAGCTGACGAGGTCAGGGCATAACTGTATGCACGGGCGGGTTATTATACCTTGCTCGCTAAATTGGATGTGCGTGTCCCTTTCTGTCGGATCGTTGCACAGGGCGGAGTGAGGGGAACCTTGGACGGACACATTGAGAGAGGAACAGTACTTACTGGATGGATTTCTCTTTGTCCTCTCTCGATGACTACATCAGCCATCCAATAGGGTTCCCTGCCACAGACATTTAATATCGTCCCGCCAAGAGCCTCATTTCGAACTATTTGGCTGTCAACCGGCATTGATAAAGGCAACCGCCGAAACGCGTCTGCCAGGAGCAGTCTCTGAGGACATTGTTTTCTCCTTATTGTGCGCACTGGTGGCATTAAACTTACCGCTGAACAACTCCGGCATGTGTCTGACCCGTTTTTGAGGTAAAGCGGGACTGGTGGTGTATTTTTAGCGGAAGTCGGCTCCGCTTTCAGGCACGCCTCTCGTTCTGGAGCTCCACGTATTACCGACAAAACTCTGTGGATTAGTGTACGGACTACACAACGTGGCGCCCCCCCAGCCTGGACTGTGTTAAAGGTACTGGGGAGAGAGCAGCAGATGGTCTGCTGATAGAGTTGTTCAGCGGTGATGGAATCCGCCATGGATCACGCTGATATGAGGGGGCAAACACTTCAAATAGCTGACGAGGTCAGGGCATAACTGTATGCACGGGCGGGTTATTATACCTTGCTCGCTAAATTGGATGTGCGTGTCCCTTTCTGTCGGATCGTTGCACAGGGCGGAGTGAGGGGAACCTTGGACGGACACATTGAGAGAGGAACAGTACTTACTGGATGGATTTCTCTTTGTCCTCTCTCGATGACTACATCAGCCATCCAATAGGGTTCCCTGCCACAGACATTTAATATCGTCCCGCCAAGAGCCTCATTTCGAACTATTTGGCTGTCAACCGGCATTGATAAAGGCAACCGCCGAAACGCGTCTGCCAGGAGCAGTCTCTGAGGACATTGTTTTCTCCTTATTGTGCGCACTGGTGGCATTAAACTTACCGCTGAACAACTCCGGCATGTGTCTGACCCGTTTTTGAGGTAAAGCGGGACTGGTGGTGTATTTTTAGCGGAAGTCGGCTCCGCTTTCAGGCACGCCTCTCGTTCTGGAGCTCCACGTATTACCGACAAAACTCTGTGGATTAGTGTACGGACTACACAACGTGGCGCCCCCCCAGCCTGGACTGTGTTAAAGGTACTGGGGAGAGAGCAGCAGATGGTCTGCTGATAGAGTTGTTCAGCGGTGATGGAATCCGCCATGGATCACGCTGATATGAGGGGGCAAACACTTCAAATAGCTGACGAGGTCAGGGCATAACTGTATGCACGGGCGGGTTATTATACCTTGCTCGCTAAATTGGATGTGCGTGTCCCTTTCTGTCGGATCGTTGCACAGGGCGGAGTGAGGGGAACCTTGGACGGACACATTGAGAGAGGAACAGTACTTACTGGATGGATTTCTCTTTGTCCTCTCTCGATGACTACATCAGCCATCCAATAGGGTTCCCTGCCACAGACATTTAATATCGTCCCGCCAAGAGCCTCATTTCGAACTATTTGGCTGTCAACCGGCATTGATAAAGGCAACCGCCGAAACGCGTCTGCCAGGAGCAGTCTCTGAGGACATTGTTTTCTCCTTATTGTGCGCACTGGTGGCATTAAACTTACCGCTGAACAACTCCGGCATGTGTCTGACCCGTTTTTGAGGTAAAGCGGGACTGGTGGTGTATTTTTAGCGGAAGTCGGCTCCGCTTTCAGGCACGCCTCTCGTTCTGGAGCTCCACGTATTACCGACAAAACTCTGTGGATTAGTGTACGGACTACACAACGTGGCGCCCCCCCAGCCTGGACTGTGTTAAAGGTACTGGGGAGAGAGCAGCAGATGGTCTGCTGATAGAGTTGTTCAGCGGTGATGGAATCCGCCATGGATCACGCTGATATGAGGGGGCAAACACTTCAAATAGCTGACGAGGTCAGGGCATAACTGTATGCACGGGCGGGTTATTATACCTTGCTCGCTAAATTGGATGTGCGTGTCCCTTTCTGTCGGATCGTTGCACAGGGCGGAGTGAGGGGAACCTTGGACGGACACATTGAGAGAGGAACAGTACTTACTGGATGGATTTCTCTTTGTCCTCTCTCGATGACTACATCAGCCATCCAATAGGGTTCCCTGCCACAGACATTTAATATCGTCCCGCCAAGAGCCTCATTTCGAACTATTTGGCTGTCAACCGGCATTGATAAAGGCAACCGCCGAAACGCGTCTGCCAGGAGCAGTCTCTGAGGACATTGTTTTCTCCTTATTGTGCGCACTGGTGGCATTAAACTTACCGCTGAACAACTCCGGCATGTGTCTGACCCGTTTTTGAGGTAAAGCGGGACTGGTGGTGTATTTTTAGCGGAAGTCGGCTCCGCTTTCAGGCACGCCTCTCGTTCTGGAGCTCCACGTATTACCGACAAAACTCTGTGGATTAGTGTACGGACTACACAACGTGGCGCCCCCCCAGCCTGGACTGTGTTAAAGGTACTGGGGAGAGAGCAGCAGATGGTCTGCTGATAGAGTTGTTCAGCGGTGATGGAATCCGCCATGGATCACGCTGATATGAGGGGGCAAACACTTCAAATAGCTGACGAGGTCAGGGCATAACTGTATGCACGGGCGGGTTATTATACCTTGCTCGCTAAATTGGATGTGCGTGTCCCTTTCTGTCGGATCGTTGCACAGGGCGGAGTGAGGGGAACCTTGGACGGACACATTGAGAGAGGAACAGTACTTACTGGATGGATTTCTCTTTGTCCTCTCTCGATGACTACATCAGCCATCCAATAGGGTTCCCTGCCACAGACATTTAATATCGTCCCGCCAAGAGCCTCATTTCGAACTATTTGGCTGTCAACCGGCATTGATAAAGGCAACCGCCGAAACGCGTCTGCCAGGAGCAGTCTCTGAGGACATTGTTTTCTCCTTATTGTGCGCACTGGTGGCATTAAACTTACCGCTGAACAACTCCGGCATGTGTCTGACCCGTTTTTGAGGTAAAGCGGGACTGGTGGTGTATTTTTAGCGGAAGTCGGCTCCGCTTTCAGGCACGCCTCTCGTTCTGGAGCTCCACGTATTACCGACAAAACTCTGTGGATTAGTGTACGGACTACACAACGTGGCGCCCCCCCAGCCTGGACTGTGTTAAAGGTACTGGGGAGAGAGCAGCAGATGGTCTGCTGATAGAGTTGTTCAGCGGTGATGGAATCCGCCATGGATCACGCTGATATGAGGGGGCAAACACTTCAAATAGCTGACGAGGTCAGGGCATAACTGTATGCACGGGCGGGTTATTATACCTTGCTCGCTAAATTGGATGTGCGTGTCCCTTTCTGTCGGATCGTTGCACAGGGCGGAGTGAGGGGAACCTTGGACGGACACATTGAGAGAGGAACAGTACTTACTGGATGGATTTCTCTTTGTCCTCTCTCGATGACTACATCAGCCATCCAATAGGGTTCCCTGCCACAGACATTTAATATCGTCCCGCCAAGAGCCTCATTTCGAACTATTTGGCTGTCAACCGGCATTGATAAAGGCAACCGCCGAAACGCGTCTGCCAGGAGCAGTCTCTGAGGACATTGTTTTCTCCTTATTGTGCGCACTGGTGGCATTAAACTTACCGCTGAACAACTCCGGCATGTGTCTGACCCGTTTTTGAGGTAAAGCGGGACTGGTGGTGTATTTTTAGCGGAAGTCGGCTCCGCTTTCAGGCACGCCTCTCGTTCTGGAGCTCCACGTATTACCGACAAAACTCTGTGGATTAGTGTACGGACTACACAACGTGGCGCCCCCCCAGCCTGGACTGTGTTAAAGGTACTGGGGAGAGAGCAGCAGATGGTCTGCTGATAGAGTTGTTCAGCGGTGATGGAATCCGCCATGGATCACGCTGATATGAGGGGGCAAACACTTCAAATAGCTGACGAGGTCAGGGCATAACTGTATGCACGGGCGGGTTATTATACCTTGCTCGCTAAATTGGATGTGCGTGTCCCTTTCTGTCGGATCGTTGCACAGGGCGGAGTGAGGGGAACCTTGGACGGACACATTGAGAGAGGAACAGTAGTTACTGGATGGATTTCTCTTTGTCCTCTCTCGATGACTACATCAGCCATCCAATAGGGTTCCCTGCCACAGACATTTAATATCGTCCCGCCAAGAGCCTAATTTCGAACTATTTGGCTGTCAACCGGCATTGATAAAGGCAACCGCCGAAACGCGTCTGCCAGGAGCAGTCTCTGAGGACATTGTTTTCTCCTTATTGTGCGCACTGGTGGCATTAAACTTACCGCTGAACAACTCCGGCATGTGTCTGACCCGTTTTTGAGGTAAAGCGGGACTGGTGGTGTATTTTTAGCGGAAGTCGGCTCCGCTTTCAGGCACGCCTCTCGTTCTGGAGCTCCACGTATTACCGACAAAACTCTGTGGATTAGTGTACGGACTACACAACGTGGCGCCCCCCCAGCCTGGACTGTGTTAAAGGTACTGGGGAGAGAGCAGCAGATGGTCTGCTGATAGAGTTGTTCAGCGGTGATGGAATCCGCCATGGATCACGCTGATATGAGGGGGCAAACACTTCAAATAGCTGACGAGGTCAGGGCATAACTGTATGCACGGGCGGGTTATTATACCTTGCTCGCTAAATTGGATGTGCGTGTCCCTTTCTGTCGGATCGTTGCACAGGGCGGAGTGAGGGGAACCTTGGACGGACACATTGAGAGAGGAACAGTACTTACTGGATGGATTTCTCTTTGTCCTCTCTCGATGACTACATCAGCCATCCAATAGGGTTCCCTGCCACAGACATTTAATATCGTCCCGCCAAGAGCCTCATTTCGAACTATTTGGCTGTCAACCGGCATTGATAAAGGCAACCGCCGAAACGCGTCTGCCAGGAGCAGTCTCTGAGGACATTGTTTTCTCCTTATTGTGCGCACTGGTGGCATTAAACTTACCGCTGAACAACTCCGGCATGTGTCTGACCCGTTTTTGAGGTAAAGCGGGACTGGTGGTGTATTTTTAGCGGAAGTCGGCTCCGCTTTCAGGCACGCCTCTCGTTCTGGAGCTCCACGTATTACCGACAAAACTCTGTGGATTAGTGTACGGACTACACAACGTGGCGCCCCCCCAGCCTGGACTGTGTTAAAGGTACTGGGGAGAGAGCAGCAGATGGTCTGCTGATAGAGTTGTTCAGCGGTGATGGAATCCGCCATGGATCACGCTGATATGAGGGGGCAAACACTTCAAATAGCTGACGAGGTCAGGGCATAACTGTATGCACGGGCGGGTTATTATACCTTGCTCGCTAAATTGGATGTGCGTGTCCCTTTCTGTCGGATCGTTGCACAGGGCGGAGTGAGGGGAACCTTGGACGGACACATTGAGAGAGGAACAGTACTTACTGGATGGATTTCTCTTTGTCCTATCTCGATGACTACATCAGCCATCCAATAGGGTTCCCTGCCACAGACATTTAATATCGTCCCGCCAAGAGCCTCATTTCGAACTATTTGGCTGTCAACCGGCATTGATAAAGGCAACCGCCGAAACGCGTCTGCCAGGAGCAGTCTCTGAGGACATTGTTTTCTCCTTATTGTGCGCACTGGTGGCATTAAACTTACCGCTGAACAACTCCGGCATGTGTCTGACCCGTTTTTGAGGTAAAGCGGGACTGGTGGTGTATTTTTAGCGGAAGTCGGCTCCGCTTTCAGGCACGCCTCTCGTTCTGGAGCTCCACGTATTACCGACAAAACTCTGTGGATTAGTGTACGGACTACACAACGTGGCGCCCCCCCAGCCTGGACTGTGTTAAAGGTACTGGGGAGAGAGCAGCAGATGGTCTGCTGATAGAGTTGTTCAGCGGTGATGGAATCCGCCATGGATCACGCTGATATGAGGGGGCAAACACTTCAAATAGCTGACGAGGTCAGGGCATAACTGTATGCACGGGCGGGTTATTATACCTTGCTCGCTAAATTGGATGTGCGTGTCCCTTTCTGTCGGATCGTTGCACAGGGCGGAGTGAGGGGAACCTTGGACGGACACATTGAGAGAGGAACAGTACTTACTGGATGGATTTCTCTTTGTCCTCTCTCGATGACTACATCAGCCATCCAATAGGGTTCCCTGCCACAGACATTTAATATCGTCCCGCCAAGAGCCTCATTTCGAACTATTTGGCTGTCAACCGGCATTGATAAAGGCAACCGCCGAAACGCGTCTGCCAGGAGCAGTCTCTGAGGACATTGTTTTCTCCTTATTGTGCGCACTGGTGGCATTAAACTTACCGCTGAACAACTCCGGCATGTGTCTGACCCGTTTTTGAGGTAAAGCGGGACTGGTGGTGTATTTTTAGCGGAAGTCGGCTCCGCTTTCAGGCACGCCTCTCGTTCTGGAGCTCCACGTATTACCGACAAAACTCTGTGGATTAGTGTACGGACTACACAACGTGGCGCCCCCCCAGCCTGGACTGTGTTAAAGGTACTGGGGAGAGAGCAGCAGATGGTCTGCTGATAGAGTTGTTCAGCGGTGATGGAATCCGCCATGGATCACGCTGATATGAGGGGGCAAACACTTCAAATAGCTGACGAGGTCAGGGCATAACTGTATGCACGGGCGGGTTATTATACCTTGCTCGCTAAATTGGATGTGCGTGTCCCTTTCTGTCGGATCGTTGCACAGGGCGGAGTGAGGGGAACCTTGGACGGACACATTGAGAGAGGAACAGTACTTACTGGATGGATTTCTCTTTGTCCTCTCTCGATGACTACATCAGCCATCCAATAGGGTTCCCTGCCACAGACATTTAATATCGTCCCGCCAAGAGCCTCATTTCGAACTATTTGGCTGTCAACCGGCATTGATAAAGGCAACCGCCGAAACACGTCTGCCAGGAGCAGTCTCTGAGGACATTGTTTTCTCCTTATTGTGCGCACTGGTGGCATTAAACTTACCGCTGAACAACTCCGGCATGTGTCTGACCCGTTTTTGAGGTAAAGCGGGACTGGTGGTGTATTTTTAGCGGAAGTCGGCTCCGCTTTCAGGCACGCCTCTCGTTCTGGAGCTCCACGTATTACCGACAAAACTCTGTGGATTAGTGTACGGACTACACAACGTGGCGCCCCCCCAGCCTGGACTGTGTTAAAGGTACTGGGGAGAGAGCAGCAGATGGTCTGCTGATAGAGTTGTTCAGCGGTGATGGAATCCGCCATGGATCACGCTGATATGAGGGGGCAAACACTTCAAATAGCTGACGAGGTCAGGGCATAACTGTATGCACGGGCGGGTTATTATACCTTGCTCGCTAAATTGGATGTGCGTGTCCCTTTCTGTCGGATCGTTGCACAGGGCGGAGTGAGGGGAACCTTGGACGGACACATTGAGAGAGGAACAGTACTTACTGGATGGATTTCTCTTTGTCCTCTCTCGATGACTACATCAGCCATCCAATAGGGTTCCCTGCCACAGACATTTAATATCGTCCCGCCAAGAGCCTCATTTCGAACTATTTGGCTGTCAACCGGCATTGATAAAGGCAACCACCGAAACGCGTCTGCCAGGAGCAGTCTCTGAGGACATTGTTTTCTCCTTATTGTGCGCACTGGTGGCATTAAACTTACCGCTGAACAACTCCGGCATGTGTCTGACCCGTTTTTGAGGTAAAGCGGGACTGGTGGTATATATATATATATATATATATATTCAGTGAAAAAACCATAGGTTTCACACACGTTATAGTTAGCGGACATTTTACTCATAAAAAAACATTGAAATTCCCCCGTTATAGTTAGTGCAGGCAACTATAACTCACGCGACCGCAATCCTCTGCTGATGCTAATACTGTATTTAGACACTTATTTGCCCATGTCTTCTTCCATTAAATTTTAGCTATACATATATTACAAATTTTTTTTTTTCATAAAGACACATATGTCATCAGCAGAGGATTGCGGTCGCGTGAGTTATAGTTGCCTGCACTAACTATAACGGGGGAATTTCAATGGTTTTTTATGAGTAAAATGTCCGCTAACTATAACGTGTGTGAAACCTATGGGTTTTTCACTGAATTTGCAAGGTTATTTAAATGCTAAATCCTAACTATAACGTGTGTGAAACCTATGGTTTTTTCAGTGAATTTGTACGGTTTTTTAAATGCTAAGTTACTTTACGCCGTTCGTGGCGTGCGCGCCCACTTCACGCAGTTCGTTTCGTGCGCGCACGGTGCGCTTCGCGCACCGTGCACGCACAGTGAGCACGCGGTGCGCTTCGCGCACCGCGCGCCCACTTTACGCAGTTAGTGCCGTGCACGCACGGTGGGCACGCGGTGCGCTACGCGCACCGCGTGCCCACGTTACGCTGGATGGGCCATGTACGCACGATGCGCTTCGCGCACCGTCCGCACACGGACATATTATGCGCTTCGTTGTGAAAGGTTATCTATTATTTGTTTTGAAAGTAATTTCAAATTTTTTTTTTTGCCTTGGGGGTTCTTTTGTGACACCCTAACCATGGCTATGTGGTTAGGAGCTGTCTAGCCTGCCCCTTTTCGTGTTTTCCAGCTTTGTTTTTCCTCCCCCCCTCAGAGTGCGATAGAGAAAATGGCGGCCGACACTTCCTGGTTTCGACCGATTCGAATGTTTACTAAGATCGAACAGCCAATCAGAATCGCGCTCGCGCACGTCACCGTACGCGTACGGTAAGCTTACGGTAAGCTTACGGTAAGCGCACGGTAAGCGCACCGTAAGCTGCCACAGATATATATATTGATTTAAATGCTATTTTCTCAAGAACTACTGAACAGATTTACACCACACCTACAAAAGGCACTTCCTTGACCTGCGGACTTCCTCTCTGCCAAATTTCAAGTAACTCTGTTCAGCCGTTCGGGCTGTAGCTGTGTCTAAAGGTCCTATGGAAAAATGCACGGGGAAAACGCGTTTTGGGACCCCCCTTTTTTCTCAGCCCCCGCTTGACGAATCCCCCCGAGACTCTCAGGGTAGGAGCGGAGCGTAGCGCCCCATTAGTTTTGAAAATTTCGTGAGGATTCGTCGACCGGCGCCAAAGTTATTCAAAATAGAATGTTGCGCTTTTCCTATGGAAACAGGGTCCTAACTATAACTACCTACTGGCGACCGCCAGTAGGTAATGTGTGTGTGTGCGTGTGTGTGTGTATATATATATCTATATATATAACTATATATATATATATATATATATTACCGCTCCACTTCTCCTTTACATCCTTCAGGAAAAAAGGCACTCCCGGGGGTCGTTTGAGTCTTTATTGACTCAAAACAAACACAGCAACAAACAGACGCATTTCGGTATAAACCTTCTTCTATGTTTACCCAAGCGCCGTTCAGACATGTATTTAAACACACATTTGTTCAACAGAAATCAACAAGGGACAATAGTAACTCGCCACTGCCCCTGCAAAATAAGCGCCATCTTAGAATGTCAAAAATACGACAAGTAAGATAATCATGCAACATCATATATCACCGCTAACATAATTTATAGTACACTTCAATGAAGCCCATCGATGGGCACCTATCATCTTTGATTAGAGCTTACAATAAATATTAGATGAAGGATATTTAATACTCAATCCTGCCCTGTATGGGCTTGCAACAAATGGTGAAAACAAATAAACCGAGTCATTACTCATAATCCTGTGACTTTTGTGGGCCTTATACACATACTAATATCTACATATTTAAAAGAAAAAGGGGAGAATAGAATAGAAAATCGAAAAGAAGAGAAGAAGAAGAAGAAAACAAGAAAAGACATAAAGGAAAAGGATCAATTCAATAATTGACAGAAATTCATTTAAGATTAGTATACAGAGATATAGGGTATATACAGAGAGATATAGGTGAGCAAGATAATAGACATCTGGACCTTAAAGAAACAAAGTTCATCAGAAGTTCAAATGCTAAAACACTCTCACCTCCTCTAACAGGTTCCTCTACTGACCAACGATACAAACAGAGTACAGTCAATCTCCCAGATGGATAGCCAATTCCCCACTACAATTGAGTCCCAATGGAGTCTTGGTTTGCAGATCAATAATGTATCTCGACCCCAATCTACGGAGCCGCAGCAGTCTATCCCCGCCTCTAGGATTACTAGGTACATGATCTAACCCAAAATAGCTAAGTAGATCCCTGTTGCACTGATGTATTTTGTCAAAATGGCGTGCAACAGGGTAAGTTTCATCTCCCTTGGCAATGGCCCGCATATGTTCTAATATTCTAATTTTCATAGGGTGGATGGTGCTCCCTACGTAGCGTAGGCCACATGGACATGTGAGTCAATAAACACTGTAAGGAGTAGTGCAGGTAAGAAACCTTCTAATGGTCCTCCGTACTCCTACATTTGGAATTTCGTAAGTAAGGACTCTCTTACTGGTCTTGCAGGCCTTACATTTCCCACACGGGAAGAACCCTTGTAAAGGACCAAAGGCCGATTTGGGGGTATCAGTTAAATAACTGTGTACTAGGTCATTTTTTATTGACTTTGCCTTCCTAAAAGTTATTAAAGGATTAGGAGGAAGATCAGTGCCCAGAACCTCATCTGTCTGTAGTATGTGATCTTAAGTTCTTTTTCAAGTATGTAGCACTCTTCGAGAATGTAGTGATGAGGCGAAATTTACCCCTACTCTTCAGTGAGTCCTTCCTGCTGGTATCCTTCGTCTTCAACAGCCTTTCTCTTTTGAGGATATTAGCCCTATTGAATGCTTTATTTAAGATTTCCTGACTGTAGCCTTCAATAGGGCTAATATCCTCAAAAGAGACAGATTTCTGTTGAACAAATGTGTGTTTAAATACGTGTCTGAACGGCGCTTCGGTAAACATAGAAGAAGGTTTATACCGAAACGCGTCTGTTTGTTGCTGTGTTTGTTTTGTGTCAATAAAGACTCAAACGACCCCCGGGAGTGCCTTTTTTCCTGAAGGATGTAAAGGAGAAGTGGAGCGGTAATTGATTTGCGGGAGCACCCCTGCATTGAAAGCACCCGCCTGCGAGTGCTTCGCTCTGGTGTTTCTGGAGCTGAGATATATATATATATATATATATATATATATATATATATATATATATATATATATATATATATATATATATATATATCAAAGCTCCAAGGAACCCACCAGGCATGCTGTAAACTGGATCCGCCCGCCGATCCGGCTTTTACCTCATGAAGGTTGCTGCAGTGGATGTCAGAGTGCGTCTCTACAGGTGGGAACCTTGGAGCTTTGATTTTTACGCGGGAGATGCACCACCCAGAAGTTTGGGGCCACGGAGCTCCGAATCACGGAGTCTCAATGTGGAGGCATCCATGGAGGATTGACAAGCCGGATGTGCGAGTGGAGGCCCATTGGTGGGCTTGAAACGTCTCAGACAGGGGCACACACTACAAGACCCACAAACCAACGCGGACTCATTCGAGTCGCCCATTGGAGGGCTCATATTTTTAAGTAGGAGGTGTGGCCTCTATGCCAAAATGACTGTCGCGCCTCTGAAGAGTGCAATGAGCACGAAACGCGTCAGGCGTGAATCGACAGGCATGCTGTAAACTGGATCCGCCCGCCGATCCAGCTTTTACCTCATGAAGGTTGCTGCAGTGGATGTCAGAGTGCGTATATATATGGAACTGTGTCAGACTCGATTGAAAGCACCATGGAAGACGAAAATATGAACGTGATCAGCATCATAGCCCACTGAGGATAACAACATAGCAAAATGAAATATACGAAGCAGAGCCTACTAAGGTACAAAATTTTCTCTGATTAAACCTACAAGTCCCAGCATGCAATGGAACATTTCCACGCACTGAGCAAATGGTATTTAAATCAGGCATGCTGTGAACGAGCTAATCAGAGCCATCTGCGGAGCATATGCTAATGATCCATGACTAAGAGGCAGGAGCCTCGAAACGCGTCGGAAAAGAAAATGCAATATGTATGCTGATGCTCGTTTTTCCCTGTGAATAAACCTGGTGGTTTTCTTCCAAGGTTGAGTGCGCTCTCGTTGCTTTGGGCAAACTTGGTGAAAAATATTTGCGCGGCAGCCCTGCCGCGGAGAGCTGCACCATTTCAAGACTGTTTGAAAGGCTACGAGTTGGAACTGTGTCAGACTCGATTGAAAGCACCATGGAAGACGAAAATATGAACGTGATCAGCATCATAGCCCACTGAGGATAACAACATAGCAAAATGAAATATACGAAGCAGAGCCTACTAAGGTACAAAATTTTCTCTGATTAAACCTACAAGTCCCAGCATGCAATGGAACATTTCCACGCACTGAGCAAATGGTATTTAAATCAGGCATGCTGTGAACGAGCTAATCAGAGCCATCTGCGGAGCATATGCTAATGATCCATGACTAAGAGGCAGGAGCCTCGAAACGCGTCGGAAAAGAAAATGCAATATGTATGCTGATGCTCGTTTTTCCCTGTGAATAAACCTGGTGGTTTTCTTCCAAGGTTGAGTGCGCTCTCGTTGCTTTGGGCAAACTTGGTGAAAAATATTTGCGCGGCAGCCCTGCCGCGGAGAGCTGCACCATTTCAAGACTGTTTGAAAGGCTACGAGTTGGAACTGTGTCAGACTCGATTGAAAGCACCATGGAAGACGAAAATATGAACGTGATCAGCATCATAGCCCACTGAGGATAACAACATAGCAAAATGAAATATACGAAGCAGAGCCTACTAAGGTACAAAATTTTCTCTGATTAAACCTACAAGTCCCAGCATGCAATGGAACATTTCCACGCACTGAGCAAATGGTATTTAAATCAGGCATGCTGTGAACGAGCTAATCAGAGCCATCTGCGGAGCATATGCTAATGATCCATGACTAAGAGGCAGGAGCCTCGAAACGCGTCGGAAAAGAAAATGCAATATGTATGCTGATGCTCGTTTTTCCCTGTGAATAAACCTGGTGGTTTTCTTCCAAGGTTGAGTGCGCTCTCGTTGCTTTGGGCAAACTTGGTGAAAAATATATATATATATATATATTACCTACTGGCGGTCGCCAGTAGGTAGTTATAGTTAGGACCACGTTTCCATAGGAAATCCGCAACATTCTATTTTGAATAACTTTGGCGCCGGTCGACGAATCCTCGCGAATTTCTCAAAATAGGTGGGGCGCTACGCTCCGCTCCTACCCTGAAAGTCTCGGGGGGATCCGTCAAGCGGGGGCTGAGATAAAAGGGGGGTCCCAAAACGCATTTTTCCCATGCATTTTTCCATAGGACCTTTAGAACGAGCTACAGCCCGAACGGCTGAACAGAATTACTCAAAATTTGGCAGAGAGGTAGTCCCTAGGTCAAGGAAGTGCCTTTTGTAGGTTTGGTGTAAATCTGTTCAGTAGATTCTGAGAAAATAGCCTTTAAATCAATATATATATCTGAGCCCGCTTACGGTACGCTTACCGTACGCTTACGGTAAGCGTACGGTGGCGTGCGCGAGCGCGATTCTGATTGGCTCTTAGATCTTAGTAAACATTCGAATCGGTCGAAACCAGGAAGCGGCGGCCGCCATTTTGTGTATTTCACTCTGAAAAAAAAGAGTGAAAACAAGGAAAGGGGGCAATGAGGAGAGTTACAGACCCCCTAACATTTGTAAGGGGGTCAAAGAGGGACAGAAAAGTACAAAAAAAACATTTATTGATTTTAAAAAAAATCACGGGGTACGCGTACGGTAAGCTTACGGTAAGCGTACGGTAAAAAAAAAAAATAAATAAATAAATGAAAAGCAGATTTAAGAGTTTAGATATTAGGGAGCTCTAAAAAGAGCTGTTGTGTTTAGGAAGTCATTTTTTAAGTGGTACCTACAAGTAAGTACCGATGCAGAGTCTAAGGTTCAAGAGGAAGACTCTGTTCCCTTCTTCATTGAAGTGTACACCATCTCCTCTATAAATGTCTTGCATGTCATAACGCAAGTTGTTGTGGTAAATGGCACCCATACCATAGTCACGGAGGAAAGCAGAAACAGATTTGTTGACGTGCTTTCTTGCTTTGTCAATCTGTGGACAGAAATGATTGGACCAGTTCCATTTTTGCCTTTGGCATATGTTGGAAAACACAAAGGCAGTTTTAGGGAAAAGTGTAAACAGTTGTGCAAAGGTGTCCTTCATAAGCATTTCCAGACCTACCCCAGTCAAAGTGCCTAGGTCATTGCCACCACAGTGCACTATTATGAGGTCAGGGTGTTGGATTTGAATGAAGGATTTCACCAATGGCATCAATTGGTGCCACTTTAACCCTCTCTGACCAATCCATTTAATGTCTACATTTGGCAAAGCAAGGTCTCTCACCATACCTGTTTTCTCTGCAAACTTTTCACTCCAGAAGACATAGCTGTGCCCTACAATCCACACTGTGAACATCTTCAAAGGAGAACTGGATGCACTCAGGAGGTGTCTTTCAGTAGAATGGCAATATGAAAAGAAAGACAGTTTGGAAATGGAGGCATACATATTTTTTACAAAACAAAAAGAACTGATTGGCTGTTTCATACCATTCTAGAATAAAAACTAGGCTGTATGTGTAAATTAATAGAAGCATGTTTTGTATTGGTAAAAAAAAATGTGTAACCAAAGAACAGTACTATGGATTTGCTGTTAGGTTTGAAAAGTCAAGCACTCTTGCTCTGTGGAATTGAAACATTGTTTGGCGAACTTCTGACCTAACTCAACACAGCAGTGTTCCATGAGCTGTTGCTATGGTAGCAGGCAGAAGTCAAGTTGGGGGAAGGGTACTAGGCAGAAGTCAAGTTGGGGGAAGGGTACTTTTGGAAAAGGGTTGGTTTTCAACCAATAGAAATGTGTGTTTACATTTGAAAAAAAGGGGGAAGCACTGAGATTTGAAACTTACAAGTATATGTGTGGAAAAATAGAGGGAAAGTTTGCCATTATCTGGTTCTGCTGAGAGGAGAGAGGTGAACACAACAGAGATCCTGGCTCTGATAATCTGCTGTTTGAGTGTCACATTTCTTTCACAACTAACTAATTTTAAAGGTGAGTTTACAGTTTGAGAGGGGATGTATGTGGTAACTTAAGAAATGAATAATAGAAATGGAAATTGTTTTTGTTGTAGTTACACATGGTGGTTTCATAATGTGTCAGTCTGTAAAAGTGATTTTCACTTGCCCCGAAAAAAAAAAGAGCAGTAAGTGTGCTTTCAAATTGGCAAAGAAATTTCGTTTTGGGACTAATGTGAAAACATGACTCTGTGTGCAGAGAGGAATTATAGGCAGAGATTTATTGCGTCTTGCTCTGGTGATTTCACAGTTGCATTAGATGGAAAGGGGGAGCGAATTTTTGGGGGAAGAAGCAGAGTCTTAGCACACACCCATGTGCTTGCCATGTATAGTCATGCACAGTATTTACAAGCGAGTGGGGTTTTGAGGTTTCAGTCTGTAATGCAAATACATTCAGCATCACTAAGGCTGGTTGCCCTTGCTGGAGTGTAGGCAGTCACCGAGAATACACATGGTGGTGGTCTGAAAAAACAGTTTGGACATGTGCATTTAAATAAATCAAAAAAAAATGGTTTCATAATGTGTCAGTCTGTAAAAGTGATTTTCACTTGCACCGAAAAAAAAAAGAGCAGTAAGTGTGCTTTCAAATTGGCAAAGAAATTTCGTTTTGGGACTAATGTGAAAACATGACTCTGTGTGCAGAGAGGAATTATAGGCAGAGATTTATTGCGTCTTGCTCTGGTGATTTCACAGTTGCATTAGATGGAAAGGGGGAGCGAATTTTTGGGGGAAGAAGCAGAGTCTTAGCACACACCCATGTGCTTGCCATGTATAGTCATGCACAGTATTTACAAGCGAGTGGGGTTTTCAGGTTTCAGTCTGTAATGCAAATACATTCAGCATCACTAAGGCTGGTTGCCCTTGCTGGAGTGTAGGCAGTCACCGAGAATACACATGGTGGTGGTCTGAAAAAACAGTTTGGACATGTGCATTTAAATAAATCAAAAAAAATGGTTTCATAATGTGTCAGTCTGTAAAAGTGATTTTCACTTGCCCCGAAAAAAAAAAGAGCAGTAAGTGTGCTTTCAAATTGGCAAAGAAATTTCGTTTTGGGACTAATGTGAAAACATGACTCTGTGTGCAGAGAGGAATTATAGGCAGAGATTTATTGCGTATTGCTCTGGTGATTTCACAGTTGCATTAGATGGAAAGGGGGAGCGAATTTTTGGGGGAAGAAGCAGAGTCTTAGCACACACCCATGTGCTTGCCATGTATAGTCATGCACAGTATTTACAAGCGAGTGGGGTTTTCAGGTTTCAGTCTGTAATGCAAATACATTCAGCATCACTAAGGCTGGTTGCCCTTGCTGGAGTGTAGGCAGTCACCGAAATACACATGGTGGTGGTCTGAAAAAACAGTTTGGACATGTGCATTTAAAAAAATCAAAAAAAGTGGTTTCATAATGTGTCAGTCTGTAAAAGTGATTTTCACTTGCCCCGAAAAAAAAAAGAGCAGTAAGTGTGCTTTCAAATTGGCAAAGAAATTTCGTTTTGGGACTAATGTGAAAACATGACTCTGTGTGCAGAGAGGAATTATAGGCAGAGATTTATTGCGTTTTGCTCTGGTGATTTCACAGTTGCATTAGATGGAAAGGGGGAGCGAATTTTTGGGGGAAGAAGCAGACTCTTAGCACACACCCATGTAAATATGTGTACTGTATTATAAAATGTTTTAAAAATATTAATACTTTTTTCTTTTTTTCCAGATAGATATAGAAAATTTTCGAAAAGTACAAACATTTTTAAAACTATTTTTTAAAAAAACAAATGAATAAATATATTTTCAGTGAGTATGGTAAGTCAATAATAATAATTGTAGTCTCTCAAGGACCTTGTAATGTGTTTATTGATTTTTAGTGTTTTTAAAAAAAAAAAAAAAAAAGTACGCGCACCGTACGCGTACGGTAAAAAAAAAATAAAAAAAAGTTTTTAAAAACATATGTAAAAAAAAGATGAAAGATAAGGTTGGCTCTTAAAAGAACCGTTGTGTTCATGCAGGGACAGAGGAAAGGAAGCATGGGAAAATTATTCAAAGCGACAAATGTGTTGATCTATTTTGTTGTTCACTAGGGAAACACTGGTCTCCCTATAGCAAATTAGATCTTGACAAAATGTGCATCGAATATCAACCTTCCGAAATCGAGGGTTGATTTCCAGAGGGCCAGCAAAAGGAGATTCTCCCCCCACAGATGAAGGGCTCACCTGACCTGCAGAAGAAGGAGTCAGCCCTGCAGATGATGGTTCAGGCTGAGCTGCTGTGGATGTACTGGCTTGTCTTTCTGAAGAGTTACCTCCAAAAAGATGACCATGTGTCCTTCTGTGTACATCCTGGAGGTGTCTCTTCATGGTGTGATTCCCAAAGGAATACTTCCTGTTAGGATTACCTCTAGAAAGTACACGCTTACACAGCTTACAAGTCACTAAGGGTGCATTTACCTTTTGCTGGCCTTCAGGAAAAGTAAAATAATCCCATACATAAGAGGGCTTTTGTTTCCTCGATCTCTGCCTCAAGACAGTGCTGCTAGTGCTAGCCTCACTCTCAGAAGAGCTCTGCTGTTCTGCCATCGTATCCCAAAGACAAACCAGCTCCTTCTCCCAAGGGATCACAAGCAGAAATGAGGGGAATGGGTGTGGTGTAGGAGAGTTCTAGAACTGAAAGTAGTTTCAACCAATCAAAAGTTGTGTTTCATGATCACATGACCTACCGTACGCTTACGGTACGCTTACGGTACGCTTACGGCAAAAGTGCGCATGCGCGTAAAAAAGACACGCGCTTGCGCGCATGCGCATAACAGTGACTCCCGGCACTTCCGCGTAACGTGCGCGTGTAGCGTACACGCGTACGCGTCCCACGCGGAGTACGCGCGGCTACGCAAATTGCGTAACTATACGCAAGCAGCGTAGGAAAATTACGGACGTTGCGTAAACCGTACGCTTACCGTGAGCTTACGGTACGCGTACTAAAATTCTTTTTTAAAAAAATAGAAAAAAAGTACTGCAAATAAATTTTACATGTTTATTTTAAAAAATATATTAAAAAAACATATTTAAGAATTTTAAAAATTTAATCATAGTCTTTATAAAAGGTAAGAAAATTAAAATAAAAATATGTTAGAAAAAATAGAAGAAAAAAAAAAATTAGCATTTAAAAAACCTAGCAAATTCACTGAAAAAACCATGGGTTTCACACACGTTATAGTTAGGAATTAGCATTTAAAAAACCTTGCAAATTCACTGAAAAAACCATGGGTTTCACACACGTTATAGTTAGGAATTAGCATTTAAAAAACCTTAGAAATTCAGTGAAAAAACCATAGGTTTCACACACGTTATAGTTAGGAATTAGCATATAAAAAACCTTAGAAATTCAGTGAAAAAACCATAGGTTTCACACACTTTATAGTTAGGAATTAGCATTTAAAAAACCTTAGAAATTCAGTGAAAAAACCATAGGTTTCACACACGTTATAGTTAGGAATTAGCATTTAAAAAACCTTAGAAATTCAGTGAAAAAACCATAGGTTTCACACATGTTATAGTTAGCTGGACATTTTACTCGTAAAAAACCAGTGAAATTGCCCCGTTATAGTTAGTTCAGCTAACTATAACTCGCGCGCCCGCAATGCACTGCTGATGACGTCACATATTACATCACTCATGACATGGTCAGTGACATCACTCATGACATCACTGATGACATCTCAAATGACATCACTGATGACATCACTGGTTTTTTATCAGTAAAATGTCCAGCTAACTATAACATGTGTGAAACCTATGGTTTTTTCAGTGAATATATATATATATATATATATATATATATATTACCTACTGGTAGCTATAGTTAGGACCATGTGTCCATAGGAAAGTATTTTTAACTTGCCTATGTCTTTGGTGTCGTTTGACGAAGCTTCATGATTTTCTTTTTTTTTTAAATGTGCCAGTGATTCTGGTTGCACAAGGAGAGTTTTGGGGTGATCTGTCAAGCAGGAGATGAGAACAGGGGGCAAAAAAGTGTGTTTACCATGGGAGCTTTGGACATGACTACAGCCTGAATCACTGGTCGGAATTACACCGAATTTGGCAGAAAGTTAGATTTAGTTATGCAGATCACGCTTTTATTTATTTGGTGTAAATCCATACAGTAGTTTGTGAGAAATTAGTGGAATTTGTATATCTGGGATCTCAACGACTTCATTAATAATAACGATCTAATGCAAGGAAATACAGAGGTCCGATTGGCTGCCAACACTATAACCAGGAAGTGTTGGCTGTCATCTTGGGACACGGCTGAAGCGAACAGAGCAGAAACGAGCAGAAATAGGCAGAATCAAGGTCAGAATTGACCTGAAAGAGGCAGAATAAAGGCCAGAAGAAAGAGGCAAGATCAAAGTGAGAAACTAGCAGAAAGAGAGAGAATAAAGGTGAGAAATGAGCAGAAAGAGGCAGAATAAAGGTCAGAAACGAGAAGAAAGTGGCAACGTCTTGTATGCAGGGATCCAAGCCCAACATCTTTCAAAACTCCAGCGTCTGCAGAATGCTGCTGCAAGGCTGGTCCTCGACATTCCCAGTTCTGAGCAAGTTGGACATAGACTGAGGGCCCTTCATTGGTTACCCATGGAAAAAAGGATTATGTTTAAATCACTGTGCCTGGCCTTTAAAGCCTTGCATGGGTCAGGACCACAGTTCTTGAGAACACACCTGAAATGGTATGTGCCGACCAGAAGTTTGAGATCAGCCCACACAAAACTTCTACAAGTCCCTAGGTTTAAGCAGGTGAGGTGGGAGGGAGAAGCTTTTTGTTGCGGACTGCCAAAAACTGGAATATCCTCCCGATCGCGATAAAAAGCAGTCCTTCACTTTTGCCGTTCAGAAAAGCCGTAAAAAGGCTTTTCACCTGTTAAGGCAGCACACTATTCTTTTCAGGAATCCTCTGTGCATCGGACTCAGTGCCAAGATGCCTTCGGGCAATCGCGCGGTTTATACATTTCTAATCAAACCAATTCAAATCAGGGCAATTAAAATAATTGGCAGGGGTCACACAGACCTCTCGTGCCAGAGGGACAACCACCTCCCTTGGGCTTTTTTAAAAATTATTATTGAGGGAAACCACTCGACCCCCCCTCCTGGCCTGTTCTCGGCCCCAGGACCACCACCTCCCTGGAGCAGCCCATGAAAACAGAAGGGGGGCTATTGTGACTCCCTACTGGAGCTATATATTGTAGGTCTGGGTGGTAAATTCCGTTCTGCTCGTGGAATTTGCGGAATTTGGGTCATTTTGCGTTCTGCGGAGAACGCGGAATTGCCCAAAATTCTGCGTTCTGCGGCTTCGCGGAATTTTTTGCTTGTTAGCGTTCTCAAAATGCGTGTTCGTGAGATATTTCCCCATGAGCACGCAAACAGTGTTCGTGAACAGGAAAAAAGCATCACGAACAAGCAATTCCGCGTGTTCTCGTAATCTCTGCGTGCTCACGGAGATTTTTTACCGTTTTGCAGAGCTTTGCGTAGCACGACTACGCAAATTCAGCCCACTGCTAATATATGGCCCTTGGGACAGCCACCCCCCAGGGCCAGCTCCTACTATATTCCGGGTTGTCCAGGACATAGCGGTTTGCTTTTGCTTGGCGGGAGCTTTGACAGCTCACTCCACTCCACTTCCAACGGGAGGAGCTATGAAAGTGCTGCTACCCGCTGGAAATGGAGGTTTCATCTCTTTCCCTGCCTGCAGACATGCGGGTAAAGAAAGAGAAGAAAGAGTGCTCTTGCATGCTGGGAGATGCATTTCCAGCAGCTCCTTTCACGCTAGTCCCACGGTCCCGGGGGAACAAGGGGAAAGAGGCAAAATAGAGGTCAGAAACTAGTCGGAAGAGGCATAATAAAGGTCAGCAACGAACAGAAAGTGGCAAGATAAAGGTGAGAAACTATCAGAAAGGCAAAAAAAAGGTCAGAAACAAGCAGAAAGAGGCAGAACAAAGGTCAGAAATGGGCAGAAAGAGGCAGAATAAAGGTTAGCAAATAACAGAAGGAGGCAAGGTAAAGGTGAGAAATGACCAGAAATAGGCAGAATAAAGGTTAGAAATGAGCAGAAAGAGGCAGAATAAAGGCCAGAAGAAAGAGGCAAGATAAAAGTGAGAAACTAGAAGAAAGAGGGAGAATAAAGGTGAGAAATGAGCAGAAAGAGGCAGAATAAAGGTCAGAAACGAGCAGCAAGAGGCAAATAAAGGTGACAAATGAGCAGAAAGAGGCAAAATAAAGGTGAGAAGCATGAAGAAAGAGGCAAAATAGAGGTCAGAAACAAGCAACAAGAGGCAAAATAAATGTGAGAAATGAGCAGAAAGAGGCTAAATAAAGGTACGCAACGAGCTGAGAGAGTCAAGATATAGGTGAGGAACAAGCAAAAAGAGACAAAATAAAGGTCATCAATGAGCAGAAAGAGGCAAGATAAAGGTGATAAATGAGCAGAAAGAGGTAAAATAATGGTCAGAAACGAGCAGAAAAGGCAGAATAAATGTCAGCAATGAACAGAAAGATTCAGAATAAAGGTCAGAAGTGAGCAGAGAGAGGCAGAATAAAGGTCAGCAATCAGCAGAAAGAGGCAGAATAAAGGTCAGCAATGAGCATAAAGATTAAAAATGAAGGTCTGTATTAAGCAGAAAGAGGCAGAATAAAGGTAAGAAGCGAGCAGAAAGAAGAAAAATAGAGTTCAGAAACGAGCAGACAGAGTCAAAATAGAGGTCAGAAACAAACAGAAAGAGGCAAAATAGATATCAGAAACTAGCAGAAAGAGGCAAAATCGAGGTCAGAATTGAACAGAAAGAAGCAAAATAGAGGTGAGAGACGAGCAGGAAAAGGGAAAATAAAGGTCAGAGACGAGGAGAAAGAGGCAAAATAAAGTTCAAAAGTGAAGAGAAAATTCAGAAATCAAACAGAATATCAGCAGAACCTACTCAGGCACTCATACATTCACTGACAGAACAACTCAGACACATACACCCACTCACACACCCAGCCAGACACTTATGCACCCACTTATAGAATCACTCATACTCTCTCTCACCCACTCACAGACCTACTCATGCACTGACTCACAGACCCACTCAGAGACTCATGCACCCACTCATATACCACTCATACACTCATGCACTCACAGACTGACTGACACACTCATGGAGACACTCACAAACCCACTCAGTCACTTTCACACCCACTCACAGACCCACTCAGACACTAATGCATCCACTCAGACACTGACGCACCCACTCAAAGATCCACTCAGACACTCATGCACCCACTCACACACCCAGTGAAACACATACACTCACTCACACATCCACTGAGATACTCATGCACTCACTAACACACTCACTCTCAAAGGTTACAGGTTAGAGTTAGGAAATAACATTAGAATTTCACTGAAAAAAACAAAATTTATAGGGTCATCATAGTTCGGAAATAGATTTTAAAAAAAAACCTTAGAAATTCACAGAACACACCAAAGGTTACAGAGATATTATAGTTAGGAAATATATTTGAGAACCTTAGAAATTCACTGAAAAAAAACAAAGGGTACAGGGCATTACAGTTAGGAAATGTAATTAAAAAAACCTTAAAAATTTACAGAAAAACCAAAGGTTATAGCAACGTTATAATTAGGAAATATGATTTAAAAAACCTTAGAAATTCACTGGAAAAAACAAAGATTACAGGGACGTTATAGTTAGGCTCAGATTTCACTCGTCCAAAACCAGTGAAATTCAGCAGTTATAGTTACTTGAGCTAAATATAACCAGTGCACCCGCAATGCACTGCTTATGACCTCGATATTACATCACTCATGACATGTCAGTGACATCACTTATGGCATCTCAAATGACATCACTGATGACATCATCCACAGAACAACTCACACACCCCTATACAACCTCTCATACACCCACTCACACACCCACACAACTACTGACATAGCCATTCGTAGTCCCATATAAGTACTCACATAACCACTTACTCATCCATGGAGCCACTCACACACCCACTCACTCACTCATGCAGCCACTCACTCACCCATACTGCTACTCATAGAACCAGTCACTCCTACTTACCCCTACTCCCTCATCCATACAGTCACTCACACACCCATGCCTCCACCCATACAGTGACTCACGCATGCAGTCACTCACCCATTTGGGCATTCACACACACACACACACATGCACTTACCCATACAGCCACTAACTGACCCCCTCACTCATACATACAGGCATTCAGACAACCTCTCACTCACCAATACAGCTACTCACACACCCAGTCACTCACCCATACAGCCACTCATCCATCCACACACTCACCCATAAATCTACTCACACACCTATGTATTCACCCATACAGCCACTCACATACCCACTCACTCACCCATACAGTCTCTCAACACACCTACTTACTCACATATACAAGCACTCACTCACAAACCCACACAACCACTTATATACCCATTCACACATCCATACATCCACTCACTCACCCATACAGCCATTCACACAGACACTCACTCTCCAATACAGCCACTCACACACAAACTCACTTAACTAATCACCCACTCACACAGCCACTTACTCAATCAATCAATCAATCAAAGGCATTTATAACGCGCACTACTCACCCGGAGGGTCTCAAGGCGCTTGGGGGGGGGGGCCGCTACTGCTCGAACAGCCAGGTCTTGAGCTTCTTCCTGAAGGAGAGGTGGTCTTGGGTCATGCGTAGGTCGGGAGGGAGGGAGTTCCAGGTCTTGGCGGCCAGGTGGGAGAAGGACCTTCCTCCTGTTGTCGCTCTTCGGATGCGGGGGACGGCGGCGAGGGCGTGGCTGGTCGATCGGAGATGGCGTTTGGGAGCGTAGAAGTTGAGGCGGCTGTTGAGGTAACTCGGGCCTTGGTTGTGTAGGGCTTTGTGTGCGTGGGTGAGGAGCCGGAAGGTAATTCTCTTGTTGACCGGGAGCCAGTGCAGGTCTCTCAGGTGTCTGGAGATGTGGCTGTGTCTGGGGATGTCGAGGATGAGTCTCGCTGAGGCGTTCTGGATCCGCTGGAGTCTCTTCTGGAGCTTGGCGGTGGTTCCGGCGTAGAGGGCGTTGCCGTAGTCCAGACGGCTGGTGACGAGGGCCTGGGTGACCGTCTTCCTGGTCTCGGTGGGGATCCACCGGAAGATCTTACGTAGCATGCGCAGGATGTTGAAACAAGACGAGGAGACGGCGTTGACTTGTCTGGTCATGGAGAGGGAGGAGTCCAGGATGAAGCCCAGGTTGCGTGCGTGGTCTGTCGGTTTGGGTGCGGTGCCCAGGGCGGGGGGCCACCAGGAGTCATCCCAGGCGGAGGGCGAGGAGCCCAGGATGAGGACTTCCGTCTTGTCTGAGTTCAGTTTCAAGCGGCTGGTCGTCATCCATTCGGCTACGTCTTTCATCCCTTGGTGTAGGTTGGCTCTGGCGGTGGCGGGGTCGTTGGTGAGGGAGAGGATCAGCTGTGTGTCGTCGGCGTAGGAGATGATGTTGAGGTTGTGTTGGCGTGCGATGGCCGCAAGGGGGCTCATGTAGACATTGAAGAGGGTGGGTCTGAGCGAGGAGCCTTGGGGAATGCCGCAGATGACTTCTGTTGCTGCAGATCTGAACGGGGGTAGGTGAACTCTCTGTGTCCTTCCAACGAGGAAGGAGATGATCCAATCCAGTGCCTTCTCCTGGATTCCGACGTTGTTGAGGCACTGCACTAGGGTGCGGTGGCAGACAGTGTCGAATGCCGCGGAGAGGTCTAGGAGGATGAGGGCCGCTGTTTCTCCGTTGTCCAGCAGGGCTCGGATGTCATCGGTGGCAGCGATGAGGGCGGTTTTGGTGCTGTGGTTGGCCTGGAAGCCAGACAGTGAGGGGTCGAGGGATCCGTTCGTCTCGAGGAAGGCGGCCAGCTGCTTGTTGACTGTCTTCTCGATGACTTTGGCTGGAAAGCGAGATGGGGCGGTAGTTCTTGAGTTCGGTGGGATCCGCTGTTGGTTTCTTTAGTAGAGCGCTGAGATCGGCGTGCTTCCAGCTCTCCTGGAAGGTGGCGGTGTCGAAGGAGGTGTTGATGATGTCCCGCAGGTGGGGTGCGATGACAGCGTCGGCCTTGTTGAAGACGTGGTGAGGGCAGGGGTCGGTTGGGGATCCGGAGTGGATGGAGTTCATCGTGCGGATGGTGTCTTTGGTGTTGATCGGTGTCCAGGCGCTGAGGGTGGTGGTGGGGGGCATTGGTGCGGTTGTGGGGGGCGTTGTTTGTGTGCTGAAGCTGTTGTGTATGTCAGCGATCTTGTTGTGGAAGTACGAGGCGAGGGAGTTGCAGAGGTCTTGCGATGGGGTGATGTCGTTGTTTCCGGTGTTGGGGTTGGAGAGCTCTTTCACGATGTTGAAGAGTTCCTTGCTGTTGTGTGCGTTGTTGTCCAGGCGGTCCTTGAATGCTGTTTTCTTGGTGGCGTGGATCAGTTGATGGTGCTTTCGGGTGGCGAGCTTGAGGGTAGTCATGTTGTCCGGTGTTGGGTCTCTTCTCCAGGCTTTCTCGAGGGCTCGGCAGTTCTTCTTGGAGCATTTGAGTTCGTCGGTGAACCAAGGTGCCTTCTTGCTGCCGGGTCTGCTGGGCGGGGTCCTCAGAGGGGCGAGTTCGCCCGCGCAGTTGCTGATCCACTTCGTGAGGTTGTCGGCGGCCTGGCTGGGGTTCGCTGAGCTGGCGGGAGGGTGCTGGCTCAGGGATGCGGCGAGTTGGTCGGCTGTGATCTTGTTCCAGCTTCTTCGTGCAACCTGTGGCTGGTGGTGGTGGATCGTGGTCCTTCTGAAGCTGAAGTGGATGCAGCTGTGGTCCGTCCAGTGGAGTCCGGTGGCGTGGCTGAAGACGATGTCCTTGCTGGATGAGAAGACGGCGTCGAGTGTGTGTCCGGCGAGGTGGGTGGGGGTGGTCACCAGCTGCTTGAGTCCGAGGTTGGCGAGGTTGTCCGAGGTTGTCAAGCAGGGTAGTGGTGTTGCGGTCGTTGTCGTTCTCCAGGTGGAAGTTGAGGTCCCCGAGGAGGATGTAGTCAGCGGAGGGGAGGGCGTGCGGGCTGATGAAGTCGGCGATGTCTTCACTGAATGGTGTGCAGGGTCCTGGGGGTCGGTAGATCAGGGTGCCTCTGAGGGTGGTCTTGGGGTCGGTGTGGATCTGGAAGTGCAGGTGTTCGGCGGTTGTCAGGGTGTCGTCGGTGTTGGTCGTGATGCGGATGGTGTTCCTGTGGATGATGGCGATGCCTCCTCCGGTCTGGTTGCCGCGGTCCCTCCGGGTGATCTTGTAGCCCTCTGGGATGGCGATGGCGATGTCGGGCGCTGAGGAGGCTTTCATCCATGTTTCTGTGAGGAAGGCGACGTCAGGAGCTGTGGTGTCGAGGAGGTTCCAGAGTTGGACGGCGTGTCTGTGGACGGAGCGGGTGTTGAGCAGAATGCACTTCAGGTGGTTGCTGCTGGTGTTCGGCTTGGTGAGTGTTGGTGCAGTGCAGGTCCGGATGCAGGTGAACTTGCAGGAGTGGCAGCTGAAGGGTCCGTGGGTGCATCTCGGGGTGGCTCGGTAGCATCCTGGGATTCGGCCGGTGTTGAGTGCGTTGAGGGTGGCGGCGTCGTAAGTCCGGCGGGTGGGCTGGGGTCTGCGGGGGCCAGGGGTCCTGGCGCGGGGCGCAGTCCAGGCG
Organism: Triturus cristatus; assembly: GCF_964204655.1. Taxonomy (NCBI): domain Eukaryota; kingdom Metazoa; phylum Chordata; class Amphibia; order Caudata; family Salamandridae; genus Triturus; species Triturus cristatus. The sequence goes on from NC_140589.1 coordinate 1,690,820,682, forward strand.
CGGACGGGCGTAGACGGGCTTACCTTTGGCGCACCTTCGGCGCTCAATCGGTGCTCCCGCTGCGCGCGTCCGCTGCGCGGTCGCTCAGGGGGCATCATAAGAAGGGAGCCGGGAGGGAGGGTCCGCTGGGAGGAGGGGAGCGCGGGGGCCAATCGGCAGGCGGGGGGCGGGGTCGCGGCAGGGAACGGTGGGAAAACCTATGCGGGCTTGGTGGGCGGCCCTGCGGCGGCTGGGGCGCCGGGGATCCGAGGCCGGGCAGGCAGCAGGTAAGGAGGCAGGCAGAGCAGGCGGGCAGTGTGGGGGCGACCAGGCCGTGGAGGGCGCAGTGGTCGCTCCTGAGCCGAGGTCTGGGTCCCCTTAAGAAGGGAGCCGGGAGGGAGGGTCCGCTGGGAGGCGGGGAGCGCGGGGGCCAATCGGCAGGCGGGGGCGGGGTCGCGGCAGGGAATGGCGGGAAAACCTATGCGGGCTTGGTGGGCGGCCCTGCGGCGGCTGGGGCGCTGGGGATCCGAGGTCGGGCGGCCCTGCGGCGGCTGGGGCGCCGGGGATCCGAGGTCGGGCAGGCAGCAGGTAAGGAGGCAGGCAGAGCAGGCGGGCAGCGTGGGGGTGACCAGGCCGTGGAGGGCGCAGTGGTTACTCACCCAAACAGACACTTGCACACCTAGTCACTCACTCATACAACCATTTAGACACCCACTCACTCACCCATACAGTCACTCACACACCCACTCATCCAGTCACTCACATAGCTACTCATTCACCCATATAACCACTGACTCACACACTCACTCATCAATTCAGCTGCTCACATAGCCACTCACTCACCCACACAGCTACTCACTCACCACTTATTTGCTTATAGAGCAACTCAACTACACCAACACATACCCAAATAGTCATGCACACACGCATACACCCCGTCACACAGCCACTCACATAATATATATTAGATGTGGTAGCACTCATTAGTAGTACATCTATGGCCAGATGTACGGCACTTTTTAGCATGCGCAAACGGGTCTTAGACCCGTTTGCACACGCTAAAAAGCATGGGCCCATATACAAACAGTATTTTGCGACTCGCGAAATACTGTATTGCGACTCTCTATTAGGAAGGGGCGTTCCCTTCCTAATAGCAACCGCAAAGCTATGTACCAATGTTTTGCAACTGCAATTGCAGTCGCAAAACACTTGCAAATTACCACCTACTTCAAGTAGGTGGTAATGCATTCGCAAATAGGAAGGGGTCTCCAGGGGACCCCTTACCCTTTGCAAATGCATGCAATATTATTTTTTAAGGGCAGTCAGTGGTCCCAGAGACCACTGCCTGCCTTTCAAAAATGAAATGAAAACGTTTCATTTTTTCTTTTTTAAATGGATCCTGTTTTCCTTTAAGGAAAACAGGCTGCATTTAAAAAAAAAGCTGCTTTATTTAAAAGCAGTCCCAGACATGGTGGTCTGCTGAGCCCAGTAGGCCACCATCCCTGGGAGGGCCTGTCATTCCCAATGGGCTTGCAAATTGTGAGAGGCTCTTTAATACTCATGAGCCTCGCAATTTGCGATCCCATTGGGAATCGCAAACAGTGTTAAACACACTGTTGTACATGCCAAATAGTGCCTTTCAAATTGCGAGTCGCAAATGCGATGCAATTTGCGGGGCGCTATTTGGCAGTTCGTACATCTGGCCCCTAGTATACTAATTTACCTTTTGTAGTACCTTAGTATATATGTTTAACAACCATAACCTCTTACAAAATACTTACACTCACTTGATGATGTCATCAGTGATGTCATTTGAGATGTCATCAATGATGTCACTGACCATGTTATGAGTGATGTAATATGTGAGCTCATAAGCAGTGCATCGCAGAGGTGTAAGTTATAGTTACCTCAGGTAATTATAACTGCTGAATTTCCCTGGTTTTGTACGAGTGAAATCTGAGCCTAACTATAACGTCCTTATAACATTTGTTTTTTCAGTTTATTTCTAAGGCTTTTTTTATTATATTTCCTAACTATAATGTCCCTGTAACCTTTGTTTTTTTTCAGTGACTATATATATAAATAAATAAACAAACAATAACATTGAAGTACATAGGACAGAATTTCCAGCCAAAAGCAGAACATACACTCAAAGTTTCAAGGACAAGCAACCATTTACCACTATCGTAGGTGATAAAACAATGCTGTTCCAGCACTTTAGCCATTGGCACACCAGTCAGCCCCAAACCTTGGCAATTCCTAGCAATAAATAATAAGAACTAGAGGGTCTAAGTGTTAGAAAGAGGGCAAATGTTTGTTACCCGGATATGAAAGTGGTTGTAGATTGTGCACTCTTTCGTACTATAGTGAATTTAATTATATCGCAACTTGATTGATCAGCGTGCTACGCTACTACTGTGCCTGCCTGGCATACATCTCTAGGGACTGTGGTGGCTAAGTTCCAGAGGCAACTTTGTCTGTGGCGTGCACTGCTATGTAAGATTTACATCAATGAAAACATGTTTTTAAGATTCTTTACACATTTCTCTTCAAATTATTTTTACTTCCTGGTTAATATACCTTAACAATCAAAAAGCATAATTCATTGTACATTATACATTGTAGACATAAATACATCTGTCATTATTTTATACATTCATTTTTGAGCTTCAAAAATTCTGAGGATCACAGCGCCCAATGCATTTCGGGACAGCCTGTCCCTTCGTCAGGGGCAATTACATTCCAATTTGAATGTGATAGCCATGTAGGAGGCAGGTAGCTGGTAATCAGGATGACGGTCTTCCACGCTATTACGGTCGAGGAGCAGGTACCATAAATTTTGCTGTCTTCGGTATAGAGTAGAAGTCAGTAACGGGAGTGAAGACTTGCGCTCGGTACGGGGGATTTGAGGACAATACGTGACTATCACATTCGAATTGGAATGTAATTTCCCCTGACGAAGGGACAGGCTATCCCGAAATGCATTGGGCGCTGTGATCCTCAGAATTTTTGAAGCTCAAAAATGAATGTATAAAATAATGACAGATGTATTTATGTCTACAATGTACAATGTATAATGTACAATGAATTATGTTTTTTGATTGTTAAGGTATATTAACCAGGAACTAAAAATTATTTGAAGAGAAATGTGTAAAGAATCTTAAATACATGTTTTCACTGATGTAAATCTTACACAGCAGTGCACGCCACAGACCAAGTTGCCTCTGGAACTTGGCTACCACAGTCCCGTGTTACCCGGATATCACAGTGTGCAGGCTCACTTTCGCTACTCCTGACATTTTGGTGACTCAATTCTTACTACTGATCTAATACATTTTTTCATATTTTATACATTCATAAAGCACATTTCAAATTTAAAATACATTTTAAAATCTTCTCTGGCATTTTAAGTTTTACATAAATGCATAAATAGAAAGGATTTTTTACCAATTAGATTGTATCCACCTTCGGTAAAGGAAAGCCCCTTTTAGCGAACAGAGCCATCACTATGCGAAAGCCACAGTTATTGTTTCTACAGGTTAATTAATCTAATTTGCTTAGGTAACACGTCGGCCTATGAGGGGTGCACACATCCTTTTTTGCACTTAAACACTTTGCACTTTTGATAATAAGCAAACAAGTAACAAAACCTTTTGATATTTTGTAATGCTGGTACCTTTATTTTTATTTATTTAGTTATTTATTTATTTGAGTTTTACATAGTGCTAGCTAGACCTGAGAGTATCAGAGCGCTTTGCAGGTCATGTTATAAAGTTTACAAAAAGTATACGAGGGGATTCATAAGAGTCAATGTTAAAGAACAATACAGCATTAAATGGTTACAAAGTCACAAAAGTATATCACAAGGCTGCAATGGGGAAAGGAATTGGAGAAAGGAGCATGAGTCATGTGACCGTCTTGATGGAACCAGTCATCAACGAGGGAAACATAGAACAGCTTGAGCATCACCAAGGATTGAAAAACTGCACTCGGCAAGCTACTTTGATATCAGTTAATTTAAAGCATAGTTCTTGAACATATCTTGAATATCAAATCTAAAGTTTTGTTGCTTCAACCTTCTCAGACCTTAAGGTTCGAGTAGGGGCACAACGTCCTTGACAGTCTTCAGTAAATTATTATGGATTATATGTTCCTGTATTATTGTTTATCCTCTTTATATTGTCTATATTTATGGTCCAGCAGAGAAGGAACTCGCCACAAATTGCCAAAGCTCCCTCCTTGCCAAACATGTGGTCTCCTGCCTCATTTAGACAAAGAAGAAACACACAATTTCTAATGGTGCAGCCTCAGCTGTGCCCCCATAGAAAACCCTTGATTCTGTGGCCCATGTTCCAAAGGGTTCCTGTGTCACTGCAAAGGTGCCCCGGCCCTACTTATGGTAGAACTATTGCACCTGATGTCTCCTGCCTAAATCTGCCTTGCAAGTCATGGGAAAGCAAACAATAGCCCCCTACATACAGGAAGAAAACTTACTGCATGTCAGGACAATTATTTTTCTTTTCACAAACATACCCCCATGTTTGTGTATTTAATTCCCAAACAGCCAAAAAAACAGCAGGTTGGCCTACTCAGTATTGAGCTTTGCAAAAGAGCCTCTATGACACAGAAAGATGTACTTTCAGCAAAGAGGTTTCTGCCAGGTAGTCATATATCTGTATATAAATCAGGTTATCTTCTATCTTGGGGGTAGCAGCTAGACCCTCTGCTGACTTTGCAGGGTCACCTTCCAAGGTCAACATGAACGTTCTACTAGTCACTAAAAAACTACAAACTGCTGCTAACAGTTCTGCGTACCCACGCCTTCAATCCAGGGCATAAGTCAATAGATATGGTTTTGGATTGGAACCTTGTTTCTGCGTGGTCATACAGCTGCTGGTTGAAAATAGATTCCCCCCCCACTCTAAAACGCAAGAAGAAACAGCACTTAAGAGTCTAGAACAAAGATGTGGGCAACCAGAGCATCCCCAGGAAGGACTACATTCAGTTGCTGTATATTAGATATTAACTGATTTCTGTGGGAAGTAATCAGTTAAGAGGAAAATCCATAGAAGAATTTCCTAGATAATAGGAAGTGAAAGATGTAGGAAATTCCACAGTTGTATTTATCCCTGGATTTAGCACCTATTGAGAAAAATCAGAAGATATTCACTCAATGTGGACAGCATAGCAGAGGGAAGAATTTGCAGAGGGAATTCCTTGGGCGACTTTGACGTAGTAACGTCAGATGTATGCCATATTTACACATCTTTTTGGGTGCTGAGAGAAACTTATATGGGGGGAAATCAAATTATGAAAATAAGTTTCACATTCTGATTCACAGCCTGGCAGATTTTCCATCATTATAAATTTAAGGATGTTGATAGCAAAGATAGTACTAGAGAGGGTGGCAATGCAAAAGCATAGAACCTCCACAAATCTGTGACCTTGTGGATATTTAAGTACATTTTGATCAGCAGTTTGTCACTGGCAATTATACATAAAACTACACCAGTGAAAGACATGTGCAAAGTCCTTTGTATTGTTCTCTACGGAAAGTCATATCACAAAGGGTATCTTCACCAGGATAAATCTTTTGTTAAAAAAATACATGCCTAAATGTACATGTTCAGATGACTTGCCCATGCTGAGTAGCAAACTAGATCAAATTTTGCAGGAGTACATTTTGCATTGGTTGTACTCCTGGAAATGTACAGCTGTAGATAATTTTTCAATCCTCAAAAAGTAAGAAGTCCTAAAAATGTAGATTGAACCCTGGACTGGTAGATTTCAGACTTTCAATGATAACTCTGGCAATGGCTTCTTCCCTAGTGTGTGCTTCCACTGCATCGCGGACAGTGCTGAGTGGATTCCCTAGTCAGCATGAGTGTTGGGAAGCATTGGCCATTGTTGTGCCAGATTGTTTTCTGTGGTTGCATGGATGAAAGAGAGAGCAGGTAAATGGAGAGAAAGTTGCATGTTGAACAGTGACTGCAGTCTCCTGGCTAGTGCACGTGCTTAGTACTGGGGTCAATGGTGGAATCTATAAAGTCCATAATTCCCCTCACTTCGCGATGCATGCTCCGGCATCATGGATACGAAGACCTGAGAAAGACAACTCCATTCTTCACTGCGAGTTTTCCTCTGCCAGAGGCGTCTTCCTGTTTGCTCCTGCTTCTTCTTGTCCTCCCAGAATGCTGACTCCAGTCTGTGGCTCTACTTCTGCTCTTGGAGTTAGATACTCGGTCTGGTTGTGATCCTTCTCGACAATGGAACTATTCTCCTTTTTTTTACTTCCTCTTACATGCTGACTTTGCAGCTCATGCTGATCCCTGCTAATTTCTGGCTGCTGTATATTCCTGACAGTTTGAGGGGCTTTTGCTTTTGTATTATTATAACCTTACAGTCATGATTATCTGTGTGAACTTTCATTGCATCTGCCTTCTGAGACCTGGTAGATTCTCTGCTGATCGTACCCCTCCTAACCCTCACAGGAGCTCAACGCCTAGAGAACGCCGCTGTGTTGACATCACGCTCTATATAGCTGTGTTTGCATAATATACTATATAATATAATAGGAGAACTTTAGAAACAACCAGAGAGCGCGCCACAATAAACTGTGAACAGTAAACACTCTAGAGAAGGTAGTGGACATTAGAGTAGGCACCGAGACGAGATTCTTGTTCTAGCATCTTCGACCTGGATGTTCTCTGGTTGTTCTAGGACGTGCTCTTTAGAGCTGTAGTATAGAACGACAAGGGTACTTGAAACCCATCCATGATGGCTTCATGTTCTCATCTTACACGTAGGAATGCACTTCCCCCAACCACCACGTTAGCTGTCTTTCAGCCAGTCAGGTGGCTCAGTGAGTTGAACAACTGGTGGTCTGCAGGTCACAAGTTGTAATCTTTCCAAGGCCAGTTAGTCATTCCATCCGTTGGTACAATTCACTACTATTCCATTGCGTAAAAGTAATGGTCTATTTACATACCCTGAGAATGGTAGAAGCACCAAGCTCTATATAAGAAAGAGGTCATTCTATTAACTTGGTGGCCAACCGTACTTTACAACACTACAGTTTGCACACACCAGACAGCAGAAACTCCCCTGTCATGCAAGGAAAAAACGTTTGGATGTCACATTGTGTCAATGATTCACACGCTCCTGTATGTCCCATCAACACAAATGAAGCAACTTAAAATAAACAATTATTGGCAGTAATTATAGCACTAAGACGGATTCACAAAGATTTTGCAGTGAGTAGCTGTGACGCACTCTAGTAACGCTCCTGCCCTCTGGATTACTCCTGAACACGTGTTCGACTGACTTACTCCTGGAATCCAGAAGTATGCCAGGAATACTACAAGAGTAGGTAAGTGCACAATCTTTGTGAACGGGGCCAGTAGCAATCTGAGACTCAAGGCTAGAATTTGCCCATCGGTTCCATGACATTTCAGTTCCCCAGAGGTCAATGAGTTAAAAAGATACGTTGAATTAATAAAATCAAAACACGAGTATGAGGAGAATTTTAGAAAAATGAAAGACATTGGAAAGTTCACATTCCTTGACACAAAGCCAAGCAAATTCTCCAGTCGCTTCCAGCGATGAGGTACCACAGGTATGGTATGCGTGGCTGGAAAAGGCACGAGGGTCGGGTGTTTCAAACACTTTTTTTTCCACAGAGAGATTGTGGAAAAACTCCGTGATCCACCTGACCCTAAAAATCCCCATTAGATCATTCGTGAGGTCACAGGGCCACTGTCCTGGCTCTTAGGATTCCGGTCACGCGCAATCTCGTGATCCGTTTGATGGGAAGGCGTTGCTAGATCTGGAAAATCAGCAGAAAATGTTATTACAAGAAAAACATTGTGATGTACATTTTTTATGGTCAAAAATTTGGATCTGTGCCTGGAAGTTAAATTGAACACAAACTGCAGCGCTTTAATGACATCTCATTCCTGTTGCATTTGGCACACATTCTCCTTTTCATTACTAAAGGTGGTTTCCTTCAAAGGTGACTTCCTTTTAGGACTGTTTCAAAGTAAATCGCTGTCAGCCTTGTGCAGACCGGCTTCCTCCTTGATTTCCTGACAAGGTTTCAGCCTGAGACTTCACACTTCTCTTGTTTCCACTGCCTGCGGCTAGCACAGTAAATGGTACTCTTTCTTTAATGCGGCATATACATTTTTAAGCTTTACATTTTTATGCCATGACGTATGCAACCGTAAGGGCTCGAGACAAGGTGAAGCATTTCTTTAAATTCTAGAATGTTAACTAGTATAGTGGTAAGCAAATCCCCTCTTAGCATGTGGGGCTCATTCCATATGTTGTCTTCGCACCTGTTCTACCCATGCCTGCTTGAGAATTGAGGAAGCTGATCCGCGGCACCAAATCCATCCACTTGTTGCCAACCCTGATAAAGCCAGGGTCGAGTGGATGGTTAGATGCAGAGTTTTTGCAGCTGACATGTGGAAACCTGTGACTCACTAGGGCAGCAAAAGTTGCTGCCCTGTGTCTATAAGAGAGAAAGCAGGACAGAGCCATATTTACTAAATATTGCCTGCTGCTGCTGCCTTCCCTTGCACCGGGGCACAAACTGGCTGCCTAGCGCAATCAATACACCTATGCACTCTTACTCATAGGTGTGTACCTGTTGTCTAGTATAGTATTTCTATGTAAAGTATACCCTTCCAGTGCAAAATCCAATGCCTAGACACCTTTTAGAACATTCCACACATTGGATGTGTGCTGTACAGTGCAGCACACATGCAATGTGTCAAATTTGTGTTGAAATAAAATCATTTTTCCAACTTTGCATTTTTCTTGAAGGAGGCATTATTTACTCAAAAGCCAAGTCTGACAAACTTACTAGATTGTGCTTTGTGTAAAAAAGAAATGGGAGCATGCACTGCAACACTCAAGTACCACCCATGTAAAGCCCCCTTGATGCAAAGAGGTGTAAAGTAGCACACAGTGCAATTTGCACCAAGAATAGGGCACCTTTCAAGAGCAAAATACCTTTTGCACTGGAAAGTATGGGGCTCATGCATCAAGCCTGGCAATTGCGATTCCTTAATAGCGATTATTAAGGAATCCCTAATAAGGAATCACAATTGCCCATGCATCTAGGTTTCGCTAAAATATTAGCGATTCCTACAAATTCCTTAATTGCGACTCACAGATTACAAATCGCAATTAAAGATTTGCTTCCCATTCATTCCTATGGGCCTACAGGCCCATAGGAATGAATGGGAATAGCATGCGCAATTTGCAAGTACCAAATAGTTACTCGCAAATTGCGCATGCAATTTCAAGGGTGACAGGGTGCCAAAAGGACATCCTGATGCACCCCTGAAATTGGCTTGTTACCACATGTTGCACACACACATGCCCCAAGAGTATGTGTGTGTGCAACATGTAACTTTGAAAAATTCACTTTTGTGCATTTTTCAAAGTTTTAGCAAATTACCATCAACTTGGAATTGATGGTAATTTGCGATTCTTATTTGCGAAATCGCACATTTCTGGGGGATAATGCTTTGCATTTAAGGAATCACAATTTGTGATTCCTTGAATTCAATCGCAGTCTAAGTAATCACAAATTTTGCGATTCCTTAAATTGCGATTTTTGCATTTGGGATGATGCATCCCAAATGCAAAAATACCAGTCGCAAAGGGGCAGATTCTGTGAATCTGCCCATTTGCGACCGTTTTTTTCGTTGATGCATGTAGCCCTATGTCCGTTATCCAGACTTTGCACCATTAGCATGACTTTGCAGTGGTTCAAAGTCTTACAAACTCTGCCCCACAGACTTCAGTCTAATAGTTGAGTTTTCCTTGGTTAATAATATGGGGACATGCTCTTAAACACCAGGTTGCAGAGGTGTGTGAGGCTAAACCACCAGAATGATTTCCTCTTTGGAGGTCAAAATTAACAAAATCGCAGCAACCTTATACGTTGAGAATCTTAGCCCGACTTACCTGAAACATTCAAGAGTTAAGAAGACTCTAAAATTGTGTCGTTCACAGAGTAACCAAGTAAGTCTGAAGTGATCATCTTGCATCTCCTTAAAGGGAACATCTGGTGAAGGATGTCACAAATTTAGATCACACAATCCCTGCTAATTGAAAAGTAGTCTCCAGACTTGTTTATTTAGTACAGTGTTATAGGTAGGTCCAGATCTGGTTGGCGCAGCCACAGCGCCCACTCTCTTCATTCTAAATCCATACCATTTCATGCACACCATCATCATCATCAACAAAGGTTTATTCGGTTTAAATGAAACCATAAAAGCACACATATAAAATACAAGCAGTAAAACAGATAAAACATATGTAAAAACAGTTACCTTAATATAAAAACACATCAGGCAAATGATGTCTACAAAAGATACATAAAGTGTCTCGGTGCATTAAAACAAACAGTACAGATCATTTCCTTCCCTTCTTAATACAATGCATAGCATATGGAATGTAATGCTATATAGGGATTATTTCAACAAAAGCAGAAGTTTGCACTTAACTAAAGCCATGCTCAGGGTGTTTGTACATATAAATAAATCCATTTTCAGACAATTCTCCTGCATTTAACTGCAGAGCCAAGAAATCTATAGATGGTATAACACACAACGTAGGTCTGCAGGTGCGTCAATGCCTCTTTGCATTTCTGTATATTTAAACTCTGCAGTAAAGGTCTCAGTATGCGGGTTCACTAATCTCTATATAGCTTGCAGAAAAAAACAAGTAACGTTGTGGCTGCTGTTGAGTTACATGGACATGGGAGCAGATCTTTGCTATTGTATACGTTTGAAGGGTAAGAAACTAAGAGATGGGCCATTCCCAGCCTGAATCTAATAAGGTAAAAACTTTGGGTATGTGGTGTTTTGGACAAGTATGGCTAGATAGCTGGAGTAGTGCTTAATGGAAATATGACTCGATAGACTTCTTGGTTTCAACCTACCCCCTCTTTTCTACAATCAGTTGTTGTAGTCCACCTTTTACTATGGCTTTGTCTGTATGGTTGATTGATGACGGATTATCAAACAAATCCATTCTACCAATTAGGTAAAGATCTTCTCTAATGTGAGTTAACCAATACATTTTATGAACCGTGTCTAATTTAAGGCAGAGAGTCATTACAGCTTGTGACATGGCTGCTTCTGGCTTGGAGCGCACCGATAACCATACCAGGGTAGGTGCCAACCACAGTGCGTCTCTCGGTATTGGAGGCCTAGTTCTTCATGTGTCAGTATGGATGGAACAGTTAGGGAGAGAAAGTAGTCTGCGGAGAAATCTATCCTATTTTATTCCACCCACACATTCAACATTACAGGCACCTGCACACATTCCAACTCAAAGTAATAAGGCCCAGCACACTTTCTCCCTCATACAAGCACATGAAAAAACAGGAAGAAGAAACAAACTGTAAAAGACACTAAATAACTGAAGATAACAGTCTCATACCATTAGTCATGACATTTCATGAGTAAGCTTCTTGCACGTTGTATACATGAACTGTGAGCTCTGCACATGCCACCCTCTTCTGTTTTAAATTGTGATGTTGTTCCTTCATTTAAATCTACTTCTAAATACACAGAAGAACGTGTCACAACTGACAATGTGTCCTTGTTCCACCACTTGCCATCACCAAACTTAACTACAGACCTACAAACTTCAGTTACTTGTTTGGGAACAGAAAACATCGAATTACTTAAAAAAAAAAAACACTTGGGATCTTCATCTTCACCTTAACTCTTGGTATCCTCACAGGCTAAGGGCTCAATCACCCCAGTCTAGTCCCCCACCCCACATTGTACGTCTCTAAAAATCACTCTGTCAGTATTCTCTCGGGCCGTGGGACTCGAGTTTAGAAGCCTAGTCCAGTTCACAAAACCGGGCCCCAACCCCAGCTTCTCTATCACATGATAAAGAAACCCCCAATCTAGACAATCAAAGGCATTCTCGATATCTATCGTCATGACCAGCCTCCCCTTATCATAGGTGTCATCTGCCATTAGCGCAAAAAGTCTCTGAATATATAGAGCACGGTGTTGCGCCCAGGGATAAACCACACTTGATCCACGTGGATCAACCGAGTCATGTAGGGCAGCAGATGTGTTGCTAGAATTCGGCTAAGAATCTCATACTTGACATTAAGCATCAACAATGGCTAATAGGCCACCACATCATGGGGTGGGCGGTCTGGTTTCAACAGCGAAATCACTTACGCCTCCCAGGTTGAGGCCGGTAAAGGGCCAAGGTTCCGTGCTGTACTGTAGAGCTCTACTAATCTGGGGGTAAGGATATCAACATATCTAGCATAAAACGCCACTGGGAGTCCATCTGCCCCAGGCACCTTACCCCAGGCCATATTCTTCGCTGCGGCTTTAACCTCCCGGAGCGTGATATCAACCCCCAACTTTTCAGCCTCCTCCCGGGTAATCGTCAGGAAGGCCAATTGGTCCAAAAAAGCATCCTTCCCTTGTGGCCCTTGATCAGGGCTCCCTGCATACAGAGAGCTAATACTCTCCAAATCTCTAATTAATTCTCTCCAGCCCATAGGTTTGCTCCCCCCGCTCTGACTCAAGTTCCAGGATCATGGAGCCCTTCTTGGAGAGATTAGCTTGCCACACCAGTAGAGCCCCGCTTTGTCCCTCTCAGCATATGCCCTGACCATATACTGCCGGTAGTCAAAGCAACTGAGCTTTTTAACATGTTCTGCTAGCGCTTCCCCGGCATTCTGCAGTGGCTGTGGCAAAGTCTGGGTTCCCCGGCCTTGCCCTATCACTGTCCTGCAGAGCCGCCTGCTGGGTCTCAAACTCATGCAGCAAAGTTCACCGTACTCTCACTACTTCTGCAATACAGCAACCCCGGATCACAGATTTAAAAGCATCCCACTCAAGCAGCGGCATGGAAGCGACAATGTCACCATGTTATCCTCAAAGTAACACCTCATCTCCTCCCCATTTGACTGGTGGAACACTTGGTGCTCCAGCTCCTAGACCCTCGGATGCCAATCCAGGAAGCAGGTGTGTGCCAACTCCAATTTCAGGGAAAGCAAAACCAGGCTGTGATCGGAGAGCATTCCGGCCAAATTCTCAACATTCTGCACTGCCACATGCACCACGGGTGTGTAATCGAATGTGTCAAGGCGGACATGCAACTCCTGCATAACAGAATATAAAAAGTAGTCCCTGTCCAGGGCGTGAGTGCACCATCAAGCAGTCCCCACTGGAGCAGCCGACTTGAAAACTTCCATGCCAGCCGGACAACCTGGGAGTCACATAAAGGTGGGTGGGACCTATCTAGTGCAGGGTCTACAACAGCATTATTGAAATCCCCTTCCAGAAGCACAGCATGCAGCATGCAGCATGGATGGGGCCAGGACCCTAGAAAACTCATCTAGAAACCCTGCTTTGTCCGTGTTAGGGGCATAGATATCCAGGTCTCAGCCAGCAAGTCTGCCCAGGATCACTACATACCTCCCAGCTGGGTCTACTAGCTAACAAGTCTTTTGAAAAGGAACCCTAGGGTGTATCTACAGAAGTGCTGCCTTAGCAAAAACCGAGTACAGGGTAGCGCACGTCTGACCCTGCCAGAGTTTATGGGGCACCAGTCCCTCAGCTGTAGTTAAATGGATCTCCTGTAGGTGGGCAATATGAACCCCCGTCTCTTGAGATAGGTATACACTTTGTAACGTTTGCACATGTTATTAAGCATTCCAGGATATAAACTTATATGTCATGAGGGCAGCCATAGGTGGATGAAATACATTGAGCCCAGTAGCTAGGCAATGGAACCCGCCCGTCCCCAGGCCTCACATGTTCAAGACCATGGCTCATATAGAACACAGTAACAGGCATGGCCAAGCCAACAAAATATACTCAACTCTCCAACCCAAGGACAAGAAGGGAAAATCCCTCTATTCAAAGCAGTAGGTTAACAAAAAGCACATGTGCAGACAACACATGCGTAACAGCAGTAGGGGGTACGCCAACAGGGGCACCTCCCAGCTTCACAGCACACCATCCAGAAGAAGCAAGTAAGCCATTTATACACCAACAAGCCCGACTCAAATGCAAAGTTGAAGTAGGTACCATCCACTCCATAGTCCCACATTACACCTCCACTCATTGCAGTAGCAATTAGTCCCATTAAGAGGAGATCATCAGGAGTACGGGGCATAACCTGGGCAAGACATCTTCCGACTCCTGTGCAGAGACCGAGGCTCAATCAGAGTCCGTGTCTTTTGGTCCTTTGTCTCCTACTGTGGACGAGGGCACGCTAACGCCATTGCTCTCAGTTGCTCATGATGGGCCTGGATCTTCGAAGGGATCACTTTGTTACAACTCTGCACCCTCCTTCTGGACAGCGTCGAGGAGGGTTTACAATCAGTAATACTGGGGATATTGGTGAATGTGTATGGTGGTCAATCTAGTCCTATAGCTCATGCAGCGATGTAAAGAACTGCCCTCAAACGCCAGTGATGATTCTCAGTTTCACTGGGAAAAGCATTGCATATTGGACTACCAGCTGTTGAGGCACTTTATAGCCTCCAAAAAGTGACTCTCTATTTCTGTACATCTCTTGTAAAGTCAGGGAATATCATTACCCTGCAGTTGTCAACTATCAGGTCCCCTCTCAATCTGGCTTGGCTCAAAATATGATCACAGTCCTTGTAATGTTGCCGTTTGTCCAACACGGGTCTGAGAGCTGCCCCAGGCAGCGGAGGCCACACCAGGATGTGGTGCGCTCACTCCAATGCAAAGGGAAAGGCCCCCCCTAAGGTTGCTTGAGGTCCAAGAGAAAGGGGGAAAAAACAAAGGAAAAACAGTAGAAACCTCTATCAGGACCTATATTGCTTTTACAGAGACCTATACAGGTTCTATCCTGCCAACAAAAGATCTATGGTTGAAGACACATAAGATACAAAGTAATTTTTACAGTCATTTTATTTTTTCAATTTTTGAATTCATCTTCAATAATAACATCGAATACTTAATATACAATAGACATATATTACAATTAGACCACCAAAAACAGGTATCTTATTCAAAAATGTAAACACCCCCACCAATTTAAACACACAAGTATTCTCATCATACTCAAACTCCAAACATACATCAGTCATCCTCATACTCTTAAAATAACAAAACATTCAAAAACTGTACAAGGTCCAGCAAAGTCAAATGGAGAGAGAACAAACACTTTAATGATTGTTTCTGATGGTACTGAATCTCCTGGGACTTCTCCTCTATAATGATGGTAGTATTTAGGGTCTTGGCCTACGCGCGTTTCGGTGGAGAACCACCTTCCTCAGGACCAACAATAAGAGGGAATGAAACCCTTAAAATGAAGGGGGGGTATCTGTAGAAAATTAAATACAATGATTTAATATTAGACAGGAAAAACATATTTAATAGTGCATTTGACTTCATATATCCCAGATGAATCACCAGTTCACCGGTAAAATACTGCACACCCAACTTGTTTAGAAAAATAGAGCAAGTGTGTTTTTTTTATTTATTTATTTTTTTTATTTTTAATTTTTTATTCAATTCAGTGAGGCAAGAATGTTACATAGATTTCATAATATACAGAAAACAGCCTTAAATTAGGTGCATATACAAACATACAATCAAATACAACAAAGATAGTCCTTGACTTTACAGACGAACCCGCAGCTGATCATCAAAAAATACATTCCTATACCCAGTTTGCGATCGGCTCCCATATTGCTACCCCGAGCTTCTTTCTTGCCCTACCTTTTAATTTATACAGGGCCATTTCCAAATTATACAATGATATAAGCTTAGCCCTCCAGTTATCAAAAGAGGGGGGTTCTGAATCTAACCACTGAGATGTTATACATAGCCTCAACACCGCCATACATATGAACTTGAATCCTCTGTATGAAACCGTTTTACTCCCCGCATCCGTACCATGTTCTATTCCGAACAAAACCAAATGTGCAGTCAAGGTGATCGAGATACCCAAAGATCCTAAAATAAAACGTTCAATATCCAATAAGAGTTGGGAGAGCGATGGACAGGAAAAGAACATATGTATTGAGTCTGCAGCATATAACCCACATCTAGCACAGCTCGTCCCCCTTCCAGCCTTCCACTTTGTAATCTTTGCTGGCGTATAATATAGATTAAACGCGGCCATATACGCTTGACTTCTTAAGCTGCCAGAGAGCAAAATGGCATTAGCAGTCCTCCAAGCCAGCTGAAGGTCAATATTGGTCAAAGTTAATTTCCCCTCCCACATTGTCTCAAATTTGTGGATATCATCAGGCTCCTTCAACATAAATTCTTCATATAATTGACCAATTTTAGATTTACGCTTTATCAGCTCCAAGATCCGAATCTGGGACACTTGACAATTCCCCCTCGCAATTTCGGCCTGAAGGAAGCTTCTGAGTTGCAGGTATTTAAAAAAATCCGCCCTACCAACCCCAAATTTCTCTTGTAACGATAGAAAAGTAAGAATATTGCCAATTTCAAAAAGATCCCCTATTACTCTTATACCTTGCTGTGACCACCTCCTCATAACCGAATCATGACATATAGTGGAAGGCAAATCATACGAGTCAAAAGGTGTGCACCATAAGATAGTGGGCATATCTAATTGTTTCCTGAGCCTCCTCCATACTGCGTATGCTGCCTGTATAATCTTAAACCTAGTCTTTTTATAGTAGCTAGGCTCTAGCACTTTAACCAACAATCCTCGAGCCGAGTCACCAAGACACCATTCATAAATTGAAGGGGAAAAGGCAGCCTCCAGTACCTCAGTATTCCCACATAACAAAACCCCCATATATTGGAACAGTGAAACACAATAATAAGCATAAAAATTAGGAATAGCGAGACCTCCCCGCTCTACCGGCAAATATAGCCATTTCATCGCCCTTCTAGAGCGCCGATACCCCCAAAAGAACCGTGAGCACATACGCTCCATTCTCTTAAAAAAAATATTAGGAAACATAATTGGGATCGCCCGAAACAGATATAAAAACTTCGGGAAAATTGACATTTTTAATACATTCCCCCTTCCATATATAGATAGATGGAGCCTATTTAAGCGCTCCAAGGTGTTAGTTACTGATATAATCAGTGGATCAACGTTGATCCTTGGTATCTCTTGGATTTTAACAGAGATAAGCACCCCTAAATACATTGCCTCCTTGGATATATCCATCCCTGATGGTAGACCAACCTCCGTATGTAACACCTGTGTCTTGTCCAGATTCAGTTTATAGCCTGATACTACACCGAAGTCTCTAGTAGCAACCACAATTCTTTCCATGGCTTTACCCATATCCGCAGACAACACCGCCAGATCATCCGCATAGGCCAAAACTTTCACTGAATACAGGTGTGCTTTAACCGGACAGATTTCAAGATCAGCCTCCAATCTGTTTATAAGAGGATCTATATATAGAGCAAACAGAAGTGGGGAACAGGGGCACCCCTGCCTCGTGCCCCTGCTAACCATAAACCTCTGAGACTCTTCTCCCCCTAATTGTACTATCGCATTCGGCATACAATACATAGACTGTATTGCTCTTATAAAGTTCTCAGGAAAAGACTTCCACCTCATCACTGCCCACAAAAACTCCCAGGAGACCCTGTCGAATGCCTTTTCGGCATCCAACAGGGCCACCCCAGCAGGAGCCCCCGTTGCCTGCGCCCAATCGAAAACCGAGATAAGCTGCCTAACGTGGTCCGTAGTACCTCTCCCGGCAGAGCCCCTGAGGAGCGGTGAGGAGATTGACAGTGGAGGGGTCTTGAGAGGATCTGAGGCTTCATTTAGGTGGGATGACCAGAGCTCCCCGAGTTCTATTTTGTTATGTCTACCCGGCAATCCAGTCGCGCCCCCACAAGGTCAACAAAGGATGGAGGAGTCAACCCCTGGCGAAATTACCTTAGCGACTATTTATGATTTAATTATGACTCATAGGGCTGAGACTCAGACCGGCTTGCTACGTACTCAGAGTGCGTGTAAAAAGTTGCAAAACGCTGTAAGACGAGTCGCAAAGACATGTGTGGATGTGTCCACAAGGATGACCGAGGCAGAGGCAAGGATCTCTACACTCGAGGATGAATTATCAGCCCAGAAAGAACTAACGGAGTCTCTTAAAGCGCAGCGTGAGGACACACGCTGGAAGATCTCTGACCTTGAAAATAGGTCTAGGCGTAATAATTTGAGGGTGCTTGGGATACCAGAGGGAAAGGAGGGTTCAGACACGCTAAAGTTCATGGTGGGGTTACTAACAGAGGCTTTCCCGGAGCTGGGGCATTGGGAGTGGCAAAAAGAGGTTCAAAGGGCTCACAGATTTCCTTTTGTCCAGAAGAAGGGTCAGGTAGAATTCCCTAGGGCTATCCTGATATGTTTGAATAATTTCAGGGCGAGGGAGGAGTTATATGATCTGGCCCGTCCGAATAAGAGAAGAAATGCTGGGCGGTGTGAGTTTTTTGTCCAGCCAGACTATTGCCATGATACGGTGGAGCGTCGCTGGAGGCTAAGACAGCTTATATCTGGTTTTCAAGCAAAGGGGGCCCAGGCGTTTTTACAGAATCCAGCTAAACTAAAAGTCATTAAGGGTGGTCATAGTCAGTTTTTTACATCAGAAGTTAAGGCAAATGAATATCTCCAGTCAATGTGATTAGTTAGGCAAATTGAGGATTACTGGTTTCGATGCTTATAGTGATGTAGTGATGTAGTGATGTGGAAATGAAGCGACGTAGCTATGCAGTTATAGGTATGTGTCTAACTATGCTAAATGCCTTTCTATAGTTTGCCTCATTACTTTTTTTGGTTGTTGGAGTACGGGGGGGGTGAAAGAGGTGGGGCTTACCATCAACAGGGACTAGCTCCCAATGCCTGTTGAGGGAGGTTCAGCGTGGGGTGGGGTGGTTGCAGTTGCTGGTGGTGGTGGGGGTGTGGTAAGGGGGTTAGGGGTTGGGTGGTAATCAATTCAGTGGGGCTCGAGGTAAAAAACAGCATACTGTCCTTGGAAAATGCTGATAGCATCAAATATAAGCAGAGCAAGCTATTCGATATCAGTGTGTCTTTTTTTCGTAAGAATTCTTTCTTTTGTTTGAATGATGAAATTAACTTGCTGCTCATTAAATATCTGTGGTCTAAATGACGTTAAGAAAAGACGAGTGTTAGCTAGAATTGTGTATAAAAGTTCATGGGATCTGCTCTTCTTACAAGAAACACATATAGCATGGTCTAATAGGGCCTGGCTCGGCTCTCTGGGGCTCGAATTGTTGGCATGTACATCGCAGGCAGTTAATCAAAAGGGGGTTGCAATTTTGGCTAAAAGGGGACTGTTGGAGGTTAGAAAATATAAAGCTGATAAATTTGGGAGGTGGGTGTTAATGGAGGTAGTAATTTCACGGCAAGTAATGACACTGTGTTCAATATATGCACCAAATGAAGATGACCCAGATTTTTTTCAGGTAATTAACACAGAGTTGTCTAGTTATCCTCAGCCTATGTTGGTTTGTGGGGATCGAAATATACATATGTATTCACAATTGAATATAAGGACAGCCAAAGTCTATAAGGGCAGGAAACATAGAGCTTTTAAGAGCTTGCAGGCATTGGTTCAAGATCAAGGTTTATATGATGCTTGGGAGGAACTAAAAACAGGGCAAGATGGGTTTACGTATTTTTCTGCCCCACACAAGATGATGGCAAGACTCGATTTATTCTTGGTCTCTGATGTTATATTATTGAGTGCCTCTATAAACGTTCCCCCAAAGATAATTTCAGATCATAGCCCAGTTGTATTGGAGTTTGAATGCGGTGGGCTAAATGTCAAAGGAAGGAAATGGACTTTTGATAGGAAGTTATTGATGAATCATGACTATTGTAGCTGGATGGAAAAATGGATCCCTGATTTTATTCAGTTGAACATTGGATCTGCTAGGACCGAGATTCTGTGGGATGCTCTTAAAGCGGGTATAAGAGGCGAGACAATAAGGTTTGCAGCAAGGAAGCGGAAGGAGGACCGTGTGAAATGTCTAAACGACTTGGCGGCCCTCTCGCTGCTGGAGCATAAACTAGCTGCTGAGATAAAAGTAGCTGGGAGGGTGACCGAGGCCCAAGCGGAAGTAGCTGCGTTTCGCTCAATTTTATATCACGGATATGCCGATGAGGCAGCTGCTAAATATCAAGCTCACAGAAGGGAGTTTTATGAATATGGGGAAAAGGTTGGGAGTGTCTTGGCTAAAAGGCTTAGACAAAAGGAGGTCTATTCCAGGATATTAAAGATTAAGGATAGAGATGGGAATGTATTTGAGACTCCCTCCCTAATTCATGATTCGTTTAAAAAGTACTATGAGAAATTATATACAGCAGAACCGGTTAGGGGAATACAGCAATATTTAGAGGAAACGAGCCCTCTTGAGTTAGAACAGGGGGATAAAGAGGAATTGGTAGAAGGGATTTCTTGGGAGGAGATTGAGATTGCTATGCTCTCATTAGCCTCAGGGAAGGCGATGGGGTCTGACTCAATTCCGTTGGAGTTTTACACCAAGTTTAGGAAGAGCTTAGCTGGGTTATTTACTTTGGTGGTTGAGGCTGCATTTAGGGGGTTTCCCCCAGCTTCCTGGTCGGAAACAGTAATAATAATTTTTAAGAAGAAGGGAAAGGATCCTTGTGAGCATTCTTCATATCGCCCAATCTCCCTTATAAATGCCGACAACAAAATATATTCTAAATGTTTAGCAAAGAGATTGGGGTCGGTTATTACTCCCTTAGTCTCATTACGAGCAAGTGTGTTTTGAATGTAAAAGAAACCTTCACCTGTGTACAGGGATAGAATTCAGTCACAATAGATCTAAGAATAGGTTGAAAGCTAATATTCTATGATTAACTGTGTAAACTACCTGAAATTGAGTGAGTGGAGTAGGGATCACGCAAGGTCCTGAAGAGAAAGCCAAGGGGATGGCTTTTGAAACAGGTTGACCAAGTAGGAGGCAACTCATAAAAGTATACCCCCTACGTCTCCCCATTTTTGATGTTTCCAGCTAGGAAAGGCAATAAAATGTATTTTTTCCACAAGCCAGGTAACTATTAAATTCTGCACCACTATCTTTCCTGACCCTACCACTCCCAACTCTGCACAACACATAGTTTTTCACTTAATTAAGCGATCCCGCGTCTCCGCAGGTCGCAGCACGCGCACCCCGTAGACGGACGGGAAGACCCCTATGATGAAGCATGACACTGAATTAATTTTTAGTGTGTGAGCGGTATTTAAAAAACATATAGTGGTTCCCAGGACAATTCTTGGGCTCAACACCTTTTCCCACCACCATCATTATAATTTTCTAAACAAGGAAGGATATATTGTAAGTGGTAGAATCTTTTTGATGACAGAATACCCCTGGATGGTGGTATTCGGCCGGGAGCACCGCAGCTAAATGTTACACAATTGAAGATTGTCCTTAATCACCCTGTTAGGCCTCTTCACAAGACCATTACTCCAGGGATGATACAAACAAGTTATAGAATGTTTGACACCAAGTACTAAAGTATGTAAAAATTTGTTGACCTGCATCTAACTTGACACTTAAGAGACCTCATGAGTTACAGCCAGTGATGTTGTCATTGATTTAGATCTACTGGAGTTTAGGATTCGGTAGGTAAAATGCCTGACTGGGTGACGTGCCAATAGGCCTACCTTTGGCATTTGGTCCTTCAGAGCTTTTTCAACTAGATGTCCAGTATTCATCAGTTTGCAGGCAATACCTTGTTGAAAAATGAAGGCAAATATGTATGATTGAAAAGGTTGGGACCAAAACCTCATGATTTTGAAAAGGTCAGAAAAGCATTGCACCAGTAACATATATAAAACATATGTGGAAGCACATTAAAAGATGTGTGTGGCAGAGGCAGAGAGAGCCATGGGCTAAGAGAGGAGTTTAGAGGAAGGGAAAGGGATATATTTCTGGCAGAATTGGAGAGGGAAATGCAATGAAAAGAAGCCCTGGGGTGTGCATGTTGTCCACCCTTGTCAGAGAAGGGAGACACTATAGGAGAGGAAAAGAGCACAAACATAACCTCGGGTTAGGGAGTGGGGATAGGTGAAAGGGAGGAAAGACTGAGGGGATACATTTTAAGGCAATACATCCAGGGTGTCCTCCCTATAAGACATGTATGGGATGGAAATCAAAAAAGTAAAAAAAAAAGAAAAATAGGTCGTTTTTTGTTTTTTTAACACACCACTTTTTAAATGACATTGGGGCATATCAACAAGGGCTTTATCTCTGCTTTTTTGGCTTTAAAAGCCAAAAAAGGAGAGATAAAACGAGCGCCCTATCAACAACAGGGTGCTAACATGCAAATTTGCATGTTTGCACCCTTTTACTCTACGCTTCCCCTTGCATCTCTAATGAGATGCAAAGGCGGCGTTCCAGAGTAAAATAATGGGAGAAATGTCGCTAAGCGACATTTCTCCTATTATCAAGAATGTCGCTAACCCTGTTAGAGACAAAAAAAGCAGCGCTAACCGCGGTTAACGCTGCTTTTTTACGTCTGGTATTTTTCTGACTTAGCCATGATATCCTATGGAAGGAGGATATCATGGCTAAGTTTGCCTGTCCCTATCAACAAGGTAACGTGAGATTATCGCTGGGTTTCCAGCGATAATCTCACGTTAGCCTGTTAGCGTGAGGATTTTTATCGCTATTGAGATAAGCGTTGCTAATAGCGCGCTATCTCAGCGATAAAAATTCACGCTAGCCGGCGATAATTATCCTAGCGCTAAGTGCGCTTAGAGATAATTATCGCCGGTTGTTGTTGATATGCCCCATAGGAACCAATGATGTACACAGCTTTTTTTCCTTTACTTTTGAAACCCCTTTTTGAACACAGCCTTTATTACTCCAGTCATTTTTACATGGAGTCCATATATCACTGATTTCTAGGGGTGGGCGGAATTTGCGAAATTGACTTTCGCAAATTATCATGAAATTGCGCAAAATCTCCACGAGCACATGGAACTTTCGCGAAGATGCGGAGATTGCTTTTCCTGCCCGTTCGCGATGTATTTTTGCGTGCTTGCAGGGAAATATATCTCCAACTTGCCCATGCGGTCGCTAATGGGCACGGCCATCTTGCTCGCGGTGCTTATTTCCTGTTCCGGGTCGAATGACCTGTTCGCAATCGCAATGACATGTTCGCGATTGCAAACTCTTGCAGAATAGCGCGACCGGCTACCAACAATCCAACATCTTGTGGCGCACTCGAACGGATAGGAAAACTCGTCAGCAAACGCAGGGACCCGGTAAGTAGCGACCGCGCGCGCGAGAACGCATTTTTAAAGCGCGAACAAGAAAAATACTTCAGATTCGTGGCAGATTGCGAAAGTTTGAACATTTTCGCACTCTCCGCGGAACGCGAAAATGTCAAAATATCACAAATTTGGCGAGCGGAACGAAATTTACCGCCCAGGCCTACTGATTTCCAAGTTGGTCGCATCTAATATTTTTGTATTCAAATGTGTTTTTCTAACTACAGAGGTAAAAATTTCAATGAAGATAAATCTACTATTTCAACCTAACAAAGTGTATTCATGTACTTGCCACATAACTACTTCTATTCACTCTGAAAGGCTTCAGGGATCCAATCATCCACTGTCTCAACATGAAACAGATCTCCAGCACCCTAAATAAGTTCTTCCATCCAAGCATTAACTAGAACATAGAGGATCAAACTTCTAATAAGCTTTACATATACTCCCCAACACAACATACCATAACCACAACCATTATATCCATTGGACGACTCAATGTGGAGACAAAAGTATTTTTCCGCAGTTTACACAGACAGTAAATTATGTGGTACTACTCCTGTAGTACACACAATGCAGAGCAGACATCCTCACTCAGCTAATCGTAAGATGTAGTGAGGCCCTATTACTGGCAGAATATAGTTTGTAAATCAATATAGCAAAAACCTTGAAAAAAATGCCATACAAAGTTACACAAACTGACTTACAACATGAACCACCATGCCAAAGAAGAAAAACACACACTACCATACTCCAAACACACTACCATTTCCTAAAATGTTCTTGTACCAAAAATATCAAGCACAGCACATTCTTCATAATACATCATACATCATGTGACTACTCACAAATAGTTTGAGGCCAGATACATTAGAAACTGGTCAGAAAAAATGGGTTTCAATTTGTCACCAGTAAATAATTTCTTGAACTCACCTATGTACTAATAGGTTGGTTCATCAAATTCCGCAATCCTATTTACCTCATGAATAATAATGAGGTAGGTCCCAATGTGACTAACTCTGATTAGTGGCCTCGCAGTGGTTAATGGTCTGCTAGGGTCAGCAAACCACTATATCTGAGTTTGCATCAAAGTTAAGAAAACCTTTTTAATGCAGCCCGTTTCGCTTAAAGGAAACAGACTGCATGTATATAAAACTTCTTTTTTTAAAGTTTGTTTGGGAGTGTGCAGTGGTTTACTCAACCAGAAAACATTCTTCAGCAAACCTTTTTTTAATATTCCTAAAGGGGCCTTTGCAAATGCCTTACCGCCCTAACTCGGGAGTCAGTAGCTATTTAATGTATTAATTCAAGTTTTATTGTTAATTTAATGTTTTGCAACCCTATTTCGGATGCAAAACATTGATGCATAGGGCCCCGAATCTGTACTTGGAAGCTATGTTCAAAACACGCTCCATGCCAATACAGATGTGTTATCCATTTCTAAAGACATTTATCGATTTCTATACTTAGTAGATACAAAAAAGGGTTTTAGCATTTACAAGCCCTCTGATTTACTGATTCTGAGGGTATGTGAACACTAAAATCCTTCATATATATGGCATTTTGTTCCTTTATAGCACTAGAACATTCTCATTAGGCATGTTCTGTATTATTTCAACTCTCAATTACCATTTCCTGTTACCTCTAGAATCTTAACTGTAACATAAACAAGCATTGGCATAGCCAATAGGTCTCGCCTTTGGGATCTTATAAGTGTTTAACCATGCAACAGTTGATGTTGTTGCACCAAGGATATTGTGCTGTATAAGTTAATACTTATAAGGCCCCAAAAGCGAGACCTATTGGCTATGCCAATGCTTGTTTTTTATCCTGTCTGATGTTCGATATGTATGTATGCCTTCAGGACCATCTCATAGAAAAGCATTGGCAAATTTTCAAATGTAAAATGATACACAAATCTATTTCCAGCTAGAAAAATTATAAATGACATGCGTCAAAATTAATTTTGTCTGGGACACGTGCTCCACTGGATGAAGGAGAACTTTCTATGTCTGAAATTGACACTGTCTGAAATCCTCCTGTTGGGAGCAACAGAACCAACACACCAACCTTTGAGGGGCCACTCAGCCTAAGCCCAAATGCGCCACCACCCACGTCACAGAAAATACGGAATATTGTCATCTTCTTCATCTTAGAGTCATCCTAAGTCAGTAAAGGCATCAGCTTGCAGCATTACCTTCCCAAGAGCATTCCAACATACCTCTGAGCTGACTGCTGGGTAAATCTCATTGGATCTTTGTTGATTGCATGATTAGACAACTGCAACATTGTTTACAATGAACAGGCTTTCTAAGACGCTCTTAGAGATGTTTCATATATCTCAAAACCAGGTAACCAGTAGATATCCAAAATGTTTGTTTATTTAAGTCACCAGCTCGTAAAACAATAAACAACAATTTATACTATCATGATAATAAAACAATAAATACACATCCTACGACTATAAAAAAAAAACTATTCATGAGCAATATAAGACAAAAATGACATCATACAAGGCTATCAAGTGCCCCATACTGAATAGTTAAGAGCCTTGTAAATCAGTAACTGTAAATATACATGGCCAAAGTACAGAATTGTTTAAAATCTTTAAGAATCACACCAGCTCACAGGTTACAGCACATGCCCTGGTCAAAGGTAAGGACCTGTGCTAACCCCCCACTCTGTACATTTGATGGTGGTGTGTTGGGCATTTTATCAACCGGGTTTAGGTAGGAAGTTGCATGATCAGGTCACTGGGCAGGGCCTGTGATCAACCCCTGAAGTGGGGTTTTGTCCACACCTGGGTATAGGTGATATGCGATAACAATAATAGCATATAGCAAGGCAAAATCAGTAAATAAGGGCACATATACAAACAATTGTGTATCCATAGAGAAGTATATGGTGAGATCAAATGTGATGGCAGCACTAATATTATGGATGATAGTAGTGCTACGTCTACTTCATCACCTGAACATGTGGGCCCAGCCCACTACAATGATGTAACTAGTGCCGTCTGTTAGGTCATGAGCAGTGCATCTGAAAGCGAGTTAACCCTGCATCGCTAATCACAGTTGGACAGTTTTAGTTGCATTCATCTATTAGTTTGAACCATGACTTCTCCTCACCTGAAGTGAATATGTATATTTATTTATTTACTTTCTTAGACCATCTTTTTGGATTGGTTAAGATTGCTGAAGATTGTGGTTGGTTAACTGGATTCCGGACAAATGTTCTTTTTATTGAATTTCTGACATGTTTCCTCTATGAGACAGCAAGAAATGTTTCATCTAACTAGGAGACACCAGTTGGGCTTAAATACACGAATACATACCATTGCATTTCTTCTGCAATGACAGACTTCTTACCCTTTGTAAAGCTGCATAGCGAGAGATTCCCAAGCAGCAGACCTTATTTCTTAGAAATATCTGCTTTAACTTCGTTGCTTGAAAGCGGTGGCTGGAGCTGGACTGCAGCGAGACTCTTGGAGAATGGTGTGTGACTGAACGGAGCTCCGCATATTACAGCCTCACCTGTCACTTCGTTCGCAGCATCAGAGTTGACTATATAAAAATACAATAGCAAATGTCGGCAAACCTGCGCATTTCCCTTAATTAGGACTCCGACATTGTTTACCAGACCTGAGATCGGCTGAAATGCTTCGCTGTGCACAGAAAGTCTCCACACTCGGCAGACAAAGACTCGACTTCGGACTCTTCAATTTCCACCATCTCATTAATCGGCAGCTCAGGAGAGGATTTCAGAGCTCTGCGCGGGGAAATAAAGAAATGTCACCAGTGCATCTCGGCGTCTCCACTGCGCGGGTCCTGCGGCGAGGAGACCTCAATTTCTTCTGATCTTAGATGCCTTTCTGGGGTGTCGGCAGCTTAAGGTCAGTCATTCTAACTGAGTACAGGGGACACTCTAAGAGAGCCTGAGAGACAGAGGGCTACAGGGAAAGAGCGGCTGGAGAGAGGTGGAGGAATGGCGAGGGTGAAGACGGAGATAGAAAGAGGAGTGAGAAATGGAAAGATAAGAGTGGGGAGAGCAGGAATCTGAGGGAAGAGTGAGGAGCGGGGTCAGACAGCTAAAGTACAAGCGCCCGCGCCTCAATGGTGTGTGACTGAACGGAGCGCCGCATATTACAGCCTCACCTGTCACTTCGTTCGCAGCATCAGAGTTGGCTATATAAAAATACAATAGCAAATGTCGGCAAACCTGCGCATGTCCCTTAATTAGGACTCCGACATTGTTTACCAGACCTGAGATCGGCTGAAATGCTTCGCTGTGCACAGAAAGTCTCCACACTCGGCAGACAAAGACTCGACTTCGGACTCTTCAATTTCCACCATCTCATTAATCGGCAGCTCAGGAGAGGATTTCAGAGCTCTGCGCGGGGAAATAAAGAAATGTCACCAGTGCATCTCGGCGTCTCCACTGCGCGGGTCCTGCGGCGAGGAGACCTCAATTTCTTCTGATCTTAGATGCCTTTCTGGGGTGTCGGCAGCTTAAGGTCAGTCATTCTAACTGAGTACAGGGGACACTCTAAGAGAGCCTGAGAGACAGAGGGCTACAGGGAAAGAGCGGCTGGAGAGAGGTGGAGGAATGGCGAGGGTGAAGACGGAGATAGAAAGAGGAGTGAGAAATGGAAAGATAAGAGTGGGGAGAGCAGGAATCTGAGGGAAGAGTGAGGAGCGGGGTCAGACAGCTAAAGTACAAGCGCCCGCGCCTCAATGGTGTGTGACTGAACGGAGCGCCGCATATTACAGCCTCACCTGTCACTTCGTTCGCAGCATCAGAGTTGGCTATATAAAAATACAATAGCAAATGTCGGCAAACCTGCGCATGTCCCTTAATTAGGACTCCGACATTGTTTACCAGACCTGAGATCGGCTGAAATGCTTCGCTGTGCACAGAAAGTCTCCACAATCGGCAGACAAAGACTCGACTTCCGACTCTTTGGAAATAAAGAAATGTCACCAGTGCATCTCGGCGGAATGGCGAGGGTGAAGACGGAGATAGAAAGAGGAGTGAGAAATGGAAAGATAAGAGTGGGGAGAGCAGGAAACTGAGGGAAGAGTGAGGAGCGGGTCCAGACAGCTAAAGTACAAGCGCGCGCGCCTCGCGCTAAAAGTAAACAAGCATTCGGCCGCGAGGCCGTAAAAACGAAAGTAATAACGATCGCGATCAAAGCGAAATTGATCGCGATCGCTTGGACGGGAGCGCTGTGTGGCAAGCACGTGAGTGGTGCGCGCGCAGCAGTGACTGGCGGCTGCGCGCGTGCACGCTCACGTGCACTCAAGCTTTAGGCCACAGGCAGCACTTTAAAAATCCCAACTATAAAATGTCTATCCGAGCCAGCGCATGCGCTGGCCTCAGCGAGACCTAAAAAAGGAGGGTACAAAAGGGGGTGGTGATGGACGGAGCATCAGAACCAATCAAACACTCACACCCAGTCAACAGATCTGGGTTTGATCCATCACTGTTCTTTAGCCCACTCTGCCACCCCAGTTCAGACATGGCCATATGCAAATCAGTCTGACCCTGTGCCTCATGGGAACAGTCCAGCCCGAACTGCCAAGCCATGCCTTCCCTGGACCGGAAACAAGCTTCCTAGGACCGGTTTCTGGCATTTCAGCCGTCTTCAGCCAGGCTTGCTTGAATCCAGTGGCAAGGTGAGCAAGGGAATAAACGTCTGAGCATACCCTGCCAACTTATGGCGAACAAAGCGGTACAAAAGGGGATATTTAGAGTTTGGCAGTGTGGGAGAATCACTGTATATGAGCAGGTTTCCCTCTGTGCCAAACACACAGATACCTCAGCTCATTAAGAGCGGTTCCGCTTAGTTTCTAATGGGAGAGTCTCAGCTGGCTCTGCCATCAGCAACCTTTAACCAAAGGCCTGTTGGCAAAAAAGCATTCAGAATGCCCACTCTATTTATGGCAAAAATGTGTAACACATATACCCCACTGTTGGATGGGGCATTACAGCGGTAAGATAAAATGCCCTACCCTAGGTGTGTGACTAGTTGTCCAACATACAGACCGCCTAACTCTGAGGCTCAGTGATACTCTTGTCTCATCTGCCGGCATCCGTCTCTGCTGTGCACCTGCTAAGTTGGCTTACAGAGCTCCCTGGGCCCCTTGAAAGCTGCAGTGTGGGGGCAGAGCGAAACGATCACTGCAGGTAGAGGGCTGGTGGCCGCAGCCTGCGCGCCTGTGCTTCTGAGCCTGTGTGAGACGCCTCGTTTGGCCGATATGTCCTCCTGGTCCACTGCTCTCCTGGGGATTCCCGAAGTGAGAGTCAACAATCAATTGGATTTCCACTGTACTCAGCCATGGTGAGTGGTTGCTAGGGTCATGTGTGGCGATTGCTGGGCCTGGTACTGGGTCCCAGCGGCAATCGTGCAGGCTTCCATGACTGTGCCTGACTGAGGGGGTCTGCTTACATACACAGAAGGTGCTGCTTGCTGTTGGGGGCACATGACCTGTTCGATGGGGACCCCCCACTGTACCCGCACAAGAGCACCGCTTCTGAGGCCCACCATGAGACCTGATTAGAAGACACTGCCCGAGGTGGTTCTTGTGACCTCCTTCCGCACTTCCTGGCCCATGCATGGGGGGGAGTTAGGCGGGCAGGTACCTGAAGGAACTGCAGAGCACACAATGTCCGGCCTGAACTTTTGGCTTGGCTTGGAGGGGCCCACTGGGGCCGCATTGGTGACACTACATAGTGCCTCTTTATTCGGTCTCCCCTGGCTGCTAATGCCCTCCCTCGCCTCCTGGCTTACAATCAGGGAGGGCGAGGCAGGCCGATTGACAGACCTTGAGATGGTGCATTCTCTGACCACCTTCAGCTTCTGCTGCACCTCAGTGCATGATACACACTGCTGCCCCTCCAAATTACACATTGCAGTGGAGTTAACCTTGAATGGGTCATCATAGGCGAACTTCTTGTCCCCAGGCTCGCACTACCAATACAGCATTAACAGACCCCATGCCCATGCCCAGTGTGCAGTTGGTACCTGCTGGACCTACCCTTACAATCCAGCAGCCAGACCAGGACAAACTAGATCTGATCCTGCAGGCTATTGTGGAGAGCCATTCTGCTTTGGAACAACAGGTAGATGCAGTAATGCAAGATATGGGCATCTTGCATGAAAACCAACGTAAACTAACAGTGCCCTCCTTCAAACTCTCACCCCACAAGCTGTGGACCAGGCAAAGATCTTGTTTGACCTTTCCGACTGTATGCTATACCTTGAGGGTAGAGCTGAAGACACTGAGGGACATGCATGCCACAATAACTTGCATATTGTTGAGTTGCCGGAGGGCATTGAAGAGCGAGACTCTACGATAAATTGAAAATTGCTTCCATAAAGTAGTATCTCCTCAGGGCCTCTCAACTTTCTTTGTGGTGGAGTGCGCTTATAGAGTCCCGGTGTGCTGGCCTCCTCCTGAAAGCACACCTGACCAATAGTGGTGTGCATTATAAATGTTAGAGGTGTGACATGGTGCTGCATGAGGCAAAAAGTTTGCACCGTTTCAAGGTACATAATGTTATCATGATGATATTTTCAGATTACAGTTTGGTGGCGCAACATAAACGGTCTTCGTTCCTCGAAGTTCTAAGAAATGGGAATGGTATTTGCTTTTGTTCCCTGCTAAACTTTGCACTTCTTCCTGGAAGCTGAAGCTGCCTGGCATTGGATAGATCAGTATTAAGGCCTTTGCCTTGCTAACGAGTCAGAATGTTCACCATGCACCACCAAGATATGATCGTGACAGTGCAACGGTGCATCGTCAGCCAGGCGCCCCTGTGGCGCGGACTCACAGCTCATGCCTGCGGATCATCGACAAGCTCTTGAAGTGACTGTGTCTATTACCGGGGGTCACTGCTCCCTGGTACTTCATCCTCTGGTGTGTTTACATTATGATGTCTGTGCGCCACATACCATTGACTGTGGGTGGTAGGAGCAGCAGGGGCCTTGGGAGTGGGCTGGAGCACCTGGGCCCTCGACCCTTGTACAGATTGTGTCCCTACAAGATACGCACCTTATACGCGAGGAAGGAGACAAGTTACAGCAACACTGGAAGGGCCTGGTATACTCCACATCATATTGTGCTTTTGCCAGTGGTGCCCTGCCATGGGTGAGGGCTGAAGTCCCATTAACAGTACAGGACACCATAATTGATCCTGAGGTCTGACATGTTTTCCTCTATGGTAAGCTTGATGGGTTGCAAGTGGTGCTCGATAGCATCTATGCACTGAATACGGATCACTCCCAATTCTGGAATGCTCTTACCAAGGCCCTGGCCCACTGGCATGATGTGCCATGGATATTGGAAGGGGACTTTAATAGTGCTCTCAATGCGTAGTTGGACAGATTTATGACACCACAGCCGCACGCCATGCCAGAATGGAATTCCTGAGAGCAGTCCAGATGGCTTGACAGCTGGGCGTTTGTGGATGTTTTGTGGCAGTACCACTCTCTTAAGCCTGAGTATTCTTTTTACTCCCCAACACATAATATTTCCACTTGACTTGACCACATTGTATGCACCACAACTATCTCTGATCCAGACTGTCCTACATGTACTGAAGGCCATGTCTGACTATTCCCGATGTGGTAGGCTCCTCTCGCCCAATCTTACGTAGCGCATGCAAACTACAATGCTCGACGATCTCCCATTTTGTCATGACATTGAAACACACATTGAACAGTTCTTCACTGAGAAAAAGAATATGGCTTCCTCACCGCTGATTGAGTGGGGGCATTTAAGGTCTCTGTTAGAGGACTGTGTATCCAGACTACTCTGGGGGCTCGCCGATCCTTATTAGACACATTACACAAAATAGAGACATAGCTGCGCGCCATAGAGACATATACTGCGGTTGGACACAAACCCTTAGAAAACAATTTGCAATAACTACAACAACATGCAGAACGCATTGGAAAAGCTTAGGTGCCTAGACCATGCTGTATATCTGGCCAAAATACACAAAGAAGATGATAAGACAGGCAGACTGTTGGCACAACTGCTCACTCCCTTTCCAGGGCGCTCTGATCACCTAATTAAAATGGGCAGCTTCACCACACACAGCGTTTTATCAATGCTATTGGAACTTATATCAGCACACTGACCTGTTACCCAAAGCTAATATTGATGGCTTCTTACTGCCTATCAAACTCCCCTGTTTGTCTGGACCAATGGATGGCATAGAAGCCCCTATTACTGAGCAAGAAATCAAGAGGGTTTTGTCAGACGTAGTGACGGGCAAGGTCCCTGGCCCAAATGGGTTTTTATCCCACTTGGCTCCTCATCTGATGAAGCTTTTTAACAACGTACTAGTGGAGGGTAGGGTCCCTCCCTCTGTCAATGAAGCCTTAGTTTCGTCCATATTGAAGCCTGGCCATGACACTGAGGACATGGCTGCTTCTCATCCCGTTTCAATTCTCAATATAGATTGTAATATCCTTAGTAAGTTGCTGGCAACCAGGATATTGCCGGAGCTACCATCTTTGATCCACACAGATCAAAATGAATTTGTTTTGGACCTCAAAACCTCCTTGAATATTTGGATACTATTCTCGATCTTAGCGTATGCCTGGAATTTGTTACCCTCACTCAGCTTGCCTCGCCTTTGACTTGGAAATGCACTTGGTTCTCTGTAGTTGTGCGTTTGAGGATCGCGTAACTGCTTGGGTACAGATTTTGTATGAAGCACTCACACCCAGAGAGAAGATCAGATGCTGTATCTCTGACTCCTTCAAGATATATAGAGGCATGTGGCAGCGATGCCTGCTCTCCCCCTTACTATTTGCGCTTGCTATTGAGCCACTAGCAGAGACTCTCTGGTGGGAGGATAGCTGGCTCCAGTCACGTGGTCTCGCTTTGTATGGATGACCACCTACTGGTCTACATATGGGATGTTAGGACAGGCCTGACTGTGACTGAGGAGGTGTCACATCGGTTCCACTAGATGTCCAGACTCCAGGTTAACAAGGGCAAATCGTGCGTCTTCCTACTGGGGGAGGACGCACCTCCTAGAGTGCTGCCTGAGGGATTGAGGACTTTACGATGCTGATATACAACTCTGATGCAGATAAAATTGACTGTCACCTGGGAGCAGTGGTGTGTTTCCTAAAGACACAAATCAAGTTCTAGATCACCTTACCCCTATCATTGACTAGCACAGATGTAATAGCGAAAATGGTTGTGTTGCCCCCCACTTTTGTAATATTTCTTTAGCATCCCTGCAATCTTGCCTAGATCATTTTCCGTGAATTAGATGTGCTCCTGAGGGAGCTACTAAGGAGCACAGGATGGAGATGTGTTGCTCTGTTAATGCTCCAGCTACCTGCCGAAAGGGATGGGGTCTGGGAGCTCTCAACTTGAACAGTACTATGTGGTGACCCAGGAACAATGGCCCGCCAGGTGGCTCCAGGTGGCTTACTCGTCATTTCTTTGGGGACACAGCTTAGTTCCAATCAGAATTAGAAGTGGAGGAGTGGGAATGCCTACTGTTCCAGACCTCGGATGGCACAGCTGGAGTATCCAAGTTAATGGTGGTTGCTGCTGGTGTACTGAAGAGAGGCTACTGCTCACCCAGTCTCACCTCCCCTCACGCCCCAGCGTTACCTCTTTCCGATCTTCCTTCACGCTTTGGCACCTAAGTCCTTAAAGCAATGGTCAGCTAGCTCAGTTTCTCAAATTGGTGAATTATACAATGCAGGATCTCTAATGACCTTCCAGGAACTCTGAGTATGAGTACAGTACAGCCTACACAAAGGACAGTTCATGCAATATGAACGCATTGAAGCAGCACTTCGCGCCCAGTGGCAAGCTGTCCCTACTGAATTGCAGACCTTGCACGTCTTCAGCTCAGTCATAGGCTTACCCGCTGGTTGTACTATGCCCAATTAGAGCCGGTCGAGGCGGAGTTGCGTCCACTTCGGGACCACTGGGAAACAGATATAGGCAGAGCATATAATGATAAGGAATGGCGACAGATGTTCGTATACCTCCACAGAGTGTCACTTAACTCTAGATTCCAATTAATACAGTTCTATATTCTCCACAGAGCATACCACACACCAGCCAGGTTAGGAAAATTCTATCCCCACACATTGCCCCCGATGTGCAACATCAGATGCTGACTTTTTCCACCCCTGTGCGTATGCCAGAAGATTGCCAAATATCGCTACAGGGTGACTGGTGTGCTGATTACCGTGCTGGAGCCACACGACCTATGTACTCTTGAGGTTTGAATATTGGAACTGTTTAAGACATCCAAGATTGACAGAGCAAAGTCTAGAATGACTGACTTGGCTGTCTAGTTAACCCGATGCACGTTGACCATGGCATGGAAGAGTGCCAGGTCTATATATCACACTAGGGGGTTCTAGGGATGGAGTCAAACAAAGCATCCAACATCACTAACTCCAAATGAATGTAACTCACAAAAAGTGATGGAATACTACTGTACTAGAAGAAAAAATCAGCGTGTGTGAAAAAAAGGGGAGGGGGGAAGAAGGAAACTGATGTTTTAAAGACGAGAACCCTCACTCACCCGAGGGTGACATGCTTCATCATTGGGTCCCCTCTTGCACACTGCAACCGCGAGGTATACAGTGTGGGCTACGACTCTCAAGGAGAAAAAAGAGAGGAGCGTGAGGTGTTTTATGAGGATGCCAACTTAGGCAGGGGGAGTAAGGGGCAGAGTGTGAGAAAAATAAATGTGAATAGATAAAACTAGCTACAGGGTAACAAAATTTACTTTACTAATAGTTCCCATCAGCTAGGGTTAAAACGAGGTGATATAGGATTGAAATAATATCCTAATTATTAGTGGTCAACATGTTTCTGCCAGGTGACTACTCGTTCGCGGCATTCATCAGGACCTCTTAATATTATCGCTCTGCTTCATAAACAATAAAAGTAAAAACCATACTCAATTATAAGGTGTTTGTGACAACAGAACCAGCTGCAGTCCGGTCCAGTGTCTATAAAGAATAAAGATAATTAACAAAATCATTATCATTTCCTAAACGTCATGGTCTCCTACCACACACCAATTGAAACACCACACACGTGATATGTGTTACACACGTGGTTAAAAAGAAACAGACAACATTCGAGGTAAGTGTACATAATGAACTCACCTAAGGGTAATGTTAATTTACCTCTACCTTTCAAGGAATGATGCCTCAGATCACAAATTACTAAAAAAAATAAAAGAACAGCTCAAACTGGTTCTTCCATGTTGCACAAAACTGGACAAATAAAATAGTAGTAGTGCTTCTGCAATTTAAGTTTGTTATGTACACGCAAAAGTCTGTTAAAAGCTTCAAAGTGGAATATGCAGAATAATAACAGGGGGTAGAAATTTTATAACTCACACATCCCGAGAAACAAATGGAACCGAGTCACTCAATGCGGGCGTCCAGCTAAACAATGTAAAGCATATCCTAGACAGTATCAACAAGGCAGTGTGAAGATCTTAAGTATATCTGGTATAAATTCAGCCTCTCTTCGCAGCGCACATATAAACATGACGGCTACCCACACTCCCAGCCTCCAGTACCTTATGTTAATCTGTGTCCTTCATTCAGGGCACCAACCGAAGGGGGAGAGACAGCGCGTCTCCAAATGCTTTTAAAACCCCGCAAGTAACTTCGTGAGTGTTTCTACCCGGAAGTCCAGCAGTTGACGTCCGGGTTACGAAGGATCATGGGATATGTAGTACTACCATGTATGGGCAGTAACCTATGTTGTAGACAGACTGGCGAGAATAACACCTGACCTTCCTATATTTCTAGGTCAAGTGTAAATAGTCACCACATTAACAGCGAAACACTATGGTCACCATATGATGAAATCTGTCGATTTAGAAATGTGAGCTTGACGGGTAACCCTCCTATCTTTATAGTCCACGTGTAAATAGTCACCACTTTAACAATGGAATGTTACGGCCACCATGTGATGAGATTGAACGATTTAAGAATGTGAGCTTGACCGGGATAGATCAAGTCGCTCCTACATGACGCAACTTGATCATGTAACCAAACAAAACGAAAAGGAATATATACACATAGTTAAGCATATAGACACAGGCCCCAGCTACACACTCTATTGCAGAATAATACATGGTGCAAAATAGAGTGATGGGGTATCCAATGCATCTGAAAAACTAAAACCAACATGTGTAAGAGACAGGGAATAACTATGCATATAATTTTGTGTATATTGTCGTGTCGGTAGATTAACCTACAGGCAAGATTTTAATATAGACCTGGCAGTAGTTCCATCCAAGGTAACAAAATATGTCATAGTGTCGCCCACAATATATGACTATGTCGTTATTCTCATACATCTGTAGGTGCACATTCGAAGCTAAGGGGACAAGGCAAAATTAGACAGAACCCCAGGGGATCTCCTCATTAAGACCTGTCAAATGACTTTTAATACGAAACACCCACCGTTGTTCGCGGAGAAAAAGGACTTGTTTCAAAGGTCCCATGTTGACATCATAATGAGGTTTATCAATAATGACCCATTGTAGGTCATTTTCTGTATGACCCTTTTCAAGGTAATGTCTTGTCATGCGTGTATTAGATTTCTTGCACCGAAAGGTGCTGCGATGTTCAGTGATTCTTAGGCGTACTTTGTGACAAGTCATGCCAATGTAAATTAGTGAACAGGGGCACGTGATCATATATATCACCCCACTGGTATTACAATTGGTATGACTATTCAATTTCCATGGACTCCCCGGTAAAATATCAATCTCCGTTACATGGCTTGTAAAGGGACAACATGAACAGGAGCCACAACGAAAGTGTCCAGTAACAGGATTGGTATTCCACAGTGTTGATTGACTGTTGTTATGTATAGTGGTTCTTGGTCGTGTATGTACCATAAGATCCTGTAGATTGCTGCTACGTTTCAATGCAAATAGGGGTGAGTCTAGTGTAAGCTTCCCTGTGTTAAGTATGTGCCAATTCTTGTTGATGGCCCTTTTGACACTCGTAGTCAAATTGCTAAAAGTAGTCACACATACCAATCTATCTGATTTTGGTTTGGTATATGTTTCGAGGAGAGCCCCCCTATCGTTGTTACGAGCTCTTTTTGCAGCTCTTTTTATCAGTTGTGTCAGATAGTGTCTGGCAGATAACTCCTCAGTCAGCTTCCTGGCATGTTTATGGTATTGAGCCAATTCAGAACAATTTCTCCTGAGTCTGAGAAATTCACCTACTGGAAGATTGGTTAGTAATGCCCTCGGATGGAAGCTGTGAAAACTCAACAGGGAATTACGAGCCATCGGTTTCTGGTATAACCCAGAGTGAATCCTCCCATCTTTAGGATACAGTCTTAAATCCAGGAAGGGGATAGAAGAGTTGTTATTCTCACCAGTAAACCTCAGGTTCGTATCCCGTGTATTAAGCCATATAGAGAAGTCCTCAAGGGACCCCTGGTCACCTTCCCAGATGCCCAGGATATCGTCTATATAGCGCTTCCATAGTTTGAGTTGACCATGGAAAGGGTTATGTTGAGGATAGATGTGTTGCGTCTCAAAGCCATGCATGTAGAGATTGGCCATGCTGGGTGCACAGTTACTCCCCATGGAAGTACCAGTGGTTTGCCAATACAGTTGTCCTTCAAAACTGAAATTTTTTTCTTTAAGTGCTAAGATAGCACATTGCATAACAAAATCAGTGGGAGTTTGGTCATCACGTGGATTACTGTCTAAAAGATCCTGTATCGTCTCAAGGGTCGCATCCTGCGGTATATTCGTATACAATGCTTCCACATCGTATGTAGCCATCAGTTGACAATTGGGATCGAAGGAAAAAGATTCAAGACACTGCAACACATGTTTAGTATCCTGTAGATACGATGGCATTAAGGATACAAATGGTCAGAGGAAGTGATCCACAAATTTCGATAAGGGCTCTAAAAGAGACCCAATACCAGACACTATAGGTCTGCCAGGTGGAGGTCGCTGATTTTTATGTATTTTTGGGAGGACATAGAAGGCTGGTATTCTGGGATTTTTCTGAATCAAAAATTCAGCCTCATGCTGGTGTACTGAAGAGAGGCTACTGCTCACCCAGTCTCACCTCCCCTCACGCCCCGGCGTTACCTCTTTCCGATCTTCCTTCACGCATTGGCACCTAAGTCCTTAAAGCAATGGTCAGCTAGCTCAGTTTCTCAAATTGGTGAATTATACAATGCAGGATCTCTAATGACCTTCCAGGAACTCTGAGTATGAGTACAGTACAGCCTACACAAAGGACAGTTCATGCAATATGAACGCATTGAAGCAGCACTTCGCGCCCAGTGGCAAGCTGTCCCTACTGAATTGCAGACCTTGCACGTCTTCAGCTTCAGTCATAGGCTTGCCCGCTGGTTGTACTATGCCCAATTAGAGCCGGTCGATGCGGAGTTGCGTCCACTTCGGGACCACTGGGAAACAGATATAGGCAGAGCATATAATGATAAGGAATGGCGACAGATGGTCGTATACCTCCACAGAGTGTCACTTAACTCTAGATTCCAATTAATACAGTTCTAAATTCTCCACAGAGCATACCACACACTAGCCAGGTTAGGAAAATTCTATCCCCACACATTGCCCCCGATGTGCAACATCAGATGCTGACTTTTTCCACCCCTGTGCGTATGCCAGAAGATTGCCAAATATCGCTACAGGGTGACTGGTGTGCTGATTACCGTGCTGGAGCCACACGACCTATGTACTCTTGAGGTTTGAATATTGGAACTGTTTAAGACATCCAAGATTGACAGAGCAAAGTCTAGAATGACTGACTTGGCTGTCTAGTTAACCCGATGCACGTTGACCATGGCATGGAAGAGTGCCAGGTCTCCCGCCTTAACCAAATGACATAGGGCACTGCAACAATGGTTCACTACGGAACAGCAGGCATTGTCTACAGAAGAGCTGAGAGGGCTGCACGCATTTCCCATTGCACACAGGTGGAATGAGGTCTAACAGTAAAAACAACATAACGTCTCTGTGACTGCCTGGCACAAGCTAAACACCAAGAGTGTCTAATAAAAGTCCCCCTGGCCGAAGGCTCAGATACATTAACCTAGCTGGTGCAGCTGCACCCCTCTGCTGTTGCAGCAAATGAGGATGGTATCAGAGAAGAGCTCTTAGCTGGATGCATAGGGGGTAAATGACTCACATGTTGTTATCCTGGCACATAAGCCTGCAGTGAAAGTGACACCTGCATGTGTCTTCCTGTCTCCCCTACTGTGGTCTTCCCCCATACGAGGTCTCCCCTCCACCCCCCTGTGCTTTAGGCAAAGATCCCCATAACAATGTATATGTCCACTATTATAGGAGTGAGGTCAGACAATGTGTTTCTTTAACTGTTACCTTATATTTAGCAGGGACGCCCGGTGGGTGACCCTGGTTTTGGCTATTGCTATTGTTTGTTGCTACCGGTGTGGTGTGAATCCATTGCGACACTTACTTAAGCTTTATGTTAAAAAAGGCAATGTACTGATTAGTAGGTTATACTCACGCACTGCCATGTCTATGGATCATCAATATGTACTGGCTATACATCCCTTGACTCACTGCGTAACCTAATGCCAATAAAAATATGTTATTTTTAAAAAAACGCATGCTCTACCCTCAATATGTATCTTTCTTCGACAGCTGCCATCATGGATGGTGTAAGCCCCAGGCTAACAAATCACACATATGAAGGCTTTACTTACATTAGACATGTGACAGAACCATGTTGAACACATATTCAGTTGCCTAAGATGGAACAAACAATGTCAGTGTCCAATACAAGTATTCTAATGTTGCTGCTTGTTGGCCATGAACGATATACCTACATTCCACATGACATGGGTCCATCAAATGAACAATAAATGCCACTTCGGTACACTCAGGATTACAAATCTAAGTTATCACTGGCATATTGCCGTTTGCGCATGTGCTTCTGATCATGGATGCCTGGCCAAATCTTCCCAAGCAGCTTCTTCTCTAGTGCAATGAGGTAAAAGATGGTCTTTGCATGGCACCAGATATAGCTCACCAAGAAGGTCCATCCAGCACTCCGCATGTCCCTGGTCTTCCTGGCGGCAGCTCCATCGCATAGCTGTTCCAGGCTATCTCCTCCTAGCTCGTTATTATTACTCAGTGTTGTTGCAGATCCCTATATAGTTGAAGAAACATTTTGAAGAGCCTCTACTTCACAATTGCTGCTTCTTCCTGGATAAAAGCGGGTCTGTGTGAGTACTCAGCTTGCTTTTTCATGGAACTGTAAACTCCAAGGAGCAGCAAGATGGAGGAAGATGTCCTTCTGGCATTTTC
Organism: Triturus cristatus; assembly: GCF_964204655.1. Lineage (NCBI taxonomy): Eukaryota > Metazoa > Chordata > Amphibia > Caudata > Salamandridae > Triturus > Triturus cristatus. Next base: position 1,690,861,330 of record NC_140589.1, read on the forward strand.
TCTGAAATGGCCAATTTTGCACTTTTACATTGTTTAATTCTTGGTATGAGCAATTTGCCTTAATATTATACTATACACTGAATAACATTACGAGGGGTAGGATCTGGATGTGCAAACCCATCATTTACTGATTCACAGGCCATTTTGGAGATGTTGGGCAAACCTTTTGATGGCTGCAAAACGTATTTTCATGTGCACCAATCCAATTTTAGGGGTTGTTAAAGTTTTACCGACTCCTAAAATGGGATTGCGACTGGATACTGATTCGGTATTTGGAAGGACCATGTTGTGGGCATTTCTTCCAAAAACGAATCAGTATCCATAATTCCGGTTATTAACCATTGAAAAATTACTGATCCTCAACTTGGAGTGCTAACTTATTCACTTAGAGAAAGGGCTCCCGTTACAACCCCTTTTCTTTTTAAAAGTTTCGGGGAACGTAGTTCGTGATCCAGGGCAGTAGCAGCTGCTACCGATCGCAAGGGGTAGAGAGGGAGCTGGGGGGGTAGTTATGCGCACGTAAGGAGTACAAACCTCTTCTCTCCTTGCTCTGGCCAGCCCTGCCCTGCTCAGGACCCACTCACTTTGATAGGAGAAATGAAATGATAATAACCATATATTATCATTTTATTTTTCCTATTGGAGTCAGTAGGGCTACGCTCCTCCACCTTAGCGGAGGAGCCGCCACTGATCCAGCGGCCCACTGGTAGCTCTCAGTGAGACCTTAAAAGAAAGAACTTCTTTTTACAGAAGCCCCATTTTTTAAGGAAAATGATGATTTAAATCCTTATTTAAAATCACTCACAGACATGATGGTGGTTGGCTGACCCCTGTGGGCCACCATTCCTGCGATTCTTTCCAGTAGCAATGATTGCTAATTTGTGACTTACTTCCTGAATTGGAAATGTACAAACTGGCCTATACCTACATGGGTCTGTTTGCAAAATTCAGTACTAGTCACAGAAAGACTGTAATTGCTTTTTGCAACCAGTATAATGTTACAACTGCCTCATAGTCACTTGTTAACCAACATTATCTGTAACATGCGCAGATAAACATGGGTCATAATTATGCATCAAGTAGATGTACCTTGCTGTACAGCAGGCATAATATTCTGCACTGGTTTGATGAGTCATGAAAGATATATCAAATAATCATCATACTATTTTCTCACAATTGTACACAGTAATCATCAAACTGTTTTCTCACAGTTGTACACAATTGTGCAATTTGGTCAAGTATCTAGAGGCTTCACCTTGCTATAACTGGAGGTTGCATCCTTGTGAACTGGTGGTTGCGGATGGTACATGTGTACTGCATCTTTCATGATTGTTCAACCAATGTGATACATCAACTAGGCACAGGGGTTTTGCACATAGTTTTTTTATGAATAAAGTAGCAACTTGGCTGAGAGATGCCAAATGTGTGTTCTATGATGCCTTGTATCTGTGAGCATGCTCAGTTGGACTTCTGTTGAGGCCCAGTGATTGGATACCTGAAGGGGTGAGGAAATGGGGAGAGGAGCCATACGTAAACTGCCAGAGTGGCTGAAGCACCACATATGTGCATTAAATGGCTCAGAGCACTGAGGGGAAATTGACAATCGCAAAGAACCACTGTGCCATCTATAGCCTGCCCTGCAGTGACTGTGACATAGTGAAGTACCTTTGCACCTGGGTGGTGAAGGATTTCAATACCAGGGCAAGAACTATTATTGTTTTGTTGTTGAGATCCTGGCCATGAGCCTACTACAGCACCTTTGCTATGAACCAGTGGCCACGAAATGGACTGCTGAAGTTAGCTCCTGGTCCCGTTCTGTAACTATGTACAGCATCACGCCTGGAGGGCAGCAACATCTACCCTACACCTATTCCTCTGATATAGTAAAGAAAATGTCCCTCTCTCTGTATAGCCTCTATCTCCTCCTCAATCAGTTGTTTTTTAGGATTAGGGGCAGTGCACAGACACTGTTACTGCCGCCGTGGAAATGTTGTTGTGCCTCTAGCTGGTTTACTTATGGTGCTGACCTGTTTGTCACTGGTTGATCGGGCGATTGAATGCAGCTGGCGGGGAATGTGTTGTAAGGCCTATGTCTCCCGTTGACTAACACTGGGTTGCCTTATTACACGATCAGTGGTAACATCAGATTGGGAGCAGAAACTGTGTTTACACTGAAATGAATTGAATTTTAGTTTTAAATCCTCTTTAATGCTGAAGTCAGATTTGGAGTTACAATTCTGACAATGTCACTTCTAGAAAGTTAAAATTTTTCTGACTAAAGCAGCTGTGCCTTTGTGCCAGTGTCCTGGGTCACATGACTGTGACTGGCCCTGCTGTTGTGGGTTATGTATAGCTTCCAAACTGTAAAACAAAGGAAGCCTAGGTGTGAGCAGAGAGAGTCTTCCTGAGAGGATGGCTGGGTAGGAGCGGTGTATCTGCACTGATTACCCTTCATAGGGCACTGCGTGCCTGTACTGCTCGATTTTTCCGGTCTTATTGTGTTGAAGGGTGATTTAGGTGACTTCAGTCTCTTCCCATTCAAGTCTAAGGGTTAGAGTAGTGTATAGAGCCTATTTATTAGGCACATCGACATGATCCTGTGTTCTTCCCCATAGATCAGGGTTTGCATATACATCCTAGGGGATAGATTCGTTAGTATTAGGGGTAATCTGTTCTGTAGTGAGGGTATTTCATGGAGCCGTGCTGAATTCAGGCCTGGTAGGCCTTAAACGGGAGAGACTCCATCTTTCCTCCTGCTCTGGCAGCTCGGGATGTTTCTAGGTCATAGGCAGTGTTTTAGTTAGGAGGTGTTATTCGCTTGGAGAGAACCGGTTCAGGCCGGCCCTTATCGAAGGATTGTATTTTTCTTCATGCCGAAGACACTACATCAGGCCGGCCGGCTGGGAACGTGTCCTTGGCACGGGGAGGTACAAGAATTTGGTGGGCGGCAGGTTACGGGCTGGAATTTTCCATGAGGAAATGCACGTCTATATTAGTAAAAGTTTGAGGCAGATACTGGCACTTGCTTCTAGTCCATGGGCGGCACCTGGCCGTTAGTAGTAAAGCTGCTACTTATTCCAGGGAAGACAGATGACAAACTTGGAGGTGGAGAAAAACCGAGAAATAGATATTCCAAAGAGAAGAGAGTAGCCGATGAGGAAGAGGTCCCAGTGACTCGGAGAGGGAGACGGGAGTAAACCCGTGATTGCGGAGGTGTGACTTCCAGGCGAAGCCGAGGCGCAGACGAGAAGGGAACCTAGATGACCATTGAGTGCAGGCTACATACGACCAAGGTGATGTCAACCCCTTACTATTAGAGTGTACAACTCAATCTTTCACTTTTCTTTGCAGGTTATGTGATATGTATTATGTTCCGTGAGTGTGTATGTAATAACTAAATAAAGTAGTAAAGCAATATGTGCTACGTGTTCTTGTGTAAGAGGGTAACCTATTCTTCTAGTCAGCTGTGACTTGACATGGACAGATGTTAATCCTGATCAGGTAGGTGGTAACTGAATAAGGGAGAAAGGAGCCCTTCGAACTGGGGAACAAGTTGTGCTCAACTAGCTGTCTTTGTGTGATCTGATATATAGTAACACTGATTCCCTTGTTGTATGTCGTGGTAATTATAGGATGAACTCGTGTTAAGGCTGCCGTCTGGGCAGGAAGTCCTGGGTCCGTTTGGGACCGCGAGGCTGTGACTGCCGTCTGGGCAGGAAGTCTGTGGCTGCCGTCTGGGCAGGAAGTCCTGGGTCCGTTTGGGACCGCGAGGCTGTGACTTGTCTAAGGCTGCCGTCTGGGCAGGAAGTCCTGGGTCCGTTTGGGACCGCGAGGCTGTGGCTGCCGTCTGGGCAGGAAGTCCTGGGTCCGTTTGGGACCGCGAGGCTGTGGCTGCCGTCTGGGCAGGAAGTCCTGGGTCCGTTTGGGACCGCGAGGCTGTGGCTGCCGTCTGGGCAGGAAGTCCTGGGTCCGTTTGGGACCGCGAGGCTGTGGCTGCCGTCTGGGCAGGAAGTCCTGGGTCCATTTGGGACCGCGAGGCTGTGACTGCCGTCTGGGCAGGAAGTCTGTGGCTGCCGTCTGGGCAGGAAGTCCTGGGTCCGTTTGGGACCGCGAGGCTGTGACTTGTAGGTCTTGGTATATATAGTAGGAATTCCCTGTCCTTAGGTGGTACATATATGTGGTTATTTAGGTGTGAATAGGCCCTAGGGAGGGGGTAACGTTCTGGTTTGGGTTAGAGAGGCTCTGCTGAGCGGGTTCTATCTGATCCGAAAACCCAAGCAGAACATTTGGCGTCACGAACCGTTTACGAAACCTGTGTGCGTTGTGGTTGTCTTGTGTTTGCTTTCGGCGCGTGCGTGGTTTTGTTTGCATTTTATTTTTGTATATTTGTGTGTATAGTTTTTATTTTTCTTCCTTCTTTTCTTTCTCTTCATTTCTTCTTTTTCCTTTTTCACGATGTTTTCTAGAAGGTCTAAATCTACTTTTAAGTTGCCCGTTGATATTCCCGGATGGGATTCAACGCCTTATGAAGCCTTGGCCCGTGAGTGGGCTGATTCTACTGGTTTGAGTGAGAATTGGAATTCTTCTTTGGAGCTGGCAGAGCCGGCTGATGTGATTGCTTGTTTGCAGAAGGCACCCGTATCGAAGGGTGAGGAGATTCCCATTTTGGGGCGCAGAGGTTGGATTCTTTTGTCTGCATACAGGATTCTGCATGAGAGACTGTTGAAGCTACAGATATCTCTTAAAGATGTGGAAGCGCACTTTGTTGAGATTCAGAATTCTCATACTTTGTTGCGGTGTCAAAATAAGTTGCTTACTGATAAACTTGAGACTTACCAAACTATTGCCGAACGGGCGGCTGTGCAAATTGCTCGTTATAAATACAAGAACAGGCGTGGTCGGGTTTCGACGCGAAAGGTGCGTCTGGTCGTGGCGACAGCCGGGCTGGATTGGAATCCTGATGAATGGGATGGTAATATCTGGAACTCGACTGATTCTTGTTCCTCGGGTGAGGAGTCTGCCAAGCGCGAGTCTTCTCGCTCCCGCCATGATTGTAAGTCTGCTTCTCGCACCTTTGATGGTGCACCCCGTGATTACGCTTGTTCTTCGAGTGGGATCAATGCTTCTTACACTGATTGTCCCTCTACGAGTACTGATCAGGCTCCTTGTGATGCTCGTCCCGCGGTTTCTGCGCATCCAGTTTTCCGTCGGAAGTTGCAGCAGTCTCCCAATGCTCCGCAGGGTATTTCTTTGGACTGTTTAGAAGACTTTACTCAGCAGGAAATTAGTGATATTTTGCAGCGATTTCGGCAGCGAGCTGGTGAGTCCTTGCTCACATGGATGGTGCGCCTTTATGAACTGGGCGCTGCTGGTATTATGTTGGATACTGGCGATTGTTTAAAGTTCTGTTCCTTGAGTTTGGATTCTACTGTGCAGGATCATTTTCGTAACTATAATGGTGTTGGTCAGATTTCTTTACTCCAATTGGCGACTGAGGGTTGTAATCTAAAATATCCTACTGAATCTGACTGGCCTGTGAATGACAAGCCGTGGTATACTTTGCGTGATGCTGCTCAACGTCTCAAAGAGGAGGTGATGAAAACGGCAATTTTTCTGGGTACTGCTGACAGGTTGCTTGATGGTTCATTGACATCTTCTGTGCGGAACCGTATCATTCGATCTTCCCCTGTTGCCTATAAGCAGGTCATGATGACTTTATTGATTAATCAGACTGGTAACGTATTATCTACGGTTTTGGAATCGGTGCGCCAACTTGGTGAGTTGGGTGAGTGGTTTAAACCTGAACGTCAGTCCCGGCCTGACACTCGTACTCCTGGTGAAAATAAACTTACTAGACGCGATATTTTTTCTGGTCTTCTGGCTGATGGTGTGCGGAGGGAGGACATTGATGGTGAGACTACCGCTCGTTTGTGGGAGTTGTTTCGCAAACGTGGCTTGGATCGAAAGGAGGGTGCCCGGCGTGTTCGGACCACTGAGTGTGATCGTGGTGGTTCTGACGGTAGCGGTGATGACGACCGCCGTGGGCGCTCTGTTCGTCGTGATGATCGACGTTCTGCACGTGATGTGTCCCCCCGTCGAGAGAGAGACAGGGAGAGAGAGGGGGAAAGAGAAAGGGGGAGAACTGACTATGTTTACAGCAGACGTAGAGATGATAGGGATCAATCCCCTGAGGTGAGGAGGAGAGAGGATCGTCACAGTTTGGTCGATCGTAACCCGCAGTACAATGCAGAAGATACGAATCCGTTCCGTACTGGGAATGGATATGAACAGGAGGTACCGATACCTAAGAAACGTGAGAGTCTTTATCCTGATTTATCCTGGTACACAGAATGCAGTAAGAATGACTAGGAAATAGGTCAAGCTCCGGTACACAGATGGGCTCACAGAGATAATAGACCCTATGTAGATATTGATATTTATTGGAGACATCGTAATATCCAAAGGGCCCGAGCATTGGTAGATACAGGAGCGGAGGCCACTCTTATTCATGGAAAATCAAAGAAGTTTACAGGTCAGCCTTTTACTATTACCGGATTAGGTGGAAAAGAAACCCCTGCAGTTCAAACTTTGCTTGAAATGAGAATAGGTAGAATTCCCAGAAAAGAGTATTCTGTACTAGTAGTGCCACTTCTAGAATTCATAATTGGGATTGATATTTTGAGAGGAATGACTTTGCATCTAGATGACGGATGTTACCAATTTGGAACAACGCATTATATATCGTCCAGACCTATACGGGTTGGTCGTTTAAGAATGCCCCCCATACAAGTTCCCCATGCGACAAAAGTGGTTTGTCAGAAGCAGTATCGTATTCCAGGTGGTCATGAGGAGATTAGTACCACTATTCAGGAGTTAGTGGATGCAGGAGTCATAACCCCAGTTACTTCTGCTTGGAATAATCCTGTTTGGCCGGTGCGTAAGAGTGATAACTCTTGGCGCATGACCGTTGATTATCGAGAATTGAACAAGCACACACCCTCTTTGACTGTTGCAGTACCGGATGTCATTACACTTATTGAGAGAATCCAAAAGCATCCAGGTACATGGTACGCGTCCATTGATATTGCTAATGCTTTCTTTTCAATTCCGATTGCCCCAGAGTGTCAGGAACAATTCAGTTTTACGTGGAACGGGCGTCAGATGACGTTTAGAAGTCTTCCCCAGGGCTATGTGCATAGTCCTACGATATGTCACCGGCTGGTGGCAGAGCATTTGGCTGAGGTACCGGTTCATCCCCAAATTCAGATATGTCATTATATTGATGATGTTTTGATCCAAGGCGAAACACAAGAGGAAGTTCAGACCCAATTAGACAGAGTCATTGAGTGCCTGCGTGAGAAAGGTTGGGAAATCAACCCAGATAAATTGCAAGGTCCGTCCCAGGCTGTAAAATTTTTGGGTATTAATTGGCATGAAGGGCACCGTGAAGTGATCCCTCAGGTTAAACAGAAGATTCTTGATTTTGCAGTTCCTAGAAATAGGAAAGAAGCCCAGAGCTTCATTGGTCTGTTTGGCTTTTGGCGCCAGCATATTCCTCATTTGAGTCAAATATTGGCCCCCTTGTACCGGGTCACGCGTAAAAAGAATGCATTTGAATGGGATAAACCACAGCAAGATGCGTTTAGTCTGGCAAAAGAGGCAATTCAACATGCTCTGGATTTATGGCCTGTACGTGATGGTGACGTGGATTTGAATGTGTCTGTACAGGGCCTTTATGCAAATTGGAGTTTGTGGCAGAAACAAGGCAGGAGTAAAGTACCGTTAGGTTTTTGGACCAAAAAGTTACCTGATGCTGGTGAACGTTACACACCCTTTGAGAAACAGTTACTTGCTTGTTATTGGGCTCTGGTGGATACCGAGCAATTGACTTTGGAACATGATATAGTTCTGCGTCCGGAAATTCCTATCATGCAGTGGGTTCTGAGTTCGCCGAAAACTCACCGAATTGGACACGCTCAAGAGGCGAGTGTGATTAAATGGAAATGGTACATACAAGACAGGGCACGTGTGGGCCCGAAAGGAGTTGCTTCTTTACATGAGCAGGTGGCGCGAGTGCCATCGACTGAGACTGAGAGTGAATGTTCCGTACCTTTAGCACAGGAGTCTCCTGTCAAGTGGGGTAAGCCTTTTGATGATTTGTCCGCAGCGGAAAGAAACCATGTTTGGTTCACTGATGGTTCAGCGAGGTTTATAGGGATGACACGGCACTGGAAGGCGGTGTCCTATAATCCGATCACACAGAAATTGTTGAGCACAACTGGTGAAGGTAAAAGCAGCCAATTTGCCGAGCTTTACGCTGTTTACCAAGTTTTGAGACAAGAGTTACCTGGTACATGTCATATTTTCACTGATTCTTGGTCTTCTGCCAATGGACTGGCTGTTTGGTTGCCAACTTGGCATTCCCATAATTGGAAGTTACATTCCAAAGAATTATGGGGAAAAGAGTTATGGCAAGAAATTTGGGAGATGCTCCCACAGAGTACTGTTACAATCTTCCATGTGGACGCTCACACCCCGATAGATTCTCTTGACAAATTTTTTCATAACATTGCAGATGAGAAGTCTAAAATTGCTGAGGCAGTGGTGGACAGGCAAGATTCTGATATTGCGGGATTGGCGAAATGGGCACACCAGAAGGCAGGACATTTTGGAGAGAAGGCCACTAGCAGGTGGGCTGCTGATCGAGGAATTTATATTCCCTTAGATTTAATCAAAAATGTTATTTTACACTGCCCCGTTTGTCAGCATATCAGACGCCGTAAGGTGCCCCAAATTGTTAAAGGTCATTTACATCGCGGCAAATTGCCCGCTCAAATTTGGCAGATCGACTACATTGGTCCACTTCCCATGAGTAGGAATTGTCAATATGTTTGCACTATTGTTGATACATACAGTGGCCTGCTGGTAGCCCTTCCCTGTAAGCAAGCTACCCAATTGAATACCATTAAAACATTAGAATTAATTATGATGTACTATGGTGTGCCATTCCAAATTCAATCTGATAATGCATCCCATTTTCGTGGAAGATTGGTACAGGAGTTCTGTGCGGAAAACAATATTGAATGGATATTCCATATCCCCTACTACCCACAGGCCTCGGGCCTGGTGGAGAGATTGAATGGCCTGCTAAAGGACCAGCTGCGTAAGTTAACGGATGACAAGTATAAAAATTGGCGAGACTTTTTGCCCCAAGCACTATTGATTTTGAATAATCGTCCTTTTTTAAATGCTGAATCTCCACTCATGCGTTTGTTTCCCCCGAATGCTGAGGCTATGCCTAATGAAATCAGAGAAACTGTGATGTATTGGGAAATTACTCCCGGAGCTTTGGCTCCATGTAGAGCGACCCCAGGGTCAGCAGGTTTAGACTTGCATGCTATGGATGACATTGTTATAAAAAGTAGAGATCGAGTCATCATAGAGACAGGTGTTGGTGTTCAGATACCACCTGGAAATTTCGGATTGATCGCCCCTAGATCGGGGCTGGCTGTAAAAGGCATTCAGGTGCTTGGAGGAATTATCGACAGTGATTATCAGGGAGAGATTAAGGTGCTCCTGCTGAATAGCAGTGAGGTTGACTTACTGATACATCGCACTGACCGAGTGGCTCAATTACTCATAATGCCTGTTTTCAGTGGTGTATTAATGAAAGGCACTGCTCCAACGTTGCTAACTGTACGTGGCCAGAAAGGTTTTGGCTCCACGGATAATCCTGGGGCCAGAGTTTGGGTGCAGTCGCCTAAGAATCCCCCTGAACAAGCAGAGGTCATTGCCACCGGTCAGGATAATACCATTTTGGTTATGAGACCAGGGAAAGATAGCTGGGAAGCGGTCCCGGCTGATAAATGTTATTTACGAGAATGATTAATGCCTGTATTTGGTTCTCTTTCAGATCATTCTTTGGATTGTTGCTGCAGGATGTGTCGGAGCCGGACTGTTTTCGGACTGGTACGACGAGAAAGGAGGGATCCTATCAACCCGGGATGAACTGGGAACCCGAGTGTTGCGTTCCTTCGCTGCATGGGATTCATCATCGAACTTTTGGACCGCACTTGCTAAGAGGGTGACTGACGCCCCTCACTTCTGTTTGACACCGATGAGATCTGTACATGATATTCTGGCGACCTGCCTGGTTGCTGTCCCCGCCTCATTGGAAACTTTAACTCATATTTTTAATGTCTCGAAGGCCCGTCCCAATATTCTCCTGGGTGATTTTGCTCTGACATGCTATTAGACGCCCAGGGTGAACGTAGGGCCATTTTGCAAAATAGAGCAGCCATTGATTATCTTTTGCTTAAACATGGACATGATTGCTCGGACTTCGAAGGTCTCTGTTGTTTTAACTTGTCTGACCATACACAATCCATTCGTGCTCACATCGACAAGTTGCGTGACTTAACAGAAGAAGTTAGAAAACACATTGACCAGGGCTGGTTTGACTGGCTCTTTAATTGGTTACCTGATATACACGTGCTACGCCAAATATTAGGTGGTATTTTGATTGCTGTTGCTGTTTTGATTTCTATCTGTTGCTTTATTCAGTGTATTCCTTCATTATTTCAATTCTGCATACTTGGTACTAGACATAGATCAGTTAGCTTTGTTTCATATTATTCTTCCACAGATGTTAGCTCCATTTAATGAATGTATAATAGACTGAAGTCAAGGGTGAAATGTACTGCTCGATTTTTCCGGTCTTATTGTGTTGAAGGGTGATTTAGGTGACTTCAGTCTCTTCCCATTCAAGTCTAAGGGTTAGAGTAGTGTATAGAGCCTATTTATTAGGCACTTCGACATGATCCTGTGTTCTTCCCCATAGATCAGGGTTTGCATATACATCCTAGGGGATAGATTCGTTAGTATTAGGGGTAATCTGTTCTGTAGTGAGGGTATTTCATGGAGCCGTGCTGAATTCAGGCCTGGTAGGCCTTAAACGGGAGAGACTCCATCTTTCCTCCTGCTCTGGCAGCTCGGGATGTTTCTAGGTCATAGGCAGTGTTTTAGTTAGGAGGTGTTATTCGCTTGGAGAGAACCGGTTCAGGCCGGCCCTTATCGAAGGATTGTATTTTTCTTCATGCCGAAGACACTACATCAGGCCGGCCGGCTGGGAACGTGTCCTTGGCACGGGGAGGTACAAGAATTTGGTGGGCGGCAGGTTACGGGCTGGAATTTTCCATGAGGAAATGCACGTCTATATTAGTAAAAGTTTGAGGCAGATACTGGCACTTGCTTCTAGTCCATGGGCGGCACCTGGCCGTTAGTAGTAAAGCTGCTACTTATTCCAGGGAAGACAGATGACAAACTTGGAGGTGGAGAAAAACCGAGAAATAGATATTCCAAAGAGAAGAGAGTAGCCGATGAGGAAGAGGTCCCAGTGACTCGGAGAGGGAGACGGGAGTAAACCCGTGATTGCGGAGGTGTGACTTCCAGGCGAAGCCGAGGCGCAGACGAGAAGGGAACCTAGATGACCATTGAGTGCAGGCTACATACGACCAAGGTGATGTCAACCCCTTACTATTAGAGTGTACAACTCAATCTTTCACTTTTCTTTGCAGGTTATGTGATATGTATTATGTTCCGTGAGTGTGTATGTAATAACTAAATAAAGTAGTAAAGCAATATGTGCTACGTGTTCTTGTGTAAGAGGGTAACCTATTCTTCTAGTCAGCTGTGACTTGACATGGACAGATGTTAATCCTGATCAGGTAGGTGGTAACTGAATAAGGGAGAAAGGAGCCCTTCGAACTGGGGAACAAGTTGTGCTCAACTAGCTGTCTTTGTGTGATCTGATATATAGTAACACTGATTCCCTTGTTGTATGTCGTGGTAATTATAGGATGAACTCGTGTTAAGGCTGCCGTCTGGGCAGGAAGTCCTGGGTCCGTTTGGGACCGCGAGGCTGTGACTGCCGTCTGGGCAGGAAGTCTGTGGCTGCCGTCTGGGCAGGAAGTCCTGGGTCCGTTTGGGACCGCGAGGCTGTGACTTGTCTAAGGCTGCCGTCTGGGCAGGAAGTCCTGGGTCCGTTTGGGACCGCGAGGCTGTGGCTGCCGTCTGGGCAGGAAGTCCTGGGTCCGTTTGGGACCGCGAGGCTGTGGCTGCCGTCTGGGCAGGAAGTCCTGGGTCCGTTTGGGACCGCGAGGCTGTGGCTGCCGTCTGGGCAGGAAGTCCTGGGTCCGTTTGGGACCGCGAGGCTGTGGCTGCCGTCTGGGCAGGAAGTCCTGGGTCCATTTGGGACCGCGAGGCTGTGACTGCCGTCTGGGCAGGAAGTCTGTGGCTGCCGTCTGGGCAGGAAGTCCTGGGTCCGTTTGGGACCGCGAGGCTGTGACTTGTAGGTCTTGGTATATATAGCAGGAATTCCCTGTCCTTAGGTGGTACATATATGTGGTTATTTAGGTGTGAATAGGCCCTAGGGAGGGGGTAACGTTCTGGTTTGGGTTAGAGAGGCTCTGCTGAGCGGGTTCTATCTGATCCGAAAACCCAAGCAGAACAGTGCCGCACACACAAAAGGCCCTGACACCAGGCCTGCCCTTGCCTTTGCCTCCTTGGACAGTTTGGAGGTAGGACCAGAGGAAGGGAAAGAACTGACCAGAAACAGTTTTGGGGGTAGGTCAGGGAATTCCCCACACATGGGCTGGCACCGGGTATAAAAATGGGACCTTCAGAACCTCTCATCTGAACACTCCTGGACCTGTGGAAGATTCAGAAGAAGGACTGCCCTGTTGTCTGAAGAAGAGGGACTGCTTTGCTGACTGGAGAAGAAAGATTGGACCTGCTTGCCTTGAAACCAGGCCACTAAGTGTCAGATGGCTAGCCTCCTGTGTGAGCCACAGGAACACAACTTGTTTCCAGAGGCCTCCTTGCAACTGATCACCTGCCCAGCACCATCTGGACCTGCCTGAGCCCTGATGTTGGCCTCTACTGGAGTGAGTCCTAATCACCAAGAGGCATCCCCTCCCCCCACCCAGGTCCTGGACCCTTTGCTGGCATCAGTAAGAACTCTTCTGAAAGAAAATGTGAAGGTACAGAAGTTTTAAGCTACTCTTGACCGCAAAGTAACCTCGTCACGACAAAAATGTAACTCCCGAAGACAATCGAAAAAGTGAAGCTCAAGCGGGGCCTGCTGCCAAAAGCCAGTGACAATCTGCAATGTGGAGCTCCAGTGGCGACCAGCTGTTCGTACTACAGCAATGACCATCTGTAACGCTTGACCTACTACTCAAGTCAACAGGCCCTCCTTGTGGCCCCTGCAAATGCAAATGGCACTCTTCGCGCCAGACTTGACAAAGTAACTCTTCAGTATGATTAATCTGGTTCCTGTATCTTATCCAAGCTCCATCGTGGTTGACATGAATTTTTGACTTTCCCTCGGTCTAGCGCGACCCGATTATTGTGCGTGTCATTTTGTGCTATTTGGTGCAACGTTCACTTAAAACTTAGAAACTCATATCTCCATTTCAACTGATAGGATTTTGGTTGCCTTGGTGTCATTTTATTTATTACAATTTACTCTAGTTTTCTAAATTGGTGTGGGATTTTTCCTGTTTTGTTTTTGCTTTATTACTGTTTAAATGTTGCATAAATTCTTTACAGATTACCACTAAATTAAGCCCGAATACTTTTGTGCAAAGCTACCAGACAGTTAAGCAGAGGTTAATTTAACGACTTTTGTGGTTCACACTGACATTGTGTTTACTATTTAAGTGGGGCTACCATCCATTCCAACTAATAACCCAATTTCTTACACATGCTTCTCCGTACATACGCCCGACATCTATATTGGCGTATGTCATGTTAGGACGCTGCGTACGTTTCTGAAAATTGTATTTTGATCTGCAAGTATTTCTGATTTGCATATGCTGTGCAAGGATGCAAAGAGTGCTACTAAACAGTGTATTAAATATGTGACTCGAGTATTAGCTCTTTATAGTGCTTTTATATATTTTTTATTTTAATAACACTAAAAATCGAGGCTAGTTTATAGCTATGTGGGGGCAATTCCTGCAGAAAATCACGTTAGATAGGTTGATAATTTTACATGCACCTAGACATCGGTCATATTTGAGCAAAACATTACTCTTTTTCAAGATGATATCAGATTGAAGTTTAAGACAAGTTATGCAGCAACTACATAGCCCTCCCCTCCTCCCCTGGTAGAGGAAGACCCATAATATCTACAGATCTTTAATTACCTGGAGGGGATCCTTGTGAAGACTGCACTTTCACCACTGTTAAATGGCAAGTGTGCCACCATGTTGTTTCGGCCAATGTGGCATTCTCTTTTGCTTTACAGCACAAACCCTCATAGTGGTAGCTTCTTGCTGAAAAACAAAATGGCAATGATCATGATATATAGCGGTTTTCTTCTCTCTGCAGACTCAGGCAGGTAAAATCAGTGGCTCCACGCCTGCAATAAACAAACTGGACTACCACCACCATCAATGGCTGCCCTGCAGATGCAGTGTCGTAGCTAGAGTTTTGGGCGTCTGAGGCGATCCCTTAGTTTGCCGCCAAGTGCAGGTAAGAGCGAGGGAGGGGGGTGCTGGCGACAGGCAACAACAAGTGGGGGTTGCTTGTGACAGAGGACAATCAGTGGGGGGCGGTAGCGACAGACGACGAGGGAGAATTAAAAAAAAGAAAACCTACCTTGCACTTATCTCCACCCCAAAAACGTGACGCCTGAGGCAGACCTCCCCCCAGCTACGTCACTGAGTGGATGGGGGGCTACCAGGTGAAGGGCTTCTGATAGAAGAGCTGGCTGAGGCTTGGGCATCGGAAACCAGCGGGTCCCCACTGCGGAATGGTGCAGGGGAATTTCAAGTATGGCAGGAATGGAGCAGTGCCAATATTTGGTGGTCCTACTTTTCTGCTGAACTCTAAAGGGTTTTGGGCACACTATAAACCATATTTAATATAAATTTCAAACTTTTGAAAAAGTAATTTAAAATGGCCTCTAAATGCATGGCAATGTTGTGGTATGTTTGCATCAGCCATTCTTTCTTTGGCTGTGTTTGTTAACACAGCAGGAGTGGACAAAGTCAGTCTAAACTTTGCCATGTGCAAGCATGAAAGTCTTAACTGTCCTTTGCTTATTTTTTGCAATGTTTACTACATCTTTCTAAAAAAAAGGTCACTATGCCAAGATGCACAATTTATGAAAATGTCTAGTTTTGATTTACTGTTTCCTAACTATTTTTCTGTAAGTGCTTAACGGCATTAGCAACTAAAAATAAACAAAACTAATTGCAATAAATTGGAACGCTTTTAATATGGCATGTGCCATTTGAAAGAAAGACACGCCCTGTAACTGTTTTCACAGCAGTTTCCATGACCCATTAAAAGTAAATATATAGATACCGCCTTCTGGCTTGGATAAAAAAAAACATAAATATATGAGCTTTACAGGACATGCTACACAGATGTTCATCTCTTTATGGACACCTACTGCTGATGGAAGTGGATTTCGATGCTGGATGCTAATGAGATGTCAACTTTGGAAAAATCTAGTGCAAAGATTATCTGTTATTCAACAGCATTTTATGTTGTTAAATTACAAATATTCACCTGAAGACAGATTAGTTTTTTTCATTAAAGGTGGTAAACATACAATACAATGTAAAACACTGTAAATCCGTTGGAAAGGCTACACTCTCTTTGGAGTAACTTTTTATTTCCATTCAGTTCTAACAGTGAATTCAATTACAAAGTATGAAGAAACAACGCATTGTGGTGCATACATTCAAACAAAAGTATGAACTGACAATTTCTCGAAGAAGACCCAACAGTGGGGCATATTATCAAGCCAGGCGATAAAATTATCGCCGCTTTAGCGACCGCAAACTGCCGCTAAAACGGCGATAATGGGCTTGATAATATGCTCTATGGAATTCCAATTGAAGCTCAGGTTAGATGTCCTTCACATTTAACATGGGCTTCAATTGGAATTCCATAGAGCATATTATCAAACCCATTATCGCTTGGCTTGATAATATGCCCCTAAGTTCCATTTCCTCTGGAACTAAATTCCAGAGTAGTATCTCTGAGTAAGGTTTGTGTTTTGAGACTGAGATTACCAGTAATGCTTCACCAGTCTGAACTCTAGAGGTCTAAAGATGTGTTACTTGGGCAGGTGACAAAAGCAAGTATTTCCCATGTACTAATTTCCAAAGAGAGTAGGGTGCGCATGTACACAATCTGACTTGTGCACACACCTCTGGGGCACTACTTGCCCTTGCGTGGGTGTTACAAGGTATAGAAGGTACATGTTGCAGCTCTTCCCACATCTCACACAATGAAGCGCTGGTATATGTGCCTGCTATGGCAGATCTGATCTAGCACCTGGGTGCCACAGAGAGTGGCACGACGAAAGCACGAGACAGAGGTGTGCAATTTCTATAATGTAGAAATCATACTCCACTGCGTATTCTATCCATGAGTAGTAGAGCATAGAATTACACCGCTAGATTAGGAATGGGGATGGAATTCTTTTTCATTACCATATATTTGTCTCTTAAAGCAGATACATATTGTGCTCCCTTGGCTGACGAGGGTGAAGTGGCAGGAGTCTGCTGACATCAGAAGGTTCCTGGCATGAGAATGCTCCAATTCCTGTGGATGGGTGCCAATGCAGAACAAAGCAAAAGGGTGCACCCACTGCCTTGTTCTGCATGGAAGGTCAGGCAGGATATGCACACAGCATCTGTGTTCACTGGCTAACACAGAGGCTGCCTTTAATAAAGGTTCATGCCCTTCCCCTACCTGAACTTTCACCTGGAAGTGTCCAATAAGGACCTCGGGGGTCAAACCCACAGAATGTACCGGGGAGGGAATAGGGAACCTTAGGAAAAATAGGAGGAACAATGTAATCCATGTAATGGGGATTACTGGGAACAATGAGAGTATTCACACATTGTCCCTCCCCGCCTCACAGCTCTTACGGAAGTGTCAAGTCTCTGATCCATCCTCAACTAGGGTGGGCTCTTTATGATTCCTCACCCCATGGACTTTTTGGGAGCACACAGCTCAATATTCCACTCAATTTCCCACTCAGAAAGGTGAGTAAAAACTGGTAGAGTAAACCTATAGTTTATGAACGTTATGCCACGCACCCATAAAGGAATAGATCTCCCTGAAGGTAAGAAATTACCAAAGTTCAAAAAAGCTAAAACCAAGAAAAGTGAAGACACGAAGTCCACCAACAGTGATATGGTTATCCAAACCCCAGGGGTGATGAAGATCCAAACTACACCCAAAGGAGAGACAACTCAGCAAAGGGCACATGCATTTATTGGCACGTGATCCAGGCAGAAATTAAGTAAAACTGCAGAGAAATAGAAATAAATCCTCACTCAAAAAAATACTATAGAGACATAGATATAGCAGAATAGAAAATCTTTTCGAGTAATTATCTATAAAAATATTGGCAAGATGCCACCCTGGTACTTGAACTGAGGAGGTAATGAGGTTTAACCCACAATCATGTTAAAACACACTCCTCAATAAAATCATCCAGAGGAAGAGGAGCCTGAGATGACATGCTCCACCTAAAGCATCCGGAGGAAGAGGAGCCTGAGGTGACATGATCCACCTAAAGCATCCAGAGGAAGATGAGCCTGAGGTGACATGCTCACCTGAGGTGACATGCTCCACCTAAAGCATCCAGAGGAAGAGGAGCCTGAGGTGACATGCTCCACCTAAAGCATCCAGAGGAAGATGAGCCTGAGATGACATGCTCCACCTAAAGCATCCAGAGGAAGATGAGCCTGAGGTGACATGCTCCACCTAAAACATCCAGAGGAAGAGGAGCCTGAGATGACATGCTCCACCTAAAGCATCCAGAGGAAGATGAGCCTGAGGTGACATGTTCCACATAAAGCAAGGAGTAAGAAGGAGTCTCTGGTTTTCTTTGTGGCAGGCCCCGAAGTGTTAGGAGGTCCACTGAACAAGTGCAGGGATTGCTCCCATCCCTGTCATTTTCAGTCAAAGGAACTCATATTATAAATAATCACATCCTGGGGTTCTTTCAGGAGTTGAAGGCCATAGACTTTGGCGCATGCAAGTAATTTGTTACCCCAATTATTTTCCTATTTTAACATCTTAAAATTAATAATCAGTTGATCTGTGGGATATAATACTGTAAGGTCCTTTTTAATCTAATTTGTATAACTTTGTTTGGGAACTTGTTGTAGCTTCTTTTTTCAGACCTGTAATACAGCACACATTCAGCTTCTTTCCCTGAATGTTTTGGTGCCTTTGTCGGTGAGTGTTGAGGTTGAAATGTGAGACAGAGCCCTATCCTGCATTTCTACAGATTTTGTAAGTGTTTTTTTTTTTTTAACATCTTCTCCTTTGATTTGTAATAGGTTTTTTAAAATGTGCAAATGGGAGGGGGTGCGCTAGCTGGCTAAGATGGCGGACGGAAGTCTCTGAGCTCCTGTATGGCCCGAATGCAGACAACAGAAATAGAGGCACCATGGACCTAGAATAAACCTCTGCCATGTCGCCATGACCACCCACAGCACTACACCACCCAAACTCAGAAAGAACGGGTGACAGTGGTGCTTCCTGCCCTAACTGCTCAGACACAGGCCAGGAGACCCGCGCTGACAAGATGGCGGTGCCCACAATATATGGGTATGGCAAGGACATGCCAATTCTTTGGTCATTTCTGCGGTGGACAATAAACTGCCTCACAAGCCCCTCACTGGGCTCTCATTACATCGGGGCACCAGGTGATGACTGCAAAGGCAGAGGGATCAGCAACTTGGGTGGAGGACCTAAGTAGGGGACCCCAGCTCATTGGCGGAGGGTCCCTACCGAGCATCCAAGGTAACAAGCTAGATCTACACTGCCTCGCGGACCTAATAGTAAGTTGCATTAGCACACTGAGATGGAGTAGACATAAGACTTTGGGGGGCACTGGACTAGCATTGCTTTTTAGTTGAAAATAGCTATTTTACACAGTAACCACCTGGCTGCAGATGAAATTGGGAGATAGTGGCACCCTGTTGAGGAAAATCCCCAGTACAGATGGCCTAAAACAGGGGTGCATCTTGGCCTATTTTCTCTTCACCCTCTTTATCTCAGACCTCAAGGGAGAACTAGACGTTCAATTCGCACTCTCTGATCCTTGGACCAAGCCACTATCTAATTGAGCCATACCATGGTGGGCCTTCTGAGGTTGCTAAATGTCCTCTCCGACTACACAGAGCAAAATAAACTAGTGGTAAATTTTGAAAAAACTAAAACCATTATCTTTAGGAGAAGACACAACAAACCAGACTTGTGGTATATGGATGGATTTAACATAGAGAAAGTCTTGGCTAATAGACGCAAAGTGTCTTTTAAGAAACAGAAGGCACCACGCACTCCAGGTTGCTTTTTCAACCCAATTTAAAAAACAGAATGGTCCTAGCAGGACCCTGATCCCGCAGGTTATGCAGGCAAACATTTTACCAATTCTGTCTGGAAGTGAAATCGTGCTGGGTAAAGAGGCTAAATAGCTAGATGCACTCATAGCAAAAATGTACAAACCAGTCTTCCACCTTCCAAAGTCAGCATCAGAAGCTTAGGTCCACTTAGAGTTTGGCCTTCCACAGCAATCAGCCTTCAGAAAAAGTGCATTCCTCAAGCTCTGTTATACGATCAGATCGACACCACCAGATACACTCAATAGTTTAATATGGAGCTAAATAAAGTGTGCTAGAGATAAAGCCACCCATGCTCAATACATGGAAGCATGTTGGGATGATCTTTGACTCCATAAGGCCTGGAGCTTTGGAGTAAGCCAGAACGAATTCAGGAAAGTGGTGAACGTAAGGGCTCAGTGCACAACCATCAATAAGGATACCCTGTCCTGGTGTGCTCACGAATGGATGATTTTATTGTCATATTATCTTTGCGGGAAACAGCCCCATTTGGGAGCAAATTACCAAAGACACATAAAAAAACTAGCTTTCTGGCATTTCACTTTGGAGTTTTTCCACCATTGCATCACTTACCGAAATGGCAAATTCAATCGGAAGACAGCACCTCCATTGGAGCGGATGAGCGTCGCCCCTCTTAAGTGTCCCCAAAAGCCCCAGAGAAGAAAAATGGTAATGTATTACCATTTTATTTTTCATTGTCCAGTCCTGAACTGAGCATCATGATGGGGCGGGGCCTGCTGAGTGACAGCAGGGAGGAGTGGTGGGCAGAAGGCTGCCTTTGTACTGTTTAAAAGGCACATGTCTCTTTGGCTGGCCGTCTTGTGACAGCCAGCCAGACATGCACATTTTAAAGCTCTCAACCCAGCTGTCTCAAGACAGCAAGGTTGATAGCAAGTGCACACATCCAGTGCCCTCGGGAGCGCTGACAGAGGCCACTCCCACCAATCAGGGCACTGCTCACATGCTGGTTAAAAGCACGTGAGAAGGCCAGGATTGGTTGAGGAAGTTTGCTGCGGCCTGCACTGCAGTCCCAGCAGAAGAGGATTGAGTGAGGAGGATGTCATCCATCACGATCCGGTAAGTGTTTTATTTGTATCTTTATTTTTTTTATTTTGTTTCCCCGCGAGCGCACCCACCCATTTGCCCATCTGCCCCCTCCCTCAGTAGATGCCAGCTGCCACTGCCCTCAGAGACGACATTCGGACTGTGAAAAAGATCACGAGACTCTACTCCATTTTATATGTTTATGCCCTGTCCTACTTGAGCACTGCAGGTGGTTACTCTTTCAAAAGTTTAATCTCCTGAGTGTTCGGACGTGTAGGGAAACTGTTAGAGCAGCCATGAACCCGTAAAATACAATATTGAATATTAGGCTGGTCAAGTTTCTGCTAATATCTCTCATTTGATAAAGGCCACTTAAGAGTGAAGATGAAATGCGCCCATTTACAAGTGGGCAATGATTGCATTATACAAGATCATTGTTTCTAGAAAAAAAGAACTGCGTACACTATGTGATTTAATCACAATTTATTGCATGGCTTAACAGTCCCTGTTCCCGCAATTTAGTAAAACGTTTTATGCACATTTCCTGATTTATCCGCGCTTGTTTGATGCCATTAATTTTGCTTCTTTTTTATATATATATATGCTGATTTGCAAAGGTTTTTATTATTCACGCAAAAAAATTATTGTGCACTTATAGTGATATGAGTGAGCTGGAAAAAGACAACTGCCACAAAAGAGGTCTGTGAGCATTATAGCTACCCAGATTGCCATGGGGCTAGCTCAGGGCGTCACCCCTGTGGGGGCGACACATGTGGGGGCACCTCAGAGAGCAAGGAAAAGTGGAAATTCTAGAACCCGAAGCAATACTTGCGGGCCTGAAGGTCTTTGGCCCTTAGGCTTCGGCATGCCTGCCACTGGGGTGGGGCTCCTCCTGTGGGGGGTGCTTGGTGGTGGTGCTGCTTGGTCATTCCCTGGACTCCAGGGGCTCTTAATCCATGGCCTTTACACAACCCCAATACTTAATATCGTGCTGGTGACCTAAATGCTGCCCAAACCACATAAAATCGAGGGCCAACCCTGTTCACATTTGGACCCAGCAGAGCTAAGAATCCCCAACTACAACCCTGACAGCGAGTGCAGCTATAGTGTGCGCCATGGCACTGGGACACAACAATAACATCCTCACAAAGAAGGATCTGAAATCCTGCCTTTAGGACCTGAAGAATGATTGGAGATCTGAATTGAAGGCAGAACTGCAGATATTGACTAGGGACCTTCGCAAGGCTGTGGCATCCCTACGAAAGGAGACCAAACAGATTGAGGACAGGGTCCTGGAGATAGAGGGAGGCCTCCTCACCTTATTGCAATAACATGCATTGCACACAGACAGGCTCCAAATCCTGGAATGTCATGTTGACTCCCTGCAGCTTAAATGTGAAGACTTGAAAAATAGAGCTCCAAATGAAAACATATGGATTCAAAATATCCTAGAAGAAGCTGAGGGCATGGACATCAAGGCATATGTTCTGCACGTGAAAGAGGGGGAAACAATCGACATCGAGCAGGTTCATTTAGTGGGTCCCACATTTAAAATGGTCAATGCCCACCCGAGTGACATAGTGGCCAAATTATCATCCTACCCACAAAGAGTCCATCTTAAAAGAGGCACACAAAATCACTAAACTCCATTATGGCAGAGACGTGCCGATTCTACTCCACGATCTATCTTAGATCATCTTGAAAAAACGTTGCAAACTATAACCACTAACGAACGACCTGAACAAGGCTAAAATTAGATTTAGATGGCCATTCCCCTGTGGAAAGGCCTGCAAAATGGAAAGGAAATAGTGCCATGCAGTAATGGTAGTGGAGGGTCTCAATCTACTGCATATACTTCAACCAGTGACCTGACAGTTTGGATGGAGAGCACAACATCACAGGTGGAGATAGAGGATGCTCCCCAAGACCATGTTGACAACATGCAATGAGAAAGACAGGAAAGAACAGTTGGAAAACTTGACCAGTCTGCACCCTGCATGATCCGGCATGATGACACAGATAGGATGTGCCAGATGGCCCTGCATGATCCCAGGGGCAGGATTTGCAATGCCACCTCAGTGTAATTATCACCGATATCCTCATTGGTAATAAATGCTAACAACGAAGATGGTTGGAGCACTTTGAAGAACTGATGAACCAGCCCATGTCTCAGTCTCCACCAGACATACAGCCAGCTGATAAGGACTTGCCAATTAATAGCAGCAGGACAACCAAGGTAGAAACATGGCAAGCCATCATACATCTGAAAAATGGGAAGGAAGCTTGACCTGACAGACCTTGACCAGACATTGCAATATCAGTAGGCATGCTCTAATCCATGTTTGAAAGGATCTGCGAAGAGGAAAAAGTGCCATTAGACTGGAAGGAGGGATATCTATTCAAGATTCCCAAGAAAGGTGTCCTGAGAAACTGCTCAAACTACAGAGTGATAACTCTACTATCAACCCCACGTAAAGTGTTCAACATATATTGCCTTAATTTGCTCCCGCAGCTATCTATCTGTGTCTTCCTCAACCCGCATGTAAAACGCTTTGATACCCGCTTGGGTCATGTTCGCGCTATACAAAACTTTCAATAAATAAATAAATAGTCATCTTGAACAGAATGAAGGAACAAGTTAACACTCAGTTGCAAGACCAGCATGCTGGCTTATGCAAAGATAGATCCTGCAGAGAGCAGATTACAACACTGCGCATCATCATTGGGCAGTCAGTGGAATGGGACTCTCCCGTCAATGTCGATTTCATCAACTATCAAAAGGCATTCGATTGTCTAGACAGAGAGACCCTTTGGCATCTCCTCTGCCACTACGGTGTGCCATCTAAACTCATAAGAATCATCAGGGACCCTTCTGAGGGAATGACCTGCAAGATGGTCCATGGAGGACAACTCACAGAAGCCTTCCAAGTGAGGTCTGGAGTCTACTAGGGTTGTTTGCTCTCATCTTTTCTATTCCAGCTGGCCATAGATTGTATCATCACGACATCCACAGCAAGAAGAAATGGGATACAGTGGACACCTTGGGTGCAGCTCGATGACCTGGACTTAGCAGACAACCTGGCCCTACTCTCCCATATCCATCTGCGGATGCAAGAGAAGACTGACAATGTGGCAGCCACATCAGCACAACTTGCAGCATTTACAGGGGAAAACCAAGATCCTGAAGGCTAACACGACCAACACAACTGCAGTCACTCTTGAAGGTGATGCACTGGAAGGAGTTGAGGATTTCATCTATCTGGAAAGTGTCATAGACAAGCAGGGCAGCACAGACGCTGTCATCAAGACAAGAATCAGCAAAGCATGGGCTGCCTTCATTCAGTTAAAGAAGATCTGGAGCTTCAAGGACCTAACACTGCAAATTAAGATCAGGCATTTTAACACCAAATTAAAATTGGTCCTTTTGTATGGAGCAGAAACATGAAGGATAACAGTGACCACTACCAACAAAGTCCAGACCTTCATCAACACCTGTCTGAGGAAAATCCTCCAAATCTGATGACCAAACACAATCAGCAACAATGACCTATGGCAGCAGACTTTCCAACTTCCTACCCATGAAGAAATCATGAAAACACGCTTCGGCTGGACAGGTCACACCCTCTGAAAGCCTGCATCAAACATCACCAGGCAGGTCCTGTCCTGCAACCCTCAAGGGAAAAGGAAAAGAGGAAATCCAATAAACACCTGGAGCTGAGGCCTCAAGGCTGACTGCAAGGAGCTGGGTTACACCTCAAAATGAAAGAAAAGCCCAGGACAGAGATGGCTTGAGAGTCCTGGTCGATGGGCAATACCCCAGGAGGTGAAGTAGGTATAAGTAAGTTCATCTCAACGAGTTCCATCGCTGGTACATACTGTGTCAGTAGTAATTAACTTACAAGGCGTTCTTGAACGTTTTTTGTTGTTTCTTATATATGCTATTGTACCTGTTTTGGGAGAGGCGGGTAGAGGGAGAGAGCTGCTGAAGTTGGGGAGATAACATTCAATTCACAGATATGTTTCCATCTAAGCTATATTCCTCTTGTCTAATGACATTCAAAGTCCTATCCCTTAACGTAAAGGAGCTTAATTCCCCTTCAAATCAGAAATAAATCCACAACTTCCTTTCACTACAAATAGTAGACGTCGTCACATTACAGAAATAACACCTCAAGAAGGGTGACTCCCATCGATTCACCTCCAAGCAATATCCACAGCAATCCCACTCATCCACATAAGAAAACCTGCACCACAGCCATCCTTTTGGCCAAAGATTTCAGCCTGACAGTTACTGAGACCATTAGTGACTAACAAAGATGTTACATCAAGGTTACACGTACATTATAGGGTTTTAAGATAAAAAAAATAGCCATGCTTGACTCCCCAAACCAAGCTCAGTACAGGTTCTCGATGAAAGCCCTCCAGAGGCTTGAGAACTTAAAGGATGGAACAACATTCCTAATGGACGACTTTAACACAGTCATCTAGGCAGCAGTAGATAGATCTGGAACAATTTGGGCGACACACAGGGAAATGACGGGAGAAATGCAGGCAACCTTTCAAAGCTTGGAAGGCACTACAACCATTAGACAATGATTGCACATTCTACTCGACTGTGCACAAATCCTACTCAAGGATCGATATGATATATGTCTCGGGATTATCTATGCCCCTAATCATGGACACAAGGGTCTCTGACCAATTCACATGTCTGGATGGAGGTCAGGGTGGGCCCCATGGGCTGCCTTGATAGGCGATGGAGAATATTGAAATCCCTTTGACATGACACAGCCAAGAAAGCAGAAATAGTCTCTATAATTGATGATTTTATGGCCAATAACTAAATGAAGGACACCTCCACTGGTACGTATTGGGATGACCTTAAAGGTAAACTTATTGCTTCAGCAGCCTTTGCCAAAAGAGAAAGGGCATTGGTTGCCTCCAACCTAGGCAAGGAGTTGAGCCTGGCTGAAGACAAACACAAAAAAAAGGGTCTACAACTTACCTCTACGCAGTTATGACTCTCAGGGGACAACTTTGAACAATAGAGGCCAACAACACAGAGCATGCCCTGCTCGCATTGAACAGCAGGGACTATAACACCGGGTACAAGGCATATTTGCTCCCAGCAAATAAGTTGAAGGAGAGGAAAAATAAACACAGCACTATAGGTCTGAGGACCCCAATAGGCCAAAGCAAAAAGCCTTCCTTTCCAAGCAATTGTTTGCTAACCTCTATATTCGCACTGACGTGTCGCTTCAGACAATGCAACATTATCTATGTGACCTCCCATTCTTGAGGGTGACCAAATCCGAGGTGAAGGATTTGGACTCCCTAGTTGAAGGGGACCAAATTAGATCAGATATTACATTTCTTAAAACAAAGAGTTGGAGGGGAATTTTACAAGCTGTATAAAGGAAAACCAGCACCACTATAAAAATACATCTTTAATCATTTCCGAACTAGTAAGAGAGTCACCCTAACCATGGAGGAAGCCACAATAGTGGTGATTCCCAAACTGGGTAAAAACCACTCAGACTGCTCAGCCTACAGACCTATACCCCTATTGAACACATACATCAAGATATGCATGAAAGTGCTGGCTGTGTGACTGACCCCTCTTCTACCCCAGCTAATGTACAAGGACCAATCGGGTTTCCTGATAGGGAGATAAATCTTTGACAACATCCACCGTATAGCCCACCTTGTCGAAAAAAACAAGAAAAAGCATATACAAAGTACACTACTAGCAATGAGTGCCGAAAAGCCCTACGACAGGGTGTGCTGGCCCTTTTTAGAGGCATGCTTGACTGTTGCAGATTTGGAGAGACATTCATCAGTATGGTTCTGATGGCCTATCAGGCACCCACGCCAAAATTCTGGTGAGTTGATACTTCTCTGATACTGTTTATCTGCAATGCAGCACCCGGCAGGGCTCCCCTTGTCCCCTCTAATATACATGCTGGTCATAGAACATCTAGCTATAAAGATTCACCAGACCATGGCAGTAAAGGGCATCTTTTTCAGGGGAGCGAAACATAAGATATTCGCTATTTGTGGATGACGTGCTTCATACCATGAATTCACCCCAGGATTCTTCACCCCCACTAATACAGCTTCTCGCCAAATACTTGGGCCTTTTGGGGTAATCATTCTAAATCGGAGCTTTTACCTTTGGGACTCACACCTCAAGAGATCTAATTTTTAAAAGGCATACTGTAGCCAAATCAGTGGTACACTGTTGAATACATGGGACACTGTGGTAGTCCAACATGCCATAGCGACCTTCCCCTCCCCCATGACCCCATACTGGACACTCCAGATTTCACGCCAGCACTAGGGGTGAGGTTCCACCTGCATTGGAGGAATGGGGACTATGAAATGACATCATACATGTTTTTGAAGGGGGAAATGTGATCATTTATGGACTGTAAATAAACATACTGTCTTCTGAAGACAGAATGCTTCCAGTAGCAGCAAATACAACATTTGGGTCCTTCATCCACAATTAAAGGCCACGGCGACCCAACCGCTGACAGAGGGCGAAAAACTCCTCACATTGCACTGAGGAACTAAGGGGTTGGTTTCCGCCATATACAGACATCTAAACACCAGTCCAAAGCCAAAGCCCAGGTTTTCTATGCACATGTGGACAAGGGTACTTCAACACACCATCAGAACACAGAGATGGGAAAAGCTGTGGAGGGATATCTATAACTATAACTGTTGGACTTGGCCCTTTCTGCAGTGTCATCCCCAAACCTTTTGCCTTCACCCTCTTGTTTTCTGAACCCATTTTTGTTGTTTTTTTTGGACTTTGCATACTTTACAACTACTAACCAGTACTAAAGTACTTGTGCTCCCTACTCAAAACATGGTAGAATTGGCTTACACCCACTTGGATTTTTTTTTATTTACTTGTAGCTTCCTAGTAAGGTGGCACTACCTGTGCCCAGGACCTGTAAATTGAATGACACTAGTGGGCCTGCAGCACTTGTTGTGCCACCCACTTAAAAAGTATTTGAAACATGTCCTAGGGCTGTCATTGCCACCTATGTGTGCAGTTTTAAACTACCATTTTGACCTGTCAAAATAAACTTTTTTCCAGGTACAAACCTTCATTTTTAATACATATGTCACCCCTAGAGTAGACCCTAAACAACTCACAGGGCAGAGTGCAGTATATTTAAACATTTTGGTCATGTACTTTTAAGTTTTACATGTTATGGTAGTGAAAAACTCTTAAATCCATTTTGCATTACTACAAGGCCGTCTTCCCTCATAGGATAACATTGGAGTTACCTTATTACTTTTAATAAGCTGTAAGTTCCAATTGGGACCAGGTGGACAGGTCAAGTTGTGTGTCTACAGAATTGTAATTAGAATCTCTCTTTGATGGTTAAGTTGATTTTTAATCACAAATCTGAAATGCCAACATTTAGAAAGTTGGCATTTTCTTGTCCTAACCCTTTGGTGCCTGCAGTCTGATCCTGGGTCACATGACTAGGTGTAGTTGGCAGATAGTATTTATGTATTGCTCCCAGACAGTAAAACAAAGGAGAGTTGGTGGGATGGGTCACTCTGAGTTAACGAGGGGGAGGAGCTGTTACCTACCACACTTGCACATCACAATGAACCTGCCAGAGCACACTTACAAAGGCCTTGTGACCCTAGACAAGCTGAGGCTAAGAAAGGAAGGAAGGTGATGCCTGACACCTCAGGGGGGGGAGAGTAAACATATAAAAGCTTCTCCCCACTTTCCCAACTTCAAAGACATAACTAGGTATAACTATGGGACCTCATCCACCCTCTTTAGTACACTTCTGGACCTGTGGATACTCTGCCAGGAAGAAGGAAGGCTGTGCTGCTGAACAGACTGCTACTCTGCTCGACTGCTGCTCTGAAAGAACTGCTGGCCTGATGTGCTGGCCTGCTGCCCTCTTGCCTGGGTGAGAAGCACTATACCTGCATCTGCTGAACCCAGGACCCCAGAGTAACTCCAAGGGCTATCTGGCTGGCCTCCTGACATGAGCCTTAAGAACAAAAAGCTCCAACCACCTCTATCCAAGCATCTGGAGTCTGCCATCTGTGAGTCTACCCTGCCAAGTGGTGCCACACCAGTCCTGGACCTTTGGAACTGAGCTTAAGGTGCTCTGCCAGCCTCTGTGGATCCAGCAGAACCGACGGATCTCCTCTGCTGCGTGGCACAACCTTGAGCAGAAATTACGCATTGCCCCTACTGCGTGTATCAGAACTGTGGCAAAGAACTACATCTCCTCCGCAGGCTCTTCGTAACCACCACTACGCAACGCATCTTTGGTGTAGGCTCTCGCATCCCTCATTGATGGCAGCTTTGATGATGATAATGGACCCCGCATTGCAGCCTCGCAGCTCATCGGAACCAACATATCGTCTGGGCTGAGCGAAGCATCCACAACACTGGACTTCGCATCGCAAGCCCTCATCGTTTGGATCCTCAACAATTACACAGGACATCGACTCACAGTGTTGCTGCACCTTGGAACTGACGTATCGCTACGGCTGCAAAATCATCTTCAATGCGGTTCCTTGCAACGCTCTGCAAACCAGGAATCATTTGTTTAACTGGGTCACTGTAGCCGGCCCGCGCAACATCACGGTCTACCTGAACTTGTGACTTTCTCCCGCTCTAGCATGACAAAATATCCACAGTGAACGCTTTAAATTATTTTTGTGCGTTATTTTTATTGAAATAATTTAAATTGCATATAACCGGTTCTACTGCTTGGAGTTTTGTTGTTTTGCTCTTGTTTTATTTATTAAACATGACTAAATATTTCTAAGTTTGTGTGTGATCCTTTGGTATTTGTTTTCACTTTATTACTGTTTGAAGTGTTGCACAAATACTTTAACATGGCCTCTAAGTTAAGCCTTACTGCTCTGTGCCAAGCTACCCAAGGGTTGAGCACAGGTTAATTTAGGGTTGTCTAGTGCCTTACCCTGACAGGGATTGTGGTTGCTGCTTGACCACGAATCACACCACAGTCAACCAACAACTCAATTTCTTACAATAACCTATTTGTTCACCACAGGGTGCCCTCTCTAAAAATACTGACAGGCTGGTATCATACAGCAGACAAATTTTGCAAAATGTTTTCACAGATTGATACTAATCTGTGCTGGAACGGATGTGAACTGGTGGGAAATCCACACCATGTTTGGTGGAGCTGCCCAAAGTTACAACTCTTCTGGAAAGATGTCTTATTCACAATTAAAGACATTACAGAAGCCACGGTGCTAGCAGAGCCTGCAGTGACAGTACTAGGCCTGCGTCCAGGATTTGCCAGCAAGTTGGTGTTCTGAAACACTGGCACCCGATATACAGATTACTGTTAATTGTGTGGATGACCATTGCCAAATATTGGAAACTGATAACAAACCCTGAATGGCGCACAAGGTGTTTGCATATTTGGGATACAATGGCAACTGAGAAAATGAGAGGATGCATTGTTAATGACAAGATCAAGCCTTCGACCACTTAGCAGCCAGTACTTTTATATATGGATGTTAGAAGCCGGAGATCCCGCGCGCACCGTTGTTGTCAAGTGCGCGACCTGGACCCCCCCGCTTCCACGTTAGGCCAAGAAAGGACAACATCCGAGACAGCCGTGCTCACCCCCTTAGTGGCTTGACACGAGCAGCCAGGCTTATCTCCAAGGCACGAGTGTTCAGTATGTGCAACCACGCCCACAGCAATCCCAATGATGTCACCACAAATGGACTCCACACAAGTTTGTATAAAACAAGTATACTTTACATAGAAAGATAAACGAAATGACCACACAATGCAAATCCAGCATATACACAATGGGTAATATTGTTTCCGGTGGGTTGGGTGGTCCTAATCCCCAACCACCGCTTCTAACCAACAGTTACGCTGACTTTTAACCGTTCTCAACAGGTGAGGTACGTCGTATCACTAGGATCACACACGTTGCAAAATAAAAGGAATACTGCCCTACTTAACAATGGGTTCCTGTACAATGCCACAGTGAAACAATTCAATGCGTAGCATCACAATCATGTACTGAGACAACACAAGATAATGCAACTCGGATCGCTACCAGCAAGCCCTGTTCAAGGAAGAAATGCAGCAATGTGTCACGCTGCAATTACGCACAGTGCAATAGGAAGACAATGCAATGAGTATCACCACCAGCATGCCCTGTGCAAGGAAGAAATAAGGCAATGCGTCACAGTGCAATTCAGTACAGTGCAGTAAATAACCAATGCAGTGCGCCACGCTATGATCCTGTATCCTGCAAGAGAAACATAACGTAGTGTGTGGCGCACTAACACCTGAGTTTGTTAAGCACCACTAGTGTCAGACGTTGTCCAATAGTTCGATAGTTCGTTAGCAGCAAATATGCAAAGTGTTATACAACTGTTTTCAGAAGTTGTGCGACCGGTTGCCTCCAACACGGATCAACGATGACACCCAAGTTCCACTCCTGGCCCTGGCCCCTGTACTGCCTTGTCCGGGACCAGCACGGACCGAGATCTGGGCAAAAGCAACAGGTGCACACAGCTGCTAGCAGCGAGAGTCTGAGAGAGTGTCCCTCCGAGCCCGCACCCCTCCCCAGGCGATGATCCACTTTACCTGGGGGGGCGCGACCCCACTATCCTCTCCTGCAGCAGCAGCTTGGCCTCACTCCAGAACCTTGTCACCATGGGCAAGGCGCGCTCGGGCCAGTAGTTCAGCTGTTCAGCTCTTGCGGGGCTGCCGGTACGGGCCACCAAGGTTCAGCACAAACTCCTTCCACGAAGCCTTCCACACAATTCTGGTGCCACCCCACGTTGCCTTCAAGGGCCCGATCACTTGGCCCTCCTCTCCAGCGCTGTTAGGACTTCTTCGCTCCCCGGTGCTCACCGCTCCCCGGTACTCCTCACCAGCACCTCCGGTGGCACCTTCGACACACACACCCAGCGCATCCGAGACTCACTCCTCCTCTGGCCTCCGATGACCAGGCGCTCCTCACTACGCCTCGGCTGGCACCTTGACATGCACCCTGCACGTCTGAGTCTCGCTCCGTCTCCTGCTGCACACGATCTTCAGGCACTCTCATCTAGCGCCACAACTGCACCCCCACTAGCACCCTGTGTGCTGGAGACCCACCTCATTTCTTGGTGCACACGATGACCCAGGCATTCTCTGTCAGGATTCGTAGGCCGACGCGCCTACCTAGCGTTTAGACTACATTTCCCAGCAGCCTCGGGGACCCGGAAGTAGACGTCCTTATAACGACGTCCCCCACAGCCGAAGGTGTGCGTTATTCTTCTTTCAGGAGGAACTTCCGTGTTCGCCGCCGAGGAGCGGAGCTGCGTATCCATTCCAGAGAGAGCACCAGTGTTTGAAGGCACCGGGCAGACGGACGCCCGCGGGAAGCGGAAGGCCAACGTCCCGCGACTGCCGAGATTCGTTCCGGAGCAGGTAGGAAACATTCCCTGGCTCCCTTTCCAGAACTAAAGCGCTCGCAACCCAGGGGTTGACGAGAGAGCAGAACTAGTAGTCCGCTGAGGAGCGGATTCTCTTGGGGGCACCATAGGAGGTGCAAAAGACCGAAAATAGGTCGGGGGTACTTCACACCCCACACCGACCCCCTCCGGGTCCGGAGGAGGAAAAGACAAGACCAAGACTTGCTCGGCTGAGCAGGTAGACCTAGCGCTCATTACAGGCAGGGGTCGGAAAGGCTTCGCTCCCCCAGGCTGTACTCGTGGTGAGGTTCAACCAACGAGGAGCGGTTGTACATTTGGGAGGCTAGACTCATAGCGTGTTGATCCTCACAGGAGTGAAGGAACGCTAACTTTTGTATATCACAGGCGGCGGTATATACACCGTGGAAGCCAACAGTGCATAGGAACTGTATGGGCAACAGAGTGTGCAGTACTTTACGTTGGTCTGAAGGAAGACTGAGGCTCAAGCCATTGCGTGCATGACTGTGGCGGAGTGTGGTGGCTGACAGACCCAGAATAGGCCTGGGTACTGGAGAGAGATTTTGGCGGTCCTGAGAGAGGCATCTCAGTGATCGCGGGGAAGGATTCCCACCACACCTGGTTCTATTCCCTGCTGTCCCTTTCCCCCCTTCCTGTTTTCCCTCGCCTGATCGCCTCTAGGCTCTGTAACCTTCAGGTTGGAGCTCGGGGATATCGGGAGGTGGACCCCTATTACGTCGCCCGGACCCTGAGGAGCCCCTCATTCTTAACACTCTCCACTAACGCACTGGCGCACCATGACACGCACACTGCACGTCTGAGTCTCACCTCTGCTCCTGGTGCACACGAGGTACCAGGCGCTCTCTGCTAATGCTCTGGCTGCACCACCAGACGCTGACCCATGTGTCGGAGACTCACTCCTTCTTAGTGTTCACGATGTCCCAGAGCTCTTCACTAGCGCCTTGACTGCACTGCGACATGCACCTCCTGCGCGTCCCGAATCTCGGCTCTATTCCATAATGCCCACAATCCACAGGTGCTCCAACACCTGTAGCCGCATCAAGACACGCACCCTGCGCATCAGAATCTTGATTCATTCCAGGTGCCCACGATCACCTTAGGCACTCCTTCGGAGGTATCAGGCTGCCACGACACGGTCCCACCACCACGCCACATGAGACTTCCTGGAAACTTTTATGTTCCTGTGTTTCCGAACAGGGAGCCAGCTCACCTCGGGCCCTTGGGGTACAGGATGCAGCACACAGCAAAGTTCTGCTCAAGAAGAAGGGGGGGCACAACCCACTGCAGCGCCCCTTCAGTCTCTCCTAGGTCAAGAGTTCCAAACTGCCCACAAGCCCCAGATCACGAAGCAAGGGTCAAGTGTCTCCCGCAGCCTATTCAGCAACTCTTCCTGAAGCAGAGGTTTTCTTCCTGATAGTGGACAGGTCAAAACCGTCAGAGACTCGACCAGTCCACGGCGTCTTCAAAGCGCTCCCAGCACTTCTCTCAATGATACCGAGACTGTTCTCGACGACATCATCAACATAACCAAAGTCTTGGGGTTACAGTTCTTCTAGTTATACCCCTTATTGTCTTTGAAGTTTCCTTGTGCTCCGCCTTGCGTATCTTCCCCCCAGTGTCACCGTCCTCCCTTTGATACTGGGGGCCTGGATCTTTAATCACTCAGAGGGAGATGGGTCCATTGTTTTATGGCTATAAACCAGGCCTTTTAACCTCGCAAAGCCTCTCCTTCCTCCCCACTCCAGGTGCAGGGCAGCCTGGCGCCGTCTCCACCCCTCCCCTGGGGCACGACCTCCCTCAGCCTTTCTCACCTCTCCCCGATAAAGGCAGGCAATTCACATTCTGCTGAGACTCACAAATAGGTCTAAAGCACAAACTCTGCCATTTGCTCAAACAGCTGCTTCTGGACACAGCGACAAAACCATCTACCCAAAAAGATGCGTTATGACGCTGTGAGCTCTGACATCCCAAACTTCACTGTTCCATTTCCAATTTTTGGGAAACTAGGCTAACAATACTACACCCAGCCTCCCCATTCTGTCCTATGGGCAGGATGGCCTTTCACCAAGGAAAATGAAATGGAGTATTTTCCACTGTCAGGGCCTAGCACCCACACTGACACAGGTCCTGCCTTTTACCTACACTGCACCCTGCCTAGGGGTTACCCAGGATGTCCTACAGGGGTGCCCCATGTGTATGCAAAAGGGAAAGTAAGGCCTGACAAGTAGTAGCACTTGTCAGGACAACATGCTAATTTAGCATAATGCACGCAGGCCCTACACTGAAGACCTATGTTCCCTCTCTGCGCATTTCTTTAGTACTAGCCCTGGCACACACAGTGCACATCACTTAGGGATCTTGCTAGTAAGGCAAACATACCAATCAGAGACAACCAATCACCACTACAACTTATACAGGGAACATCTGTACGTGCACACTGATTAGCAGTGGCAAGTACAATGATTCTCAAAAAAAGGTCATACTTGAGCGGTATATCCCCCTAACTATGTATGTTCGTAGAAACAGACTCTAGTTGGATTATTCCTTCTTATTTCCAATTTTCAAAAGTACTGATAAACATAACATCACCGTGAATGGTGTTACAGAGGAGGATTTTAAAATGTTTCGGTCTCTTATGACGAACCAGTCACAAGGCCATCACCAGGACACAGTATTGAGGTGCCAAAAACCAGGACACACCCCTGAATGACAATTCCACCATAGATTTGAGCAGTATCCAATTAATTTGTAGAGCAATGTTTGTTAATTCACAACCTGCTATAATCTGCATTTGAAGAAATCCAAATCGCAGCACACAGTCTCAATCTGCAGGACTCCCAGGGACTGGTTAGCCAAAAGAGACCGAAATGTTGATGATTCATCCTCTCTAACATCATTCACAGTGATAGTGAAATGGGAGCTTTTTCATGATCCCAATGTATGAATATTATCACCCATGGATTCCCCAGTTGCTTGTACTTGATATGTAACCCTATTTTCAGCCCATTCCCATTCTGACTGGCATCCAAAAAGGAACATTTCTGTGGAGGATTGTAATATGATCCTTCCTTTCATTTAGTGCCAAATGGGATAACTATGAGCATAATTTATGGGATGTGGGTAGGAGTAATGCAATGATCATGTGTGTCCAAGGTTTGGGACAGGTACAAGAGGGATGCAGTCTTTCAAGCAAGAACAGACTTGAACAGTAATCTTTTTTTGAATGTTCATGTTTGACTCTTAGAGGATAATCTTGTAGCTACCAGTAGCCCAAACCTTATTTTGGGACTCTAAGTTGGTCTTGATGGCCCTGCTCAATATTTAATCCATTTAGGTGGGATACTACCATTAGTATGAAAATGTTGCTGGTGTCTGTTCTATCCATCTGTCTTAGGCTTCTAATAACTGTCCTCTAACCCGGAAAGCATCTTATAATTTTGCAGGCATAATGTAGAAGTTCTTGGACCCATATGGTTTGATTTATGTAACCTACATCATGTAAATAATTTGAAGGAGACATGATTTTTAGATTTTTACAAACATTTAGTTAGAGGGGAAGACAGGAAATAAGGTGCAAGAAGATAACCTCCCAAATGAAATGATCACACAATGAAAATTATCAAACCTCCCCCCAAAAAACCTTCATTCAAAGGGGCTTATTTATGAGCCCCTTGCGCCAGTTTTGCGCAGTCGTTGCATCACTTTTAGTGACGCAGCGGTGGTGTAAATAATGCACCATGTTGTGCCATATTTACGAAGTGACGCATTTAGGCAGATGCGTCACTTCGTAAGCCCCTGCGCTACATTATACCTGCGTCATGTATAATGTATGCAGGGTGGGCATTGCCCCGCAAGAAAGCCTCATAGAAGTGGCGCAGCGAAATCTATGAGATTTCACTGCGCCACTTCTAGGACGCCAATGAGTCACAACCTTACGCCTGCCTCATGGCAGGCATAAGAGTGACGCAGGCCCTTTCACATGGGGCTTTCCCCATGTGAAAGGAACATTGCTAGAGTTGCTTTGGGCTTCCGAAACAACTCCAGCATTGCGCCACTTTTTCTGCTGACAGATACGTCAGTTATACTGACGTATCTGTCCTTCCTTACGACATAATGTGTCATATTGTAAATATGACGCATCATTGGTGTCGCAAGGAGGGCTCATTGAGAAGTGGCGCATCGCTGCTTTCACGCAGCGATGCGCCACTTCTCGTAAATGAGGCCCAACGTGTTTTGTACTGAGTGAGAAAGGAAAAGTCCTGTCTTTTATTTAAGTGACCTGCACAGGTTCGTGTGGCATGCTTTTCCATCGGGTCACTCCCTGATAATGTCCATCCAAGGTGGGCTCATCCTTCTATGAGGGAGTGCTTAAGATTGTTTTTAGGGCCAAAAGAGAGGATAACGCGTCTTGAGAAATAATCCTACAATTATTTATTTGAGACTCCTCAAACAAGATAAAAATGTTAAGTCGGATGCTTGTGAGCCTTAGTATCGCCTGCATCTTTTTCATTGTTAACATGTTTCAGCTAGATTAATATGCTGTGCAGGTTCATGGATTGTGCACAGGCATAAGTTCCTATTAATGATATGCTATTCACAAACTCAAGCGGGCGAAAACACATTCACCTCATTCACTCACGACAAGCATACAAAATACTGGCTTGTTTCAGGAGAGAATTAGTTCTGTATAAAACGGACAAACACATATTGTATGTCACATTGGAGCACCATATAATGCACTGCAGCACGTGTACATAATGTACCCACTAAAACATGCAGCACACAGCACAGCAAAGTAGCAGTCAGCCTAGACATTACAGGTAATGCCCCCCTGGGCTATGGGAAGGGAGACAGCTCCCTATTGTCACACACCGGAAGTGAGAACATGAATGTTAAGGTGTCACTAAACTGCACAGAAATTCACAAATGCTCACCTTGTGGGGAGGGAGATGTTCCGATGATCATTTTGGGGCACGCGCGCCCCTGGAATGAGATTACTTCATCATCGGTTACTCATTGGTGAGTCTCTTCATCATCGGTTACTCGTTGGTGAGTCTCTTCCACATTCCCTGCCAATGAGTTATATCACAGACTGCGGTTACTCGAGGTGAAAGAGGTGCTGTTACTTCGCTGCGTAATGTGCAGACATTTCGACATCAGCGCAGGTCCACCATGTTGGACTTGTATATGCAGCCCAGAGTTATCGTTGTGTATTTTATACCCACCTGCTACAATAGTTTTGGGAATGAATTGTGATTCAATTAAAATTGATGACAGCAGAAACTCTGTGTTATATTCACTATTCCCCTCCCAGAGCTAGGAAATAAAACTGTATATCGTAAAGGGGTAACTTATGCGAAGTCATTCCATCTTAAGGGACCATTTTCATATCTTATACAGTTACAAATGTGCTTTCAGCTGTCTCTATAGCACATCTATACTCATTCCCTGAGCTTCCAGCAGTATCTGCTCATGGTTCTTACTGAGACTGCATGAACCATTCTGGCTCTCCTTGAAAGTCTGTTCCTAGTTTCTGTGTGCTTTTCTTACTCATTGTTTCTTGATTTCCCCTGTTTCTGTTATCTTATGCTGGAGCTATTTTTGTCTTGTATGCTAGTATTCCTTCATTCTGCTTACTTCCAGTGTTACATTGAAGAAAGTACTCTGGCAGGTAAGTAATCCAGGAGCCGTAGATATAATTAAGTAGGTTTATTAGTCATAAGTTAGATGGTAAAGAAGGCCCCACCGGGAGCAGCATCCAGCTGCTCAGCCCATCTCACTCAAACTGACCACACTTCAAACCATGCATCACGAACATTCCGATGACATCACACACAGGCTGAGCAGCAGGGAAAAGGAGAATACAATAATACAACACATCTCCCTCCTTTAAACAATGAAGACAAAAGAATACAGGAG
The DNA here is from genome assembly GCF_964204655.1 of Triturus cristatus. Classification (NCBI taxonomy): domain Eukaryota; kingdom Metazoa; phylum Chordata; class Amphibia; order Caudata; family Salamandridae; genus Triturus; species Triturus cristatus. The sequence continues at coordinate 1,690,899,231 of NC_140589.1, forward strand.
AGAATGACACAGTAAGCCCTGACGATGACAAAAGTCAGGATTTCAAACAAGTTATAACTAGAATATATGAATAATTATACATAAAATTTGAAATAGCAATACAGCACAAAATAAGAACTAAAACCGCGGTTAATAATTTAAAACGGTATGATTAATTGTATCACACCACCTAACGAAACAATGAAACCCATACATGACATACAATCCAACACATCGATGCAAAAACCTCGCATGACAACTCATCCGACAATAACCAAAAGTAAAAACAACACACAACACTACCATTCAACAGTTCAAGCTGACACACAAGACATCACCTAACCACCATCCCTCATCCAAACCAAAAATACCCAAAATATCACAAGTCATGCCAGTTGGCCAGACCAGCACAAAAACGATAAACAGGTAACCGAAACTAAAAGGAATGGCGCCCCTCAGATTAACAAAGACAGAAATGTATCATTTCTTAAACTAACCACCACAGCATGGGAAATAAGACTCCCCAAAACACTCAATGACTATTTAAACATATGCCAAAGCATAACACAACTTTAAAAGGGTATTTTAACCCTTGAAACCAATGCCTAGGCCACACACTCTTCAAGGGGCACATGACTCCCCAACGCTCTCAGGATTCCTAACTCCCAGAAACGCACGCCTAGACAACACTTAACACACTTTAAAAGGGTATTTTAACCCTTGAAACCAATGCCTAGGCCACACACTCTTTAAGGGGTACATGACTCCCCAGCGCTCTCAGGATTCCTAAGTCCCAGAAACGCACGCCTAGACAACACTTAAAACACTTTAAAAGGGTATTTAACCCACGAACCCAACGCCTAGGTAAAATCACTTTTAAAAGGGGTACATGACTCCCCAGCGCTCACGGGATACATGACACCCAGAACGCACACCTAGACAACACTTAATACACTTTAAAGGGTTTTTGACCCTTGAAATACACACCTAGGCAAACCACTTTAAGGGGTACATGACTCCCCAGCGCTCACAGGAGCCGTAGATATAATTAAGTAGGTTTATTAGTCATAAGTTAGATGGTAAAGAAGGCCCCACCGGGAGCAGCATCCATCTCACTCAAACTGACCACACTTCAAACCATGCATCATGAACATTCCGATGACGTCACACACACAGGCTGAGCAGCAGGGAAAAGGAGAATACAAGAATACAACATCCAGTCCTGTTAGTGCTCGTATTCCAGAATTGTTTTTGAACTACGTGTGCTTCCAGTCCTCTTTTGCTTGTATTCCAGATCCCTTGCCCTTCTTTCTAGTCGTCCTTGTTCTAGTTACTTTGGGGCATATTATCAAGAAATGGCGTTAAAATTATCGCCGCTTTAGCAGCAGAAAAATGCAGAGAATTCCCATAGAAGCCTATGTTCTGGTGTGAACATGGGCTTCTATGGGAATTCTCAAGGGCATATTATCAAGCCCATTATCGCCGCTTTAGCGGCAGTTTTCTGCCGCTAAAGCGGCGACAATTTTAACGCCCTGCTTGATAATATGCCCCATAGTTCCAATCCTTGTTCTTCATATCTGCCCTTCTTTGTTTCCTGTGACTCTCTTGTTTTCTTAGTTAGGGTCCATTGTCTAGTCTTTCTGTATGCATTCCTCATTCCCTGTTTCATCTAGCAATGCCTTTCCCTATCCTCATTCCAGTTATTGTTCATCATACTCTATTCTCCATTTATAAGAATGCAGTCGGGATGCCACCCGAGGTGCTAATGGCATGGGCAGCGATGATGCAGGAGATAGCAGGACAGGCCTCCCAACTTACACCAGACAGCGCAGGAGCGATGATGCAGGAGATAGCAGGACAGGCCTCCCAACTTACACCAGACAGCGCAGGTGAGACGTCTTCCATAGAGGGGGCGGCCCCAGGACAGAGGGGGAGACACAGGGTGACCCCACATGAATGGTACGATGCATAGACCTCGAGTTACATAGACCCGGCGGGGGGGAGGGCACCGGGAGGGGAGGTTGAGACGGGGGAGTTTAATACAGTTGAGTTTGATTAAGCACATAAAAAACAAAAAACAAGAAAATGATGAAGATTGAGGAATCTCCATGGTTGCGAACTCAGGTATAATCTTTGACTTGTATTATTATTGTAATGTACACCACGTCGGCTGAGGTGGACGAACTGTATAATTTTTGTTTTATATGTGTGCTGCTGATTTGGAGAAAACGCCTAATAAAGAAATTATTTTAAAAAAAGAATGCAGTCCTTCCATTCCTGAGCTTTGTTTCGGAATTCTGTTCTTCTTTCTCCATTGCCTTATCAGTTTTTTTTGTTCAAATATGTTTACCAGAATGTGTCAGTGAGTTCTGAGGCTTGGTGCCGCATGCGTAGAATTACATAGTGTTTTTCTACCACAAATGTTTCTTTTTGTCTCCCATACTCTAAGAATAACTGCTCTATGGTTTATTCTCCTCTCTTTTCAATTACAGATCATTTCCTATGGAGCATATAAATAACCAATCAATGTAACTTTATTTAGTTTGAATGGAAATAGACCATAAAAGTACATAGAAATATTGCATAAAGCCATATTCACACATAAAATTTAAAAAGTGATCTTGCATTTAAAACAGGTAAAAATATGTATAAACATAAACAGCTTTAAAATTCCTTAAGTAAAAGTCATAATCAAATGTTTAAAACACAATTACACTCGTACAGAGAATGGCTGAGACTTAAAAAGAATAATGGGGAAGGCGAGAGAACAAAAACATTTTTATCGGGTCCACTATGCGCTCCTACTATCTCCCTAAATTAAACCAAAACTTCTCAGGCAAACTTCATGTATTAAACCATACTTCTAGCTAATTAACCTAACATGGTTTTTCTAGCCCTAATGGCTCCTTTCAAAAAGGCACAGACATTGAAAACAACTTCAGGTAAACTCAAAGATTGTAAATAAAGGAGAGCTGGTCTACAGCGTCGAAAACCTAGCCTCCATAACAAAGGTGCTAAAAAGTGCTTTAGTGCTGTGCTGTGCAAATTGCAGAAAAACATAAAGTGAAATAGTGATTGTGCAGAATTATTGTCACAAAGAAAAGTGCAAACTATATTTCCCTCTGGGTCCAGAAATATTTTAAAGAATAAGGACCAATGAATGGACCCTGCTCTGAAGCGGAAGAGAAGTGACCGCTCCCATCTAGACAAGTCCAAGAATAAATATAAGGGGATTCGTCTAAATGTAGGAGACCACAATAGTGCAACGTCGAGGATTCATTTTTCAGTCTAATGTTGTCACAGTAGTCCTTAAATAATATGTTTACCGCCGTCTTGCCATTTTTGGGGATACAGCGGGGATTAGTAAACCAAGAGGATATACCGAGGGATCCAAAAGTGTCCAGTGTGTAACTCAGCCAACGTATGGACTAGGCCTTATCCAACGTTAGACAACCAGATATAATATCTTTACAAAGCTTAGCTGCTGGGTTCGACCAGATACTGACCCATAATAAAAGTGGCGCCAGCTGAATCTTGCCTTTTATAAAAACCTGGTTCAGCCGGAAGTTGGTAATGAGACTAGAAGTGGACAGCGGTAAGCTCAGCAACCATCACAAGAAGCAATTTTCCTCAGCCTGTAGAGGACAACATTTAGTAAAACCCAAAACTCCAGCACCATAGGTGGCTGCGCTTATACATTGCACAGTATATACCTTCAGTGGAGGGAATGTCTGGTCTAATAAGATTGCAAACAGTGCCGCCGATTTTATTTAGTTTAGTGCTGGCCTGAGCAGGATGGGGATTACACGACCCTGATGAACTAAAGGTTAACCCTAGGTTTCAACACTCCTCAAATCCTGCCCATTGATACTGATTTTGTTTTACCTTAGTTTGCCCAAACCACAAGACTAAAGTGACTCAGTATAATTAGTTTTTAAGTTCAGGTTACACATAAAAGAAGCAAAACAATTCACCTCATGTCTCAGTGCGTTTGGAGTAAGTGCTAGTAATACCGCATCGTCAGCATACATAAGGCAGGGATTGGGGAGCATGCATTTCAAGGTATATCTAAATGGGATGAGGATAAATGAGCTGTTAGACCAATAATATATATAATAAATAATAAGTGCGCCATATAAACAGTCATTGATGGTAGGTTGTCATTTGCTTCTTGCTTTGTTCTTCTTGATTGTCTTCACATTGTTTATTGGCCCTTAGATGTGTTGCCATTCTAGTTTTATGTTTTATAGGCATTACCCACATTCTTTCTAGTACTCAGATTCCAGTGTGCACTAGCATGCTCCTGTTTTCAGCTTCTGTCCTAGCCTCCTCATTCCAGGTTTCAGGTACTCCCTTCCTCCTCAAAATGATTGTCAATGCAAGAGCATTTCTGTTCTTATTTAAGCCCTGGTCTTAGCAAGGATCTTAACAAGTAGGGGAGTTACACTAGAAAGAGTTATTTTCTTTCTTTATGTGTGGGCATTCCATTCAGTGCAAATTTGAAACAGTGATCTCAGCTGGCCACAATAATTGCTGATTTGGGTAAAATAAAGAGTGTTACAGCTTTGAAAGATACAGGTGGATAGTTAAACAATATCTTAGGTGTTTATGTCTCCAAGAATGTAACAGTGAGTTCCTATGGACCATGTTTAGGAGGTTACACCAAATGAATTCACTGCAATTGAGGAAAATAGATTACTCCTCCAAACTTTGGGTTTATACCTACGTACTATGCTTTTCTCTCTCCACCAAGAAGTGTTGTTGGACTGTTTGCAGCATTAAGCTGTGCTTGCTTAGGTTTGTGGGAATGAAGTAGGACCAGTCCACATACAGAGCTTAGGAGAATGATTTTAGATGACATACTAAACCGAAAAACCCAAGTGCAATTCCTTGGTGGAAGTACACATAGCAATCATTGAGGAAATCAGTCTTCAATGATTTCTATCGCCCTGATGTGAGTTTACCATCTCATAAGAAATAGACTGTGGATGTATTCAAATCAGTTAACAGCCTGTTGTGGGGTTCAACAAGGCCCGTGCACAGAAGCCTCCATTTTGTCACGGATGTTAAAACTTGACATGTTTTTAGACAGTACCTTTGTACATGCTTTGCATGTACATGATCACATACTTGTATACTCTGTCAAAATATATGGTACCCTGAGCATGATGCCCTTGCTATTTGTTGTCCGGTCGGAGACAGCTCTGAATCAGAAAGACACACAAACACATTAGCATTGCACCTCTGACACAGTGCAAGTGGAACTGGGATTTGATTATATAAAATGCCCCTGAGCTAGATTCCTCAGAGGAGCACTTCTACGGATTATCCTGGAACACTTGCCTGTTACAGAGATGAGTCCCTGCTGACTATGATCTCTATCTTGCAAGGAACTGATGCCTATTCCACACCAGACTGGCTTTCTGATACATCATCCACAGGTATGGGGAGTTGTGGTGTCCTAAGCGATCTGGCAGAGAGTACTCTCACTATGCTTTCAATAGTGTAGGTAGGATTAGGAAGGAGTATAAGTATGATATAGTCGCATATATTCATATAATCAGAGCAACATCATACTGATTGAATCGTTTATCTTTTTCACCATCCTTATAATGCTGGTTAGAGTGCTTTGTTTCCCCCTGCTAATAATTGCCGCTCATGTTTTCTACACAAGAATACAATTGCTTCAATAGGTGTTTGAACTGCCAATTAATACATTTCTTGTATCTCACTTTGGCCATGCCTAAATAATATAGAAAGAGTAGATCTGTTTCCACGATTTTCTTGGGGAAATTAGAGTGGACATGATCTGAAGTTGCGATACCATCCGGTACCCTGTACAGTTAGGGGTCCAGATAGCGCACTGTGAGCTAGCTTGGAAATGGGCCAACATATTCTGATGATATGAGTGAACTTAGGGCCACATGCATCAAACTTTGTCATTGCTATTCCTAAATTGCAATTTTTAAGAAATCGCAATTTAGGAATCGCAATTGCTTATGCATGCAGGAATCGCAAAAAAAAAATGGCGATCCCTGCACATTCCTTAATTGTGACTCGCAACTTGCGAATCACAATTAAGGAATTGCTTCCCATTCATTCCTATGGGCCTATAGGCTCATAGGAATGAATGGGAATTGCATGCGCAATTTGCGAGTACCAAATAGGTCCTCTCAAATTGCACATGCAATTTCAAGGGTGCAAAAGGACACCCTGATGCACCCCTGAAATTGTCATGTTACCACATATTGCACCCACACATGCCCCAAGGACATGTATGTGTGAAACATGGATCTTTGAAAAATGCACTTTTGTGCATTTTTCAAAGTTCTCGCAAAATTACCATCCACTTTGAATTGATGGTAATTCGCGTTTCATAATTGCGAAATCGCGAAGTTTTTGGGTTTAATGCATTGCATTTAGGGACTTTGCGATTCCCTAAAAAAAAATCGCAATTTAAGTAATCGCTTTAGAATCGGATTGCTGCTTGAATTACCATGATTTCCTAAGGATAGATTCTTGGGAAAAAAAACTGTCCATGTGTTAGCATTTCATTTCAGATGTGTACTTTTCTGCCTGTTTTTAGCACCCTGGGAATCGAATTGTACACCGGCCTTTTGACCCTCCTAATAGAGAGCCAGTTTTGTGCACCAATTTTGTTTTAGGTAAGTTCTTATAGCAAGAGCTGACTTAGGTTAATACATCATGCAGCTGGTTTGATAATATGGTAATTTGAATTAGCTGATTACTTTTTAACTGTATATAACAGGATATTTTAATATGCGAAAACTGCAGCAACTGTTAGGAAGATGTAAAATGCGTATATATCTGCATCTGGGTCACTTCAGCACAAAACAAGGGGTTTGTAAACTGCACAAACTTGGCAGCACTACAACGAGGAGACTCTAAGCCCCATAGTCCATCCTGCCAGGAAGCACCATCTGACGGCAAGGGAGGGGGCGGAGCCACTTTTTCATTTGGGCTACTAAGCGCTGCCCTCTCTCCCGCTGGGTGGGTCATTTCAGCACCACACGAGGGGTTTCTAAGCCCCACCAACTCTACAGCACTTCAATCAGTAGTCAAAGTGGGCGGAATTGGCAGGGCACTGCGTGCCCCTACTTCTTTAATTCAATAGATTTCGTTCCCCAACTTTTTTTTTTAAACATGCGTTCCAGGACAAAGTAGCCAAGGCCCACAGTTAAGGCTCGGTGTTCGTGGCCGTTAGCAGATGGACGGGTGGGCAGAGAAGGAAAAGGACTCTGTCTTTTTCTTCTTGCTCAGAGAAGACAAGGACAGTGTCCACTTCTGCTCTGCCGCTGGCAGCTGCCCCCTCTCTCTTTCTTCCTCTTATTACCTCTCTTTCTGTCTAGCTCCTCCTCATTTACTGAAAAATGTGACTTCAAGAAACGGTTCTCACCCTCTCTTTCCTCCTTTTGTTTATTTGTTCCCCTGTGAAATGAATCCAGAAAAGAAAAACACTTTTTCTAGAAATGTCTTCTTTTTCTGACATTTTTCGATTGCAATGTGCAGCCTCTGGAAAAAAAGGTTCAAAGTAAAATAATTTAGTAAATTACTAAATAAAGCAAGACAGAGTGGTCACAAAGTGGCCAGATCGGTTTTATTCATACCCAAACACATTAGCGCCACTTTTCAGAGTTTGCCAGTGAAGCGCTAATTACGTTTTCTTATCTTTCATTGGACAGCATTGTTTTCCCCAGGTGGGGAAGTGCACCAATCCTGGACGTACTGCAATGCCTGATTGATAGGTGGATTGTCGAGGCTCTGTGTTCACGGATGTGGTCTCTTTAAACCATACTGCTTATGTTTTGTCAGGATATAACCAATGGACATTGAAATGGGTCCTTTCCAGGCCCTGTAGTCATGTCCTTAACATTTCAGGCAAAAGTACTCACTGATTTCTGAATAGTGAGTGTAAAAGTGTTAAGGTAACCATGGTGTTCCTGCTTACATTTCACATGCTGCACTTAGGCTTGCATTCCCTATGAGTGTTTGCTTTTTCCAGGAAGTTTTTTTTTTTTAGGTAGCATATTGCTCTTATCTAGTGAGTAATTTGAATTGAGTCACATCCAGGTGTTTATAGCAGGGCACAATTGGGTTATAGTTGAAGGCAGTGCAAGTTTCTCTCAGTTGAGCAGTATGGTGTTAAGTGGGGGAGAGGATGTGGCATATGGTCAGAGCTGCCGAATTTGGAACTGGGGAACCAGGTTTAGCGTTCATGACCAGTCCATCAGACCACACTCCTAAGAGAGCACATTCCCATGCTAGACCTTAGAAGGCACAGTAAGACCTGGTGTCTTAGCACCAACAGGTGGACCCTAGCCTTGACAAGTGTGGGTTAACCTTAAAGGCCGGTCCACCACAATCCATACTGAAGTTCACCTCCATTCTGTCCATCAATTATTCTTTTTGCACTTTCTAAAGTGTCATTTTCAAATGCACAATTTAGAAACCACCCTGACCAAAATGTGTGTTATTAAATTCTGAGCTTAGAGAGCCTAAAATAAATTTCTCTATCTTGTCCCAATTGAAAGTTACACATGTTAAAATGGTATAGTGTAGCTCCGATAATAGCCTGTGGGACAGACAGTCTTTCAACAGTGAAACATGAAATACACAGTATTTCACTATCAGGACATGTCACACACACCAGTACATGTTCTCCCACATACATTGCACCCTGTCCATGGGAGTACCCTGAGCCTACCTGAGGGGTGCCATACATGTAAGAGAAGGGAAGGTTAGGGCCTGGCAAGTAGGTGCACCTGCCAGGTCAACAAGCCAGTTTAAATCTGCATGTGCAGACACTACAGTGGTAGGTCCGCGAAACATTTGAAGGGCTACTCATGTGGGTGGCACAACAAGGGCTGCAAGCCCACTAGGAGCATTTGATTTACAGACCCTGACACACTCAGCACACTTTACTAGGGTCTTACCAGTAAATTAAATATGCAAATCATGGATAACCAATCATAATCACAATTTACACAGAGCATATGCACGTCAGCCCTGGTCAGCAGTGGTAATGTGCCCAGAATCCTATAGCCAACAAAAACAGGGTCAGAAAAATAGGAGGCAAAAGGCAAAATGTTTGGGGATAAACCTGCAAAAAGGGCCAAGTCTAATGCCTTCTGTGACCCAACATGCATCTTCTGAGGTGAGCCATAAGTGGCCACTAACTAGCATCTTATGACCACAAATATCTAGGGTGTTGTCTACCCGACCATAAAAGTATTTCAACCCGCAACAAACTGGCCCATCATGTTGCAGTTGATTCACTCCCCTAACAACAACCCTGGAGAAAACTCTGAGTCAGCCAACCTACCAAAAAGTGAGATAGTAACACGTTAGCAGTGGTCTCTTGGAATGTGGGCAGGCTCAAAATTGGAGTTACAATTGTCCGACTGGTCTGATTTTGTTGATAATTTTGACATCTGCATATTCCAGGAAACCTGGAGTATAGAGCCTGTGTTTAGGGTTGGGTATATTAATTACTGGATTCCAGCCAAAGCCAACAATTGTGACCTATATGGTAATCTGCTACTTTGGCATAGAATCTCATTAAACTTCTTGACACACTAGCTGGAAATTGACCCCCCAGATAACTTGGGGACCCGTGTTAGGTTCAAGGAGGGTCCTACTGTTGACATCTTTAATATCTACGCCAGAAGGGTCAAGGGGGTAAAATGTCAGAAACACTTCACACATAAGAGAGAGGCATTGGGAGGGGACGTCGAACACACAACATGATTTATTAGCTGGGGATTTCAACACCACGTTCGAACCCCTGGATTGAGACGAAATTGATTTGTCCTCCGAGGAAGACTAGCGTACCCTAACTTGAATTACCTCCTATAAAATAATGGACTCAAGCTGCCCTGCAGCTAAAGGCCTTGACACTGGAAAACGGGCTTAGCGGACAAACAGTAGAACAAAATCAGATCCCAGAGGGGCTTTCACATAATACAAACCTAACCCTTGAGAGTCGTATCAATTATATAATGATCAACTTTAGACTTTGGCACAAGGTAAATGACATGGTAGTCACCTAAAGGATTGAGAGCGGTCATAACCTCCTCTGCCTCCAACTAGCCCCACTCTGGAATAACATGCCCTCGGGTCTCATGTCACATATGCTAACCAGGGATCTCCAGCAAACAAATAAAAAGCGACAACTCAAGTAGCACCACGTTGCAGTTCAGCCTGGCTTCATGTCTATTATTACCTCAGACCTTGAAAGCACCATTACAAATCTCGATGCTTTATTGGCTAAGGACACAAAGATTGAAGATGCCACTAGTATTCACTCATGCTTCTTTGACCATGTAGCACTCCTATTCTTAGCCCCCTCCTCACAAAATTCTAGTAATCCTTGCAAGAGAACTAAAACCAATAATTGGTTTAACAAGGCTTGCAGACTAGCAAGAAGGCAGCTTAGGCTGGCTATCAGATCTGAAACCCTGGAGCTGATCAAAGACTCAAGGAAAGCCTACAAGCACACCCAACATGTAGCAAAGAGTAAGTGGGATTAGAAGAGATGGTGTGATATGCTTCAATCATGCACAGACAAAGACCATTGGAGGTTTTGGGCTCTTATGGCATGGGGGAGCTGAGAGGTTACTGGACAACCAGCGAATCATATTCCTCCCCTCGTCTGATATAATCACTTCAAAGTGCCAAATTCTGACAACTGCTGAGACCACACAAGCTTAGATCCTATAGAATTTGGCCCCTCTTAGGACGCACTTGTATTTGACCTTAGTGACATTAGATCTATACATAACGTCATCTCACATGGCAAAGCCCCCGGTCCTGATGGAATTACTGATGACATCTTCATAAGAAATATAGCTAATTGGTCCAAACACACAATTGCATTGTCTAATGCAATTGCAAGGGGTGCTCAAATACCAAATTCTTGGAAAGGAGCTAAGGTCGTGCCCAACCAGAAGAAGGGTGACAGCAGCGTGGCTTCAAACTACAGACTCATAAGCTTAATAGACACTATCCAAAAGGTGTTTTGCCGGTTGGCTCTGGGAGAAAATCCAGGATTGGATTGAAGAAAATAATATGCTTTCTATGCTAAACACCAGCTTTAGAAAGAAAACCAGCAATATACAGCAGGTCTTCCAATTTTTTACCATTTATTGGAAGATTATTCAATTCGGCAGGGGACACTTTTAAGTGGCCTTTGTTGCTTTGAAATCGGCCTTCGATCTAGTCCCCTGCCATAAGTTGTGGCAGGTGCGGAGAGACATAAGAACGCCTGCGAACATTCTTTCTATGCTTGCCCACCTTTATGAGGAGAGCCATGCTAGTGTAAGGTGGGGGGACCAGGGACCGCTCACAGATACTATTCCGCTTAGCAAGCGCATCCAACCGATGGATGGTGGCCTTCACCTTGTTCTCACTGTATCTAAATGATGTTGTTCATTTACTGTCAGTGAGCCCCCATGACACACCATCTATTATTGCTTCAGAATACTTACTTTACACTTCGCTGATGACACCCTATTAGTGTGCCAGACCCCTAGTGGACTCCAGTCCCTGCTAAATTGATTCGATGAATTCTGTTCTTTGCAAGGACTGGTAGTAAACTCTACTAAAACTACTTAGCACAAGTCGTTTGGAGGCGAGATGTTCCTGAGGGGTTGTGAAATTGAGAGAGTAGATGCCTTTGGCTATTCAGGAATTAAGCTTTCCCATAAACTGTTGTGAAAACAACATATAGACAAGGCCTCACTTAAACACAAGCACATTGTGGGTGCCATCCTAAAAGAACACTGTGCATCATTTACTAAGTTAATAACTCCAGCATTAGAACCTTATGATGCAAAGGCAGTGGGAGCAGCACTTTATGAAGCTGAGCTCTGGGGCTTTGAAAACTTCACTGACCTAACTGAAAATAGGTTCTAGAGAAACCCAGCTATGCTACCAGTCAGCACCCTGCTACACCCGTTGAATCTTGACATGGCGAGGATAGCAATCATAAACAAAGCAAGAATTAGACCGGTCTTATTCTGGGGGAGGTTGAGAACCACACTGGAGCTAGCCCCCTATGCCAAGGCTTTGCAAGAGCTACCGGAGATGGACAGGTTTCACAAAATTGAGTGGCTCAATAACATCAAGAAATTGTTAAGCTCAATGGGGTTACCTGATTTGTGGGACTTTTCTCTGGCCGGCCAGCTCCCCTCCAAAGAAAGAATTAAGGGGCATATTATCAAGACAGGCGATAAAATTATTGCCGCTTTAGCTGCAGAAAACTGCCGCTAAAGCGGCGATAATGGGCTTGATAATATGCTCTATGGAATTCCAATTGAAGCCCATGTTAGATGTGAAGGACATCTAACCTGAGCTTCAATTGGAATTCCATAGAGCATATTATCAAGCCCATTATTGCCGCTTTAGCGGCAGTTTTCTGCAGCTAAAGCGGCAATAATTTTATCGCCTGTCTTGATAATATGCCCCCAAATATCTATATTGGTTGCCCAGATAATACCGTATATATGGGCACATTGACTGATGAATTCACTCTGTTCAAGGTTTACAGTGCTCTTGAACTCTACCTAGATTTCATCACTGATTCCACTGACAGGAAGCTTTATGTGTAGTTCAATTTAGGAAACATGCCCATCGATACATTCACTGCCAAATGGTCAACCTGTTCAGTGCCCCTTCTAACATGCCCAGCTTGTAGTGCATCTAACAAACTGTAGCACACCTCCTGTTCACTTGCCCTGCCTAACTCGACCGATAATGTCCTGGATTTAACCAGTCTGCTCTCAGGTGGGCACCAGGAGACATGTCGAAGTGCCAAGAATTCTAAGATGGACCTTAGCACATTGTTTGCCTGCGCAGCGGCTACATTTCTGGGCAGGGCATGGCTTGTCAGACGTAAAGCAATTGCCAACATCCCCTAAGGAAGGAACTGTTACTGTCCATTGTGTTTGTATGTACCAACTGACACTAGACAGGATGCCACTCTCAGCATACATAGTGGATGGACCCTTTTTGAGGTTTTTGTTGAGTGAGAATGTATCCCGCATTTAGTAAGCCCCTGACCTTCCCTTCTCACTAGGCCTTGGTTTCAGCCTAATTCGACACTTGGCACTTTAAAACTGCTGCCTTGTTCTGCTCTCCAATGTCTGCTCCCTTTGCGCTCATTCCATTCACCTGCAGATGCCTCGGCGGACTGGCGTCCTGTCTGCTGCTTCCTGTCGCTGCTCGCTCAGCCCACTCGCTTTTAGTTCGAGATTATACATCAACTCTGCACTTTAAATTGCTGTTTTGCACTTCCCTTCAAGGCCTGTCTTCCTTGAATCTATTCTGACCAATTGCAGGGACATGCATAGTGCACTTTAAACCCAGGCAGACTATCTATCGAAGGGTCCTGTGGTGGACCGCTCCTTTCAATGTTGGGCCTACTTATTATATGCTGATTTTAGGACTGCAGCACTCTTTTTAGGTCTCGGCTAGCGAAGGCTGCGCTTGCGCAGTCTCGCTTGCGAGAGATAATGACTTGGAGAAGAGGGGCTTGAACCCGCCCCTCTTCTCCCCTGTTCTCCATTGGCTGGCCTCGTAAATGCTGGCCAGCCACTGGAGAAGAGGTCAGTCACTCCGATTAGGCCCCGTCCTTTTCGGATCGGGGGGCGTGTTTTTTGCGAAAAGTCTCAGGGAGGAGACAACAGCAAAACACGCCCCCGAATCCGAAAAGGACGCTCCCTTTCTCCGAGGCATTTCTGCTCTGCCTCGGAGAAAGGCAGTCGTGTGCTCGTCCGCTCCCCCTTCGTCCGGTTGCTGCTCTGGTCTCCTCACCTTTTCAAGGGTCTTCTTGTGTTTTTTTTACCGGCAGGCTTCAGCTCTGCCTCTTCTCTCGCCCTTTCACTGTCTCCCCCGCCGCCCCCTCCTCAGCCTCTTCCTCTGCAGTCTCCGCTGGACTCGACCTCCCTCAGCATTGGTATGCCCAGCGCCCTCTCTCCCCCAGTCCCTCCGCCTCTGCCTCTCTGCCTCCCTCCCTCCTCCTCGCCTCTCTCCCATGACGTCTGATCACATCTCGATGCCTTGAGAAGGATGCCCGTGCTATCACCAGCAACAAACATTGCACCCGATTCCTCAGTTCCAAAGTTTGAAGCTGTGTTTCGTTTGCAGAAAGGAGTTTGACTCAGGCCGTTATCAATCGAACTTAGCGTAACTGGGTCTTCTCTGTGGCTCTTACATATTCTTTCTTCGATTTTATTGGCAGTATTGGTCTTTGATTGTTGCAGTCCACTTTTTATACGCATGAAGCATTATGTTCTGTAGTGTTTCTTTTCTGTCTATTGTTTATATCGGCATCCTTGTTATGATGATAGCTGCCTGTCTGTCTGGCATAGCGGTACCGCCTTCTCCTAGTACCCCGCTTTTCATTGGTGTAAACCATTCCTCTATTTGCCTAGCAGCTCTCTATTGGTGAAAACTCTGGAGAGTTAGAATTCTGCTTCAGGGAGCGCGTTGTGGACGTACAGAGGCCGCCATTGTGGGAGCGGAGGATCAGGTCCTGGATAACGACTCCGCGGTAAGGAACTGGCAGGGGGTATGCAAGTTGTTCGATTTGAGGCTATGTGAAATGATATGTATACGTGTAAAAGTCAGAGAGATTGGGCGATGTGGGGAGGTATTCGGGAAAGTACTTTACATTCGCTTGATAGGCTGTTAAAATCCTCTGTCGGTGTTGGCCTAGGCTTTTAACTCTGTCCGAGTTCTCAGTATCGTAATCCAGTGCCCCCTTTCACCGATCGTAAGTTTAACGGTGAGTGTTAGCCCCTCGCGGTTGTGTCCTCCCATTTGACAACTCTCTCCGACTTCTTTCGTCTGTAGCTACAATGGTCACATCCGTCCACACTTTCACACAGTAGTTGTGCTCCTGTTCCTCCGTTGCAAAGTTTTAACTACTGTCTCTCTCATAGAATGCTGCCATAACCAATTTCAGTAGAATCGAGCTGCGATTTTCCAAGTTTCTGTGCATGGCTTCAGTACTACTACTGTGTATGCCAGGGAAGCTTGCACTGCTCTGGTCTATTCTGTGAGGATCCCAGCACGGTTAAGAAAGTGTTGAACCCGTCTGTACTTCTACTACCAATATTTGTGCTCGAGGGGGCCTTGCTCTGTTGCCTATGCTGTCCCTCCCTTCTGTAAAAGCTTGCATGCTACTGTTCAGTTGCACCTGTGTGTTCGTGAGAGATTATCAATACTATTTCTTGCGTTGTCGTGTGTGTGTGTCTGCCCACATAGCTTACAGTGCTGCATTAGCTGTCCTGATTCTACGTCTAAAGTAAACTTGCATTGCTGAAGTATGATGCAGCGTTGAGTATGCGAGCGAAGCTTGCTTACTCTTCTACCCGCTGGCCTCTCTTTTGTCGCATCCATAGAAAACAGCAAAATACATCAGTGAGTGAAATTGTACTGCCGCAGTTTGTGCTGTACTTGTTCGGTCTCTGCATCAAGCTACAGTACTGCTTTGCTGTGCCCGATCTGTGTTAGAGAAGCTTCTCGCGCTCCTGTCTGTGCTCTACACGCCCAGTGTCTGATGGAAGCTTGTGCTGTTGTTGGGTCTGTTCTGTCTGCGTGTGAGGTCACCTAGGCCTAGTGTTGCCCACACTGTACTATTTTCTGTGAGAAGGAAGCTTGCCCTGCGTCACGTGGTGCACGTGTGTGTGTAAGCTTGCACTGCTGGTTACCCCGCTCCTGTTCTTTGTAGGATGGGTTTGTAAAGTGCCAGTTCTGTATCTCCCCTGCTCTTGAGACAGGCCTGCGCTTCTACTGCCTATGCACTATCAGTTTTATTTATGGTGGAAATTGCTCTACCTCATGTGGTGCACACACTGTGTGTGGAAGCTTGCATTGCTGGTTACCCCACTCCTGTTCTTTGCAGGAGTGGGGTGTTAAGTGCCGGTTCTGTATCTCCCCTGCTCTTGAGGCAGGCCTGCGATTCTGCTGTCTATGCACTATTAGTTTTATATTATCAGGCCTAGTTGGCTTGATGTGGAAAATGCTACGATTTTTGTAATATCATTTTGTGTGAGGGCGCATGTGGCCGTGAATACTGTTGTTAGGGCTCCAAGGTATAGACAGATTGACAGTGCGGTTTTGCTTTGTTCAATTATAGGGTGAAATCGGATTAGTAGAAAAATACCGGCTACTACTATGGTGCTCGAGTGCACCAGGGCACAAACTGGGGTAGGGCCCTCTTGTGGCGGCCCCTACACTCCCACCTCTCTACTCCTCCCCCCACCCCCTTTTACTTCCTCATCTCCGTCCCCAGGGACTGGGCGCGCAACACCAATTGGACTCAAAGGGCTTCATCCCCCCCCCCCTCGTGTGTGGCAGCCCGGGATGAGACAGCTTCCCAGTGCCCACACAGCCGCACCCGAGCACTTCACAGGTCTTTGAAAGACCATTTGCATGTTAATGAGGCCTCGCTGGTGTTTCACCCTTTCTAAGAGCCCCTGCAGCTCCACTCTGCCTATTGCTTCAAGATTCGGGCCAGGCCCGTAAAAAAAAATTTCTTCGCCCCCCCCCCCCCCCCCTCCCCTCGTAATTGGGCTCTAGTTGCGCCTCTGTGTGCAACCAGACCTCTTGCACGGTCTGGGAGACACAACCTAACACATTGCTTTTATAAGTGTTCCCCTTAACTTAATTGTTTTGTTCGGTGTTGATTTTTTCTTCTCCCTGTCACATAATAATAAAATGCACGATACAACTGAAATGCTTGTGACAGAACATCACCAGTAAAACAGTCCGATGTTATTATTTTTAATTTCACAATATTTATTGCAGGCATATAGTGGATTGGTCAGGTAGCTGCCTGTTTTCTCTTTTTGTTTTTGTGCCGCTTGCTAAATATCCATTGCAACAGCTTGCCAAGTCCAGATACATTGGGTTTGCCAATGCTTGTTTGTAGTGGCTCGGCTTCCGCTTTGCACCCCGTGCGCTGTCTCAGCTGAGGCCTCATAGTGAGACGCGTGAAGTTTGAAATGCCCACTCCTAATTCAGATGTTGCCACCTCCCTAAGAATTGGTGCAAATAATGTTTGCTTCTGTGTTCAAGCATAGCGCCTAAGCGGTGTGAAGCGCTATTTACACTTTGTTCACTTCCCCCGTCATTGTTTACCGGTAGCAATAGAAAGTGCAAAAGTAAAAAGAAATGTGTAACCAATACAAAGAAAGGTGACGTAAAAGCCACTTAAATGTGTTTCCTTCACTTTGGGGGTTATTGATTCATTGGCTGCAAAAGCGTCTTTTAAATTATATCACGACAAGAGACAGCAGGGTGATTCTTATCAACGTGGCTATTTAAAGGACTCTTCTATTTGCCTTCCAAAATTATTTAACTGCACAGGAATGTGAGTTTTTACATGATTAGCATAAAAGAAAGCAAAGTATGTACATGTCGTGAACTAAAATGGTGAAAAATCAGGAATGAATGGAAATTATACAAAACTACAAGTCCCATAATGCCTGTGGTAAAACGAATCCCTCAACGGGAGCCGAGCACTTTTAAATGTTGCACGAGCGGATTTGTCGGGGTAGCTCTCACGCTTTCAAGCATATGAACGTGGTCCCTCGGAGCCTTGCTTCCTGCGCAGGGGTGCGTGCGCCCCCGGAGAGGCAATTCTGTCGCTTGCCCTTTGAAATGCGTCATTGTTTACACTGTAAGTAGATGCGTTTTTTGTTGACAAAGATTACAGACAAATCAACATATGTTTGTGAAGACTTACAGTGCTGAGAAGGAATGACTGCCAATTGAGACTACGAATACCATGATGCAACGCGTGAAATAAAACTAAAGGGGGCTGGACCTGCCCAACCTGAAAAGCGTGTGATCTGCAATTCCTTTGCATCAATTTCTTTTCCTGTGTTGTCATTGGGACATCCTTCGCAGCATTACATTTAAATATAGCACCCAGAAGCGATCCAGTCTATACAGTGCTCTGTGAAACTAGAATTTCGCACTCAGTGCTAACATAGCGCAGCGAGGCACACAGGGAAATCAATGAATTTTCATGCAAAATCACCCCCAGCCTCATGTACCTCTGGCGCTATTACCGGACTGGTGGTCTGAGCTCCTCTTAATGTTTCTGGGCGCTATGTGTGTGGTTGGGGGTTAGGGGTCTGGGTTAGAACAGATAAGGGCATCATTGTAAAGAACAGGAGTGACAAAGAGTGTCTGAACTGTTTTGTTTGTTTACAAATTGTGATGTAGCGCTGGTATGCTGCCTGTCTGCTGTTTCAAAGCGCTTTGAGACACTGCAAGCATGCAGACATGACAAGACAGGGCTCAGAGAATACAGTGATAGTGTAATATGAATGCAGGGGCACGGGCTGTGAGATAATGTTGTCGCCTAGAGCCCCCCCACCCCCGTGGGTTCAAAGGGATCCAGCCAGCAGGATATATTCTGGTTGTCTATCTGTCCACCCCAGCTGTCAACTTGTATTAAATAAACAAGCATTTACAATGCAACGGTCTCGGCATTGTTAAAGTTAGAGCTATTGGCATTGCTCATGACAATGCCGTTTCTTTAAATGTTTTAAAAACAAAAACATAAACAAAAATAATGTCATGAGCAATGCCAATAGCTCTAACTTTACCAATGCCGAGACCATTGCATTGTAAATGCGTGTTAACTTGTGTGACGTTTAGTGAAAAATGTACACAATTGCTTGTTATGTTGTGGCCACTGGGTTTTACAAATTCGACTGTGTATAATCAAGATGGTCTTTTTAATGTATTTTAAAAATATTTTAAATGCTATTGCTGTTGCAACTTTTATGGCATCGATGCCGAATAAAGATTGAATGAATATCTGCACCAAGAAGTAATTCTCTTTGTTTTATGGTCATTTGCCGAAATAAACAGTTTTGACTGAATTACGGTAAGTGGTTAGTCCTGGCTTAGGGCAGTCTTAATAGTGTCATAAAACCGGCTTTCCTGGCTTTAGACAGTTTGATAATTGTCTTAAACTAGGGACAACTCTTTTTAAAGGAGGCCACTTGCCTTTCTGAAGACAATCTAAACACAGCCTTGAGCCAAGGAAAACTTTGGCAAATCATGGTTTTTTAGTATTTTTCAATTCTTCGTTGTTACTACGTATTAGTGCTGTTCCATTGAACCACTTCTGCTCCTGTTGCTGCTGCGTGTGATCTTTGAGTTTGAAACACTACACACAGTTGAAAGCCAAGACCGAACTGCTGCAGCGAGGGGGCATGTAACCCCCTCCTTTTCTTAGGTAACCTGGCAGAGTTTATGTCAGTTCTTCTTATTTCATTTCAATATTATTACCTCGAGGATAGAAAGGACGTGCCCGTTGGGTAAACAGCCGCCTGCAAACACGTAACCCTGCCGGCAAAAGAGCTCTTTTTTCGATTCATGGCTTGATTTTAATAGCTGAATATTGGCTGTCTGCTGAAATCAGTTCACGCTCTCTTCCGCTCCGTCTATTAACTAGAGATTCAGAGCGTTCGCGGCGCCACATTTACAAAACAGACTGAAGGCCTGCTCCAATTACAACCCGCAAGCCCGCACCATTTGAGGAATAGGAATACAGCCCTCCAGAATCAGCGGATCCATTGAACGCTGCATTCAGGAAGCCAGTGGACCCTACGCAAATGAGGAGATATGTGATGTCTTAGAGGGATGTTCCTAATGAGCCTGGCTGCCGCGTTCTGCACTGTTTGCAGTTTTCTAAGCAGCACTAGGTAGTTCATGCTGGGAATCTGAGATCTTGGAAGGCAGGAAGTGACCGGAGCAGGCAGGCTGCAGTCAGAGCCACAAAGGAGGGATACAGGCCGGTGACCCCTCTAACCGCGGCCGGGCCCCCTACAGCCCCCTCCCTCGGACCCGGACAGCGCTGCAGCCCAACCCAGCGGCAAGGACTCCACTTTAACGGAACAAACAGCGTACCAGCCTCTCAGCGTACCAGCCTCCCAGCCTCCCAGCCTCCCAGCCTCCCAGCCCACCTCTCGCCGCACCCGCTCCGCGGGTGCCGCTTCGTCGGTGGGTGTCGGTAGAGGCACCATCCAGAGGACCAGAGGCGAGGAATCCAGCACAAAGACAGCAAGGCGGTAAGGGGCGCGAGGGACCAGCGGGGCTGCGAGCGTGCGGGGACTTCATTTCCCAGAAGTCCCTGCAAGACCACGGAAGAGCTTCCGGTCCGCTCTCCCTGCTGGGCCCGCCTCCCGCCCTTTACGCCTCCCACATAACAACACCCCTCTCCCGCAGCGCGGGACGCAGCTTGGGCGAAGACAGGGCAAAGACAGGGCAAAGACAGGGCCGTTAGAGGACGGCCACGGCCCTGTCACCCTGAGCCCTACGACGATCCCCCTAGCCCCTCTTGAAGCCAAACGCACATTTTTGGGACTTAAGATGCGTCCCAAAACAAGAAGCGCTACTAAGAAAGTGGCTCTGGTCACACAAGTAACCGGCCCAATAGATCTCTTTATATCCAGGGTCAATGATACCATTGACAAAAGCATCATCTTACTGGAGAAAAGAGTCTCCTTGGACCTCATGCAGGCAAAACGATCATCGCTCGGTTCACTTGCAACTGCAAATTCCCCCGTTCACCCGGTAGCCAACAACTGCTCATTGCCACTACCAACAAATACCGCTCCAACGCTGACTGTTCCAAATTCTGTCGATTTGTCCGTAACCCAATCGGACTCTGATTTATCATACGTCGATCTCGATGCAACCCCAGACCTAGAAGCCTGCCAATCATCGGTCGAGAAATTAGACCAGAGTGACGCTAATAATCCTGTACCACCTGACCCAGAAACGATCCGAGATACAACAAAAATAAGGGAAATCGTCTCCACCAATCTCATGGCAATGCCAACCAGCAAGGAAAAACCAAAGACAAAAGGAAAGAACCATAATTTGACTACACCAACCCCTAATACCTCGGCAGGTATACCCTGCTGGGTGGAAAATATGGTTATGGACTTAAAATCCGACCTTGAGGCAAAAATTACAGCGCAGATTAAACCACTCATTTCAAAATTGGACAGACTCACGTCATTAATCAACACCAAATGTAGTTGTAAATCAAGCAGGAATGGTTTCGCCCCAACGCAGGGCATACAGGAAATACCCCAAAAAAAACCATCCAACACTAAACAAGTAACCAGCACAATAAACAAGACTAACTTATCACTAACCAAAAAAGCGGCAGTACCTCATCCACTAGACAAAAAAGCGACCAATCTGGATGTCCCCAAAAACACCCTGGGCGCGGTAGATCTTTCGACCACTACCCAAACAGGCCCAGAAGCTCAAGCAAAATCAAAAACAAATAACAGGCAAACGAAAGGAAATCTCACCATCACAGCAGAGACCCCCTCCCAAGAAAATCCACCAGATCTGAAGACCAAGCAACCTCGGCCCAAAATAATCAACTTACCCCCGGAAGCTTCTCCCTTCGTGGTGGTGTTAACAGCAGTTCCCCCACTGAAGGAGGGCGTAAAAGAAACCTTCGCAGAGCTGAGGAATAAATGTGCCCAATGGCTCCACATCCACAGACCACTACCCGCCCACATCAGGGGCGACATCTTCTCTGCACGTAGAGGAGACTGGGTTGGTAGAAGCACGAAGACAATCACGGGGGATGTCATCAGTATCAAATTCAGGGAGATAGGGGCAGCAAACTACATTTGTAACTCGTCCAATAGAGGACCTGCCACACAAATAAACCCCTTTCCTCTCTCTTACTTCCTACCTCCATCCACAAGGCAAAATTTCTCCTCGTTCGCACACCCAATAAACCCCAACTTTATAAACCCCTCTGACCACAATATCTACCACCCCCAACACCACTCAGAGAGGTTTAGACCCCTGCATAACTTACAGTATCCAGCCTTTCAGTGGCATCCACCTGCTGCATTTCCCCAAACCACTCCTTTTGTTACCCCACCCCCGGTAAACCCACCTCCATGGTCACATCATAATACCCAACAATGGTGGCAACCTCAGCAATCTACGCACTATAACAACCACTTATGGCAACAGCCGCGGCAAGGATGGCTTCCCCCATTCAAATCACTAGGTCCAAATCGCCAAGATAGAGACATGAATGAATGGAGTGGACAGGACCATCGGTTAAAGAACAACGACCCTACCCGCTGGGACAGTTGGAACGGCCTCCACTTAACAAACAGATATAGTCCCCTGGACGGCGTCGATTGACCACCACAATTACAGGCATATTCCCAAAACCATACTGACCGCACGGAAACCATTGATCTCCCATCAGTCTCTCCAGACCGAGAGATTCCACCTGCCCCCGTGAAACTAAAAAGAACACAAAGCTCAGATGACAGCTCAGCAAACCTGAGCCTGATTTCATGGAACATTGCTGGTTTAAGGACAAAAATAGAGGATGGGACAATCCTGCATCATACGCTCAATCACCAAGCACTATGTATACAGGAGACATGGTCACTACAAGAATATCACCTGCAGGGGTTCAAGACGTACTCATCCCTCGCGCAGTCGGGACACCTAGGTAGACCAAAGGGAGGTCTGTGTATTTACCTAGCTAACACTATTCAAAATGTTAGAATAAAGGTTATTGAATTGACACCAAACCTGCAGATCCTAGGTCTTTATTTTCAGAAAAGAGAGACGATGATCATTATTAACTTTTATAATAATCTGGGGGAACTGGACTTAGAGAGAGTTTTGGCCAATCTCCACGGAACATTAACCACCCTTATAATGCAGCAAGGAGTAGGAGGCCCGGCATCAATAGTATGGGCAGGCGATTTTAATCTTCACGCCTGTACCCAACCAAGAAGTAAATGCCCAGGCATGGTAACAGAAGATGGCCTCTTACTCACACATTTTTCGCACACCAAAATGGGAAGGCAAATGAATGATCTCCTATCCGATCTGGATCTCCAGATAGTAAACACCTCGGAACATGGGGAAAACTCACTTGCACCTACCTACATAGGACGAGGTCATCAAACCACGGTAGACTTTATAATCATATCAGCCTCTCTGCAAACAAGAGTAAAGAACTTCGAAGTGCTACCGAATTCGCAGAGTGACCACGCAATATTAACTCTGAAAGTCTTATTAATTCATCAAAAATGCTCCCCAGCAATAATAGCAAATGCCCTGACCCAGGAAAACATCAACGTGGACAAACTAAATGGGTATACTATAAAGTGGGTGAGGATCAACCCTGAAGAACTCACTAAAGAATTAATAAGGTCAGTTCACCCACAAATTGAAACCTGTTTGGACCCAGATACTAACGACATGGAGCTTTTAACTAACTTCGCCAAAATCATGGATAAAATAAAATTGTTACTTACAAGAAAACAAAAAACTGACTCATCGCGGACCACAGGATGGTTCAATCAAGAGTGCACCAAGGCACATACAAGACTAAAATTAGCCTTAAATAAAAATGATAGGGACTTCAGTGCAATAGCCATTCTCAGGAGCGAATACCTAAAAATAAGGAAAAAGAGGAAAGAGGAACTGAAGCAAGCGCTGTGGCACGAACTCCATACTAGTGCTCAAGAAAAAAATTCAACAGCCTTCTGGAGAATCATCAGAACCCCTTTCCTGGCGGCCGAATCGGGCCCAAAAATCGAAGTCGCCATAGATGCTGCAACCTGGGTATCACACTTCACTAGCATCTTCCAAAAACCAACTTACGATCTAGAGCTAGAAGTAGGAGAAAAAATACTCCCACCTTACCCAATAGATATTAAATTCGAAATTTCTGAAATTCTTGCGGCATTGAACTCCACCAAAAAAGGCAAGGCTCCAGGGCCGGACGGCGTCCCAGCAGACTTTTTTAAATACCAGATAGACCTCTGGGCACCAATTTTAACAAGGGTTTGTAGCGCCACGGCAAAAGTAGGAATTTTAGAGTCCTGGACCAAATCTATAATGGTCCCGATTTTTAAAAAAGGTAATCGTATGGACCCCGCCTGCTATCGCCCAATCTCCCTGTTGGACTCACTGGGGAAAATAGCAGGAAGAGTGATACTAGAAAGATTACAGGACTGGGCGGAAGAAAAAGGTATCCTATCCGATCTCCAATTCGGATTCAGAAAAGGATTAGGCACGGTCGAGCAAGCCTTAAATCTATCAATAATTGTCGGAAAATATGTGCACGCAAAGAAGGCAAAACTTTATATGACTTACGTAGATCTGTCCGCGGCCTTTGACTGCGTCTCCCACACAAAATTGTGGTCCCTTCTAGCTCAGATCGGGGTAGACCAACCACTTTTGAACTTTTTAAGGGAACTCTACTCCAATCCATCCGCAAGAGTTCGCTTCGGGACAAAGGGAGAACTGACGGAGACTTTCACAGTAGAGCGGGGGGTCAGACAGGGATGCGTCCTGGCACCCTTTCTTTTCTCCCTCTACACCAACAACTTGGAGGTTGAGTTACTAAAGGGTGCCTGTGACCTCCCAAGGGCCAATCATCGCCCGATCCCCGCCCTGCTGTATGCGGATGACGCCGTCCTCCTTGCACAAACTCCCCGTGAACTCCAAAGGTCCCTAAACAGATATTCCCGGTATATGAAAACTCTTGACCTCCACATAAATGTGAAAAAAACTTTCGTAATGAAGGCTGGGGTCGGGAAAAAACAGCAAACATCCATCTACCTCGACAGCCAAAAAATTGCCTCAACAAACGATTATTGTTATCTGGGGGTCACGATAGACAATAAACTTTCCTGGAAACCAGCAATAGAAGCTAGAAAGCATTGTTTTAAAAGAGCTCTAGCAGCTTTGATGTCGTTTTCTCAAAAATTAGGAAAACGTCCACCCAGAGAACTGCTAACCATATATAGAGCCAAGTGCCAATCTACAGCCCTATATGGAGCAGGACTATGGGGATACACGGACGTTACTTCTCTGCAAACTGCAGAAAATAAGTTCTTCAGATTTATCCTGTCTGCCCCCAAAACATCTTCCGTTTACGCCTGCCACTTAGAATTAGGGGCATCATATATTGAAGATCTTGCCAAAATCCAACCTCTTCTACTCTGGCGACGAATTTGGGTGGCAGACACAAACGACGTCACAAAAACAATACTGGCGGATGCAATGTCTCTGCACTATGCTTTTAAAATCAAATGGCTGGCCTATATCCGGACCTTTCTTGGCGATCTCGGACTGGAAAAATATTATTGTAATCCCGAAAAACTCGGGGAAATCACAAACGACAATTTAAAGAAGCGAGCGTTGGACCATCTGACAAATATGAGACTTCAGGCAGAAGCTGGAAAACAGTCGGTGCAGCATGCTACGCTGGTCCAAGCTACTCTTTCAATGCAGCCGTATTTAAAACTTGACATTGGCACCTTTGAACGTTTTCTCCTGATAAGATTTAGATTGAACATATTTCATAAACTGGTGGCCTTTCCAACGCCAAATGTGTGGGATTTAAATCCACCCCCATGCCCATGTGATGGGACATCAAGTCAATCTTCTATTCACACAGTCCTATTTTGTAAATTTTATCAGGAACACCGTAAACTCTGGCTACTGACCCTTTTAAAATCCTGGGGTCTCAGACAATGCAGAGCAGCCATGTTAAGTTTGCAGCTTTTGGACACCGAAGCCACATGTTATCATGTCCTTAATTTTCTGAAATGTATTTATAGACATCGGAAAAACCTTTAAACAGTACCGTAATTTATTTTCTGCTTTTTTAACTTTTAAAACTAGATCTCCTTGAAAGACTTTTTAAATTGTAATTGTAATGCTTTTATGGATCGTAAACAATCCGAATAAAGTTTATATTCATTCATTCCAAGACCGAACTATGACTGTGCCTGTCACTCTGCTATGCACCCGCCCAGCACGGTTTATTCCACTACACTGGCATTCGATTCCTATCTTCCCTTTAATGATTTGATGACCATGTGTTGGACATCAGGTGATTGACTGGACAGCCAAGCACTGGACCCGAGCCAATGATGAAAGGAAAGGCACCAATCACAGCTACCAGCACCACCTGAGGAAGAGCGGAAAATGTCTGATCTGCAGCCACAACATTCTTTCCCTAATCGGACCTTTCACAGACTCCATTTTCCACCTTGCCTAGCAGGTTATGGAGGAGCCCAGGGTCCAGACGCTGCTTCGCCCGCCCTTCACCTCACATTCGCTCCAGGAGGAGAGTTCACTCTGAGGAAGTCACCCTGTGGAAGAGGGGTGACCAGAACAGGAAACGAATGAGCTGCTCTGATTCCGACACATGGCTGGTAGTTTTCCATAATAGCACATTATCCCTTACGTTAAATGGTTTTTTTTCTGCTCTGCTTTACTCTGAACAATAACAAGAATGTGTGTGTGTGCACGTGACTGATAATTTATAGGTTGATTGGATTGCCATGTAGCAACACTTTTGCAATCATTATACTAAAGCCCTCATTAAGAAAGGTCTGGTGTCCAAAACTTATTTCACACCATAAAATCCGCCACAGAGGTGCTCAGAATTTGTTGGCTGTGATAATCCCATATTGCAAGTTTTCCTGCAAAATAGGGCATAACATGCAGGTTATGGTGCGGTAAGCACCAACATTCCTCTGGCCTGTTACGTTGAGGGCGCTATCCCCTGTTAAATATTGTCACGTTTGACCTGCAAAATTTCATTGAGGAGATGTGTATTTTATCCCACTCACTATTTACAAGCTAGGATAAATTCTGCAAAAAGTATAATTCGGATATGTGTGGTAATAAAAGGTTTTATATGGACCACACGTAATGAGGTCAGTGTCTGCAGCAATACAGAAACCGCCTTTCTTTGTCAAAACGAGTATGTTTGTCAGAGCCGTGGCCCTCTCTACAGCTTTCCAAATAAAATCAGTAACTAGCAGCAGCTCTTACTGCTCACATTTTTTCTTACTTACATTATGTGATTGGATGCAATCATTTCCAACACTGGTTCACAGGGCAGACCACTATTCAACACACCATTACAGCACAGATTGGATCAAACTATCGTTTAAATGCAAGTGGCAAACATTTTCCTAAACATAACTTGATACAAAGACCTCAAAAATCGTGCCACCCTCTAAATACAGTAAACAGTAAATCAGTAGGTTAACTAACCAAAAGCATACTATAACAAGCATTGGTAAAGCAAATAGTTCCGGCTTTAGTTTAGTGTACTAATGCATGTAAACAAAAGCATTCACAAATGTTTTACACGCACTGCATGCACACACGCTTTTTATAACACTAAAAACTGCCCTATTTGCTTCATGAATGCTGTGAAAAAAAGTAGCTAAACAGCATTGCTTTCTGTATTAGTGTATATAAGAGAAAAAAATATCAACTACTGAGACCACCACCGCTGAAATAACACTAAATAAGGTAAGGACAATAGGAAATGTTATGGTTTGGGTAAATCATGATTACGTTTAGGGTTATGGGTAGCAGTATGGTAGGAGGTAGGCTGAGACTTAGATTTAGGATTACTGTTAGAGGGACTGGGTTTGAACAAAGATTAGGGTAAGAAGAGGTTAGTTTACGCTTTTTATTAGGCTTTGCTTTAATCATAGTTTTAGGGGAAGACATTGCGTTAGATATAGCTTCCAAATCACACGCTGGTTTTCCACCAAACTCCGAGAATCAAGACGAACATGCAGATGCCTCGAACAATTATGGAGAAACTCCAAATCCACGGCAAACCTCAACAACTTCAAAGCAGCCATCGCCGCCCACCACAAGCTCATCAGATACTCAAGGAGCAAAGCGCTCCAGGACAGAATCTCCACCCACACACACAACAGCAATGAACTCTTCGGCATCATAAAAAAGAGTTCACCCAACCCAACAGTGAGCCTTCAGACATCCCGCCCTCCCAGGACCTCTGCAACAGACTCAGTGCTTTCTTCTATCACAAAATCAAGACCATCTATGACAACTTCAATGACAACCCACACAAGGAACCTACACCCACCGTACCCCATACCACTGCAGTGTTTTGCCAGCCTCTTAACAAAAATGGTGCCCTTAGAGCACCACCTGCTCCAGTGGGACACAATCATCTTCCAGGTTGACATCGCCTCTCATACCACTGTCCTCCTAAAGCAAGCTGCTGACTTTCTACATGTGTCTATGCAGTCGCTTCACATCTGTAAATTGTGACCATCTATTGAGTCATGTATTTGTTTATGGTCAGATTAAGGCAATCTGTCTTTCACTTTCATTTCCGAGTGTAATGAATGTTAGCCAATTTTTCTCTGTGGCCCTGTACAATAAGCCAGACAGATTTGGCCACCTCTTTGTCACACATGAATAGGCATAATGGGCATTAAAATACCACACTTAAGTTTATCTACAAACGTGATATAGATGCAAATACATTTGTTTGCGCATACCAACTGTAGAAGATTTTGAATTAAAAGATTTACATGGGATTGGATTAAGGTATAGTATTGTGCTGCACTGTATTTCTAGCATGTGTCTAGTTATTCTTAAAACTGATGGACTGAAGCTTTTTCTGAGTGGTTGGTAAAAGCCCAGACTTTTTTATATATACATATATATATGCTTCTTTATTGGTTGCCTCCTGCTTTGTGGTCTCGTTTTGTCAGGAGCATCAGTGTTGTCCACGTTCAGTGGAAGTTGATGTGACCAGAACATGCATTTCACCATGTCATGTAAGGCCTGATGTACAAACATTAGGAATACCGAACTCCTAATTGCGATTCTTTCTGAATCGCAATCTGGAAATCGGTATTCCTAATGTATGAAACTCTTTTTCACTTCAAGAACCATTCCTAGTGGACGGCAAATATTCCTGCCTCGTGCATATTAATAAAATACGTTGCAATGTGTGACCTATAAGGAATTGCAGCCATCACAGGGATGGTGGCTCCTGAGGTCAGCAGACCAGCGTGTCTTGAATTTTTTTTTTAATAAAGCAATATATATATATTTTTTTTTAATGCAGCCTGTTTTCCTTAAAGGAAAATGGGATGCATTTAAAAAGAAAACATGAAACTTTGCAGTTTCATTTTTTAAGAATAGGCAATGGCGCACTGGACAACTATCTGGTTTTCAGATTTATTTTTTCAAATTCTCAAAGGGGAAGGGGACCCCAAAGGACCCCTTCCCCTTTGCTAATGGGTTACCACCAGTTTTAAACTGGTGGTAAAGTGTTACTGTTTTGCAACCAGAATTTGTGCAAAACATTAATACATACCATTATGATTCCATATTTGGAAGGGACGCCCCTTCCAAATACCAAATCTGTATTTGGTAGTAAACGGAAACTGTGATTTGTTAACAAGTTACAGAATCGCAATTTGCCGTTAGTACATTGTAAAAAGCTGTTTTGCAGTCGCAAACTGCCCGATTCTGCAAATCAGGCCATTTGCGACTGCAAGAAAGCTTTGTACATCTGGCCCTCTGTTCCTTATGTATAAAGAACGCATTTAAAAAAAGTGATCTGAATTTGTGTACTGACTTATACCGAATGCATTGGCATTTTGCGACTCTACCTTTATGCTTCTTGGTCTGTGAGCAAAATACTTCATCGTAGTAAATCATAATTTGACCTGCCCATGACGATCACTGAGATTAGTCGCACAGTGGATGGTGGGCTGCAGAAATCAATAGACTGCCATGTTTATGATTGCTTTTAAATAAAGCACTCATTTTTTATACAAATGTTAAACAGGATGCGTTTAAAAAAAGTAAAAAGTTTCCCAAACATTTTTTAGGAGTAAGCTATGGTTCCACATACCACTGCCAAGTCCTAAAAATGTTTTTGTCAACATTCATAAAGGGAAAGCGGCCCCTTCGACACCCCTTGTAAATCAGTTACCATCTCCTCTCAGGTGTCACTAAGCTATCAGTGGTTTGCAAATACAATTAATACATACCTTAGGGAGTCGCAAATTAGAAGAGGTGTCCTAAACACTCCCCTTCTACTTTGCGATTCAGTATGTAATTGGTGGTAAAGTTGCGTCTTTTGCGACTGGAATTTGGTTGCAAGACATTCATTATACCATTCTGATTTGGGATCTGGAAGGGACACCCCATTCCAAATACCAAATTGGTATTTACTAGTAGACACAAAGAGCGATTTGGTAACAAGTTACCTAATTTCAATTTGCCCTTGGTGCATTGTAAAAAGCTTTTTTGCAGTAACAAACTACCCAATACTGTGAAACCGGTCATTTGGAACTGCAAAAAGCTTTGTAGATCTGGCTCTCTGTTCCTTATGTATAAAGAACGCAGTTGGTAAAAGTGGTCTCAATTTGAGCACTGACTTATAACGAATACATTGGCATTTTGCGACTCTACCTTTATGCTAATTGGTTTGTGATCAAAATACTGCATCGTAGTGGATCACAATTCGACCTACCTCATGACTATCACTAAGATTAGTCGCACATTGGACAGTGGCCTGCTGAAGTCAGTAGACCACCGTGTTTTTGATTGCTTTTAAATAAAGCACTCATTTTCTAAAAAAAATTAAAACAGGATGTGTTTAAAAAAAATACAAAGTTTCACAAATATTTTTTAGGAGTAAACTGTTGTTCTTTGGGCCACTGCCAAGTCCTAAAAATGTTTCTGTCAACATTCATAAAGGGAAAGGGTCACCTTCGGGACCCCTTCCTGTTTGTAAATGAGTTCCCATCTCCTCTCAGGTGTCAATAAACTATCAGTGGTTTGCGACCGCAATTGACACATATGTTAGGGAATTGCAAATTAGAAGGGGTGCCCTGAATACTCCCCTTCTACTTTGCGATTCAGTATGTACTTGGTAACCCATTTTGAGATTTGGTAGCATTCGCAAAGGGGATAATTTGGTAGCATTCCCAAAGGGGAAGGGATCCATTGAGGACCCTTTCCCCTTTGCGAATGAGTTACCACCAGTTTTAAACTGGTGTTAAGTATCACTGATTTGCGACTGGAGTTTGGTTGGAAAACATTAATACATATCATTCTGATTTGGCATTTGGAAGGAACTCCGCTTCCAAATTCCAAATATGTATTTGATAATAAACGCAAATTGCGATCTGGCAACAAGTAACTGAACCGCAATTTATCTTTGGTACAGTGTAAAAAGATGTTTTGCAGTCGCAAACGGCCCAATTCTGCTAATCAGCTGACCACCATCACTGCATTTGCAATCTCAAATGACAAACTTTTTTTTCAAAGCACCCAAGTTATTTAAAGGAGCCTGTTCTGATTTAAAACAAAATGGTTCCAAAAGAGTGGGTTATCCCAACTGGGACAGAGTCCCCTTTGTAAATTACTTATCACTAGGAGTGGGAAGAGCTTGCAGAGTTTCACTCCATGGAATTCTGTGGAGTTACATAAAAACTCCACGAGATGCCGCCACGTTCCACCAATGGGCAGAAATTATGTACTTGGTGCTGGTCATACTGCAATTTAGTGCTGTTAGCGCGAGCAGCACTGAAAACTCCACACGATCGGCACCATGTGGTGCTCAAGAGCACATGGGAATTCTAGTTGATTTTGCTGCTGCTCAAGTAGAAAATGTACTCAAGTAGCACCAAATCCGCTGGATAAGAAGGCATCTGACCATGACCGCATACGTTAGAAAATCACGCTAGGGGACGCAAATCTCATTGGTGCTCGCCAGCTCGTATTTCTGGAGCCCTGCGGGAAAAAGAATAACACAGAGTCACCAAGTTCTGCCAATTACGCAGGTGGAATGAAACATTCTGCCCACCCCTAGTCAACACCTCTTTGGAATCAGTAACCTTTTAATGGTTTGCAACCATAACTGCGGTCACCATCTATTCATACATCTCTTTGCAAACCACAATTATGAAGTAACACCCCTCGTACGGCCCACCCTAATTGCAATTCAGAATGAGTTGGTAAACCTTGTGATTTGGAAAGACTTTACTATATAGGAGAATGGGATTAGCATGTGGTAAAAAGGCATTTTGTGACCGCAAACCCTGTGATTGTGCAAATCACAAGGTTTGCAATTGAAAAAAAGTGGCTTTGTACATCAAGCCTTATATGTACAGCTGATCACCATTAGATGCTATCTGCTGATAATGTTGTATATTCACAGTTTCAGATACATCTTCAAACACACATTAGAGATGTTTGCACAATGTATACAAATCTAATTGTTAGAATGGAATATGTAATGAATTGTGTGCCAGTACATTAAAAGTGTTAACATAAAGATGCATCATACTACCCTATTGAAATAGAAGAATAAATAATGCTATTACTAAAATATAGTCAGTATTGACAGGGTAAATATGAACATTGCATTGAGACCTTGATGGCAGTCAAACCCAAACTATTACTATTCATGTTAATTGAGACAATGCATTTATCAATTGTGAAAAAACATGCATGTATATTGAAATAGACGACATAAAAGGTGCGTTATGTCATTTGAATATGTTCTGACACAGATACACAGCCAGTCAGCAGATCCTATGTACCATGAAAATGGACAAATGAGATTATCATTCATGGAAAAAAGACTATGGGGCATATTATCAAGCACGGCGATAATGGGCTTGATAATATACCGCAGAGAATTCCAACAGAAGCCCATGTTGACACCAGAACATGGGCTTCTATGGGATTTCTCAAGGGCATATTATTAAGACCATTATCACCGCTTTAGCGGCAGTTTTCTGTCGCTAAAGTGGCGATAATTTTAACGCCGTTTCTTGATAATATGCCCCAAAGAAAGCAGTGATAAATAACTGCATAAAACTGTAAGAGATCGCCAGCGGTTGTTCCAATTAAATAAAGTTAGGCGATGGTGCGTGATTTTTTTTCTCACGTAGTAAGGGGCATCTTTACAAGGGCTTTATCTCCGCTTTTTTGGATAAACCTATCACCCTGTTTACAAGAGGGTGCTAACATGCATAATCGCATGTTAGCACCCTTTTTCCCAAAGCCTCCCTTTGCATCTCTTGCGTATCCCGGATGGACAACCTTGCAAATATCGCTGATGTTCACATCGCAATATTTACAAGGCAGTCCACAGGATTTTAGCACATGTTAGTTTTTGGAGAAAACCGCTGTTTTCTCCAAAAACTAACGTGTGCTAAAATGCAGACTTACCTATCCATGACATTGGGGTGGATTATGCTGATATGACCCTGTGGGTCGTATCAGCAAGGTTATCGCTCTTTTGCAGGGAACATCGCTGGAAAACCAGCGATGTTCCCTGCAGAACGGCGATTTCCCCGCTATCTCTGGAATTTTTATCGCCCTGGAGTAACGCGATGTTAATTACGTGTTACCAGGGCGAGAAATTCCAGAGATAGACAGCGATAAATAACAAAGTGCTAAGCGCGCTTTGCGTTTATTTATCGCCGTCCTTGTAGCTATGCCTCTAAGTTCTTGAGAGAGTTTGGCTTTCCTCTGGAGTTCCCCCAATTTCACCCTGTGTTCGCAAGCATAATTGATGTTACCTACCTTTCCCTTGTGTTGATCTACTTTCTGCGCATCCTCCAGTGGCGAACTAGAGCGGAATAGCAAAGAGCTAACTGTGTGATCTCGAGCACCTAGGACATATGGCTGTGCACAGCGGTAATTACAGCAATGGAACATTTTTTAGTTTTATGTAGCAAAATTGTATACAGCTATATCGTCTGCCATAAATTTTGTGTACTAAGTATTGTAAAAATAAAAATGCCCATCCTACTGATGTGAATTTTCTATTATTATCTCCGTAGATCAATATTTTTATAAATTATATTTAGAACTCAATAATTATGTTTATTTATGTTAGACACTGTTATGGCAAGGATATTCTGGTACCAGTTTCCCAACAGCTTCTCAGATGTTGTTTACAGTGGAAATATTTCAGTTTGGACTAGCTAAAATAGTTGCAGTTTACCATACAGTTTTTTTTATTTTCATACTGCAGTGTAGCTTCTTACTAACCTTGAAAAATCTCATCGTTTTGGTACGTCACGCTTTTCAGTTTTAAATACAGATAACAGTCGCACTTCAGCATGAAAATAAGAAGCTTTATGCCACACAGCGACTGTTTTATAAATGAAAAACTGAAATAGTCAAAGACAAAACAGCTCCTGAGAAGTTCCAGGCAAACAAAATATGCTGGTGATATTTGGCCTCTGTGAAATGTGTGTACGTGGCCTGCATCCAGGGTTGTGCACAAACATTTTTACTCAGTGTGAACTGCAGCTCCTGGCATGTATTTAAGAGTGTATTGCTGCGAACAAACCAATCTGACAAAGAAAGATCTCCTTGTAATACTTGAGAAACGCTGTCTCTATTTGTGGAGAAGCTTTCACACTGCCCTTAAGGTATAGCCAAGGTTCTTTGAGAAAACCCCTCCGGTTGTGTACTGAAAACCCAAAGGTTACTTCTCCTTTGTGTACAATATACCTTTTCTCTTTCATAATATTGCACAGCTTTCCTATTTTAGGTATGCCTCACTGATGAGACCAAAACTTAGTGAAGGCATTAAAAGTTCATTTGGAAACCAGGTTGGGCAATTTGCATGCTATTTTGAGAATGAATGTGCATTTTCTTTTTTAAATAATCTTTATTAGTTTTAATCCATACACATACCCACCTTTCCCCCCATTCCACCTCCCCCCGCCTCCCCCGAAGGCCTGGTGGCATTTCATCAATCATAGACAGGTCAAACCCAATACCGGTTTCATGATGATATAAATACACATCCCAAATAGCTGATTTCCAATTCTATAACAAATCCTAAGTAAATCTATCTATATCCTAAAGTGACACGTGCCAGCAATATCATTAATACCTAACAGCCAACAAGATCATGAACCCTTAAATTTATCATGGTCTGCTTTGATCGCATATCCACACGGATATGGGAGCCCAGATTCTCAAACCTTTTTGTCCTTTACGACTCTCTTTCTGCCTGTTTATAACTTTTTCCAAGTAATAGATCGCTAAAAGCCTGGCCAGTCATTGTTGGAATCCAGGTGGTCTAGGGTCCAGCAAGGTTGAGGCAATACAGAGCCTTAAAATTGCCATTGCGATAAAAAACAATTCATGTCTATTTCCCATCTGATTTGTCTTGGATATTCCTAATAAGATTACATCTGTGGGCAGAGTTAGCTCGATTTTTAAAACCTCTGATATATCTTTTTAAAGATTTTTTAGCTCATAGCAGGTTGCAGAGATATGGACAATATCTGCATTATATAAGGTACATCGTGGACAGAATGTCCCCTTGCCACCCCCCATTTAGCTATCTTATCGGGAGTATAATATAAGAAAAGGCAAGTCTAATAAAACTGTGCCTGTAGACGAGATGACATTAAAATGGATTGTGCCATGTCACACGCATGGATAAATATGTTATCAGATATCCCCACCTTTGTTTGCCATTTTTGGGAGTATTTATCCATATCATCAGGCATGACAGAATTAAAGTAGTCATACATTCCACCGATTGAGATTGCTCTTCCTTTCAATGGCTTCTATCCACTTAAACTCGGCCCGTCCACCCCTTTCTGGTAGAGAAAGTCTCTCGCTTGAAGGAATTTTAAAAAGTCCTTCCGATCAAGATTCAATTCATTTTTCATCTGATTAAAAGAACGAAATACGGAGGGGGGAAAAACAACTCACCCACCACTAATCCATTTTTTTCATATGAGAATCTCTAAAAAAGCTCTGGCAGGTTAAAATTATTAGATAGGGGTGTGTAAAAAGATTATCAGCCAATCCATAGAACTCTGCATGCTGCACTCCATACCTTAAATACACTAAAAAGAGTCTTTAAAATAATTTTTAGGTTGAGCCTAGCGTAGCGCGCATGTGCTGCATTATGGGAGGCTTCTTGTAAGCACTCCAAACTTTCCCTAAACGTGTCTGTGTGATTTCATTGGCCATTGCGTGTGTCTTTCAAAAAGGAAAGCACGCAAATGGCCAAAGGCGTGTGTTTGTCCCACCTTTTGTCTAAATGTTCCCTCTCATTGCGTTTTGGTGTCCAGAGCGAGCAGCGGCGTGCATTGCGGCATCTGCATTCTTCCCTTTCCGTTGGATCATCTTACTAATGACAGCGAGGTCGCTTTCACTTTTGCGGCTGCGTTTTTTTTTCATTTCTAAGTTTCAAGCTGCATTCCTAGCGGGCTATTTGAATCATTTGCTTGTGTGGCGCGATGCTTATAATGGAGCCGCTCCCTTCTGTCTTGTTTTTCCAACTATGCGCGGCACCCGCTTTATGGGGATCACGCTATAACTTTTAAATATGCTCCGCCTCTGTCAGCGGCGGCCTCTCCTTCCTGCGGCTCAGCGGGAATGTGTTGTGTAGGGGAGCCCTGGCAGTTTTACAAAGGCACATCCCTGTTTTGCAAATGGCCCTTGCTTTGTGCTCGCAAATACCAAGGTGGTGTTTGCCCTTGACAATGGATGGCTTGTCTGGGGTGTCTTATTTTGGTTTCAGCATGGGAGAACGCAGCCTGCTGCGGACTCGGTGATAGCAGGATTTGTGTTGCAACTAAGAAGACATTGGTGAACAAATGCTTCAGACGGCAAAATACATTTTAATCCCCTGCATACCTAGAACAGCAAACTGCAGTGAGCCCTACCATATGACTATCCTTCCAAAAAAGCACAGAAGAAAAAGTGTTTGAAGAAATGTACGATCCCTAAAGGGACTCTAATGTGAGACATCATGCATGCTCTTAAACATCCCCCACCTTTGGGACCGGGCTCCTCGCCTTGTATAACTCCCTCTTAAGCTCCCAGCCGTGACTCTCTTGAATTCAAGCTTTCACCCTAAGCTCCTATTTAAAGTTAAACCCTAGTGATGATGTTTCCATCATCGCTTTCCTGCACATGCTGCAAGGGGAATTGGTACCTAATTAGCATGGTGCGAATTAAGTACTTAATTCATTAAGAAATAAATATAGCACCCGCTATAGAATGAGTGATTACTCTTTTGATGAATGTTTTTATGTTTATATTGTTTAATACGTGTTGCAATACAAATTGTGACCTTCTTTCTCTCTGATACCCTAGGATTACGTTGATGTAAATCTATCCTGGAAAATAAAAGAGTAGCGCTTAGTATGTGTCTCATTCCCTGCGTTAGTCTGAGGGATCCAAGCCTTAGTGGCTTAACGGCTAGAGTGGCCGACTTTGACCCTGAAGCTGGAGGACCAGGTTTGAGTCTGAGGGAAGGCTGAAGCATCTTGTGATTCTGGGCAAATCACTTAATCTCCCTGTGCCTAGACCTAGATATTATGAATGCGTCCGTCTGTAATGTAAAGCGTACTGATACCTTTGGGTCGAGTTCACGCTATATAAAACTGCAACAAAAACAAGCATTGGCATAGCCAATAGGTCTCGCCTTTGGGACCTTTTAAATGTTTAGCCATGCAACAAATGATGTTGTTGCACCAAGGATATTGTGCTGCATAACTAAACACTTATAAGGTCCCAAAGGCGAGACCTATTGGCTATGCCAATGCTTGTTTATAATAGCTGTCATTCAATTGTTGCCAAAGACATCCCCAAGCCACTTTCCCCATCATAAACTCGAATGGTGAAGGCACCATTACCATTCCTGTGCAGTCATTGTTCTCACATAGCAACTCTCGACTATAAATCAGTGTAGTAGGCCAACAATATAATTTAAAATTTGGTAAAGCCGATTCCCCTCGCTCCCTAGGTAAAGAAAGAAACTTATAGGTTTGTCTAGGTCTAGAGTATGCCCAGATAAACCAAGAAAATATATTTTCCATTATTTTAAACCATTGTGGAGAAAACTCTAGAGAAATAGCCCGAAAGAGATATAACATTTTAGGGGGAAAAAAGTATCTCAAATACATTGCATCTACCGCCTATGGATAGATGTAAATTATTTAAACTGACAAGATCTTCTTTGGTTTTACCCAGAAGGGGTTCCAAATTATCCCTGACCACAATCTCTAAACGAGTGGATAGGCTAACACACAGGTATATTGCCTTCTCCACAACCCGGCTATCAGCCATCTTGATGTTTTCATTAATAATGATCTGGGTCTTATCTTTATTCAGAGCATAGGCAGAAATATACCCGAAGCGTCCGGCTTCTTCTTCAATTACCTTAATGGTGGCGATTGAATCTGGTGTAACAAGGGCAATATCATCCGCATAAGCAAGAGTCTTACAGGCACATGCATCAACCTTTTTTGCAAGCGCAAATGGTGCAATTTGCCAAAATCGGCCATTGTTGGGATTATGTGGGGTCTGATTGAAAATCAGCTTTGTTGCTCTGTTCTGGAGTTTGTTGATCTAGGCAATGAATTGATAGAGTAAAGTGAGTTGTTATAGTCAGGCCTTCAGCGAATATATAAAATTGTAGACAAGACATAAGGTTTATGAGTTTCATCAATTTGTATTTAGAATTGTTTGTGATGTTATGTTAGGTCATAGGTTGCGTGCTGGAGTACGAAACTGGAAGCAGGAAGGAATGTCTCCTATTTCACAATTCTATTACAGGATTCTCTAACTCTGAATTACTGACTATCGATGCAGAGGGTGATGTCTGTCCCAGCATTCTCATTGCATAAACATGGTTATATTGGTTACAGGATAGCCAGCTATGGATTCTAAAAAAATAAGGGGCATATTATCAACGGGTAGCAGTAAATATCGCAAATCGCGCTTGGTGCGAATTTGATTATCGTCGTCTATCGCTGGTTTATATCGCCGTGTTAGCGGTGTATTAACAACGCTCTGCTAACAGGCGATGTACAAACCAGTGATAGATGGCGATAATCCTCATTAGCGTGTGAAATCTGACGCTGATTTCACACGCAAAAAAAAAATGATAATAGGGGAGTGTGGACGTAACCAGACGATCCACCTCCCATACAAAACATGGCTATGTCAACTATCAAGCAGGCGTAAGAATCCGGCGATAACCGCAGTTTGCACTGCCTTCTTAATCGCTTCACGGTTCCTGGGCCACATTGTAAATACTGCGATGTCGTGTTAGCGACATCTGTCATGTTGTTTCTTGGCAGGAACACCTACTTTGCATCTAATTAGTGATGTATATCGCTAAGATGCAAAACGTCACGGAAACTGCAGCGAACATGCCTTAATGCATGTTAGCGCCGCCTTGATGATTGAGCGATAAAAAAGTCGCCGCTTTTTCGCCGCTATGTGCCGAAAAAGCGACGTTATGTCCCTTGATAATATGCCCCTAAGTGTTGCTGTGGTGCTTGTGTAAAAATATAAGGTAGTCATTTTTGATGTGTGCCAAATAAGTATTATTTCCTCTTGAAATTCTTAACTCTGATTGGAGGGAGAGGAATAGGCTGTGATGTTAATGAGTTCCTATATCCTACAATTATCGTATCACCTCTCTCTCAAAAACATGGCCGAGGCACCCTTTCTTTCCAAATGCATATGT
The DNA here is from genome assembly GCF_964204655.1 of Triturus cristatus. Lineage (NCBI taxonomy): Eukaryota > Metazoa > Chordata > Amphibia > Caudata > Salamandridae > Triturus > Triturus cristatus. Next base: position 1,690,938,622 of record NC_140589.1, read on the forward strand.
CTTTGACAATAATATTGACCCGGTCGTACAAAACATTGTGGACTTTTACTTTGTATTTGTTTGTTTGTAATTTGGTATAATCTATTTCGAGTGAAATAATCTTTGCCATTTCCCTTTAGATCACCTATCCAAAAAGATTCCATCACTTTCTGAAACATGGGATCACCACTATGTCCTAGCTCCAGTCTCCCTCTCTCTGCCTGCAAACTCCATTTATTCTGCCAGTTCCTCTCTCTAGTGCTATTTGTTGCCCTGACCACCTCTCCCACTCTGTCTGCACATCGTTAGTCATGACCCACACCTAGTCTCCATTGCCATTTATCTGTAAATCAGTGTGGGAGAAGGAAGAGGAACATAACTATGAGAGCAGCAGGCAAGGAGAACACGTTTTCAGCTCTAAACATTTTGAAAATAAACTGTTGAGAGTGTGGAGAAATCGGGCCCTAAGAAACTCTAACTCAATCCTTCTTATCCCTCCCAAATTTAAGAAAAATAATACCAGAAACGTTCTTTCTCAGGTAACGCTCCATGGCATTGGAACCCAATTCCTAAAGATCTCTGCTGTAATCCCCCTTATACTTATTTCAAGCAAAACCTCAAATGACTATCGCTGAACAAATACTTCGATCCACTCCCCTGATGTCACCACACTCACCGGATCATTCGATATGGTCGCTTGACCCAACTCAGCATTTAAGCTGTCACTAATGCCACCGATGTAAAATGTTGTATTATTGCATCTCTTTTGATATACATATATAATGTTGTATAGTTTTTTATTCCATCTGGATGTACTATGCCAGCCTTGAATACTTGCATTAATGCTATGGTCTCTTTCACATGTCTTGAAAAGTCCTCTGATACCCTCAGATCTAGCCAGAACTATATAAAACTCTCAAACACAATACAATACAAACCTGATTTCTCTTTCTCTCACTCACTCACTGTCCTACACTACCACCCTGTTTCCTGGTCAATTTATCTGCCAAAGGGTGGGTCAATACTCTAAATGGGCCAATGAGGAGAGGGCATAATATTTCCCTCCTCTCTTCTAGATCATTCACAGGCTGGTTCCCTCACCTCTCTAATCTCTCACTGTGCTAAAACAGCAGGACATTAGTTAAACTACAATGAACATATATTTAAGGAAAATATTATGGACTCAATAATTTTTCTTTAAAAAGCATACAACAAAATATGGTGCAAAATATATGCACCAACAAGAAGAAACATTTTTGTGCAATTAGCATGAACACTTGGAAGCCTTTAATTTTACTAGCATACATATCTGAAAGCCAGTTGAATAAACTGAGGCAGTTTGTAGCAGCCCCAGAAACTAATTTCCCCACAGTATTACTGGGATCTGTGAACAGATTTCCTAAGGTTGGTTCAATTCTAGCCTAGTGTAGACATTTTAATACAAGACTCCTTTTGAATTGCAGTGTCTGAAAAAAGTCTACATGGAACATTTTGAAATAGTTTAAGCCTTCATCCATTTTTCCTAATCTTTTGCATAATGTTCTGCTCATGTTTCTTTCTTTTTGCTTAAACTTATTGTGAAGCTTTAAGATCCTTACTCCTGTATTGTATTTTGCGTTTAAGATGCTTTATTTCAATTGATATAGCAGAAAACTAGCAACTACATACAATCAGTCATGAATTTGAAGTCTCCAAAAGCAGTACAACAAAGTACAAAAGTAATTGAATAGAAAATAAGCATAACCATATTTATATATCAAAAAGATATATACCTTAGAATTTGCACTTCAATAAAAGAAAAGAGAACTTTACACAGATTTTTGAATAGAAACAAGAGAGAAAGGAAAGAAAGAAGAAGAAAATTAGAGAAAAATGAAAAGACATAGGGGCTGATTAGGATGTCGGGTGGGACATCATCTCGGTCAAGGGACTGACCGACACCCAATCCGCGGTCCCGACCAGCCCATTAGGATGCGACCGAACACAGTTCGGTTGCACTCCTACATTTTATAATGGGAGCATGCATTCTGGCCATAAACCAGCCGGAATGCATGCTCCCATTTTAAAATGGAAGGTTCAGTTCATCCGTGCACCCCGTGGCAGGCACCTCCAAATCGTAATCCCAAGGGTGGACAGAGCCGCCCTTGGGATTACAGGCCGCATTCCGAGTGGCCAACGGGCTCTCGGAAGTCAGCCGGCCGGAATTGCCAGTCGGATTCCTTTACGTCTGCCTCCATTGCAATGAGGTGGTTGGAAAGGAATCCGACCAATATATTACGATGTGGTCGTAAAGGCTCCAAACGAGGGTCAGAGCCTTTTACGACTGCATTGAAGATGAACAAAGAGAAGGAAATACAATAATGTCTGTGTTGCAAGTCAGACAAGATATATAACCATAAACTTTGAAAAATATTAAACAAACTGATATTATTTAGGGTTGTTTTAATACTTTTTTGGGAATATTTTTATTATCAAAATTCTTGGATAAAAAGGAAGAAAATTGTAACCATAACTTGCTTCTTTTAATAGCCACTTGTATAGAGGTTGCATTTGCTGTATCCAGTCTGTTATTGCAACAAATCCTATTTCGCCACTTAAGAAAAGTGATGTTGACAGTAGCTTTCCAATTAGAAAGTAATTAAGTAGAATGTAAAACAATAGCAACAAGAAGATCTACGAATTTCCCATTAAGGTGATCTGATGACCAAATAGAAGAAAGTCCACCAATGAATATATGCATTATATCAAATGGTCTCTTAATAAAACAGGTACCCAAAATTGCTTTCTCAAACTTACCACCAAAACAATATTATTTGTGCATATCTGTGAAGACCATATGCATAATATCACTATTATCAACACGGCAATACCAGTATTTATTATCATTGTTAGACCTGGCATTTTTTGGCGTGTTTCCCCTCTCTTTTTGCTTCTGACCTCCTGGTTTTTGTGGTACTCCGGATCTTGTTTATGCTGGTTAATACTGCTAATCAGTACTAAAGTGTAAGTGCCCCTGCTATAATTGTGTTTATGGATTGGTGTTTCCATGATTGGCTTATTTGGTTTACTCCTAAGTCCCTAGTACAGTGCACTGTGTGTGCCTAGGGCATGTAAACCAAATGCTGTGAGTGGGCCTGCAGCACTGATTGTGCCACCCACACCAGCAGCCTTCCAAAGGGTTCTCAGATCTGACAATGTAGTGTCTGTGCGCAGTTTCTACTGCCATGTCAACCTGGCAAGTCCACCCACTTGCCAGGCCGAAACCTTTCATATTCTTACGTGTAAGAGACCCCTCAGGTAGGCCCCAGGTACCCCCATGGGCAGTGGGAAGTGTATGTGAAAGGTAGGACATGTACTGGTGCGTGTGACATGTCCTGATAGTGAAATACTGCCAATTTCGTTTTCACTAGTGAAAAGCTATCTGTCCCATAGGTTAACGTGGTAGTTGCTTTGTAACATCTTACAAGCATAACTTTCCATCAGGACAAGATTGAGAAATGGAGTTTAGGCTTCCTGTACTCAGAATTTAAAATACATCTTTTAGTGAAGAACATTTTTATGTTGTGTGTATGAAAATGCCACTTTTAGACGTCGGTTCCATGTTCACAGTGCCGCTGGATTCAAGCTAGCCTTGCTTATGACAGGTGATGCCCCAAAACCGGTCCCAGGATGCTTGTTTCCAGTCCAGGGAGGGCCTGGCTTGGCAGTAAGGGCTGGACTGTTTCTATGAGGAACAGGGTCAAGACTGATTTGCATATGGCTGGGTCCAAGCTAGGATGGCAGGGTGAGCAAAAGAACGATGGATTAAACCCAGATCCTTGTGACTGGGGGTGAATGTCTGAATTGTTCAGCATTCCGTCCATCGTTCTTTATGCATTTGTCGCCCTAATTGGGAAGGGTACACCCAGACGTGGGTCCTGTGCTCACTGCGCAACTGGATTCAAGCTAGCCTGGCTTATGAGGGGTGATGCCCCGAACCCGGTCCCAGTATGCTTGTTTCCGGTCCAGGGAGGACCTGGCTTGACAGTTCGGGCTGGACTGTTCCCATTAAGAACAGGGACAAGACTTATTTGCATATTGTTGGGTCCAAACTGGGTGGCTTTGTGAGCAAAAGAATGATAGATTAAACCCAGATCCTTGTGACTGTGGGTGAATGTTTGTATTGTTCAGCATTCCGCCCATCATTTGTTCCTTTTTACTTTTAGAAGGTGGGCATTTCCTTGCTTAACCATTCCATGTGCCTCTGCCACTTGTGTATTCACCATCTGGGTTCAGAGTGGTGGGAGCAGGGATGTGAATTCACACTAGACAGACACAAGGGGGTTGAGGTGTGCCTTGCCTTTCCTGGGTGACTCATAGCCAGGCTGAATAGACCTGGCTGCAATTAAAGTAGTGGGAGGAGTTGCTACTTGCACCTGAATGGACTGTGGCTGCCTTCCACAAAGCTGTCTACCTCTCCTGGAGTGAACCTGGCTAAGCCAGGCAGAACTGGTTTATGTATGCCAGTGAACTTTGTTTGTGCCAACTTCAAAGGGATAAATGTTTTAAATATTAAGGCCCTGAACCCAGAAATGTAGAACTCTTTTGGCTCAAGAAACCTGCCAAGCAGAAGAGCTAGAAAAGCTGTGAGGAAAGACTACCACTTTGCTGATTGCTTTGTGGTGTCGACCTGCAGTGGCTACTTCTGTCTTTGGCAGTGAAATGACTGGACTGAACTTTCTGCATCCTATTTGCCTGAGTTTCTCCAAGGGCTTGAGGTAGAACTTGCCCCCTGTTCGGACTTCAACTTCATCTGCTACCAGCACTGGGAACTGTGTGTTTTGTGCTGCAACAGAAGAAAAAGCAACCCGACGCCGTCACAGATGCCACTGCCTGCACCATGACCTGGGGACACTGCTCGTGTAGAAAACAGAGCACCTCCCCACTTTGCACCACAGCCCTGGTCTCACTGATGACAACTCTCCACGCTGACATCGATGCCACTGCCTGCACCATGGTTTGAGGGCACCACTCATAAGTTACACAACACACTGCCCTGTCCCACACGGCAGCTTTGGCTCACCGACATCCGCACCATCGACGCCAGTTCAGCCAACGACAGGGCTTCAGCAACGGCGACACCATTGCAGCACTTCACACAGCAGCCCTGGTCCCACGGATGCCGCTGGATTCTGTCTCAGAGCCTCTTCCTCCACAGCGACCTGAGGACACCGCGTACCCCACCACTGCACTTCGCACCGCTGTCCTGACGCCCGCCACTAAATTTGTGTACTTCAACTTCTTAGTCATAAGATAAACTGGACATCACAAGGTATAAAAATATCAAATGACAGAGAAGGCGGACAGGAGCATGAAATAGGTGTTAAAATGTCTCAGCAAACTACCACCACTCGCAGCCGCTCCAATAACGGAGCACTAACACTCTACAGGTAGCAAGTGACATCCAGAACTCCTTAAAAACAGACCTCTCAAGTTTCCCAGGCCCACCTGTAAGTAGCTCATTCAAGTGATGTTTTTGCTGTTCCTTCTGGGGCGTGTAACTCTTTGGTCCAGCCTGCAGTGTTTAGCTGACAGCACTTTGCATGCTTACATCTAAAGTCCCATATTTACAACCAGAAGTACAAAATTAGCAGTCCCAAAATTCAATGCGTTAGCTAGGAAGGTCAGGAAAAAGAGCACGGGTGGAGTCAAGCGACTCACGGTGGTTCCCAAATGGAAATATGTTCTGACTAAAGAGCCTGAACACTTCCTTAAGCCAGCCCCAAATCAGCGACTGGAAAAACAAGGCAGCCACATTAACGTGTAAGTGCAAAACTCACCGCGAGGAGTCTTAGAGGCGTGTGCGGTGACCGACTGCGTGTTTAATCAAGGTTTTTTGTCAATGATTGTAATAAATCCCTGGTGTTTGGCTAAGAAGAAAAGGCTCCTGGCAGCTGGCGGCAGAGTAAACTTACAGCACCTGCTTTTCCTCCTTTTGTTCGCGTTTTAGAGCTCGCAGTGTCACACTGCCGGGCTCAGTGACGAGGGTGGAGGTGGCCATGACTACAGAAGAGTGCCAAGTGCAGCGTGCTGTGCGCGTTCTTGGCATATTGCTAAACCAAGCGCTATGAACACGAAGCAAGTAACTAACTCTCCAGGACTAATGTGACATTCAAAAAGGGACCCTTCCTAAAATTAAAAAAATTAAAACAAATATTGAGATTACAATCCAGTCGTGCCCCAAAAAGAAGCACTGCGTGGGTCCTCTTTTAAATAAATACATCCAACACCGTAAGATGCTAATGAGACGAGTGAAACACCTTTAAATCATTGGCAGAGACGCAAACGGCCCTCCGTGAAGCCCCCAGCCTGGGGCCGCGCAGTGGCACAGTCCATGAGACCGATCTTGGGGCCTTGATAATAAAGTTGTTTGTAAATAGCCATCTGCTTGTTCCTGATCAAGAGCCAAGGTAGCAGGGCGCAGCCCCGGGGGAGCTTTAATTGAAGCACGTGCACGTCTCTTAGCAGGGGCCTCCCCACACAAGATAGCAGGGGCTCACTGGAGGGCTGCAGATGAAAAGGAAGAAGCTTTCTTTAAAAATGTTCATTTTATACGGAGATGCAGGCGGCAGGGCAGACACAGAGGCCAGCCATCACGCAACCACCTGAAGGCGGAACTGAGAAGGAGCAGTGTGGCTTGGGAGAGGGACCATCCCACGGGGTGCTTTATTGGAAGCAAGCAGGGCTCACAAGTATAACAAGCTTTCGGCTCAGCCACACATACTAATTAAAACTAGCATCTAATCCATGCCCCCAACCCTAAATATTATCCTCCCTATTTTTTTGTAAATGTGTTTTGCGCATGTATACTTTGATGGTTGCAATAACCGAATAAAGTTATATATATAACTTTATTATAAATCCAGAATAAATCAGGCGGCACACCACAAGGACAGCACAAAGGTTTATTGTGCATACAACTATGTGACAGAATTCTGTGCCTTTGTTCACCTATGAGACGTAATTTCTAAGGGGTACATTACCCTTGTCATGGCAGCTCTGTGCGCATTGGCTCATGTAATTAATATGGATACTAAGTATATATGTGTATAATTTTAATGACATGAATTAGATGCGCAGAAAGGGCAGTGCGCATACAGAGTTCGGCCGCTCTCTATTTTAAGGTGAACTAATGGCAATACTGAGAAGGGATACGATCAGTAACGTCTGTCCTTTATGTTTATGGACATCAATATCATATGGGGAAAGAATACCTTCTTAATCCATTCTGAAATTCGGCAATTGCTTGTGCGTTTTTATCTGATTTCATTTGAAGATAATCTTGCACCAATTTTAAAGCATTATGAATTTAATGTTTGTCTCAAGTTGCACTAGAAATTGCAAATAATATTTTTTCTATGTTTATGCACTGTAACCCGTATTTATATATAGATATATATAGATATAACTAGATGGAACTAAGGTCGACAAAGTTGCATGATTGACACACCGAAAATAACTAAAGTGGATCCTTGGGAAAAAGGATGTCAAATAATGGCAAGATTGGAAGTTTTTAAGAAATTGTAATTTTTGTTACTTTTTTACTACTTTTTTTCACTAGTACCTTGATTAGTTATAAGTTGGAGGCATATTATAAGAATGTAAAAATGTAAAAATGGCGATTCAAATATTTCAGGTGAATATATTGCACTAGCACTTTATATTCTTTGAATGTACTTCACAGTGAAAGAGGACAAATGTCGACAGACTTGTACCATGTTACTATGTTGAGGTTAACAGTCTAGTGTTTTAACAAAAGTAAACAAAAACAAGGGTAATAGCACATAGCACTTTAAATAATGTCTAGACGTTGGGGACTCTATGGTCCAGTAGAAGGCTAATGGTAGCCGAAACGCGTAGGCCATCCTAATTCTTGCACAATTGCACAATGGTGTTTAAATAAATGAAATTCAAAACTCACCCTGCTGTGGTGCCGTGACTTTCGCCGTGAAAACGAAGGAGGCGAGGGAATCCAAGAATGTATGGTGTGGGGACTGGAACGCACATCATGGGCACTCGCGAACGAGGTGAAGCAGTATTTATACAATTCCAGTCGACATCGGCATAAGCGGAGAAAAGGAGCCGACGCCTCTGTTTGCAGCTTTGAAGTCAACGCGTTCAGCAGATTGATAAAGAAGAACGCGTAGAAATCGGACTGTGAAGTTCCTGTGGTGAATACGTGGGTGGGCGTTGTAGGTGCGGCTTGGAACGCGGTGGAGGCGGCGTGAGAGAAGCAGGGGCACACCGTAACCTGCTATTGTATCAACCACTAGGATTTAGTAGCCGAGAAGAGAGACAAACGAAAGGGCATACGAATGCGTTGGATGCCGAAAATTACTCCTCGCTCCGTAATTTGACCTCTATCAATTTTAGTACTCCGGAGGGAAAAGGGGAAGAAAAGGATCAAAAGAAAAAGAAGAAATATAAATGAAACACTGTAGCCACGGAGACTAACCAAACATATTGTGAATCAGCCAATACTAGCAATAATTGGCAGGAGCATTAAGGTCAAGGGATATTGTTTGAATCTGGAGTCAGACGACAGATCTCTGAAATATAGAAAATATTTAACACCATAACGATTGTAAGCAAGAATAAAGAAAATTGAACCTCAACAAGAACATGGCAGAAAAGTCTAGGAATCGCCTACAGAGAGCGAGTGAATTACTGAATGATGATGCCACACCATCAACAAGTACAATGGCCAGGGAAACAACAGGAGAAAGAGACAAGAAAACAATAATCAGTGTACTAAGAGAACTTTAGCAAAGCCGCATTCTTGAAATTAACAAATGGTGGGAGAAAACAACATTAGAGAAATATATTGAATATAAGAGGGTACCAAGAGGACTTCGAATATTAATTATGTCCACGTTGAATGATCTGGACCTGGATCTAATAAAACAGTGGCAGCAAGACACCAATGGATGTTCATTTAAACTTATGAGGACACTGATTATACATGTGGAAAGGAAATTAGATAGAATTACAAGCACAATCCAAGAACTGGAACAAGAATTAACCAAGTTTCCAACATCTGAAGAGAATAAGGAGTTAATTGAGAACATGGAAAGAAAAATAAACAAACATGAAGCAGAGGTAGAAAAAAGAAAAGCAAACAAATTCACCAGAAATAGGATGGATTATGCGAATGGTCGCATTTATACATTTGCCCGAAAGTATGACATGCTGAGGAATAGAGTCGTCATGGACAAATGTGCAGGAACTATGACACCTGATATGGTGGACAGTTCGGATCTCAGCTCAGCCGATGAAGAAGTAATTATAACTCCATTGTATTTACACGGGGAGATGCGACTTGCACATATGATAACGTGACAGAGAGGAAGAGGCAGAGGCACAACGTGGGGAAGAGGACAGCCCAAATTACCACCAGAAGGAGTAGAAGATGGAGCAACACCAAAAAGAGGAAGAGGAAAGCAGAAGTAATCTTGAAAAAGAAAAAAATCCTCCTCAATAACAACTTAGTAATTAACATCTCAAATAAATAATTGAATGAAACCCATCTTAAACTACTCTATAGAGGATTATCTTATTGTCCCAACAAAGATATGGATGTATCAAATGCACGGATTGACCTTAACAAATTCTGTGGAAAAGTCAAACTCAAAAAATATTTCGCAGAAAAAACACCTCGACCAAGTGGTCCACACATTGAGAACAGTGATCTATCTATTATTGCTGAAAAGATTTCCCTGCTTTAAGAACACTTACAGCATTGGAAGAAGGGGAGAGAACTAACATGGGAGATGGTCAACATAGCCTTGTGGTGGATATAGGTCTTTGTAATAGCATGGTGATAGCCACGAATAAAGGAGGAGAAAGTGGACTCAAAAAACAGTCCAGGTTCTGTCCGCAATTGCCACCAGGAAACAAGATTGACTTGTTCCATGAAATTATGGTGGAAGAAATCAATAAAATATATCCACCATGTCAACATCAAAATCTAAGAGGAAAAAGGTTTGGAACTTAACACCGGGAGAATATAAAGCAATGACAGAGCTGAGAAATGATCCAACAATCATTATAAAAGCCTCCGATAAAGGAGGAAATATCGTGGTTCAGAACATGTCTGATTATATAGGAGAAGCAAAAAGACAACTTGAAAACAAAGACCATTATGAGATACTTCAACATGATCCAACTGAAATCTGGATGAATGAATATCATTCAATGTTATTCGACTGGAAGGAAAGGAGCTTAATTGATTTTGACGAATATCTCTACTTAAAAACAGATCACCCCATTAAAGTGACTATTTACTTTCTGCCGAAAGTGCCTAAGGCGATCCACAAGCCACCTGGAAAGCCAATAGTCAGCTCTATAGGATCACTTTTAGAAACAACATCTAGTTTTGTGGATATCTTTCTGATGAACTATGTGACCAGTCTGCCCTCCTATTTAAGAGATACCATGGACTTCTTAAACAAAATCAGTACAATTGTATGGAAAACAAGACTATTAATGGCAATGATTGATGTCTCTTCGTTGTGTACCTCAATAAGGCATGAGGATAGAATATAAGCTGTAAAACAATTCCTAAAACTGCGATCGATCAATCATCTGGAACACACTGCCATGTTAGTAGACATGTTAACCTATTGTTTGCAACATAATGTTTTCCTCTTCCTGGGTGACCTTTATTTGCAGAAACAAGGTACGGCAATGGGGACATCTTTTGCCCCAACCTATGCCAATCTACTAATGGCCGAATGGGAAACAGAGACTCTGGAAAAAGAAAGGAAAAAACATTACAAAATAAAAACTTGGTGTCGTTTCATCGACGATCTTTTCGTCATATGGGATGGGAACCGTGTAGATTTGCAAGCTTTCATTGACTCTCTCGAAGTAAATGACTAAAACCTAAACTTCGCATCTGCAATAAGTGACACCAGTATCATCTTTTTGGATGTGGAAGTATTCGTCAAGAACAACAGGATATGCACCAAAATGCATCGATAACCGACATCTTGTAACAGCATATTACATGCTAACAGTGGGCATCCATCAAATTTGAAATAAGGCATACCCTATGGCGAGATGTTAAGGGTGAAAAGAAATTGCTCGGAAACTAATGATCTAGAGCTTGAAATTGAAGAGATGCGTTGTCATTTCTTTGAGAGAGGGTATCCGTTGGAAGTGATTATGAATGAAAAATCCAGGGTCAAATTGAACAAGCATTTACAATGCAATAGGTCTCGCGTTTACGTGAGTGTGAGCTATTGGCATTGTAAATGAAAATGCCTTTAATTTATGCTTTATTTTTTAAAACATAAATAAAAGGCATTGTAATTTACAATATCAATAGCTCAAACTCGTGTAAATGCAAGACCTATTGCATTGCAAATGCTTGTTTTCTGTGGCAAACCCTATAGTAAATGCGTGGCTGTCGGTCGCCTTTCTGGAATGTGTTAGGAAGACTTATATTTGGAGTGATCTTTCTCAGTCCCTGGAGTGGGCTATAAAGCTGCACACCACAGGCCTCAGCGCGGGCAACACAACTGCACATCGCATAACCGGTTTGGCCTTGGCAAGCTCGTGCATGCGTTATTTCTTTTTTTATTGCAAGCATGTCACAAAACAAAAACGATTTGAAAGAAAAGGTGCTGCTGCCTAAATATGTTGGCCATACCTGTATAAAAAAATTATTAAAAAAGAATGACCAGCTTGTATACTTTAGTAGAACTGTACAGGTGCGTCCTAGCAAGCAGGTGGACATGTAACAGATACATAAACCCTTTTTAGTTTAAATGCACAACTTGGCATAATGTATGCAAAGAAAACGTAGCCTTTGAATGATTGTAACAAGAAGACATAGTATAACATACAAGAAAGATTAATAAAAAAACAGAATGGAAAGTAAAAACTCAAGGGCAAAGTGTTTGTCTATCACCCCTGCACTGAGGTGCACCCCTATATGATCAGACAAAACGCTGGAATTCAGAGTGCAAGAGAAATGGCTGAAATGAGCTTGCTGACCGACCCCTGCCTGCTGTGGTGGGTGGAAGCAAAATGCGAATGCAGATGAACCGACCAGAGTATCTATGTGTATATTTGTAAGTATGTTTGTGTTTTTTAAATCCCATAAGGCTAGCTAATTCAGTCTCTTGGCACAAACAAAACAAAAAGTGCGCTTCTGTTATGATGTGAACTATGGGCCATGGCTAAACCTTTAATTTCAACTAGTCATTTTGAAGCCATAGCCAAGGTTTGAAATAAAAATAATGTTAGAAGGAACACCTCCAATGATAATAAAAGTTGGATCCGATCTTTGGGATTCGATTCCTCAAGCCTCGGGGCCATGTTATTTTGTTGTTGTTAACACTGCTGGAGGCCAACTGACAAGGGGGAATTGTCAGTTTTTGGCGCTCCCAAAAGGTGATGGGGAATGCTGCATTTATTAAATCCGATTTGTACTAGTTCTATCTTTCACCGGGAACATGTCATTTAATAATTAATAACCACACTCTGTATTCTCTCACACTGCAAGCATGTGTTCGTTACCGCATTTTTCGCGTCCTGACCTACTTACAGGGAGAGACAGGGAAGCAGCCGTTTAAGTTAATATAAACCAAGCTGGCGCAGTGCCTCGTGGGTAGTGATCTGCACAACCATGGTTTTGTAACGTTACTAAGGCGGCCTCTGAAGCCAGTACACCGTTGTAACCAACACGTGAGGCGAGGGATGCATGAGAACTCCGAACATTAACGCTCTACAGCCATACCATCAATGAACAGAAATGAGACCCGGTGTACCTTTTCAGACTGGCACTCATTACAGAAAGGTTGCCGTCAATGCCTCCCGTTTCACCATCTCGGTGAGAATCATTTTAGTCGGTATATGAGGAGATACTATCTTTTCGGGTTTTGTCACTCTAGATATCAATCAAAACCCGAAATCCCCAGATTTCTCGACTTGGATGTCGGCCGCATTGCAAAAGCATTAACATACACAAGCTTTGGCAACGCGGCCTCGAAAGTGACGCGAAAGTGAAAGTGATCGCGATTACGATCGCTTGCTACGGAGGAAAGACACATGGCGCTGCGCGCGTGCACGTTCACGTGCACTGAAGCTTTAGGCCACGGCAGCACTTTGAAAAGCCTGTATACAAAATGTCTCGGCCAGATCAGCGCAAGCGCTGGATCAGACGAGACCTAAAAAACGAACTGATATCCTAGTACCTTCAAAAAGGAAACCAGATCTTAAAGAGGATACAATAGACAGCACAACACGTCTAATCATGGACTTTAATAATCAAAGCGGAGACCTTAAAAAAGTGATAAGTAGGAATTGGGAAATTTTACGACTAGATGACACACTGAAAGAGAGCTTAACACCTCATCCCAGTATAACCTATCAAAAAACAGCTTCTTTAAGAGACATCCTAACTCAAAGCCATCTTGAGAAAAGAGAGCCAAAGAAGATCTCATGGCTACATACACCGGGATTCTGGAAGTGTGCAAAATGTTGCGCATGTGAACATGGCTCCAATATAACGAACTATGAACTACAAAATGGCAAAACAGAAATGTGTGGTCTATAGATTAGTGTGTCCTTGTAAAAAATACTATGTGGGTAGCACAATCAACAAACTAAAGATACGTATTTTGCAACATCTACGTGCCATAAAAAATACAGATCCGAACTATCCAATGGCAAAACACTTTCACGAATACCATCAAAGTGATAGTAGTCAACTGAAATACTCTGGAATCAGAATTGTGAAACCTGCAGAGAGAAGTGGTGACCGAACCCTAAAATTGCGTAAAATGGAATCTAGATTGATACTAGCGATGGGTACGGAATATCCACATGCACACAATCTGGATGCAGAATTATTTGTACATTTGTAATTATTAGAAAGTCGAGAAAAACTGCATCTGATCTGTTTTGGATTTTAATATGAAATTATTCCCTTCTGCTGGATGAATTTTCTTGTAAATATACATCAACAAATTTCCTTGTCTAACCTGGACATTGGACTTGATAGATTAAGAAATGGATTATTAAGATCATGTAGAAATTACATTAAGAGCAAGGTGTAGCATGAATTTAATGAACCATACCCTTATGTAAAGAATCATTGAATGTATACTCCCAGTATTTTTTAAATGAAATTGTGCAATAACTAGTACATAGATATTAAGCAATGTTAATGTTATGTTATGTTATGTTAATTTAATTTATATAGCGCGGCTGCTACCCGGAGGTGTCCTGGCGCTTTGTCAATACAGAATCCGTGAGGGAACAACAATGGAGCGCTAGAGAGTAAAAAGCCAGGTTTTGAGGGCCTTCCGGAACATAAGATGATTATCAATCGATCTTAAGCGAAGGGGTAAATCATTCCAAAGTTTGGGGGCTGCAAAGGTGAAGCGCTTGCCGCCCCAAGTAGCCTTACGAATGAAGGGGACCGTAGCCAATTTGGCTTCAGAAGAGCGTAAAGATCTAGCAGGGGAATACCAAGTGATGTTTTGTTGAAGGTGTTGTGGGCCCAGTTTATATAGAGCTCTGTGGACTATGCACAGAGATTTAAATTGAATTCTGCGCCTGACCGGGAGCCAATGAAGCTCTTTGATTTTATCCTTAATGGGCGCAAATGTGGGAGTCTGGGTCAGGAGTCTTGCTGCTGTATTCTGGATTTTTAAGTTCCCAACACATGGATCTGGGCATGTACTTTACAAAGAAGAGGATGCATTATTCATTATGATAACCAGATAAAATGTAGGAACTGATTAAGATCTAAATGAATGTTGTAAATTTGAGTATTGGGAGAAATTTGGATATACAGTAAGAACTTCAAGCTTAGGGTAACTGTTGGAAGTACGATATTAGAGTTATTACTAATTCAGGTATTGTGCATTGAACTGTGAATATTGGGACAAGTAAAATGTCTTCCATCTAAAATTGCTCCATATAAGAGAGGGAAATGTCAAAATGCACTGTTTTTTTGAAGGTACTTTACAATAACTGAAGTTGACAGAGTTGCATGATTGACACACCGAAAATAACTAAAGTGAAGCCTTGGGAAAAAGGATGTCAAATAACGGCAAGATTGGAAGTTTTTAAGAAATTGTAATTTTTGTAACTTTTTTACACTTTTTTTCACTAGTACCGTGATTAATTATAAGTTGGATGCATATTATAAGAATGTAAAAATGTAAAAATGGCGATTCAAATATTTCAGGTGAATATTCACAGTGAAAGAGGACAAATGGCGACAGACTTGTACCATGTTACTATGTTGAGGTTAACAGTCTAGTGTTTTAACAAAAGTAAACACAAACAAGGGTAATAGCACAAGGCACTTTAAATATTGTCTAGACGTTGGGGACTCTATGGTCCAGTAGGAGGCTAATGGTAGCAGAAACGCCTAGGCCATCCTAATTCTTGCACAATTGCACAATGGTGTTTAAATAAATGAAATTCGAAACTCACCCTGTTGTGGTGCCGTGACTTTCGCCGTGAAAACGAAGGAGGCGAGGGAATACAAGAATATGTAGATATATATATATATATATATATATATATATATATATATATATATATATATATATATATATATATATATATATATATATATATATTGTCCCTTTACTGCTCTACACATCCCTCTCCCCTGTTACATGCCATACCCTGACCTGTTTTCATCTAAAAACTCCACTCTTTCTCATTGGATTTCCACCGATTTCCTTTAACCTGCCTACACTAGGCACTGCTTGCTCTCTATGCCATCTTCAATTATTTCTTTCCTGGTATGCCTCCTCTCCCAATCTCGCCCTCCTCACACTTACCCCAAAATCTCTCTTTCCTCCTGCCTCCAGTGACAACTTGTGATATACACCCTCAAAATCCTGCCCTGCCCAGTATGCATCCAATGTAGCCCCACACCTTGTACCAGGGTGGGTGGTGGACTCTGAATTGATTGAAACAATCCCCTCATGCATGATCAGTAGGTGCAATGATGCAGGGCTCAACAGCCATCAACGTCTCCTGCTTAGTGCCCTTCCCTGGCCACTCCAAAGACACTTCGGAGAGCGCTGGTACCCTTCACCTCCACACAGGGCCAGCCTTTGGAGAGGGGCAACTCCTCAGGATTAATGTTTGTGAAAAAGCCTACTTTATTGGAGACCAACAGAGCTCACAGTCATTTCTTCTTGCTTCTCCTCCATCATCAATCATCTTCCCACATGTGTATCTTCTCCTAACCATCTCTCCCCTTTCCTTATTCCGAGCTCTCTTTCCATCTGAGGTGATCTTCTTTCCACGCTTACTGAGTTCCTCTCTTCCCCGCCAGTCCTTTAGCAACTCCATCACCTTTATGATGCAAATCATGTTTACAAACAGTGGTAGGAGTGTCTCATATTGTCAAAACAACGTCTGCCATTAGTAACCAATAGCCACATGGTTGACAAAACTAATGCCCTGTGCCTTGAAGTGTCTGACCCACAACATGATGACAAATGTCACCTTCTTGTTGGTCAGCTTACCAGCCCACAGTTCCATCGTCAGGATCACTTGAAAAAATCCAGGAAGGCAAAGCTGTGATTGTCTTCCAGTCGTTTCGCACCCTCTTGGCGCTTCATTATCCATTCCAGTAAAGTCCAAGGTGACTTGCTCCTAATTCATCATAAAAGATTTCCATAGCCCATGTGTGAGGGTCCGTGTCCATCCACATTGTCACTCCATTAAATTCATCATGGCCAATGCCCTGTGCATGCAGAATACGCTTCATGGTGTCACTACCTGGCAAGCAAAGTTTAAACACCCCAATATTTGTAGTTTCCTTAGTTCACGTTTTCCTACACAGCACCTTTATCAGCATTAAGGTCCATGGCGCCAGCTTGATGGGAGTACATGTAGCTTCCTCAATTCGTATATTTTCTTACACAGCATTTCTATCAGCAATGATCTCTGTCTCCAGTTTAAGGCCAGTCCTAATACCATTGCCGCAGGACGATGCTCTTTGCCCACAAATGTGCGCTCCATTACTGCCCGTCACTCTTGTCCAGTGTCAATGGAACCCCCAGTTCCCGGGCCACTTGTTCCATTGTTCTCATAAAGGGAGCACATTCAGGCTGACCTCCTGTCCAACCTACAAAGAGGAAATTATTGAGGTGGTGCTGCACAAGCTCATTCCTTGCCACTGTCCTCACCACCCAGTCCAGGAAGGAGCTGACTGCTTCAAGTAGAAAGAAAACCATGGGGATGATTTTGTCAATTAAATGTTGTTCCTCAAAAAGAGGAGAAAAATTGTCTAGGTGCACAGGTAGCAAATGGAATGCTGACTGTATGGCAGTTTTTCCTATTTCTGCTACTATCCCACATCACCTGATTAAGCCAATTGCATCATTGATGCCAGAGTAGCACACTGCACATTCTTCAATAAGAATTATATACTGACCAATTATCCCCAAGACCTAGGTAAGTGGTGAATCTGTCTGTATTCACCTTTTGCCTTGTAACGCACAATCCCTGAAGCGTACATCCTCAATTTTGAAATGGGAACATCATCTAAGGGGCCCGCCATTCTACCTGAAGGGACCCTCTTCATCACAATGTTATGCCCTCTTCTTCTAAGACCTTTGCAAACTTTAAATTGTCATCCCAGCGTTGTAGATGGAATCTGAAAATCTACTTGAAACAGGCCTTGAACGTCTGAGCAGTCACCCTGTCTAGGTATCATTTCAACCACAGCTTCAAGATCTACAGCCTAACAGGATCACTAGCCTTCTTCCATGTGCCCCTTTGTTACCACCCCTGTAGCTGTTGTCAATTCCCTGGCTTGTGAAACTACGCCCTTAGAGCATTCATTTTGAAACCTTCATGAGCACCATAAACAATATCCCCTTTTAAAATTACACAATGCCCCATTGGATCTGCTCCTGGTCTCGGGTCCCACTCCTCCCTGGAGGAAAAGATTTTGAAAGGGTAACTGACTGTACAGTAGCTTGCTTGTAGTGTGTATACCATTGACTTACTGCAGCCATTGCTCTTTGTCTACCTTTCCCACGACCACTTGAGACCAGGTCATGCCCCAAAATCTATGTGCTCCATCCTGATAACATCCATACATATAAATAGTGCTATGCTGCTCTCTGGGTACTTTTCACAGAAAATGTTAGTATAAATCACGAACTTCATGAGTAAATACTGGTTGGGACCCTCTTCATTTAGCCAGCTCCCTCTCCTCTACTTTAGGCTCTTCTTTGATATGCTTCTCCCTATGCAAAATCCTAAAGATTCCAATACATTTGCCAGACCAGATCTTTACTTTGGTGCTATCTAAAAGATTACGCCCCCCCAAGAAGTGGTTGTTCCCATGTAGGGCAATTGTAGACCCCATTTCTTCTGCCTGCTGCTTAGCTCTGCTGTGCACCCTAATCTGGGCCTCCCATGCTATCAATCCCACATTGCCCATTTCATCTGTAGAGCTGTTCTTCCCTGGCTGCTCTTCCTTCACTCTCCCTCCTCCACTTCTGTGATCTATCCTCCCCATCTGGATCACTGATGTCTGATCCTTGACCTGTGTTGCTCTCTATTGCTTGTTCCTTTGTCTGTCAGAAAATTGCCCAAGCACCTCTGCCATTTTATATGAAACATTTCAGACTGACTATCCACCCTGTCTCTCTCTTCACCATCTTCCCCGCCACATCTGTCCCAGCCTCCATCTCTTTCATCCACTCCTTCACTCTCTCATGTACACTACCAGTCCCCTCTATACTCACCATTAGAATCCATAACCTGGGATTGTAGGGACTCAAGCGACCTTGGTCTTTTGTCACTAATGCCTGCATGTAAGGCACGTTCCCTCTTGATAACTGCCTATTCTCTCTACTTTGCTGTCCTCTGTCCAACACAGGCTGTAGTGCAGTGTCCATCTTTCGTCTCACAATAATATCAATGTCACTCACCCTCTGTCCCCTCGTCACTACTACCACTGATGCCAACTATGTGCAATTCCTCCCACTTGTTGCTCCTACAGCTGCAGCTCTCAGCTGTGCTCTCCTCATCTGACAATGAGCCCGTCAGCAGCCCTTGAATTTCCTTTCCTCACTGATCTTTTTGTCAGCGTCCATTGCTCCCCTGCTTCGCAACTCCACCTGGTAGTTGTTGCCCCTCTGCACTCTGGGTCTTGAGTCCGAGTCCCTCCTCCACCCACAGGATCTCGCTTGCTGGTGGTCCAGCGGTGAGTCTATCTCTGCTTTCATGTTCATAGTCATCTCTTGTTCTGCTTTTCTAGCCTTTTTAATTTTTAATATTTGTTTCTGTAGTTCTCTTTTGCCCCTTATTCTGTGTCTCTTTTCATCCTGTCCTTGCCATTTGCCCTGTGCCTGCAGCCCCGCCCCTTCCATCAACGGTTTCCACCTCCCAGCTGACCGGCCCCTCCCACCTCCCACCTCCCTACCACTACTTAATGGCGGCCGCACCAAAGGCAAGCCAGTCTGTACCCGTTTGCGCCTGGACCACACCCAATGCCACAGGCCTTGTCCCTAAGCCTTTCATCGGTTCAAAACCAGCATTCTCGATGCCCTCAACACAGGATGAACCCCCGCCTGGCACCTCGCATTGCCGAATGATACTCAAGGCCTGTTCACCTGCCGCAACTGCACCCTTTCTTGCCTCCACATACCAAACCCACCAACCGCATGGCCCCCAAGAACCAGACTCGACTACCTCATGTGCATCCGACTCAAAACACACTCCCTCAACAAACACGCTGTGGAGATCTGGGACCTGCTCGACTACATCTCCCCAACTTCACCTTCTTCATGGAAACCTGGATGAACCCCACGTCCACTTCTCCTTCACCAAACCCACCGAACACTACCGCACCCCCAGCAACCTGCGCAAAATCATGAACAAGGTCTTCGAAGACCAACTTGCCACCTCCCTCCTCAAAACCCCACCGCGGACCTCCATTGATGACGATGCCTCAGCATGCAACCTCCACCTATGGATCTCCGACTGCACAAACACACTGGCCATCCTCAGGAAACCCCCCGGCAAGCAGATCCCCAAGAAAGTCAGTTGGTTCTCCCCGTCCTCCAAGAGTACAGGAGCAGCTGCAGACCGCTCAAGAGAAGATGGAGGAGCAGCAAGACCATGGCAGACCATGCAACCTTCAAAACTGCCGTCACCACACACCACCACCTCATCAGAACCACAAAAAAACTGCCATATTGGAAACATCTAGGATAGCAAAACCTGCAACCACTGCACCCAAACGCTCCAGATCCCAGCCGACCCTGCCCAACTGAACCACCCTTTCCACTGACGACACCCTAAGGATCATGAAAACTATCCACTCTCGAGCCCCCTCGTGCCCCTACCCTCACCACATTTTCAACTGAGCCGGCGCCACCATAACCCTTAAAGTCTACCACACCATCAACTGATCCATTGAGTCTGCCACCTTCCCTGAACACTGAAAACACGCAGAGATCCACCTCCCGCTGAAAAATCCCTCTGTCGACCCAACGAACCTCAAGAATTACATACGCATCTCTCTGCTCCCCTTCCCAGCCAAAGTAATCGAGAAGGCCATCAACGCCCAACTCACCAAATTCATCAAAACAAACCACATCCTGGACCCCTCCCAAACAGGCTTCAAAAGCAACTACAGCACCAAGACTGCACTCCTCGCCGCAACAGACTAAATCCACACTCTCCTTGACTGAAGTGAAGCTGCTCCCCTTATCCTCCTGGACCTCTCTGCTGCCTTGGACACTGTCTCCCACCACACCCTCTGCACAAGACTCCATGACGCCGGCATCCACGACAAAGCCTTAGAGTGGATCTTCTCCTTCTTCACTTCCCAGAGAGACAAGCTCCCACCGTTCTCCTCAGAACCTAAGGCGAACAGCTGCAGAGTTCCTCAGGGTTCCTGTCTGAGTCCCACCCTCCTTAACATCTACATGGCCCTGCTTGCAGCCATCTTTAGAAACCGCAGACTCAACATCATCTCCTATGCCACTGACATCCAGCTGATTCTCTCCCTCACTGACAAACCTACAGCTGCTAAGAACAACTTTTGCAACGGGATGAAGCAGTCACCACCTAGATGAAGGACTGCTGCCTCAACATCAACTCCAACAAAATTAATGACCTCATCCTGGGCACCACTCGCTCCGCCTGGGATGACTCCTGGAGGCCCACAGCTCTCAGACCCCACATCCACCGACCATGCACAAAACCTCGGCATCATCCTCGACTCCTCGCTCTAAATGACCCACCAAATGTACGCCATCTCATCCTGCTGCTTCCACATGCTCTGCCTGCTTTGGAAGATTTTCAGGTGGATCCCCGCTGAGTTTAGGAGAACGGTCACCCAGGTGCTTGCCAGCAGCAAGCTTGGCACTCCACGCCAGCACCACCCAAAAACTCCAAAAGAAATTGCAATGCATCCAGAACGCCTCTGCCAGACTTATACTGGACATCCCCCACTGCATCCACATCTCCGGTCGCCTGAGAGACCTTCACTGGCTCCCGATCAACAAAAGAATCACCTTCAACCTCTTCAAGCACACCTACAAAACCCTCGACAACACCGGACCTGCATACCTCAACCACTCCTTCAAGGAACAGAATGCCAAAAAAGACAGCCTGGTAAAATCTCTTTTTTCTAAAGAAAGTCTTCCAGAAAGTGACTGCAGAACTTCAGTGTAAGCCTTCTTACTCTGCATCTGGATGGCTCCCCATGCTAGCCCACCATCTTCAAAACTAGCTGCATCATTTACAAATCCATCACAGCCAACACCCTTACTTAACTTGCAGACAAGCTCACCATAGCTGGTGGTTCTCAGCAGCCAGGACACCATCAGACATTAGACTAAGAAATGTTAAAAACAAAAAACAAGACAAAACTCTTTTTCTATCTATGCACCGAGGATCTGGAATAACATTCCTGTATCCATCAGGACTGCCCCAACACTGCTCCAATTCAAGAAAAAGTTGAGAATGCACATTGTTAAAGAACAATCCATCACAATGCATTAACCGTCCATAACTCTGCTTCCTACCCTGTTACCCGCTCACTTTAAGCTTGCATTTAATCATGTACAGCACTTTGCTGCCTTTTGGCTAGGTTCACTATAGAAATAGCATACACACACACACATATATATATATGTGTATATATAAATATATATATATATATATATTTTTTTATGTATATTATCTACTGGCGGTCGTCAGTAGATTGTTATAGTTAGACCGTGTTTCCATAGGAAATCCCCAACATTCTATTTGGAATAACTTTGGCGCCGGTTGACGAATCCTCGCCAAATTTTCTAAATAGGTGGGGCGCTCTGCTCCGCTCCTACCCTGAAAGTCTCGGGGGGATTCCTCAAGCGGGGGCTGAGAAAAAAGGGGGGTCCAAAAACGCGTTTTCCCCATGCAATTTTCCATAGGGACCTTTAGTCCAAGGTACAGCCCAAACGGCTGAACAGAATTACTTGAAATTTGGCAGAGAGGTAGTCCTCAGCTCAGGGATGTGCCTTTTGCATATATGGAGTCAATCTGTTCAGTAGTTCCTGAGAAAATTTCAGTTAAAAGCACATACATATCTATAGCCGCGCACCGTGCGCGCACCGTGCGAGCACCGTGCGATCACCCTAACGTGCGCGAGCGTAATTCTGATTGGTGGTTACATGTTAGTCAACGTTCGAATCGGTTGAAATCAGGAAGTGTCGGCCGCCATTTTGTTTGTTTTCAGTTCGAGAGTGAAAAAGGAAGGTGGCGAACGTGAAAAGGGGGCAGGGTGGAGAGTTCCTGACCCCCTAGCCTTTGTCAGAGGGTCCCTGAAGGACCCCGAAGGCAGAAAAAAACATTTTAAATTTTTTTTTTTAAAAATCGCGGGGTGAGCGCACTGTGCGCGCACGGTGAAACCCCCCCCACAAAAAAAAAATATATATTTTTTTTTAATATGTGTTTTTTTAAAATAAATATAGATTAAAAAAATAATACATACATTACTTAGCATTTAAAAAACCATACAAATTCACTTAAAAAACCATAGGTTTCACACATGTTATAGTTAGGTGGATATTTCACTCGTAAAAAACCAATGAAATTCCCCCGTTATAGTTAGTTCAGATAACTATAACTCGCGCGGCCGCCACTCTTTCACAAGGATGATGTCATCCGTGATGTCGTGAGTGATGCCACTGACCATGTCATGAGTGATGTAATATGTGACGTCATCAGCAGTGGATTGCGGTCGCGCGAGTTATAGTTATCTGAACTAACTATAACGGGGGAATTTCATTGGTTTTTTATGAGTGAAATATCCACCTAACTATAACATGTGTGAAACCTATGGTTTTTTAAGTGAATTTGCAAGGTTTTTTAAATGCTAATTCCTAACTATAACGTGTGTGAAACCTATGGTTTTTTCAGTGATATATATATATATTCACTGAAAAAACCATAGGTTTCAGGCACGTTATAGTTAGGAATTAGCATTTAAAAAACCTTAGAAATTCACTGAAGAAACCATAGGTTTCAGGGGCGTTATAGTTAGCTGGACTTTTCACTCGTATAAAACCATTGAAATTCCCCCGTTATAGTTAGTTCAGCTAACTATAACTCGCGCGCCCGCAATGCACTGTTGATGACGTCATATATTACATCACTCATGACATGGTCCGTGACATCACTCATGACATCACAGATGACATCTCAAATGACATCACTGATGACATCACTGATGACATCATCCAGTGAATGTGTGCTTTTCTGAAAATTACATATGTTTTATATATGTATATCTCAAGGTCGATGGAAGAATAAATGGGTATATAAGTGTCTAAATGGATGGTTTGTTTTTGAAAAATTGATTGTATAACTGACTGATTAAGTGTATCTTAGTGAATACATGGCTTAGTGAGTAATGTTTAAATATGTAAATATCTGTATCAGTCTCTCACTTTGTGTATAAGTAGCTGCATGGGTTGGTGAGTAGCTACATGAGTGTCTACATAGGTTATTAGTTGGTTTTTTGAGTATCAGTTTGAGTGTCTGAGTGTCTGTATGGTTCGGTGGGGGGTATTACATAGTGCATAGTTGCATGAATGAGTGACTCACTGTTTGTATGTGTTGAAGACAGCATGTGTGCAGGACTGTATGGGTGGATGAGTGTGTGCATGGGTGTGTTAGTGAGTGAATGACTGTCTCAATAGTGTCTTTATGAGTAACTACATATGTTTTAAACTAGTATATGTGACTATTGGTGTATATAAGTGAGTATATGTGAGAGTGAGACATTGAAAGAGTTCCTGTATGAATAAGTATGTGTTTCTATAAGTGATTGTTTAAAAGACTAAGTATGTGTAAGTTTCTGTAGGAGTAAGTGTGTTGTTGTGTATATAACTGTATATGCAAGTAAATGGATGTTTGATTCTTTATTAGCATGAGTGACTATGTGTGTGAGTAACTCTATGGATGAGTGGCGTTGTGTAACAGGATGTATAGGTGTATGAGTACATATGATGAGTGAGTACATGTATGAGTGACTGTATAGGACTGTTGGTGAATGAGTGGATGTGTATGTGGATCTTAGAAATACTGAATAGGTTCTTGTAACTGATATTGGTATGTTCATTGTTTTGAAAATTTTAGTTTCTATTTTTGAATGTGTGTATCAAAGGTTATATTAGGGGGAGAGGAGGTCTGCCACTCTATCACAAGGATGATGTCATCAGTGATGTCATTTGAGATATCAGCAGTGATGTCATGAGTGATGTCACTGACCATGTCATGAGTGATGTAATATGTGACGTCATCAGCAGTGCATTGCGGGCGCGCGAGTTATAGTTAGCTGAACTAACTATAAGGGGGAATTTCAATGGTTTTATACAAGTGAAAAGTCCAGCTAACTATAACGCCCCTGAAACCTATGGTTTCTTCAGTGAATTTCTAAGGTTTTTTAAATGCTAATTCCTAACTATAACGTGCCTGAAACCTATGGTTTTTTCAGTGAATTTCAAAGGTTTTTTAAATGCTAATTTCTAACTATGCCTACAGAGATAGGACATGTGAAGAAAGAAAAAAAAACGCACAGAAAGAAAAAAAAGAAATGCAGAAAGAAGCAACAGAAGTCCTCAAAGATGAAGAAAAGTGCAGGAAGAAGGATAACGTGCAGAAAGAACAAACAGAAGAGCAGAAAGAAGCCTTGTTGCAAAATCATCCTGTACCCTCAACTTTTTCAGACGGATACTGGTGGTAACTGAGTCTGACTAACCAGTCCTAGAGCCAGTGCTATGTTAAACGACACTCAGAATACAGTGAAAACACCTACATACACTAGGGAACACTATGTGTTGGGGTCCCCCTGTGATCAGCATGACCTCCTCTGTAAGCCCCTAGTATATAATAGGGCAGGGGATTAAAACTACCTCTTAAAACGTGCCACAGGGCGTGTTTGCACACGTCACCTCAGGCTCCGTCCCCTCACTTCCCCACTGTGTAACCACGCCCTGTGGCCGTTTTAAGTTGGGAGATTAAGCCCCCTTGAATCCTAAGGGTCCCTAGGTTCCAACTAGACCACTAGGTACCTCCAGTAAGCGCCACAGAGCTGCGTTGCAGAGAGATGTAAAAAGGGGCACGGCATAGACCACCTCTCTGCAACGCAGCACAGTGGCACTTACTGGACGCACCTGGTGGGCAAGTTGGCCCCCAGGGCCTGCACCCTAATTTTTTTTGTTGAAAAAAATTAATTTGGCCCTCCCAAGGCCTTAATCGGCCCCGTGGACCCCAATCCCCGGGTCATGGCCTTTTTAAAAAAAATTCTTTAGGAGGGGGCTGCATTGCCCCCCTCCTCAGGCCACTTATGGCCCCGGGGACCCCATCCCACGGGGCCGGCCTTTGCTTTTTGTTATTTAAAAAAAATATATATTTATAGAAACACTTAAGACATGCTGGACAAACCGTATGTACCTATCACCATGACGATTTGCGTGATATTCATTAAAAGGCGACTATGCATAGAATGAATCCACATGGAATGTATTTACACCGCTAGTGAAGCTCTGACGTGTCTGATGCCCTACCGTGCCTAATCCCGGCGCCCCCTCCGGTGGGTACTCACCAAGTAGACACCCTTGTTGTTTATTTATACAAACATGGGTAGCTATTGACGAGCACATTTAATATACACGCACACCGAGCCATTCAAAGGGGATTCGACACAAATTCGACCAAGCTATGCAAGAAACCCCCCTCACGGTTAATAAAATACACATCCACCGCCGGATGTGTAATACTTTTTATTTTACTCTCTGGAAAGGAGACGAACCTCACTTGAGAGTCACAGCGTGCTCCGGGCTGAGCCCAATGCTGTGTTTCACCCACCAGTGCCCGCCGAGTGCCTCACAACTCTGTGTTGTATTCCACCAGCTAGTGCGTATGCTATGACACTCTCTAGCCCATGTGCACTGTAACACCACCCCGTGAATATGTCATGCCACACTTGCCTTCGCACGGGTTATATTGCCCCATCTAACGTGCCTTCCTCGATGCCTATGTTATAGCGCACAGCGCTATGCCATACATATTACAATCTGGGATCCATATCTTTGTCACAGTGCATATGCAACGTTACACTCCCCAGCACATATTTTATATTACAACTTTAGAGACTAGTTAGGTTACACAACACTGCCCTGTGCATATTACACTCCAAGGCGCATATCGCATAGCACGCGCTAGTGCCTGTGCTATCTCGCGCTCTCCAATGAATCTGTCATTGCGCACAATGTATTGCATATTATATTTCATGCCCCGGTTCATCTTATATCACACTTTTTGGAGCCTAGTTTATACCATATACTATATCTAGTTTTCATTTTCAATCGTGCTCTCAGGACTATGTTCTATATAACACTGCGTCCACCTACCCTTTTCACGGGCATTACATTTTGCGATGGGGGTGGAGGGTCAGGGGGTGTTTCTGCCAAGTGAGCCCTGAGTCACAGTCACAAACGTCCTCTTCTTCCTGAATAAAAGCGAGATTATGCTGCATACTTGTTCATATTTTAAGTAGTTCGCACAGACACACATTTTAAAAACAATAAAGTTCCTAATACCCACCTTCTCTGAACCGTTAGCTTGCTGCCCCATCCACCTCCTCCCTATCCTCTGTTGTCTGAATCCATGGACTAGCCTCCTCCCTCCTGCCATGCATGGTCTGATGTGCTGCCACTGCCCTCTATTTAGCATGATGTACCAGTCCACTCCTCCTGCCCTCCATTGCCCAATTCTATGGTCCATCATTGACCTCCTGCTTATCCTCTGTGCTTAGCTTGCTGCCCCTATTCTCCTTCCCCCTGCCCTCCGATGTCTTTGTGCATGCCCCTGCTCCATCCTTTTTGCCCACCATGTTCCATGGACCTGCCACTTCTATCTACTCTGAGTGTTCTGTTGAGCTGCCACTCCCCTCCCACCTACCTAGCATTGTCAGATGACTGTAACCTGTCCCTGTCACCTCCAGCCTGCCTGTCCACATGCCATGCCCCTATCCCCTTCCTACTGTCCTCCATGGTCCATTTTACTGCCACACCCTTCTGCCCTCCCTGGTCTGTTGTGCTGCAACTGCTTCTCCTGCCTACCCCGCGTGGTCTGTTGTGAGGCCCCAGCTGCCCCTTACCCCCTACCATCTTCCCTCCATGGTCTGTGTGTATGCCATCATAGTCTCATTGTTGCTCTCCATGGTGTGTCTTGTTTCTAGTGCCCATCCTGCCTGACCTCCATTATCATCTTGCTGCTCCTGCCCTGCCCCCTTGCCCGCAGCCCTCTGTTTCCATGTGCAGACCCCTATTCCCTCCCTCCTGGCTTGTCTGTTCCATTGTAATGCCCCTGATCCGTCCCTCCTGCCCTTTATGGTCAGTTATGCTGCAGCTTTCTCTCCTGTCTGTCCATTATGGTTAGCTAGCTACCATTGCCTCTTTCCCCTCTGTTCTCTGTTGTACATGTGCATGGTCCTGTCCCCTCCCTATTGCTTTCTATGGATTGTTGTGCTGCACTCCCGTCCCGCATGCGCTGTGTGGTGTATTGTGCTGCTGAAAACCCTGATCCCTGCCCTGTAGGGTCAGTTTGGTGAACCTCTCCATGTCCCTCCTGTCCTCTGTTATCCGAGTCCATGTCCCTACCCCAATTCCTCCTGCCTACCATGATCCAATGTACCAAACTTGCTAACATTTTGAACTTGGTGAGAGGGAGATTTTGAAAACAAACTGGGGTATTGATTTTCCCCTTTGAGTTACATTGAAAAAGAGGTGATTGTAGACAGGAGACAGATCAAATAAAGCCCATTTGAGCTTAAAAACATTGGACGTTTCCTGGCTGAAATGGGTCTGTTGGCATGCATGGTTGTTCTACCACTGCCTCTTCCTTCTGCCCACAATGGTCTATTATATTGCCACAGCCTCTCTTGCTAGTCCTGTATTGTTGGTTTGTTGCCCCTGTCCCCCTTTCCACTGCCCTCCATAGTCTGTTGTGCTGCCACTGCCCTTCCTGCCTACCCAGTGTGGTAAAATTGTTGCCTCTGCACTCTCCTACCTGCCTTCAATTTTCAGAGTCCGTGCCCCTGGCCTCTGCCCCTCAACAGTATCCCAATGAACAACTAGATTGCTAACATTCTATATTTATTACAAAAGTGTGGAACGCCTGACGTCATCTTGATGTAATCAAAACTGTAATACCTAGAGTATTTCCTTTAGAAATTACATATATGAGAGGGTCTTATTTGCATCAGAATTATTGTTAGTGCTCTAAAAAACTAAAATGAGGACATATTTTCTGAGTTTTCAAATAGCGACAAAGAACTTTTAAATTGTTTGTAATCTTTATGTTTTTTTATCCAGTTGACCACTTGATTAAATGTTGCACCTAGGGGAGAGGATGTGGTGTTACTTCCAGAGCTGCAGACTTTGCAACTGGGGAACCAGGTTGGAGTTTCTGCTTCAGCTCAACATTCTGTGATTCTGGTCAATCACTTAATCTCCCCATGTCTACAACCAAAATGAATTTGATCTTGTGTGATGTAACCAATGCTCATGTAAAGCACTCCAATACCTGACAAGTCTGCACTATATAAAACTGCAAATACACAAAAAATAAGTATTTTGCACACTTCTGTCATTGGGCTACATGTGGGCTACATCTGGGTGATATTTGTGCTGCATTTGGGCTCCTTTGTCTCTGGTGGCCATCTTGGGAGATTTATTTGTTGTGAAGTTTCCTAATTTCCTCATTTACTGCAGTTTCCTCAGTTGGAAATGCTTTCAGTTTTTTACTTTGATTCCATCAAGAAGGTATTCAGATATGTCACACATTTGCCATAAATGAATGTTAGCACTCTAGTTGCTCATTAGATCACTGTAGTAAAGCTACTGCTCACCACGGAAGTCTGCTGCTGGTATTAAAAGTGCATGTTTCAGTCTGCATATCAGAATTTTTTAATGAAATACAAGAGGATTTGAGAAGTCACTGAAAATGTGCCCTAATTTTTCTTTCTGCAGCACTAATCATACTTTCTATGGCAAAATGAACCCCCTCATTTTGTTCCTTTTTAAATTAAATGTTTTAAGAGTTACCACTTTATTCCAACCAAGATGGCTTCAGGTGTGCCATACGTTTGTCATAAGTAGGACTGTTAGCGCTCTAGTTGTTCTTTAGAACACTCTGGGAAGCTGCAGTAGAACACAAAGGAATCAACTGACAGTCTCTGCCCTTGTTGGATGTACATGTTTTACTGAGAATGTCAGACTTCATTCTCACATGACTGAGAAAGATAATGTGAATTTACAGAAAATATGCTCTCAGTTTAGCTTATAGATCATCTTCCAAACCTCTGTGGGAAAAGCATGAGAAAATAGTTTTCTCTCAAACAGGATTCATGATATCACAGCAGAAGGCTTTTTCACATGGTAAAATCACCTTAGCACACACCACAATTCCTAAAATGAGTATGGTACCATCAACAAATGATTTATAATGTAACTAAAGTCTTAAAACCTTCTATTAACTGCAATGACTTTTAATGAGGTGCTATCATGTATATTGGTCCCAAGATGGCTGCCAACACTTCTTGGATGAAGTGCTGACAGCCAATCAGATCTCACGATGAGATGTGTGGTTAGGCTCCGCCCAGATATATATGTGATTTTACTTGTGATTTTCTCAGGAACTACTGAACGGATTTACACCATTTAAGCAAAAGGCACCAGTCTGAACTGAGGACTACCTCTTTGCCAAATTTCAAGTAATCCTGTTCAGCCGTTCGGGCTGTACCTTCGACTAAAGGTCCTATGGGAAAATGCATGGGGAAAACGCTTTTTAGGACCCCCCTTTTTTCTCAGCCCCCGCTTGACGAATCACCCCGCGACTTTCAGGGTAGGAGCTGAGCGGAGCGCCCCATTCGTTTTGAAAAATTCACGAAGATAAGTAAACCGGCGCCACAGTTATTCAAAATAGAATTTTCAGATTTCCTATGGGAACTCGGTCCTAACTATAACTATCTACTGGCGACCGCCAGTAGATAAAATATATATATATATTTATTCTTTCCGTGTTGGTTCCTCTAAGTGGATTGCGCTCTCCATTAACAGGCAGTGCATAACTCCTACGGACAAACAATGCCTGTTTCAAATTTCCAATCTGTGCGACAGCACATAAAAAACAAGTGCACTCCCAGGAAGTTGGCTTTACAGAGTTTACTTCCAGCACAAACAAATACATTAAGCATCCATTCATGGTTAGATTTAGCACCCTGGTTCATTCCTCAACCCTCCCATCCTCAGGCTGGCCATCTTCCAGTGCCATCCAGTGTCTCCGCACCTTGAGAAATTTACTGTGGCATCCTCGCGCAATATAAATCTGTTCCTTCCCTCTCATGCACTAGTCCGTGTTTGGCCTCCCACCATTAGGGCGGTCGTGTACCACCATTTTTGTATAACATCTCGCCTGGCTATCATTAGGGCCTCATTACAGAATAGGTGTACAAATTAATCCAGAGTTTCGTCCCCTCAAATACCAAGCATCACCAGTCTGAAATTCAGTTCAAGTAGTGTCGCCAGGGCCTGAGATATCCTGTATTGGACCACCTTTCAAAATGGAAGGATCTGTGTGTATGAATGTACCCCATCGTGTGCACCCCTCAAGGCGGCAATCCATTGCAATTCAACAAATGGCAAACAGTCTATCCCAAATCAATCTGGGTCCCAGAGATCAATGGACTTTACTGTGAAGCTTCCTCCTTTCCAGGAATGTACAGTGTTATGGGCAGTGGTGGGTTATGTGCCAAAATTAGCCCATTTTGTCCCTCTACAAAACTTCCCACTGCAGTTGAATTAGCAATTTTTTTCTGTTGAAGGTAGTTCTAACCCATGGGCTACCTGAAGTCATCATAACAGAGGTTCACAATTCATGTCCAAATTCTAGAACTTGGTACCAATCCTTATAAGTTCACCAGTTATTATCCACAGATTGTTGGTCAGACAGAAAGACTGAATCAGACCATTGAGCAATACCTTTGATGTTTCATTTCAGAACAAGAGCATGAATGGGTTTCCTGGATACAAGATAGATGAATTTGCACATATTGACGCTTTCTACAGCTTTTTATGTTTCTCTCATTTCTTTTGCACATATGGTGATCGTACTCCAATGCTTCTACATTTCCTTCAGTAAAGTCATTATAACAGTCCATTTTAACTCTACATAAAAGATCAGTTTGCAACCTGTTACAGGCTAAAGCTGCATATAAACAGATAGCAGAGCACTATGAAATTTCACCACTATTTATTAAAAAGGAGACAGAGTTTTATTTCCCCAAGTTTACACCTCATATTGTCGGTCCATTCCCCATTGAATGGTTAATGGACGCTGCAGCTTTGAGACTCCACCTTCCTTACAAATGGAAAGTACATCCTGTTTTCAATGTGTATAATATCAAGCCCACTGTAGTATGTCAGAGGACCACATCTACCTCAGTAGTTCAGGTTCAGTGACGTCCGTATTTTGAGTTAGAAATTATACTTTGTTCCAGATAAAAAGGTGGTTATTACAATATCTTGTCTGGTGGAAAGGGTATGATGTCTCTGATAGATCTTGGAAACCTGCTACCCAAATTGGTGAAAGGTTTTCGTTGCTTGGTCTCCCAATAAATCAGAACCTGAGTTGCGGGGTGAGTTTGATAGCCAGCAGAGTACTGTCAGGTATCTGAGCCAAAAAGCTGCAAGAGGACAGAGAGTAAAAAAAAGATGGTATATGTTATAGTATGTTATGCAGATTTATAGAGTGGACTATTACCCGGGAGGGTATCCTGGTGCTGAGCAGGTGTGAGTCTAGCTACATCCATGGCCTAGTAGAACTACTCGAAAAGCCAGGTCTTCAGCTTCTTGTAGAATTCAAGAAGTGAGGAGGAGGCTCTTATATGTTGCGATTGTTCCACACTTTAGCAGTGATGTATGAGAAAGCTCAACCATTGGATGTGGTATTTCTTATGCATGGGATTTGTGCAAGTAAGAGTCCAGACAGATGGAGGTGTTTGGAAGGGTTGTGGAAGCAGATACAATTATTGAAATATGGTGGGTCAGTGTTATGTAGTGCCTTGAAAGTGTGCGTGAGGAATTTGAATTGTGCTCGTTTGTTATCCCAGGATAGAGGATGTTCCAGTCCAGATTGCTTGTGACCGGAGCGTGCTTGATGGTTTTCTGTGTGCTGATTGGGAGCCATTTGTAAATCTTCCTCAGCAGTCGCGGATCCTCGAGGGAGTTTTGCGGGTCCGTGGGATGGGGTGGGCAGGGGTGGGGCAGGGTGGGGGCTAGTAAACTCCAGCATACGACCAACTGGAGTTAAGTACATAAATAAATAAATAAGACGAATTACATTGTGCGCGCTGCAACGCCATTTGCGTTGCAGCACACGCAATGTAATTCGTTTTACATTGTTTTACATCTACTCAAGCTGCCGCTTGAGTAGAAAATCTACTCGAGCGGTGGCAAAATCAACTCAAGAAGCAGCAACCTCTGGCACACTACTTGGTGCAATTCGCTCTGATTTTTCAGCACAGAACAAACTCCCAGCGCAAAAAATCGGCGCAAGCAACACAATGTCCTAATTCCGCCCATTTGCGGAACTCTGTGGAATCTTGCGAGTTCCACCCACCCCTACTTTTGAGTATATAGACAACTCTAAGTTGTATGGCTGCCTGCCTTAATCTTTCTTTGAAACCATATCTCAGAAATGCAACAATATATTTATTAATTCCATCAACTATTCGCTTCCCCATTAGCACTGACTAATGATTACACTTAACAAGGCCTGGTTAGTGAACTCCACTCCGTTCCCAGAGTTTGCGGAGTTTTCCACACTTCGTGCTACGATAAAATTAAGTTGGCAAGTGAGGAATATCCAACGCTAGACCACTTCCCAGCGAGATTTCTAACATGGGCACTTGCATATGGCCGCGACCGCTCATGTTGAGAAGCCATCTGTTTGGGTTGATGAAGCTGCCACTCAAGTAGAAAACTCACCCAAGAGGTAGAAAGAAGCAGCACCCTCTTGCACTGTGCATGATGTTGTTCGCACTGATTTTTGAGCTTGGGACAAACACCTGGTGCTAAAAATCAGCACGAACTGCGCGACCTAACACATTTTGCTGCTTGCAGAACTCTGCGTAGAGTGGGGAGTTTTGGGTCACTTCACGGTGTTCCTCGTAGCGGAACTTCACAAACTTTGCCCCGGCCTACACTTAACTCATTAATGTTCCACTAAGAAACTGGAGTAAATGCATTGAATGGTTTCTGTTGGAAATGGCCCTTTCTGCATGGGCACCCCCAATTGTTTCCACTGTTCAATTCAGGGCCCTAGCGGGCACCAGGCGTTTCCCCAGTGGGCCCCCAGGATGGGGGCCAGTTTTAGGTCCCTGGGGGGGACGTTTTTGTTACCGGGGGCCAGCAATATTGGATCCCTATAACAAAATCGGCCGAAACCGGCTCTAGCATACAGCTCGACTGCACCCCCCCTCCTCCCCCTCAGGGTGTCGGTCGAGCAGTTTGCCAGGGCCGGTTTTGGATCCAAGTCCGGCCCAGGTTCAATTCCCTCTGGGCCCGAGTTTTGAAGCGCCTGTATACACCAAGGGCCAGATGTACGACTGGTTTTAGCAGTCGCAAATGGAAAATCAGCCCGTTGCAACCACTAAAAAGGGTTGCAGCATGCACAAACCGTTTTGCTAGTCGGTAAGCTATTACGACTCACAAAATAGGGTTTGCGAGTCGCTGTAAGGAAGGGGCGTGCCAAGGGCGTCCCTTCCTAAAAGAGAGTCGCACTGGTATGTACGATTGTTTTGAAACCGCAAATGCCATCATAAAACAATTGCAGTTACCACCTATTTCAAGTAGGTGGTAAGCCAGTAGCAAACGGGAAGGGGCCCCCATGGGACCCCTTCCCCTCTGTGAATGTATGCGAAAACATTTTTTAACAGCAGGCAGTGGTTCCACTGACCACTGCCTGCCCTTAAAAAATCAAAAGAAAACTTTTTCTTTTTTTCTTTTAAACACATCCTTTTTATTTTAAGGAAAACAGGTTGTATTTGAAAATAAAAAGTTGCTTTATTGAAAAAGCAAACACAGACGTGGTGGTCTGCTGTCCCCGGCAGGCCACCATCCCTGTGTTTATAGCCCATTCCGAGTGGGTTGCAAATTGTGATCTGCCTCATGAATATTGATGAGGCAGGTAATTTGCGACCCCATTGGGAATTGCTAAATGTGTCTGAGACACATTACTACATTTTGGGTTGTGAGTCGCAAATTGCGAGTTGCAAAAAATCACAATTTGCGACCCCCAAAACCAGATAGACGTACATCTGGCACCAGGAGCAGTAAAGACTGGGCCTCATCCTGACCGCTGCAGTAACTTTAAAATCATATGTTCTGCACAAATTGTGTGTGCCCAGGTTCTGCCCAAATGATTATCTGTTAGTAATACCCAGACTAATTTTGCTTGTCAGTAAGGAGAGCACTATTGGTGCTAAGAATTACAAAAACAGTTGCTGCACGTTATTCACCATTGCAGAGGAAATCTTGTGCCTGATTTTCACAAGCACCTGTACTGGGCCACATCCTGCAACATTCCAGCATCCAGCATTAACAAAGAGAAACAACTACATCAGCAGAAGCACACAAAACGGAAAGAGAGCGACGTGGAGTAGTTGGGCAGCTGGGCAGTTGGAGGAGCACCCCGGGGTACTCCAGGCATTAGTCCCCAGGCACCAGTCCCATTCTAGTCCTGACCCAGCCATATTGACAGGCATAAGGCAGGGCGGGGACAAACAACAGGGGACCAACAACAGCAGACAAGATTCAGGGGTGCAACGATTCCCACCATCACCCCGCTACAACTCCCTCAACGTCCTGACAATTGACTCGCAAGAACTTACTCCCAGCAAACGATCATTCTTGAACCTACGCTATCAAGGAGAGCAAAAAAGAAGCTGAAGAAACAACTGAAAAAAACAAAGATAAGAGGGAGACAATCGCAGCTAAGGAAGTCCGATGACCTACCCCCACAAGGGGACGCCAAAGCCAGTCAGCTCTACCCAATCTTCATAGCCAAAAACTGAGGCAAGAAGGTCTCGGACATTGTCCTGCTTCCTGGAGACCAGCAAAACCAGCCAACTCTATCAAGCAAATCCACTGCGATGGGCCAAAAGCCACTTATAAGTTCAGGCCGGCCCACAGGCAATGGATCGATAGCGAGGACAAGCTCTGCACTGGCCGACAAAACCTCTGAGCAGCGAGGATCACCACACTGCTGCAGACGGATGGCTCAAAATTACTCCAGCTAAGCCCCGTGCAACAGTCCGGCACCCAGAGCATTCAAGGCCAGAGCATGAGGCCTCAAGCAGGATTAGCCATGAGCAAACAAGGAAGCATAAGCTTTGGATCAACCTCGGCTGTGCACGCTCTAGGAAGGGAAAAAGCGGCCCAAACCTCGGGCACACCAACATCTGTACATGAGGTAGTCCTCACCACGAGATTCCACCGCACGGGACAGCACGACATTCTGAACTTGTGTAACATTCTTCACCTCTTTAAAAACCTTGCCACTCTA
Source organism: Triturus cristatus (assembly GCF_964204655.1). NCBI lineage: Eukaryota > Metazoa > Chordata > Amphibia > Caudata > Salamandridae > Triturus > Triturus cristatus. The sequence goes on from NC_140589.1 coordinate 1,690,974,772, forward strand.
GAACAGATACAAACTTGGGATCTAGAATGGGAGAGATTCCTGAGCATCAAGGGACACACACATGGCGACTCAGCAGTGGTGGGCCTGAAGCAAAAGGAAATACTACAAGCTGTCCCGGATAATTCCACACAACTCGCCAAGTGGGGCATTGATGTTCAGACTCTGTCGCACCCAAAATATCCACACATCTTAGCACCAGATAATGGAGGCAAGGGTCCTTGGTTGGTCCTGCCCGGGACAAACAGCTTAGGATTCCCTAGCAGAAGACGGCCGGGCTCCAAGGACCACATGGGCATCAGGATTTCATGCCGAAACAACCAACGGGTCATCTGCGCAACCCCTCTCATGCCAGACCAAACTGGAATCTCAAGAAGAGCGCAGTAGCATCCCTAACAGCTGTGACACTAGGCCTAGCAGTGGAGGGGCCAGGGGAGGAACACCTTCGAAGCAGCAATTAACCATAATCTCATGGAACATCGCAAGGATCAGCAAAATCAGTGAAAATTAAAACTTGAAGCAGTTCCAGGAATCTGGAGACATACTCTACTTTCAAGAGAGTTGGGCAATGTCTAGCACTCCATTGGCAGGGTACCACGAACTCTATTTTCCGCCCTTCTGGTGGTCTATCAGTCTTCATAAAACATGCAAGCACCCTCGCCGCAACAGTTCTTAATCTGAACTCATCTGAGTTGCAAGCCCTACAGATCGGAGGCATGAAGCTCAATTCACAGCCAATGCGCCTCCTGATAATAAACTGCTATATCAACCCGGCACAGACCACCATGAAAGACCAGATGGAGGCACTGTCATGGATAGGGGTAGGCAGAATTTGCGTAGCAGCGCTATGCAAAGTTCCGCGAAACGGCAAAAAATCCCCGCGAGCATGCAGAATTCCGAAGGCTCGCGGAATTGCTTGTGCTGCCAGAAGAATTGTTGTCTCCAGTGACCAAGTGTGTCTGTAACTTTGCCACCGCGCCAAAAGGCCCCGGGGTCCCTTGAGTGAGCTGTCCATCATAGTGGGTAAAGGGCGGGAAGACGTTGCATACATCTAGTGTGTGTGGGGCAGGGCTCCTATGCGAGTTCACATGCCTCCTGTTTATAAAAGGTCAAAGACCGATCAGTGCAGCAGATGAGGAGAGAGAACCTCCTGGTCACAGGAACTACACGGGGATTGCGCTCGAGAAAGTCATGGATGCAAAGACCTCCATCAAGCATCACAGCTAATTTTTGACAGTAGGTATTGGGAGAAAGCACACCTGCCCAGCCTCGACTGAGCGCACGATTTTTTGGGCTGATTAATGCGTTACCGAATTTGGGGAAGATTTACAAGAAAGTGATGCATCAGTACAAATGCTTCACTTTCCCTGCGCCACCGTTAGAAACCCTTGCGCCACCATAGATATGCCGTATTTACAATACGGCGCACTATGGCGCAAGGTTTGACAGATGCGTCAGAAATTCTGAGGCATCTGTTGGCGGAAAAGTCACACATTGCTGGAGTCGTGTCACAAGCTCGTCACAACTCCAGCAATGCGTGTTGAGGCCTATTCCCACTACACTGCGTCACTACTTACGCCTGCTTGAAGCAGGCGTAAGATTTTGATGCAGTGGCGTCCTAAAAGTGGCGCAGTGAAATCTTGTAGATTTCACTGAGTCACTTTGACGAGGCCTTCCTGGGTGGGAACGCCCACCCTGCATACATTATACCTGACGCAGGCATAATGTGACGTAGGGGTTTATAACGTGACCCATCTCCCTAGATGCGTCACGTTGTAAATAGACCGCATTATTTGCGCGGCTGTTGCGTCAAAAAAGTGACGCAACTGCAGCGCAAAAGTCATGCAAGGGGCTTGTAAATCTGCCCCTTTGTGCTTTAACTCAGACACCTGCTTTATATCTGTTTGTGCTTCCTGTTGAGGTTTAATTTTTGACACGAGCATCATGCCAGAGTGAATCCTGCCCAGCATATTTATTTATCCAAGAAGATACCACCGTTTTGTGTAAAACTTCTACTCACCATGCCCACGAATTCTGCAACCCCACGGAATTTTCAGCAATTTTTCGTTCCACGCGGAATTGACGAAATTTCGCAAATTCCATGAGCGGAACGGAATTTGCCGCCAACCCTTAGAAATTAGATGACCTCTTAACTAAATACAAATTTCACCAGGTTATTCTAGCTGGGGATTTTAACCTGAAGGATCTCGACAAAGCTGAATCCACACTTCGGGTGTCGGGCAGGGCCGCACCCCTTCATGACCTCCTCAATAATTACAAGCTACCCACAACCGTAGCGTTGAAAGAAGCATGTTCGAACTCCAGGCATCCCCAACCGCCCTTCCGGGGCATCTCAAGAATCGATTACATCATAGTAAGTGAAGCAATGGTTGCTAGCTTGGAAGACTTTGTAGTCGAGGATAGGACGGAAAGGGATCACAGGCCACTAAGAGCGGTGTTTCAGCTAGAAGCCACTATTCCCCAACTCATCGGAGAGTCAAGACGGGATGAAAAACATAGTGTCCTGAGGAGGATTAAATGGTCAGACAAGACAGGTGTGAAGCTCCAAAACTGGTTGGAACAGAAACAGGAAGGGAGCCTATCAACGATGCTCTCACGCATAAAGGACTGGGAGATCACTGTAGAGGACCTACACGCGAAGATGGGTCATCCCTAGTCACAATGCCATAGGGCCAAAGTGCAACCAACTGCTGGAAGCATTTGTCCAACTAAAGATATACGCAAAAGTAAACGGCTCCTGCGCAAGGCCCTTGCAATAAAGAAAAGAGGGGGCAGACAAACGGAGGGTCCTTCGGTCGCATCACTGAGGGCAGCCCTAAGTAGGAAATTGTGGGAACACAAATAAGCCCACACAGAGAGGGAATGGCTCAAAGGTTTCTCCCTGCTTAAACAGTAGACCCCATCAGGATTATGGAGAAACATAAACCAGCTGAGCAGCAGAGGAGTCCTAAGAGAAAATGGAGTAGCAGAGCAAGACTGGCTGATCCACATGAAGCATTTATATTCAATCACCCCATTAAACATATGCAGCTCAGAAGAGACCAGTCGTGGGGTGGGTCAATTTCAGCAATTCAGTTCAAAGCCAGGAGAAACGACCTCAAGCCCTGGCAACTCCCCTGTGGGTGAGAGAGACCAGGCCGAGATGCATTGCACACCGCCAGCCAGATAAACCCTCAAATGGTCATTAAGATCCTCAAGAACATGAAGAACGATGGGGCCCCTGGGCCCAATGGGATACCTGCACCGGTCTTCAAAAAGGCCCCCAATTTCTGGGCAACAATCCTAACTCCTCTCTACAACCATACTTTTTTGACAGCCAAAACCCCTGATTTTGAGAAGGGCTCTATATTGGTCACTATTTTTAAAAAAGGGGACCGGTCAAAACCATCAAATTACAGGCTCATCGCCTTGCTTGATCTTGGAAACCAAGGCCTATGCCCGCCTTCTACTGAAGGATCTGGACACTTGGGCTGAAGAAAAAGGTATTATTCCCTTCTAACAGACCGGCTTCAGGTCACAGTCATTGACCATGGGCAATGTACTGGCGCTAGCGCACCTATCAACACAAGCAACAAAGAAGAAAAACCCACTCTCCTGCTGCTTCATCGATTATAGCACAGCCTTCAACAAAGTTGTACGCAGAAGATTCTGGTGGAAACTAGAAAACTGGGGCATCCCACCAAACCTCCTGAAGGCAATTAGAACGCCATACGAAGACACTTGGGTGCGGGTTAAAACAAGCGCCGGCACAGTGTCCCCCAAAATAACAACAAACAAGGACTGAAACAAGGATGCGTGCTGGCCCCCATCCTTTTTAACCTGTACACTGCGGATTTCGGGGATGCCCTGAAAGGAGCCAGCCTAGTAGCACCAAGACTAGGAAGCGTGAGCCTGTCAGTGCTACAATACGACGATGACAGCTATAATGGACCATAAGAGGGTGGCTTACAAAGAGCCCTAAACGCACCAAATCGCTTTAACAACGACAACAACTTGACAGTTAACCAGGGGAAGACCAAAGTCGTCATCTTTGGGAGCTACCATCTGAAAAAGAAAGCATAGTGACTAATGGGAAACCTGCAAATCAACACAGTGGCTTCATATAACTACCTAGGGGTTTGGCTCACGGAACAGGCCAAGGAGAACGTCCACCTGAAACAGCAGTCTTCTAAGGCCAATAAGGTTATACATGTGCTAAAGCAATTGAGTCAACACCTGATAAGCCCTTCTGCCTGTCCAATACTGACCGCCTTAAAAGCGAAATTGCTGCCAGCCATTAGCTATGGCCGCCAGGACTTCCCTGGGTGACAGGATGCCCTCCTCATCTCAGCCCAAGCCAAAGCATACAAGTCAGTTCTCCTAATTCCAAGGTCAGCGAGGAAGTCAAGGCTAAGACTGGAGCTAGGTCTGGCACGGCCAGACTTAATTTGCCAAGGGGCCACACTCAGCCTGGCACATCAGTCTCAGCAAAGCGTTCAACACACTGAAGATCGAGGAAGAGAGTATACCGCTGCTGAAATTCCATTGAATGCCTGGAAAAAAGCTATAAATAGACAAGTGCGCGAAACATCATTTGATCTTGACCTTAAATCTCTCCGCTCAAGCTCCCACTTAGACCCGCTGAACAGCTCATACATCGTAGGTAAGGCACAATCTTACCTAAGCGAGGCCCTCACACCACAAGCCCGAAGTAACATTCTTTTCATGAGATTAAGCATACTAGGAATCGCCGATTTTAACCCTGCATGGGCCCGCAGGGTGGAATCCACAAATTGTAGACTGTGTTCCTATATGAGGGAATCTTGGTTGCATCTCCTTTGCTGTTGCCCCAACCTCATAAACAACCGTCGGCGACTCCAACGCCCGATTCGTATCACCAACGGTACAAAGTCGTGTAGTGAAGCGTCAGCCTTGTGCTTTTCCACAACAATCACGACGATCCTAGCTAGACAGGGGAAATGTACGCATCAGATCAGGATCACCCTAAAGGCTGCCAATGAACACAATCAAACCATGGTGACGAGCATGGCAAATCCAAAGGAAGAAAGCAGCCTGGCCCCCAACAAACACTGAGGCTTTTGCCCCCCTACAACCGTCTCATTAAGACTGCGCTATTTTTTGGGATTTTTTTAACTGAAGTGCCAAGGTGAATGGCTTACAGACTTTTAAAGTAGGCTATTTTTATGCATAATTGGGGGCTCTAGAAACTTGCGCAAGGTCACATAACTACGATTACAGGTGGCGGCTGATAAAGTGGGCGCCGGGGGGGAGGGCGGCATATCCACCAAACTTCCTCTGAAGCTCTACTATTTTTAGTCTGTCTATCTTTCTATTTTTTACCTGTTTTTACTGTAATGATTTTAATTTATTGTACAGTCAATAAATACATTCAAATTTACCAGGACTGGGAATGTAAGTAGAGTGCAAGGTGTTATAGTCAACATGAAAATGGGCGCAGCAGGGGAGCCTTTTAGTTGTCAAAAAGGGTTGTTTTAAAGCAAATGTGAGGGTAATCAGGCTGAGAAGGAGGTGACACGATAGAGGCAAAGAGTAGAAAGGGCTTGTTGTCATCAAGTGAATAATGTGCATTTGCATGATAGTTCAATTGAAGCAAATAAAGGCTACCCCAAACAGGATACAGAAGGTTATCACATGCTGAATTACCTAGGAATTCTACAAAACGTGGAATTATGCAGAAGAGTAATTTTGCATTCAACGCTATTTCTAAGCACAAAAATGTCCCCTCTAGTTCAAAATAGATGGAATGATGCATTTTACTCTAAGAAATAGTGCTACATGCAACAGAACACAAATAGAGAGCTTGAGCAGTCTCACACATGCTAAATGTGCTCCTGCAGTAGTATTTTACCCAACTTACTCTCCGCATCTAGGACTTTTTCCTTAGTGCAAAATGCACCTTTGCATCCAAAATGGATGTGATGATGCATTTTGCACTAAGAAATAGCGCTAAATGTAGCAGAACACGAATATATCGAGTGCCAGCGGCCATTCCCTCTCGCTAAACATGCTCTTGCTATAGGATTTTTTCTCCAAATTACTCTTGGGTCTGCGAACAGGAGTAAGAGCATTATTATTAGTAATTCCACTTCAAAGAGTAACACGGAATCGCCAAAATTACTCATATTACTTTCAGCCCGGGCCTAGTTACCACATGAAAATCCAGGACTGGAAACAGTGTCTCTGATGACATAGAGGACGGGAGTCACCCTAAACCTTTCCATATGCAAATGACTCTCATTCTGCACTAGAGTGCCCACCACTCCTGGTCAATATGGGCACTGTTCTGGACACCGTTCCTGGTTCCCGACTTTCATGTGATAATGTTATTCATTGTAGGTTCGTAGGTATTTCTCCTTTTAAACTAATAGATTAAAACACCTGAAAACCGTAATTCGAATTGAAACTTTCAGGACTGGGGGAAGTGCCATAATGACTGGAGTGAAGAGGTCACCCTGCTCTACACTGAGAAGTGGAACCCTCAACAATGCTGTCTTTAAATACAGAGGACCTCATTTACTTATTTTTGGCGTATGGCAGCGCCGCAAGCCTTGCACTGCCCTAAGTCAAAAGCAAAGGGCAGGAATATGCTGTATCTCTGAGATACAGTGCATTCCTGTCTTCTTCCACAGTGCTGGCACACAAATGGCTGCCATGCACCAAAGCAGGCAGCCGTGTGCCATGGTGCAAGGGTGTCTGCATTGAAATCAGGTTGTCTTAGTAGAGGAAGGGACACCTTCCTTCACAAAACAACCCTTACCCCACCCCTGAGGAGGTGTAACCTTTTGACACATTCCTAGGTTTACAGCATGTTGTAAATCTGGGAATATGCCAAATGCCATGGGTGCTACGTGGGAACACCCACCAGAGCGCCCATGGCACACCTCCCTATCTCAGTGTGAGGGCACGCAGCGACTTGTGCTGCGTTGCCTCACACCATATCTACGAGGCCATGAAAAGCCACTCAGGGTGGCTTTACGTGGCCTCGTAGCTATGGGTAAGCCCAGTGGGCCGTCAGAACGTCAGAAAAAGTGACGTTCTGATGGCACACTGGGCTTGTAAATAAGCCCCCTAGGCTATTAAGGCTTGGTGTGTCCTCCAGTGGACTGCTCTGGGACTGCCAAGGCCCTTCGCATCCACGGTTCTCCCTGGGTCCCTTCACTGCATCTTTTTCTCAAGTGAGTTATTTTCCCAGGGTGATTAACACTTTGCTTATCTGTTTCCAGACCTTGCCTTTGTGTTAATAAATGACCTCCCCTGCGGTGGAAACTCACGTGCAGCAGGTGTGCGGGCACAGGTTTCTCACAAGGAAGGCGGCAGGACCATGCCTTATCTAGATCAGCCATGGTGGAGGAGCCCAGACCGAGCTCAGTCCGACTGCTTGGAGCGCCCACACTCCCTAGGAATGAATGCACTGGGAACCTGTAAGGGAAAGGTGTGAGCACGGTTCACGTGAATGACGTACGAGCTACTTGGCAATCAGTCTCGCTTGTGCTTCTGCAAGGAGTTCCACAGACACCGAAAATGACCAGGTGGCTTCTTTTCACGTGCAAGTGCCACTGTTGACCAAGGTGGGAAATTGAGCTGGTTTAATTAACACCTTATTTAAGCCCTGCACGCTCCTAAAGAAATTAAATTATATTTTTTCAGAACGGAAGGAAATAAATTCTGAGCTGTCCACCAATGCAATAGTTTAAATTGAATATTGTTTCGAATTATTTCAGTAGAAGAACGTCAGCAAGCAACTAACAATAGTAAACCCACAAACTAGCAAGTGGCAAAATCTATTACTTGACGAAATGTGCGCATCCATGCAAAGCGCCTCAAATAAAAGGAAACGAATTCGGACCCTTCTCTCAAGCTATCACTGGTGCCACAACCTACAGAAAGAAAAGCTTCACCCAAGAAGCCCTCTTGATACGCAGGCCATGTGGCACGACTGGTGTCTATCCATCACCAGGTATCTCGCCACAGAATCCCCTATCTGAAATCAAGATGTGGCGACCCCACAACTGGCTTTCTCTATGATTTTGTTGCATCTCATAATATTCCAAATTCACAGTTTCCATTGTGTAAAGGTCCTGAGGAGAAAGGTCACGAGTAAGGATGCGCGAAATTCGCACCATTCGCTTTTGTGTCAATGTGAAAAATTTCAGAGAAAATAGACAAAATTATGCAAAACTGTACGAAATGCAAAACCTGCATTTGACGTGTATTTTAGCATGAAATGCGTACTGGGGGCCATTCTGGGCACGAGAACGCATTATACATTAAAATATAGCAGAAAATGCAAATGCAGAAACAGTAGCCACTCTCTTTTTGGTTGTTCTCGTTGTTTCTGTGTGTTCACGCTAATGTTTTGCTGCAAACTATGCGGAATGACAAAGGGGCATGTTCACAAGGACTTATCTCCAATTCATCACCACCTTAAAGCATCAAAAGTGGAGATAGATTTAACACCCCATTTACAAGCTGGTGCCAACTGCTGACAACACCAGCATTCCCGCGATAACTGCCCCAAAATTATTCTCCACGGTGGACACCACCAACTAACCCTAATGAGATGCAGAGTAGGCATCCCCGTGCAAAAACACATGAAAAAACCACAACACCACTTTCACAACGAACTGCCAGATCTGCGAAGCGAACCAAAAACAGGTGATAAGCCGCGGTAGCCGCAGGTATTTAACACCTGCCTCAAGCAGGTGTAAAGACGGACAACTACCTGCAGTAGGCATTGGAGCCCCGCACACAGCCACACCCAAAGAACAAACGACGCCATGGAGCTACTCATCATGCAGCTCGGAGCCCCAACAAGGCCACAACACCTCCCGCCACCACCCCCAGGACCGCCACCTACCCCAGCACCCGGACCTGCGCCCCCCAAGACCACCACAGAGGTAGCGCAGAGTAAAACAGCGGACCGACCGAAAACGCATCACTCTCACAGACCTAACGCCCGAGGAAGTCATTGCCCACTACAGGCTCAAAAGGGCAACCATCTTCCGCATCATGACCCACATCGCCCACAGGCTGACGGTCCCAACACAGTGGAGAACCAACATCCCTCCGCAGACAAAGCTGCTGGCTGTGCTGCACCTGTTGGCCTCTGGTACCTTCCAACCAACAACTGCCAGAGTCGGAGGAGGTCTCACAGCCAGCCCTATCAAAGTTCATCACACCTGTCCTGGATGTCATCCTCAGCTCCATACCCCAGTATATTCACTTCCCCAACACTGTGCAGGAACAGATGGAGACAAAGCAAGGCTTTGTTAGGTGCAATCGACTGCACACATGTCCCACTTGTTCCCTCTGCAGATACTGCACACCACTACCGCAACAGAAAGCATCAGCATTCCATCAATGTGCAGGCAATAGTGGATCACCGGGGACTCTTCACCAATGTCGTCGCCAACTACCCAGGCAGTGTGCATGATTCCTTCATCTTCCGACAGCCCATCATCAAACAGTGCTTCCAGGATGGCACATATGGAACGGGACTGCTCGTTGGTAAGTGCCAAATCAACACATCACAAACCCCAAAGCCACCAACACACAATGCGCAACTGTGGGAATACACACATGACCAAACCACATATGACATGTCAAACTACACAACCACCTACCAGACACAACAACACCACTCAATAGTCATCCTGGGCTACCCCGGCACCCAATACAGACATTTCATGGCACCACAGCCACACAACAGCTGAACGTGTGGAGATGCGGAATGCAACCCTGTGCGAGGATGCAAGTGACCCGTGAATGGGAATGTGTACACAACGACAAGTGAGGCGTGGATATGCAGGACAGACATGGCTATGCAAACCACTGATATGTCCATGCAGACCACAACTGCTGGTGACTGGAGAGTAGTGAGCAGTGGACACAACCATGTCACACCAGGCTGTGGGACAGATAGCGAAAGTGTCGCACTTTGCGTCCCCCCCTGTGTGCGTGAGCGTAGTGGGTTGGCCTTAAGTACGCCAGGGCTGTGCAGGGGTGTGGTGAGAAACCCCGTTGCGCAGAGCGTGGTTCACTCGCAGGAAGGCCAACGGCACTGACAGTGCGGCACCGCGCAGCCTGCCACAAGGCCAATACTGTGAGCAGCGGCACCTGCGACCCTGTGTGCATGCAAAACACCCCAGGACGCTGATGCACAGATCAGGCCTGCCTGCCCCAGTGCACCAGGACCGCACTGCTCACCTGCCGACACCATTGTGTGTCAAAGAGGACCCACCACGTGCCGGTGCAAGCTCCAAGCCCCAGTCCCGCGACCTCTGCAGCCTCCGCAGACCATCGCTGGCCCCCCCGATGCTGGTCCACATCACTCCTTACTTATTAACATGCTCCACCTGTGTCCTCTTTGGCCCAGTAGGTCCCACATGTGGAACAGTGTCCTGAGTCCTAAATGACAGTGACCCCAAGTCCGTGGCAGCGGCCACAGCACCAGACTCCCTTCGATCAGTGTGGCATGATTCCACATCACAGGCCTGCGACACGTGTTGCCACTAACCCTGTGCGCCATGAGTAACTGTCATCCTCCGGCGGTACATCGTTGGTTGTCTGAGCCTGTGGCCTGGGTGTCATCAGCAACGGACAAGTACGGACTTGGTGTCTGGCCTGGGTCTGTGGAATTCATATCCGCCATTTTGCCGGACACAGCTGGCATGTGCCCTCTGCATCATGCCCTGGGGGTAGGCCTCCCATTCTCCCCCGTGACACTCCGCGGAAGGCACCTATGACACATGCAAGGTCCTGCTCTGCACTCATGACCCTACCCCAGTCTCCCGCAGGTCAGCGTCTCGTAGCAGTGGGCCTGTGTCGGCCGCTGTGCATCCGGGGCCACTAGCCCTGTGCGACTCGAGTCATTCCCCCTTGTTTTACTGACATTGCATTTCTGAGTGCCTGATGACTGTTGGAGTTGCTGCCAGCACCAGCTACTCACTGAGGGCTGGCTTACACTCACCCCACGCACAGCCAGCACAGGCATCACTGTATTAGTGGCCTGCCATCACATCCTGCCGAACCAAATATTGACTCTTTTCTCCCTGCACTGTCACAGGTGATCAAGCATATGCACTCTGCCCTTGGATGATGACACCCCTCCGAGACCCGGACACACCCACCCAGAGGCAGTACAATGTGGCCCACATATGCACCAGGGGCATCGTTGAACGCACATTTGGCTTGTTGAAGTCACGTTTCAGGTGCCTGAATGGCACAGGTGGAAAGCTCCTGTACAGCCCGGACATCGTGTGCAAGATGATCGTTGCATATTGTGTGTTGCACAACATCTGTGTTTGCACCAATGCCCCATGGATCCCAGTTCCAGAGGTACCTGCCGATAATGATGACGATGGGGCAGGGGGCCCACATCCCACTGCAGCTGCGGCAGGAATGGCCCGTAGGAACTCCATCATTGACACTTACTTCTCATGAGCACGTCACATTGTGGCCGTCCATGGCAATCATGGGACAATGGAAGATGTCCAATTGCACTGCATGTTCGATTAAAACATATTTGCAGGTTACAGGTTGTAATTGTACATTGTCATGTTATATTTTCCTGCGGTTTCAGATGTGATTTGCCATGTTCTGCACACTTGCGGAACCAGTTGTGTCCTGTGTTCTGTTGTGGAGGAGTTGCTGTTTGTACCGGGATGTTGTCAATGTCAAGGTGCACTACTGCTTATGTGCGTATGCTGCACGGTGGGCGAGTCGCTCCTGCGGCTCTGATTTGTCTGCCATTGGTCTCTTTCATGCGGTGTGCCTGTCGGTTCTGTTCTTCCACGGTGCATGGATGTTGTGGTGTACATGTTGTCCTCTGCAGTCGGTCAGGCTGCATCCATGGTACTCCGCTGTTGATGTATTTTTTTCTGTGGCATTTTCCGTATGCTGTTCTTGTTCTTTTTCCCGCATTACGCGTGAGAATTGCTGCCCTCGCGATGGTTGTCACTGTTTTCTTATCGCGCTTTGACCCATCACAGATTTTTTGGCGTTGGGGTTTGTGTTTTTATCTCCGTCGAGGTGGTTGTATCACGGACGTTGGCCGCAGTTTTGCAAACTATTGAATGGGGGGTCACCTTGTTGAGAATTCCACATTGATACAGGGTTATTTTCCCGCGATAGGCTGCGATGTGTAAAGTTGCGTTAAAATTTTTTGGTAATGTTTAGCACACGTTCTTGTGAATATACCCCAAAGTTGTGTAAGAGTGTTATTTTGGAAATTTCACCTAACAAGGGTAACACGAAATTACTTAAAGATTACACTGATGTAACAGAAATTGAGCCTGGGGCCTAGGTATAAGCTACAAATTCTTCCAGGCTTCTGTTACAATGTTTACTACCCCTCCAGCATGGGTGGCAAAGACACTCCTGGAGTGTTATATTACATACCAAAATATAACAAATAAAGGTACGGGGAGGGGTCCTTAAACTTGGCGATTTCCTAAATACATATCTCCACCCTTTCAGTGTCTTTCCATCATGGTCATCTGAAAAGAAGGGATGTATGTCGTTACAACGCATACTTTTACAACGCATGCACTTACAACGCATTTTTTACAACGCAACATCCACTACAACGCATTCCATTACATCGCATGACACTACAACGCATTTTTAAAAACTACCTTTACAACGCATTCCATTACATCGCATACTACCTTTACAACGCATACCATTACAACGCATAATATTACATTGCATTTAAGGTAAGTATTGGATAGTATAAGGGTAAAAATTACTATTCTTACTCCAGGGGGTGCAACAGTAGGGTAAGTGTTGGATAGTATAGGGGTAAAAATGACTATTCTAACTCCAGGGGGTGCAACAGTAGGGTAAGTGTTGGATAGTATAGGGGTAAAAATTATTATTCTTACTCCAGGGGGTGCAACAGTAGGGTAAGTGTTGGATAGTATGGGGTAAAAATTACTATTCTAACTCCAGGGGGTGCAACAGTAGGGTAAGTGTTGGATAGTATAGGGGTAAGTATAGGGGTAAAAATTACTATTCTAACTCCAGGGGGTGCAACAGTAGGGTAAGTGTTGGATAGTATGGGGGTAAAAATTACTATTCTAACTCCAGGGGGTGCAACAGTAGGGTAAGTGTTGGATAGTGTAGGGGTTTTAATGTAATATTATGCGTTGTAATGGTATGCGTTGTAAAGGTAGTATGCGATGTAATGGAAGGCGTTGTAAAGGTAGTTTTTAAAAATGCGTTCTAGTGTCATGCGATGTAATGGAATGCGTTGTAGTGGATGTTGCGTTGTAAAAATTGCATTGTAAGTGTAGTGCGTTGTAATAGTTGCGTTGTAAAGGTTGTTCCCAGGAAAAGAAGCCATGCACCTGGTAGTACTTAATCCACAATTTCTTCAAATCCAGAAGCGGTCTGCTTGTTTCCTCTGGCTCCACGAATATAAATATGCTGTCAATGATAGCAACAGTGCAAAATGGTACCGAAATATAAATATATTTATCTACAGAAAGTAGATCATAAAAAAACAATAACTATGGCTGTATATGCAGAAACAGGTAGTTGCAGTGATTGCGAGATCACCAATGGAGTGGCGTTATTGTGACTTACTAACAAAGAGCTGTCGGCTAATGTATTTCATAGCTCAGCATCCCAAATCTTCTACAAACATGCTGGGGCGCTAAATAAATATGTCTTGTGCCTTCATCAGGACGAAAGTAATTAGATACCGGTTTACCTGCGAGCTCAAGAAAGGGAGAACCAATACTCGACTTGCCAGGTCGAAAAGTTCTGGCAAAAACAGCAATCACTCACCCTTTTGAAGGCCCTTGAAGACAAAATGAACCCCTACAAAACTAAGATGATCGAAGCAAAATCATTAGCCATTCATGGCTGAATAAACAAACTCTGACCTAAAGCAGCCAAAGCAGCTGCTGTGAGGGATTCTCCAGGCCTGTTCTCCCATCCTTTCTCCACTCCTTTGCTCCTTTCCAAATGCCACAAAGGGCCGGATGTAGGAAGCCAATTTGCATTTGCAAACGCTGAAATTCGCAGAATTTCAGCGTTTGCTATCGCAAATTAGCAGTGTGCAGTGTAGCACACAAAAACCACCTTGCAAAATAAGGAATCTCAAAATGTGAGATTCCCTATTTTGCGATTGAATTTAAGGAATCACAAATTGCGATTCCTTAAATGCAATGTAAGAAGCAAAAAAGAAAGTGCGATTTGGCCTTAAGTAATCGCAAATTACCACCAACTTGGTAGTAATTTGTGATTTCCTTTAAAAAAGCAGTTTTTTGCTTTTTAGGTCTCGCCTGAGCCAGCGCATGCTCTGCCCTGCGAGACATTTAGTAAGCGGGTTTTTAAAGTGCTACCAAAGGCTTTTGCCGGCCACCAGCTTGCGGTTACGCGCACAAGCGCACGCGCCTTGCTCCGCCTCTCCAATGCTTTTTGTAGGTTTTGCCTTCACTTATATCGTCGCGCGCACGCGCACCACTCGCGTCAATTCCCCCCCCCCCTCCCCGCGAACACTTTTCTGCCGTGCGGCCTGCCGCTCACTTTCATTTTCTTCCAGCACGTGAAATCGTCCAGATCTGAAGGGCCATAAATCTACGGACGGCAACAGCGCGCGATCACGATGTTGATCAGTGTCACTTTCACAGCCGCGTCAGTTTCACTGCCGCGCGACCAATGCTTCTTTAGTCGGGGCAAGTGGACGACAACCGAGGCACTGACAGCATCCGGGTAAGACACCGCAGACCCTCGCTCCCCCCACTCCCTCTCCAGCGTCCTGTGGTGCCCAGGGCCTGTGATTTCTCATTTTAATGCATGTTTGTCGGTACTTGCCCTTTTCAGTAGCAAATGGACAAGCAGTTTCAAGAGTTTTGGCCATGGCGGCCCTGCTTGGCCCAGCTCCTCTGACTGTGTATTTCCTGTCCCATGCCTGCCCCTTACCTGCTCTTCTCGGCCTGGCCTGACTTCTGTTCCCTCCTAAGCATGCTGCCATGCTGTCTCCTCACAGCCTTCCCTCACCCTCCACCTCTCTCCATGGCCTGTCCACCCTCCTGCTCTCTCCACAGCCTACACTCTCTCCACGGTCTGCTCAACCTCTCTCCACGGCCTGCTCACCCTCTCTCCTCAGCCTGCCCACCCTCTCTCCTCAGCCTGCCCACCCTCTCTCCTCGGCCTGCTCACCCTCTCTCCTCCGCCTGCTCACCCTCTCTCCTCGGCCTGCTCACCCTCTCTCCATGGCATGATCACCCTCTCTCCACGGCCTGCTCACCCTCTCTCCCCGGCCTGCTCACCCTCTCTCCTTGGCCTGCCCACCCTCTCTCCTCAGCCTGTCCACTTCTCTTATTGGCCTGTCCACTTCTCTTCTTGGCCTGTCCACTTCTCTACTTGGCCTGTCCATCCTCCTGCTCTATGCTCGACCTGCCCACCCTCCTGCTCTCTCCATGTCCTGCCCACCCTCCTGCTCTCTCCCCGTCCTGCCCACCCTCCTGCTCTCTCCACATCCTGCCCATCCTCCTGCTCTCTCCATGTCCTGCCCACCCTCCTGCTCTCTCCTCGGCCTGCGCACCCTCCTGCTCTCTCCGCGGCCTGCCCACCCTCTCTCCTTGGCCTGCCCACCCTCTCTCCTCGGCCTGCCCACCTCTCTCCTCGGCCTGCCCACCGTCTCTCCTCAGCCTGCCCACCATTCTTCTTGGCCTGCCCACCCTTCACCTCTCTCCTCGGCCTGCCCACCCTCTCTCCTCGGCCTGCCCACCTCTCTTGTTGGCCTGCCCACCCTCCACCTCTCTCTACGGCCTGCCTACTCGCCTGTTCTTTCCACGGCCTGCCCACCTCTCTTCTTGGCCTGCCATCTCCCCTGCTCTTTCCTCGGCCTGCCCATCCCCCCTGCTCTTTCCTCAGCCTGCCCATCCCCCCTGCTCTTTCCTCATCCTGCCCATCCTCCTGCTCTCTCCTCGACTTGCCAACCTCTCTCCACGGCCTGCCCACCCACTCTCCTTGGCCTGCCCACCTCTCTCCACGGCCTGCCCACCCACTCTCCTCGGCCTACCCACCACTCTTCTTGGCCTGCCAACTCTACTGCTCTATCCTCGGCCTGACCATCCTCCTGCTCAGCTTGCCCATCCTTCTCCTCGGCCTGCCCTCCACCCTTCCGCTCTCTCCTCAACCTGCCCTCCACACTCTCTCTCCCTTCCCTCGGCCTGCCCTCCTCTGGGAGCTCCCACACAAGACCCCTTTAAGTCGAGGCCCCCATGCTAGGCCTGTGCACTCTGTCTTCAGGTGGAGTCTGTGTACCTGGGCACAAGCGGCTCTGTGTGCAAGGCAGGGCCGCTGGCACACAAGGGGTCTTTGTGGAGCTTGGCAGGACCGTGGGCAACAGGGGCTGGCTGGCTGTCGGACCCCTCCCTGAGTGCCAGACCCCTCACACCAGGTCCAGAGGACAGACACATGGACGCACTGAGCATGCGCAAGGACAAGTGCACCCGATTTCAAGAAGTCTATCAGACAAACGCAGGCCAGCAAGCTAGCAGGCATGACACAGGCCAATCAGCTAGCAGGCATCAGTGCACACAGGCCCTCAAGCACGCAGGCATCAGTGCACACAGGCCAGCAAGCACGCAGGCATCAGTGCACACAGGCCAGCAAGCACGCAGGCCAGCAAGCACGCAGGCATCCAGTGCACACAGGCCAGCACGCACGCAGGCACTTGGGGACTAAAGGTCAGCGCGAAGGAAGTTTGTGTGAGGGTATAGTCTTTGCCACTTGTGAAACTGGACACATTAGTATTGTAGTGTGTGGCATTTATATCGTTTTTTGTATATCGTATTGGGGCCTTTTCGCAGGTGCGGACCTACACCATTGAGCTGTGCATGGTTGGTGCAGAGTGTTGTATTTGTTGTCATCCTTGGTGTCTTAACTGAATGACCACAGAGATGATTTTATCTTGTCTTGTAGTGCGGTGGATAAAAATGTGATGGAGGTGGTAGCACGAGAGCCTCACATAATTTAGTGGTAATTAGTTGAGACTTATAATTTACTTATGCAGGTTCCATGCTATGCTTCAAGCTTTCTCTTCCGAAATAGCAAAAGACACACAAATGATGGACGGAATGCAGAACAAATCAAAACATTACCACCCACAAAACAATTCTCCATTTCCCCTCAACAAATATACTCACATTCCTTTAGCCTTCCATAATTTTACTATCAACAGGTTGCCGCTCTTATCTCTTTTGCACCCCCTCTCTTCCTTATCCCTACTCTGTCATTCACCCATACAATCTTCCTTCACACACACAATACTTTTTAAATAACTTTCTCGCATATTACCTTTTAGCACTCCAAACTAACAAGCATTTTTGCTGCATACTCCCACAGTCCGCCGCAGCTCAAACTCACACGTTTCACAAAACTCCATATTGTATTAAAAGTAGCCTGCCACTCGCCAGTAGCAATTACTCAGGTCCACCACAACATCACTTAGCACCACCACAGCATCAGTCAGCACCACCACAGCATCACTCAGGGCCACCACAACATCACTCAGGGCCACCACAGCATCACTCACCTTCACCACAGCATCACTCAGGAACACCACAGCATCACTCAGTACGACCACACCATTACTATATGCTACCACAGCATCACTCTGCAGCACAACAGCATCAATCAGCATCGCCACAGCATCAGTCAGCACCACCACAGCATCACTCTGGACCACCACAGCATCACTCAGGGCCAGCACAGCATCACTCAACGTCACCACAGCATAACTCAGGGCCAGCACAGCATCACTCAATGACACCACAGCATCACTCATTGCTTCTTACACTTTTTAAGTACAACTTCTCACCATGCTGCATAGCAGCCACACTTCTCTACTGCACAGCTTAGAAACATTGGCAAAATCAATAGCTCTAACTAAACACTTATAAGGCCCCCCAATGCATAGCCGATGGGTCTCGCCTTTATAAGTGTTTAGTTATCCAGCACAATATCCTTGATTAAACAACATCAAGTGTTGCATGTCTAAACACTTATAAGGTCCCAAAAGCGAGACCTATTGGCTATGCCAATGCTTGTTTAAAAGTGCCATGTGGCACACATTCATGCCCTTAGGGCATGTATGTGCGCCACATGTGCACACATGCACATTTCAGGGGTGCAACAGGATGTCCCTCTGGAACCCTTGCACCCTTGAAATTGCGCACGCAATTTGCGAGTACCTACTGGGTACTCGCAAATTGCGTCCTCATTTCCCATTCATTCCAATGGGCCTCTTGGCCCATAGGAATGAATGGGAAGGTATTCCGTGATTGCGAATCACAATTTGCAGAACACAATTAAGGAATACTAAGGAATCGCAAAAAATATTGCGATTCCTACCTACATGGCATTTTGCGAGTCCTTAATAGCGATTCCCTAAAATTCGCTATTAAGGACTAGCAAAAGTGCTTTTACCTACATCTGGCCCATAATTTCTAAACTATTTCTAGAGTGAAATAAACCAAACCTGCAGCCTCTCACCAACTGATCATCACTGAAACTGCTGCTTCACATCTACTCTTCTAGCTGGATTTTTAAACATTACCACCAACAGTTAACTAACGGTCTGAAGTATGAAAAGAGGATGCAAATAGTGGGTACAAATTGTGCACGGACATTTTTTGATCAGCCTTTTATTTTGCAATGTATGGTATTTTCTAATAGGCCTTAAATCTGGTTTGTGAAGCGTTGATTGGATCTGCATTGAAGAATCGTCGCACAGCCGAGGCGATGAATTGATTCTGAAATGCGTCAAGGCTGTGGTGAGAGGTCCTGTTGCATCAACATCGACAGGGCTTGCGATGTGAAGTCTGGCATCGGGGATGGGTTGCGCATCTGGGGCGATGCGTCGGTTCCGAAGAGCTGAGAGGTTGAGATGAGGAGTTTGTCATTATCGTCATTGAGGCTGCTGGTGACGAAAGATGCGAGGGCCTGCACTGAGAATGCATTGTTCAGCGGCGATTCTAAAGGCGATATGGGCTGCAGCAGCAATTCAAGTCTATGCGATGGTTCCAATCTACGCAGCAGTGATGATGCGTCGGTTCTGCTCGGGTTTGCACCACGTGGCAAAGGAGATCCGCCAATTCCTCTGAATCCACAGGCTGGCAGAGCTCCTTAGGTCCACATCCAAGGGTCCAACACTGGGGTGGCGCCACTTGGTAGGGTAGACCCACTCAGCTCTAATCCTACTTGACCTCTCAGCCGCCTTTGATACGGTGAACCATGGGCAGTTAATTGCTCGTATGCGGCGGCTGGGAGTCACTGGGATGGCTCTTCAGTGGTTCACTTCTTTTTTGGAAGATCGTCGGCAGAAAGTCCAATTAGGAGACCTCATGTCTATGCAGGGTACTCTTCACTGGGGGGTCCCGCAGGGCTCGGCATTGTGCCCCCTGCTTTTTAACATCTACCTCCAACCCCTGATTGAGGCTCTGGCTAAGGTAGACTGCCAGGTGTTTAATTATGCGGACGACACCCAGCTAATAGTCCGCATTGATTATTCCTGTGACTCACAGTGGAATGTTCAGAACATTCTTCGGTACACTATGAACTGGGTGACCTCCAATTCCTTAAAGGTAAATCCAGATAAGACTGAAGTCCTTGTACTCTTCCCAGATTCCTCCCCTTGGTCCAGCCTCAAGAGCTTGGCACCACTCCAACTTCAGTGCCGGCTGTGAAAAGTCTGGGTATCAGACTGGACACCGGACTGACCATGAAGAACCAGGTGTCCGCTGTCGTGGGAAGTTGCATCGGATTGATGCGTCAACTTCGAAAATTATCCATCCTTTTGTCATCCATCACCATGCAGGCGGTGGTGATTGTTTTAATACTATCTCGCCTAGACTATGGCAATGCAGTCTATATTGGCCTCCCTGCAACACTTCTGAGGGACCTCCAGGTGGTCATGAATGATGCAGCGAGGCTGATATTCAAGCTGCCTCGTAGAACGCATGCTCCCCCTTGTTGTGTCAACTACACTGGCTGCCTGTTAAACAAAGGGTAAGCTTCACGGGTTTGTGCATTGCACACAAATCCCTGTTTGGTGAAGCCCCCAAATATATCAAAGACCGTCTGAAGCCCTATGTACTGGGCCATCATCTTCGTTCATCACAGGCCAGTCTCCTTACTTGCCCTCATTTCAGCATGGCGACATTTGGAGGCCGGGCCTTCTCGGTCTTTGTACCCCAGATGTGGAATAAGCTTCCAGATGATATGCAAAAAGAAGTCAGACTTCTCCCATTTTGGAGGAGGCTCAAGACGATGCTGTTCTTAGAGGCATTTGACCAGGCCTATCAGGATCAATGTCAAGTTTAGTGACATAACTGAACTCGGTCTGTCGTCTATGATGCAGCGCTTAGAGACCTTTGGTGATTAGTGCTATATAAATGCAATCTAACATTAACATTAACATTAAATCAAATGCAGATGCAAGGTTGTTGGAAGCTTGTTCTGTCCCTAAGGCTTCATATCAGGAGGCCAGCCAAATAGCCTTTGGAGTTACTCTGGTTCTAGGTTCAAGAGGTGCAGGGCCAGCCCTTCTCATCCAGGCAAGAGGGCAGAAGGTGGCAGGTCAGCACAGAAAAGCAGGAGTATAGCAGAGTGCAGTCCAGCAGAGTGGCAATCCTTCAGCACCACAGCAGCACAGCAGTCCTTCTTCCTGGCAGAGTATCCAGAAGTTCCAAAGTGTACTAAAGTGGTGGTGTCTCAAGTCCAGCTCTTAAACCCTGGCACACTGGTTCTGGAAAATGGGAAAAGCTTCTAGACAGTAGCCTATTCAGGTGTAAGTGAGGGTGTGCCCTGCTCCTCCCTCCCATCCTGCCAGTGAGGGCCCATCCAGTCACACCTAAGCTTCCATTCTGTGTGGCTGTCTAGGAGGAATACACAAATCCTAACTGCTAATTACACCCAGTCACATGACAAGAGATAGGCTGCAGGCACCAAATTGCTAAGGCAACAAAGATGCCAACTTTCTAAAAGTGCCACTTTTCAGCATTGCAATTTAAAATCCAACATAATTATAAGTTAGGATTTAAAATTGTGATTCAGTGGCAACAAACATGAACCAGTTATCTCTTCTCATTTGGAAATTATACTTATAAAATGTAAATTGGCAACTTCAATGTTATCCTAGGGAGAGATAGGCCTTGCAGTAGTGAAAAATGAATGTAAGCGTTTTTCACTACCAGGACATGTAAAACTTAAAAGCATACATCTTACTGTTAGACCCAGCGGTTTCTGGCTTGCTGGGATGCAATGAAGCCAGACAGAATCCACTGTCCTAGATGAGATGAATATGATGCATTCATCAGATAACCTGTGCTCACCCTCTAGTAGCTTGGCACAGAGCAGTCAGGCTTATCCTCAGGGTCAAAGTGTAAAGTATTGGCACAGCACCACCCATGCAACACTCTGAATACACTACAAAAAGACTCCTCACCATATGTATAAAACTCTTGTTTTAGTATTACACACACATTGAATTTAAAACGATATACACATTGTATATATGCTTTACAGTTACATGCGATTGTAGAACTTTCCCATTACCAGAAGAACGGCATGAACATATATGTACCAGTCATAGGGCTTCACTTGCCCCGTTATCCCCTCAGCCTCGCAAGCGACATAAACCCATGTGCATACTTCCCCGAAGTATTCACAATCCAAGCTAACCCTCCCACATCAATAACAACAGAAACATATCTACAGGCTGTTTAGAGGTATTCCACTTTCCCACTATCACATTAGCATAAAACATGACATTCCCAAATATCGCATACCCAGTACAGTTAAAATGGACAAGAAATCACAGGATTAGACTTTGCCTCATGACCCAGCCTGTCAGTCACTCAAACTACACCAGCCAACGATACATGTTGCACCTGCTAACGATACTTTGATTAGATTGTCGGGACCACCTAAACCCGAAGGAAACAGTTATTTGGTTTTGTCCATCCAGATTAGGCTGTCACGGCACCCATTGGTACCTTCATAAGTGCGGGATCACTATCGTCCCCTAGAAAAAAGATTGCGACACTGATAGCTAGTACGCCTCCAATTTGGAGAATTGTTTCCCCCAAGCAGAGCCACAGTTGCTCCAGGCAGCCAGCGGTGGGTGCACACAAGGCACAACGAGACACCTCGGGTCCAGTCACAATGGGCCCGATTCACAGAACTAACTTAAGACAAAATCCTAAACTTACTACCAGTTTGGTATTCACAGAAGGCACTTACTCATTTTGGTATTCACAGAAGGCACTTACTCATTTCGGTATTCACAGAAGTTAGGAGTCCTAACTTTAGGACTCCTAAATGCCTTCTGTGAATACCGAAAGTCTTAAAATGAGGATTCTTCTCAGTTTAGGAGTAGTTAAGTTAGGACTTCTAACTTTACTACTCCTAAACTGAGAAAAATGCTAACTTTACGACTTTAGGTATTCACAGAAGGCATTTAGGAGTCCTAACTTTACTACTACTAAATTGAGAAAAATGCTAATTTTAAGACTTTCGGTATTCACAGAAGGCATTTAGGACTGGAGTCCTAAAGTTAGGACTCCCAACTTCTGTGAATACCGAAATGAGTAAGTGCCTTCTGTGAATACCAAAATGAGTAAGTGCCTTCTGTGAATACCAAAATGGTAGTACGTTTAGGATTTTGTCTTAAGTTAGTTCTGTGAATCGGGCCCAATGATACCAACAGCTGAGTACCTTGTGGTGTGGGTCCCGGGAGAAAGAGCTGGTCACCTCGGCTTGAAGCTGTGATGTCAGGCACTGTTGTCCTTGCATGTCGGGTTTAGTTTCATATAATTCCCAGAGCCAGAATTCCACGACTCTTTTTCCTTGGCATTATGTCTTTACTATACCCATGTCCCAGTGCCTCTGGCTTTCGTATCTTTCTAAAAAATCTCATAACTCTTTTTTCATTATAACAATAACAAGTGCGATGTTCAGGAAAATGCACACGGAATTGCTACACTCGCACGTGCACCCAAAACACAGGGACACACTCTCACAGAGTGCGGAGCGTAGGTATCAACATTGGAACCGGCTGTGCTCGCACGTGTACTCACAAGCAGACCGCCCCACGCTCCCAGCTGACGCGTGGTCCAGGCGGGAGATTACAGGTGTTCCACCAAATAGCAGGCTTCCTAGTGGCGGCTCGCTGTGGGAGTGCTGCGGGGCGGTGAGTCGGGGTGGGGAGGGGTAGGGTGGGGCGGTAGTGGAGTTGGACATACGACGGCCATGAGTAAAGCAAGTAAATAAATAAATAAAACTATTTACCTTGCGCTTGCTGCATCGGCGAGTTCGTGATGCAGCGAGCGCACGGTAAATAGTTTTATTTATTTCTTTACTTACTTTACTCATGGCTGTCGTATGTCCGACTCTACTACCCCCCCCCACCCTGCCCCACCCCATCGTCCTGCAGCAATTCCACAGTGAGCCGCCACTGCTTCTTCCTGCTGACGCGAGGATCAGGCACACGATCCACAGTTAACAGAGGGTCTTTCAGATATCGGAAACCTTTTTTGAAACAACAATTACGAGCACATGTGCTACTAAATTACGAGTTCAACTCATTCAAGATACTATTTAAAGCCTGTTTTGTCTGCTCTTCATTCTACCTCGGGGATAAAGAGCATGGAGGATCATGGAGAGAGGCGCACCTTGATGTAGTAAGGGCATGAATGGCAGTATGAATGCGTACTTATGAAATAACATTCCATTTTCAACTTGGAAAATGTTGGATGATAGAGGCTGACTTGATGTGTGTTTCCATTTCTTCCAGAGTTTGACTACAGGGGTCTCTCCTTCACTCTCCTCTCATGGGGTGTGTAGGAAGCTTGACTAGGGTAAGACTGTGAGCTGGTCTCACATTAATTTGCAAAATTAAACTGCATGCGTTTCACATTTGCAGTGACACGTGTTACACACAAATAGCCACTATGGGCCAGATGTAGGTAAAAGCAGTTTTGCGAGTCCTTAATAACGAATTTTAGGGAATCGCTATTAAGGACTCGCAAAATGCCATGTAGGTAGGAATCGCAATATTTTTTGCGATTCCTTAATATTCCTTAATTGCGAATTGCAAATTTTCGGATTCCTTATTTTGCGAGGGGGTTTTTGTGTGCTACATTGCACACTGCTAATTTGCGATCGCAAACGCTGAAATTCTGCAAATTTCAGCGTTTGCGATCGCAAATTGGCTTCCTAAATCTGGCCCTATATGCATAAGTAATGCATGTGGGGCAATCATTCACTGCAATTTCTGTTTGACCGAATGTTTCGATGGCGATCTCTCTTTTTCATTATGTTTACAGGTTTCAAGAAATCATCTCGTGTATAGGGTGGCACAGGTCAACCTACCCAGTGGTAACTTCATACTAATATTTTGCTAAGCTAGGAGCCCATTTTTCTTTCATTTTCCCTTCCTGATGAATGCCACGGACCCTTTGGGCCATAAAGGCAGAAACATGTCAACAACCTTAACCACTATGGTGATAGAGTAATAACTCCCCTTTTTCACAGTTCCTCTATTTTTAATATCATATAATTCACTATTTGAATAAATGTATTTTAGTAATTATACTGATTTTTAGACTTTCACTCACTGTCACGGGCCCCCACTTAGTTTTAGAAGTGCCTCCCTGTCTCCAGGTGTAGGCCCACTCTCTATCAAACCAAGTTTTTAGGGAGCGAGGACTACCAATGATGAAGCATGACACCAGGTGGTGTGTAAGAACAGTCCTTCACTTTTTGTGAGATGCCAGAACTTTCACTTAGTATCTCCTAAATTTTGGTTAGTTATACTCAGAGCAGCTTCTTTTGTGTATTCACTGCTGTCCTCTTGGCCTGAAGGTTGGAGACAGTGCAGGCTTCCGGTATCGGTCCCACAGACTCGGCAAACATCCCCCAACACCCCTCGGACGGGAAACAACATTTGCATTGCGGATTTTACTCCGCGATGCAAACACAACGCGGTCGTTACAAGGACCGCATTGTCACAACGCACTACCTTTAAAACGCAAGATGTTATAACGACTTGCGCTAGATGGCACTCTAGGATAAGGAATAGAATGATTTACTATTCCAACACTTTCCCTAGTGTTGCACACACTAGAGTTGGAATATTAAATCATACTATTCCTAAGTCCAGCACGCCATCTAGCGCAAGTCATTGTAACAACTTCGTTGGAAAAGTAGTGCGTTTTGACAACAAAGTTGTTGTAACGACCGCTTCGTGTTTGCTTCGCGGAGTAAAATCCTCGATGTAAAGAGATATATTTCCCTCGGACATCACATGCTACGAAGAGCAAGCTAGCACAGGTTTCCAGTTGCAAACTCAGAGCTCTCAGACTCAGCAAACTCACCCAGCACTCCTCTAACTCCTCACATTACAGCACCCCAGGTGGACCGCTGATGTTTATGAGCACACTCCTCTGCACACTATGATTACTGCATACGTCAGGATGGACCCTGTCCCAACCAACAATAACTACCACCCGTTTCTGCCACACCCTGCGCGGTCCTTACAATCTTGTGGAAGCGGGGAGATTCTTTCTGTCCCTAGGATCTTGTGGAGGCCAGACAACCGGCCTTTGGAGAGTGCTCAGGGACCAAGGACACAACAGTTGGCAATTAGCTGAAGGCCAGCAACATCCAAGCAAAATCCACCAAGTGATATTCCCCTTCCTGGAACACAACAGCTCCAAGCCACCCCAAGTCTGTGGATAATACTGCTTCAGTCTCTCCTGCACCAATGGTCTCTCTTGTCGATGTGCCAGTGTCAAACCAGCATGGTATGGTTCCAATTCCACAAGCGTCTTTACACTCTTGAGGATGGAGCCCAAGTAGTTATACCCACAATGGCCTTTATAGATGAAATCAGTTCAAAAGGCCACCTGTGAAAAGCTCAGGCCCCCTCTAAATTTAGCCGTGTCTGCCATCTACCCTGGGAGGCTTGATCAATATCTTTAGTAGGGCCAGGACCCTCACCCTTTGAATTCAGGTGCCAATTTCACCCCCTCTTATCTGTCCCAGGAAGGCCCCTTAGTATCAGAGGTCTGCAGTTCCCAATGAGTTCCCCTAGTATATGGCCTTCCATCAGGAATGCACAGATGTAGCTGTCCATCCAGCACCCAGATGTGGATTGGAGAGAGCCACGAGCATTGAAATGCCCACTTTCTCAAAATGGCATTTCCACATTAGTAATGTCAAATCCACTCCCACTGCCAGAGAGGATTTGCCATTACTAATCTATCAATAGCAAATACCATACTGCTACTCTTCTGCACATATGAAATACAGCTCAATAGGCTTTCCATAGATCCCCCATGTTGATCTATGCAAGAAGCAGGCCTCACAGTACTGAACACAACATCCAGTGGTATTCACTACTAGGGCATGTAGCGCACATGTGCACATGGCCTTCCTCTTCCCTACACCAAACCCTGCCCCAGGGAGTACTCAGATATATCAAGAGACATACAGTACTTTGGCAAGTAGCTTTTAAATGCCAGGCTCAGTAACAGTAACCTGCACACACAGGCCCCGCCATGTGGTACATTTGGAGAGCTACCTCCGTAGGTGGCACAACCAGTGCAGCAGGCCCACGGGGTAGCATTTGAGTTACATGCCCTAGGTATATGTCTTACCACTGGACAAGGGACTTACAGATAACTCAAATCAGCCAATTATGTATACACCAATCTCCAGTATGTATATGACAAGCACAGCGCTTTGGCACTGAATGGCAGTGTTAAAGCACTCAAACTCCTAAGCCAGCAAAACAAGATCTAAACAGGAGGTAGGAAACCACAAAGGTAGGGGAGACCACGCCAAAAGTTGCCAGGTCTAACACCTACTTTTTAAACTTATTGCACCCTGGCCTCTGGGCTGTCCAGAGCCTTCCCTAGAGGTGACTTATATGTTTTAAAAAGGAAGATTTGGGCCCGCAAAATGTTTGTTTTGCCAGATTGAGATGGCAGTTTAAAACTACAAACCCAGACTCTGCAATAGCTGCAATGAGACATGTTTAAAGGACTACTTAAATGGGTAGCACAATCTTTGCTGCACTACCACTAGAAGCATTTAATTTACAGGCCGCTGGCACAAGTAGTGCCTCTTTATTGGGGACATATACGTAAATTAAGTATGCCAACTGGGGCTAAGCCAATATTACCATGTTTAGAGGAAAGAGCGAAAGCACTTTATCACTGGTTAGCAGTGGTAAAGTGCACAGTCTTAATACCAGCAAACACAAGGTCAGAAAAATAGAGGAGGAAGGCCAAAAGTTGGGGTGAAGACTACCCTAAGGCTGACAGGTCTGACAAGCAGGAACAAGGCTAATTTGCATTTTGCTGGGTCAAATTTGAGGTGACATGGTGGGTAAAAAATGATGGCTTGTGATGTGGCCAAAGGTGATTACCACTAGCTGAGATCAATGCAAGCACTCTATCCATCACATTGGTTGTTGCAGTTAACACCCTAATAGTGATGGGTATGCCCGACGTTGGTCTAGTGCGCTCTCTGCCACTGGAAGCAAGCTGCACCTGACTGAAGAGGCCCAAATATGCCAAAACTGGTCTTGGGTTATTTGGGTTCCAATGGAGTTGGACCAAGGCTGATTTGCTTTCGGCTGTGCCTAATCTGAGGTAGCATGCTGGACAAGAAAAGGATTGACTAAATGTGGCCCCAAGCGAGTGCCAGTGGCTGAGATTAATTTCAACATTTAATCCACCATCTTGTCGTTCTTTACCATTTAGAAACAGACCATTCTAGGCAGCATTATCAGTGAGATCAAAGCACTATTGTAATAGTTTTTCTTTTGAAATTGATAAATGTGGTTTTAGTGATGCCATCTGGACTACAACAAGATTATTGAGAGCTATGTTTTTTTAACTTTAACAATTGTATTATGGTTCATTGAAATTTCATTGAAATTGTGTTTTTTGCTGGGGAAAAACTAGCTTCTATCGATGGATGAAAATATGTGTAAAGTATACACAGTACCATTTAAAGATGGCAGCCCATTGAAATTATTAATTTTTTTGCTTATTATTCTTTTTCAGCATATGCCCACCATGTTTAGACAGCAGCATTTTTACCTTTCTCTACATTTAGTTATGTTGCATACATTTGATAAAAGATAAGAAAAGGAAACGAAAGAAAAGAAAAGAAAAGGAAAGAAAAGAAAGGAAAGGAAAAGTAAACGTGAATGCTTGCCAAGGCCAGGTCTATTGGCTTTAACAATGCTTGTTTTTTTCTTCTTAGTGGAGGACCCACTAACTCACAGTGAGTTAGTTCAGCAAGAATAAACTCTTATTTAAAGGAGCAGACTACAGAGCCTCCTTAGTCAACCAGTATCATATTTTCCTATGATGTGCATTAAAAATAAAAAAGATTTATACACATGTTGCCTTCTAGAAAGCCCCCTTACCAGTCTATTAAAAATATAAACCATGGGTAATTTATTTTCATTGCAAGCACATACGTGCAATAAAAAACAAACACTGGCAAAGCCAATCGGTTTGGTGTTGCCTTGTTTTGCGATGGTACTAAGAAAACATTTTTGGTGGGAGATGCCAGACCACCAATCACATTTTTTTTTAAAAAGTGCAAAAATTCAAACTTTGTTTTGGTCTCAAAAAGCACACAATACCATTGTCATCCCTAACACTGAACCGAACTATTTTGTATGCATATCTGCTCCTTGAGAAAGAGCAGAATGGGGTTACTCACACCGAAGTTAGCCAATGGATGAATTGGGATTCCCCATGACCCCATGAGGCATCTGTTAGTCGGTGGAAGAAAAATGTGAATGAGACAGCAAGAGACCCATGGGTGAAGAGAGGAAACAAACATCAAATGTATTTTGGCACCTGCTACATTGAAAGAGCTCCACCCAAGAAATCCACAGAAACATTTGCACATTTAGGGGCAGATTTACAAGAAAGTGACGCATCTGTAGAGATGCGTCACTTTCCCTGCGCCACCCTGAGAAACCCTTGTGCCACCATGGATGCGCAGTATTTGCAGTACGGCACACCATGGCGCAAGGATTGACAGATGCGTCAGAAATTCTGATGCATCTGATGGAGCAAAATGTACGCATTGCCGGAGTCATGTCGCAAGCACAACGCATCTCCAGCAATGCATGGGGAGATCTATCCTCATTGTGCTGCGTCACTCCTAATGCCCGCTCCAAGCAGGTGTAAGGTTTTGACGCAGTGGCATCCTAGAAGTGGCGCATTGAAATCTTGTAGATTTCACTACGTCACTTCTACGAGGCTTTTTTGCATTGGAACGCACACCCTGCATACATTATACCTGATGCAGGTAAAATGTGATGCAGGGCTTTACAACGTGACACATCTCCCGAGATGCACCACGTTGTAAATGGGGCACAGTATTACGCCGCCGCTGCGTCACAAAAATGTACGCAACAGCGGCGCAAAAATGACGCGAGGGGCTTATAAATCTGCCCCACAGTTGTTTAGTTCAAGTCTCTTCATTGTAGAGCTACATGGCACCAAAAGCCCAGCATGGACATGGATTTCATGCTGTGCTCTGACCATACAGGAATGGGCTGAACAAAGTAGTGTACCTATGGCAAGCAGGGACGGCGAGCTGAAGCCATGCACTCACAACAGCCTTTTCAGCTTGAACAGCATGTAATGAAAAATCTCCATTTGTAGAGCCATGTGACTCAAATGCATGTCCCCTCAGTTTAAATCCCTACAGAGGCAAAGTGGCTCCAGTCCTTCTGCACCAGTGCAGAAAACAAGGGGATCCAGCCGAATCCGGTAGCTAATATTGAGATGGATATGGGAAATGGTTAAGACACAGTGCAGATCCCAGTGAAATATGCTGAATTTGCCCCGGTGTAATTTGCGGGCACATTCAGTAGTACTAGCACACAGGTTGTCTGCTTTCTGTTCTAAGCAGCAATGTGCAAACTGTGAAGGGGCTTCCTATTTTCAATCACAGCAGGGCCGAAAACAAAGGCAGAATTTAAGGGGTCATCAGCCATCCTTTTGTTTGAGTACGAACCTGGCAGGGAGCTATCTGGTGCCTGTCACCTACATGCTAATGCAATGCAGGGAAGCAAAGGAAAACAGGTTGTTATCATTTCACAATCACATGGATCTGGAGGCAGGCTTTTGACTTTGTTCAGCCCCTGTATATAAGAGATATGCATGCACTGTAATAATGAAATGTACACTCGATATGAGTAGTTAAACAAATAACAATTTTAGTAGCACTTACTAATTTATTATTTTTTAAATTAATTATTTTATGGTGCTGCAGGTCTCGTGTAAGGTGTCAGAGTACTTTACATCACTCAAGCACAATATAAATGGACTTCAAATCACACAAGTGTGTAAATCAATGTGCAGGATGTGTTACATAAGACAATAAGGTTTACAAGGTGTCACATATTGTCTTGACTGCTATGCATTATATGTTAAGTTTGCATGGGCCGGGTCAAGTCAGGGTCCCCAGCAGACCCCTGCCCACCCAGAGTATTCCGTATGGCAATCCCGGGGGTAGAGAGCGAGGTCCTCGACCTACTAAATTGGTCTCTTGAATTTGGCTACGTCCCGACCGACTTTAAGGAAGCACGAGTCATTCCCCTTTTGAAAAAAACAGGGGCTGACGCAAAGAACCTTAAAACTTATAGGCCAATCCCCCAGCTCCCTTTTTTGACAAAGGTGCAGGAACAGCACATGCTGAAAACCTTGTCACATCACATAGAGGCAAACCAGCTACTGCAAACTAGTCAGGCAGACTTTAGGGCCCACCACAGTACAGAAATGGTAATGCTGGCAGTGACGGATGAACTCAGACTAATGGCCGACAGCAAAAAGCCAAGTGCCCTGGTTGTGCTAGACCTGTCCACGGTATTCAACATGGGCAACCATGACCAACTCTTGTCGCGGATCTCGGTGATGGGCATTCAGGGACCGGCTCTCAAATGGCTCACGTCCTTCCTAACAGACCGATCACAGAGAATACAGTTGGCCGACGAGGTGTCTGACTCCGGCATAATTAAGTGCGGGGTTCCACAGGGCTCGGCGTTGTCCCCCCTCTTGTTCAATGCCTACCTCCAGCCCCTGGTGGCCGCATTGACTCATAAGGAGTGCCAGGTCTACAATTACGCGGACGACACCCAAATCATCATCCAGATAGACAACTCCCCCTCTGTCCACACACAAATGCAAAATATTTTAAAATACATAGTCAACTGGATGACCGCCAAGTCCCTTAAAATTAATCCCGCCAAGACCGAGGTACTGCCCATCACCACAGACACCAATCCCTGGAGCGACCTCTTTTGGCCACAAGAGCTTGGCACAAACCCTAAACCTGCCCAAAGTCGATGCCAATCTCTCATTGTCCCACCAGGTATCTGCCGTAGTAGGAACATGTGTGGGCCTGCTAAGACAGCTACGAGAACTTGCTTCCCTTCCTCTCTTTCACAACACTCAGAATGGCAGTATCGGCCATGATAGTGTCACTACTGGATTACGGAAACTCCCTGTACATCGGCCTCCCAGGAAAGCTGCTGGCCAAACTACAGGTGATTATGAACGATGCCGCCAGATGATCTTCAGACTCCCAAGGAGGGCCCACGCCACCCCCCTTCAACGACAGATGCACTGGCTCCTGGTCAGAAGTGTGACATATCAATGCCTCTTCAGACTTTGTAGCAGTTATATTTTGATTCCTCCAACAAATAGAAGGAATAATGACCTAAAGATCCTCTAAGATTTTTAACTCTATATTCGAGATGGGGTGATGTTGCAAATTCAGAATTCAAATAACTTACTTTTTAGCTTGCAATCAGATATAATTTTTGAAAGTTTTAATCCTGGTATGAAATATTCATATCGGTCTGATAAGCGAAAGAGGAAAACAAAGCACAGCAGAATTAGTGACCTTTTTGTGATATCCATTGACACAATAAGGCACACAGTATAGTAAGCATTAGAATTCGAACATTACTCCATTGTCTATTTCATATCATTTGTCTTTTGTTTTGCCTGTATTGTAGTTCCTTCAGTACTCAGTCTGTAGTTTGAAATGCTTGAAGCAGAGCATGCTCCAATGTGCACTAAAGGATCAGAAACACACGTAGGGCCAAGTTCACAAAAATGCATTGTGTAGCTATATGCAAGGCTTACACAAGAAAATATACAGAAATCATAGTATTAGTTTTGTTTGTGTTTCTAGCGGATTGAGAATTGTGACTCCATGGAGATACACATACATCAAGTCCTCCATACACATTTCACTTGATGTCACATGCGTGTGTTGATCCACTAGAGAATACAACACATTCTTTTCTTTATTTGTTTTGTATATGCAAAACATTTTCCCAGTAGAGAAACCTCTTTACCGAATCTCCATGAATTATGGAGGTGTACCCTTTCATTTTCCATTCTGAAAAGAGACCTAAGATATTTTTTTCCTGGATTAAATACACATGTATTTCCAGTGTGGAAAACAAGCTGCAAAATGTTGGTGAATACCACAAATGTTTGTGTACGTGGACGTATTCTGCATGATCACCCCTGCACACCCTCTCCCCAGAAGGGCCACATTCCCAATGCTGCCCGCCTTTATTGTCAGGACTGTGATACAAGCAGATTGTTCACTGTAGTATATCAAATCTGCAGAAGCAACTATATACTCATTAACGTTTTGACACAGGAACATGAACCAATATTAATTCAGCTAAAAAAAAATACATTGATAGCATAAATGTATAAAACCAGAAAAAGTAGAAAAAAGATGGTGGGTATATGTAAACGCAACAAAAAGGTGAAAAACAGGCATGATTTAATTGTTAAGATTTATACTCATGTCATTGTTCTGTGTACAAGTTATACTTTGAGCATAGATAAGTCTTTGAATGTTCTCATTTCAAAGCTTCCCTGATAAACAGCCAAGCTGATCAGATATATGTCACTACAGGTATATAATTAGTTGGACTGTCAGGCCAGTAGCACAGTGACAAAGCTTAGTAGTCATTTCTGATGTCACAGGTCTTAAACAGATAGACTAGCCATCTTTCGATGAATTACTGTTGTTTTTGCACAAAATAACACAAAATGCAATATAGTTACAGATACACCCCACTTGCAACAACTAACACCATTGAATTTTTTACATCCCACTTTGCACTGTATGCCCCAAAGGCAAGCCCAGTGCCAGGAACCCTGGATCTCCCATCACTCGCAGATACACCAGCACTGAACTCAGAGCCTTGGACCCCAGACTTTGCAAAAACAACTGCTGCTGGAACTCTCCTTGCTAAACAGCAGGACCTTTCTCATGCTGCTATTGTCTCTTCTCCAACAACACCGGAAAACCCGCACGCAACCGCCACCACCACTCCACGCCCAACCGTGCCTGGACAACTTCACAGCCTTCTGATCAACACCTGATCACTCTGCAAACACGTCGCCAAGATCTGGGACACCATCACCTCCCTCACTGAGACATGGCTCAACCCTGCATCCATGCCCTACATCTCCATGGCCACTCCCAGCTGCTGCAAGATTTATCTGAAAAGTTTTATATAGCGCTGGCTAGACCCGGAGGTATCAGAGCGCTTTACATGAGGAAACACATTGTTTCAGAACATAGTTACAAAGTTACATCAGCTGCTAGAGTGTAGTTACAAGAGTCACATGAGTTACAAAAGCATAGCATAGATATAAGGGAAAAACAGGCAAGGGGAGAGAAATTCGGGGGACAGAGGGAAGGAAATAAGGGAGGTAGACAAAGAGCAATGGAGGGAAGCGGTGGGGGTGCGGGTAGGAAACACTACGGGGAGATGAGGAAAAACAGTGTCCGACGTCTGGCTGGGTAGGCGACGACCGAGGGCCAAACCAGAGGACATAGGACAGCTCCACCGGTCATCGGCCAAAGGTTGCTCAGGCACCACAGTACATATAGAAGGTTCTAGTTTCTGCCAGGGGCGGCATCATCAAAAAGTTCCTTCGAGAGCGCCGGTCACGGTGTACGGGGCTGTGCTCCCAGCGGTAATGGGATCATTCCCAATCCTGCGCTATGTGTGACTCGCTTGTCACTGTGGTCACTCTCAGAGGGGTCTCTGAAACTCCAGGGCATAAATGTAGGATCTCTCCCCAACAAGGGGAGAAGGAGTGCTTTGGCGAGCCATTTTAGGGACAGTCGGGCTGGTAGAGAGAGACCCTCACTGCAGTAGGGGGAATTGAGAGAAGCGCCGCTGGTTCAGTAGCCTGTTAGACTATTGCTCCAATGCAGCCAATTTTGAGGTAGCAGGTAAAGACCAGTAAATTAATATGTGTTGGGCACCATTTTGATCGTAGCTTATTCAAGAGCGGCTACACTCACGGACAAGAATGGGTGAGAGAGCAGATTAAAGCAGGTCAAGGGGCCACAGAGGGAAGAGGGCGCTGGTAGAACTTTGACGTTCGCAATAACACTGGAAACAAATATTGCGGTGAGAAGAGGGTAGATGCGGATTGAGGGATGTTTTAGCTGCCATTTTAAGGTCAGGCAGGTACAGGCGGAGTCTCCGGAGTGCTCGCCGGGGATACTGGCCTTCTGGAAGTAGGCCCTCTGGAAGAAGGCAAGAGATTAGCATTCCTGCAACAGGGATTGTTGTCCGGTGGTCTCACCTGTTATCAGCGGGAAACAGGGCTTGCCTGAGGCCTCGTGTGCGGCGGCCATCTGAGGGTCGTGCAGTGCGGTAAATAGGAGGTGGTTGTCCAGCGGAGATTAAGCCGCGAAACAGCCAGAGAGAACGAGGCAAGGGCCCATTGTGGTGGGAAAGGGCGCAGGTCCAGCGATGTTGGGGGCTGTACGGAAGCAGGGGGCAGGCCAGGTCCTCGTCAGTCTCCCAACCGGACGCCAAACACCCCAGCAGGTTCGTCGATCCACAGCCAGCTTCACAGGGAAGAAGAGGGAGACAGCTGCATGGAGGGGAGCCTCGGCTCAGGCCCCAGAGCTCAAAAAACTGCATCAACAACCTACATCAACAAACATGGAGGTGGAATCGTCATCATCCACAAAGAATCCATCCACTGCACCACTGCCACAGATGACACCACCTCGATCATGGAACACCTCAACTTCCAACTCAAAACATACCGCAAAACCACCACCATCAGAGGCAATCTCCAGGACCATAGCCAGGCTTCTGCGACATCATCCCTGAATTCATTGTACCACAAGGCCTCAACACCGAAAATGACATCTTCTTCAGAGACCTCAATTTTCCCCTCAGTGTCCCCAATGACACCAACACAGCTAGCCTCCTCGAAAGCATGTAGAACATCGGCCTCACCCAACTGGTCACCAACCCCACACAGAACGCCGGACATGCGCTCGACTCTATGTTCACTGCCAGTGACAGAGTCAAGTACATCCATGTCACTGAGCTCACCTCGTTGGACCATTCAATCGTCCACTTCACCATCACAGCAGCCCCAACACCAACACCATGCTGTCTAACTTCCTACACCGTAGCTGGAACAAAGTATCCGAAAGCCAATGGACTGGCCCTCAGCACCTCCCACCCTGACACCACAAACAATTTTGAACAGGCTTTCAAGAAATTCATGGCCTAGATAACCAACTGCGCCAGCAGAGTCACCCTCATCAAATCCAGCATACTCAAGACATCCACCAAACAAGCCAGCTGGTACACCCCTGAACTCAAAACCACGAAACGCAACCGCAAGTAACTAGAAAGGAATTGGTGCAGCAGCACGGACCCCTCAGACCTCACCACCTACATGACATCACTCAACCACAACCACCAACTCCTGAAAGAGATGAAAGAGAACACTCTAGCCAATTGCATCAAAGCCAGATCCAACCACACGAAAAAATGCTTCAGCATCATCAAGGAGTACTCCAAACTATTAGAAACCGGAAACTTCATCACCCCTTCCCAAGAACTCCTCGACACCCTGGCAGATTTATTCCACGACAAGCTCACCATCTACAAACTCTCTGAACCCCAACCCTCCACTTCTGAAACCCTCAGCCACAAACTCCGACCACTGAATCACCGCTTGGGACCAGCTCACCACACAGAGCACAAACAGCCATCATGAACTCCATCCACTCAGGAGCGACCACAGACTCCCGCCCCGCTACTTGTTCAACCTCAGAAACAGGACCATCAGTAATGAACTCACTGTCATCTTTAACACAACCATCACCTTGGCAACAACAATATTCTGGACCTATCCCAATCTGGATTCTGCATGAACCACAGCACCAAAATTGCCCTGATGGCACCCACCGACGACATCCTCCTTGACCGTGGGAAAGGGCTGCCCTGATCTTCCTCGACCTCTCAGCAGGCTTCCACAGCATGTCCCACCACACCCTGATCAAGAAGCTTCATCAGATCGGAATTCGAGAGAACGCTCTCAAATGGATCGCAGTCTTCCTCTCAGGAAGAACCCAGAGATTACACCTATAACCATTCTCATTGGAACCCAAGAACATCATCTGTGATATCCCTCAAGGCTCATCCCTCTGCCCTACCCTGTTCAATGTCTCCATGACCCCCCGGGCCAACATCATCATAACCCATGGATTGAATATCATATCCTGCACAGACGACACCCAGCTCATCCTCTCTCTATCAGAAGAACCATCCACCATGAGGGCCAACTTCTGCCTGTGCATGACCAGCTTTGCTGATTGGATGCAAAACAACTACCAGAAGCTCAACGCAGACAAAACAAAAGTACTGATCTTCTGGAACAACTCCTCCCTGTGGAACAACTCCTGGTGGCCTGCTGAACTAGGACTCTCACCCACTTCCACAGACCATGCCCGAATTTCTGCATTATCCTGGACAGCAAACTCTCCATGAAAAGCCAGATCAACGCAGTCTCCTCCGCCTGCTTCCTCACTCTTCGCATGCTCTGAGGGATCATCAAATGGCTCCAAGTCAACACCCAACGTACCGTCACTCAAGCCATCATCACTGGCCATCTGAACTATGGCAACACACTCTACGCAGGAAATACCACTCATCTCCTATAGTGACTGTGGACCATACAGAACAAGGCAGGCAGACTCATCCTCAACCTCGCCAAATAGACCCACATCACCCCTCAACTCAAGAAACTCCACTGGCTCCTCATCCACAAGAGATGTCAATTCAAGATGCAAACCCATGCCTACAAAGTACTGCACAGTCTGGAACCAGCATACATCAACCATCGCCTGAGCTTTCACCAACCTTCCAGTCACCTGCCTCCCTCTCCCTTCCTCTCCCTCCCTCTCTCTCACTCATACCCCCCACATCCACCGAGCAAAAATGGAGGATGATCCTTCTCCTACCTCAATGTGAAGTCTTGGAACAGTCTCCCTTCCCACTTTCAGACCTCACCCTCTCTTCAGGAATTCAGAAATGGAGTCAAGACCTGGTTGTTCAACTGATTCCACCCGAGCAGTATGTCTCTCAGTGCCTGGATACCCTTGTGGGTGATTAGCAGCATTCTATAGATCCCATTTTATTGATTGATGCATGCACCAGTAGCATGTCAAGCCTAAACTTCAAGTACCATGTACATCGTGATCTTACCTAGGTAAGAATGAAAGCCTAACTTTTCCTTTATTGATAGGTACCTGGTTAGAAAAACCTGCTTGCTTTTGTCTTTTTTTAAATATTATCGCTAATTTAGTTTTCAAGTAACATTCCTTCATCTTCTCTATCGTGTCTATGCTTACTGTTGTCATTCAAGTATTTGTCTCAGCCAATCGCTCATGGTTCTTTCTGCGTGAGCAGCTACCTAGTCTTCCACTCCTACTCTACTATTTAAGCATTTTGGTTTTCAGTGCAGCTCCATATTATATACTCCCAGGATTTTTTGTTGTTTTTCTCTCTCTCTGCCATTACTTCACAAAACAGGTAGATATCCAAATACATTTAATTTTTATTTTATTGCTTCAGCTTTGCAATAAAGCCATACAATAATTGAGCATAAACTTTACAAATGACAGATTACCTAACAAAATGTGACACATTAAACCAGAACGTGCTCCATATAAAACAACACAATTACAATTGATCCACATAGCTTATAAATTAACATAGAGGGCTAATCCAAGAGATTGATGTGACTGTCGTCCTCCACTTCGGAGCTATCAAAAGCGCTGTGTTTCTGAGTGGGGTCATGTGGTAGCAGAATAGCAGCATAAACAGGGGTGGGTCCTCCGCAATGGCAAAGGAGCGTCGCCCCACCAGCAGAGCCAGCAGCTAAAAAATTAAACGATATTTGATTATTGTTTTATTTTTAAGCAGCTGGCTCAGCTAGCATATACAGTCAAGGGCCGGGCCGGGGCATGGGAGGAGGGGGGAGGAGTGCTTGTGCACTCCCTATCTGTGCATACTTGTTTGCCTGGCCATCTCAGGCCGACCAAAACACTCATGTGCACTTGGGTTTCTCCAGCCCGGCTTCTCAATGCAGCTGGGCAGGAGAAACCTCATGGACTCCCTGATCTGAGCGGAGCGTCTTTCCAGCTGGCTCCGGCCAATCCCTGGGCTGCTCTGCTGCATGGGGTTTGGACATGGAGTCTGATGCATCCCCAGTACCTGCTGGGACATGGAAGAGGAAACACCAGGCGTGACGTGGGACGCGCCGTCAACTTAAGGTACGTTTTTTCATTGTTTTTATTATCCCCGCGCGCACCTGTCCTCCCCGCCTCACTACTTTTTGTATGTGGCAGCCGCCACTGAGCATAAAATGAATTGAATCAAAGACACAGCTCTAGTGCAGAAGAGAGCTAAAATTAGAACAGCATGCCTACTAGGGTAG
The DNA here is from genome assembly GCF_964204655.1 of Triturus cristatus. NCBI lineage: Eukaryota > Metazoa > Chordata > Amphibia > Caudata > Salamandridae > Triturus > Triturus cristatus. Next base: position 1,691,013,678 of record NC_140589.1, read on the forward strand.
AACGGCCAGTGAGCTTATTGTGCAATCATTCTGCTAGGTAAAAACGGATTGGTAGAGATGTTATAGCTATGCAGAAAACAAGTAAAGTCAGTGCTTAATTTGTAAAAAAAATAAGTGCCAGGGCTCTAGTCAGCAGGTCACTTCAGCTTGCACTGCCCATTGCTGCTGTCAGTAACAGCATAACTAATAAGTCACACTCCTACAAATGTTACAATTATGACAATATCAGGACCCCAAAGTTAAAAGAATTTGGCATCTGGTATTAGCCATCCTTAATGTATATTTAATTAATAAACCTCAGTAGTACTCATCTCTGAATTCAAAAAGAGTGCCAGCAGGTGTCAAACTGCCTTAGGTACTGGTGGTGACAATTAAATGCCGGTGCTGAGCACCAGAAGGGGGGGTGAGGGTCCACGTGGTCTGTTAAAAATTGGACAGTAGTTGGGCCATTCTTTTGGGTTCCGGCTTTGATACCTTTTAGGTCCCACCTCAAACATGGGAGAGAATGGCTCAACATGCTGCTTCTAATTTATTACACCCCAGGTTTCCAAGTCTTTGGCGTACTTAATCATGTGATCTGCTGCAGCATAATTACACCAGAGCATTAAAGTCTGCTCCCTCCCCTGCAGGAGAAAACAAACACCAATCAGATCATTAGAGATGGTTTGAAATGATCCTGGCAGTGAGCCAGTTTGATCATGTTACCCCTGTTTAGGATGTCTTGGTTCCCCCTTGAGTGACACATCGGGGTAAAAACTAGGGCCACTCTTCCTTTGGACCCGTCATCGATCTAAGTGGGGAGGATCTAAGTGGGGAGGCTGAGCTTTGATCCAACTTTAGGGGCTACTGGCCCTGGTCTTAAGGAGTAGTCTGGTCATATGGAGCTAGCAGAGGCAGTAAAGAGAAGGTCATCATTGTCGCCTTCTACCACCATTCCCGACATGGTCTGATTTTTAAATTGAAGGTGAGCTGCGTTGCAGTTCACTAATTTATCATTGGCATTAGGTAGAGCCACATAGGTGATGTTGATTTCCTGAGCTAATGCAGCTCCAGTGCCAAAATCCATCCTGCATTGGATAACTGGTTGCATGTCAAAGCCAAAACTCTTTATTCAGGTGCATATACACATCAATAAAAGCAGCATAAAATAATGTTAAAAATCGCATATTATGTTCACATACACAGTTAAGAAACAACCGAAGACAAAACATTCAGTGTAAATTCATAGTGCAAAAGAGCAAAGTAAATATTACGATGTGATCACCGTTTCCTTTTGTACTGATTAGTCTCCTGGCATTTAATATAAAAGAAGAGGGGGAGATCAAAAAGGCTAAATCAGAACACGTCTTGTACTTAAACAATCCTTATATTTCATTGATTTGCTCTGTCAAGTGCTAAGAGTGGGATGTAGCAAAAATCAATTGTTAGACATCTCAATTACTAGTGCAACTTTCTTCATAACAAAGGCAATCTAAATATCTATGTCAATGATTTACGTCTTCGAATCGCCTTCTTAAAGTAAACAAGAATTGGACAACATATAGCATGTTAGAAAGGTTTTAAAAATATGTAAAGGCCTCCGGATGATAGATAAAGCCCTGTGTCAAAAACGGGACGTTATGTGCAAGATTTCATATTTTTATAAAATGTGCAGAACCACATGAAATGAATTGTCGTTTGTCTGGCCTTTCCATCACATGGGCACCTTGGGAGGATCATGAGTAAGGCTCCCTGTTTTCCGTTTTTACTGATTTTTACAGATAAATACAGACAGAAAATATTTATTTTCCTGTATGTATTTCTTTTTTAAATGTGGATAAAAACGGAAATTGGGTTGTTTTTGAGTGATTCTATATGCTGTCAATCATGACCAGGGCAATAGCTGTGTGGAGTGACAGGCAAGGGGATTAAAAAAAAAATAGGGATTTTAGTAAAGAGCCTTAAACAGCAAGTAGACTTCCACAAAATGAATACTAAAATGTACATATTTTCTTACAAGTGCACATTTTACCATCAGATTGTGTATATATCGCTGAAACCTGTCAGACGTTCAGGCACAAGTGTGCATCAACTGATTAAATAAATGCAGAAATAAACACATTTCAGCTTCATTTTTTCATAAAACCTAAAATAAATATGGATAAATACAGGTAAAATTAGCAAAAAATAAATATGGATAAATACAGACAGGAATGACAATAATATAAATACCATAAAACCTGGAGCCCTAATCATGAGCCACCAATCTGATTTGGAGAAAGCCACTAGATGGTGAATCCGCTCTAAGTGTGATCTAGTTAACTGGAATCTATCCTGGGTACGTATCATATTTACCAAGTATCCGTGGATCCCCTGTTGGGATAAACCCCTACAATTTCTATCAACTGTGGGCTTCCTTCTTTCCTGGGACTCTCTAATATCATCTTTTTTCTCCACAAAAATAAGCTTATTTACTTTCTACTAAACTGTAAAATACTATGTGGATCTGAATTGGTTAGGCCTTCCCCAGTTCTTGTAAAAAAGCCTCTACATACTGGAGGTACAGTATCTTTTCGTGCTGAGTCCTTCCATGTGTCTCTTTCTGCTGATCCGCTTCTTTCATTTCCTAGTGCCATCATCAACGTGAAGGTGATTTGGCCTTGCCCCAGGGCATGGTGCGTAAATATGTCGTCAAGGCTCTCCCGGGGACCCCATGTGGGGAATGGATGCCATATTAAGCTGACGGCAGCACACCCGCAGTGTAGACTCCATGCTTGTAATAGAAATGCCTGGGCAACCTTAGGGCATGTAGCTGTATCATTAGTGCAGCTGGAATGGGGTACTCTCTCACATTTGTAGGTCTTGGGGCTATGTGCCTGGATGAATCTCTAGCCAGTGTGAAATATGCTGATGTTTGTGTGTATCTTGCACTGTTTATCACATCGGAGGCTAGGGTAAGTGGGGGTGGATGCTGAAGTGATGTGTCAGTGGACTGAGAGAGCAGTGGATTAGCTGGTAAGGCTCCCAAAATAGCAAACGCTTTACCCTCCGAAGCATCGAATGATGAGGCAGTGTTGGATTCAAAGGTAGATCAAGAGATCCAGAGACCTTTAGGCCCTTCCCATGTGACTTGGTCTTGATAGGGGCAAGGATTTCTTGTTCCACCCGGATTTTGATTTATATGCCCTTGTGGCAGGACTTTGTCAGATCCAAATAGATCCTCATCATAGTTCTCTTTTTGGGAGTCATTACCTGGATAATTCTTTGGGTAGAGCTGGTCCACTAGCGTGTTAGTGAGTGTCTCGCTGGCCATCCTTGCGAGCTGGTTTTTATAGTCCTCGATGATTGTACTTAGGGTGTGTGGTACCTCACGCAGTTTGTTCAGGATGTGGGAGCAGCTACACCACTTCTTTGATAGCAGCCATTCTTTGATCAATCTGGATTACTGCATTTGTGGCATTTAAGGTTCTCTTAGTAGCTGGGTTTGCTCGTCAATTTTCGATGGCTGTAATGTCAATGCAGTGCTATTGAGTTTAAAATGGGTTGTGCAGGTGGTGTCTCATATTCCTTGGGTTGCCCTTCACTTGTGAGGTCAAGATCTGCAAGTGGATAGTCCTCTACTGGACTGTTTGTCTGAAGACAGCCAATGAAGTGTGTGTCTACATCATCATTACATTTCATGTTCATCAGATCCTCATCATTTATAGGCAAGGAATCTAATGAGCATCTGGAGTCCAGTGCGAGCCTGGATATATACTCGCACCCTTTGTAAGCCCTTAGTAAGCAAAGCCGCACAAGGCATGGACTAGTTCCTTTTCGTTGGTTGACCAGTTCAATGGACTACTGGTGACATGAATTGAATCCTTGGGGGTACTCAATGTACTTCTTGGTGTCTGGTGTACTTGAGCCACCTCCAAGAGGCTATTTAAATTTTAAGGGTCGATTGCAGTAGTGTCATGCACTTCTGTTACCGTGTGCCTTTTGCTGCATCTTATTCCAGCTTGCTCTAGACCAACTGCTTGAGAGGGCTATGTGGCTACCGAAATTAAGTCCTGGTCTAAATGATTAGTGACCAGTAGTTGGGACTGCAAGGGTGCAAGAGACAAACCAGACAGGCTGCTGTTGAGAAGGGGGGGGACGTGAGAATACGCGTAGGAATGTTGACAGTAGCCTTAGCAAGCGCATTCTCCGTGGGTCACCCAAAATAGTCTCTTCTGGTGTTAATCACTGTGCACTTGTGTATGATTGTTTTGGTTGATGTTAGTATTGGATCTTCAGAACACGGTTTCTCACCACCTTTGATGGGCACCGCATTTCCTGGTGTTGTGCATGCCGCATTACTAGCATAAAATCAATTTGTTGCAGCTTCATCTTCCGAAACGGTGTTAGGGCTTGTTAAGTGAGACCCCCTCCCCCGATTGAGTGTCCATTGGTATTTCTACAACAAGGTTACATCTCTCATTCATGCTCCATTTAGCGGCTCTTGCTTTTGCCCTTGTCTCACGGATAATTCTGCAGCCATTGTGTGATATGTTGCAGGGGAGGATGCTGTGAGTGTGGCAACCAGTAGATCGATAACTGAAGTTCTGTTGTAAAATTAAAACTAAAAAACATATTTTCTAAGTGGCACCTCACCTTCTATGATGCATATTGCAGCCCGGTAATACCAGGGAAGGGGAAGAGCACACTGAAAAAGCCCCTACACAGGGCCTTAGCAAGGAACTGTGTAGCTAAAATAGAGTGGCAGCTCGTAGTTTTTGAAGAGGCCTTGGTCACCCCAAAATGTAAATAAGGAAGAAATGAACGCTTCAAGACAGGAATTAGACTCTACCAGGCTGGAATTGGTTTGGGGAGCACAGACGGACATGAGTAGCTCCACAACAACTCGACTTGTCTCACCAATTTGGGGGTGCTGAGGCACAAGTCCAACAATTCCCCCATCCTCCCACCGCAAGCTGACAGGCAAAAGCGGAACATACAGCGCGACATGCGCATGCCACGCTGGTTGGGAGGTGTCCACCAGCCTTTCTGCGCCTGCAGCCTGAAGTTGTCCGGTCCCTCTTGCTTGTTTCAGGCTACAGGCTCGAGCTTCAGGGGGAGCGGGTTTTCGGGGGACAGGAAACAGTGAAGAGTGCGATGCAGAAACAGAGCCCCGGTCCCTTCCCACTCTAACACTGCAGCTGCACCATCACGTCTGCAGGTTTCGGCATTGGCCATGCCCTTCCACTTCCGCCGCTTCCTTCCTTCAGCAGTCAGGTGAGCACACACACAGATTCTATAGTTCTGTATGCAAAATACATCAAATGGAATGGCATATTACACACCATTTTTAGTGTAATAAAAGGCATTCATTTAGTTTATTACACTGCATTTTCTTCTGTCCATGATCCAGAAAACATTTGGCGTGATTGACTCCAAGTCCTGATAAAGATTAGATCAAAATACTCACTGTGTGAACACAAATGAGTGGATTAGATAAGGCATGATCAATAATAAATATATAAACAGATAAAGTAACAATACGATCATTTCACAAGATGAAACTAAAACCCTAACTGATATTCTAGTAGAAGAGGTCTGTAAATAAAATATTATATATTAAAATTAAAGTTGGACCAAGTTTATCATTACAAATCCGTGGATAGTGGCAAATGTGTTTTACGCACCAAGCAGTGTGGCGTAGAATCGCTGGACTTTTTTCCTCACATACAATTTATAGGACTTTGTAAAAATATCAAAGAGTGAATGAAAGATTATAACATGGTTACATTTATCTGTTGCAATCTGCGATAACATTTGTCCGACTTCTATTTGCTCTCACTTTAAACAAATCTATGTCTAAGCTAAAGAAATAAGATGATTGATCTATCAAGAAAGTCGAGTAATTGATTCTGGGCTTGCCACATATGTTTTAGGTCAAGCATTCAAGACCTCTTGTATACACTTTAGTATATACTTATTATATACTTATATGTGTATATACTTTGTGGGCTCTGGAGATCAGCCCTTGGACTTGTCTGATTCCACTATGGACTCTTTTTTTCTGTTCAACTGCCTCTATTTAACTGTCTTGATAGAAAACGACCAGCAGAGGTCAGTAAAATACCAGAATCACTTCGCGTTCTCTAGATTCCAGTCCATAGAAATTGTCTTCCACGAGCACCCGTAGACAATAATATATTTTTTAAATCTAGTATTTTCAGTGATATGACCACCGAAGGCCCTGATTTTATATTAAAAATGGTGGTTTGGACTATACCATTTCCCCGATAGGCAATATTTCTCTCCATGTGTTCCCATACCTGGCGTGTCATGCAGTTTGTTGCTTTTTTCCCTCCATGTTAAAGAACAGTAGATGTTCCAGCAACCAGGCTAATGTGCTGCATAGCTAAATACATATAAGGTCCCAAAGGCGAGACTGATTGCATTGCAAATGCTTGTTTTATTAGCCACAAATTCCACCATAACATTGCTGCAACCACTGGAATATCTGATCTGACTAGCTTTATTAAATTTTGTATCTTCTTTCTGTGCCTAAACCTAATAAAGGAGCCCAAGCTTAAATCCCATTGCTTCTGTTTTCACTTTTTCTCCCTGGCCTACCAAGCAGGATGGCTCATTGAGCTGACCAGCTGCTGTTAATACTGGAGATAAACTGAAGAGCACGACTTTTATTCACACCAAGGCTCGCACCCTCTGCCCATTCCTCCAAGGTCAGTAATGTGAGTACCATAAACTGAGTAATAGAGTAAACTTGTTGTTTGCTGTGCTTAGAAGCGACAGAATGATGGTATGAAGCGCTATATAGAAAGTAGTGTCAATTTGGACACTCCTCAGTTTTGTCTGTTTCCCTTATGTCTTCCTCTTTTTCGACATTTCTCTCTTCTTCCCTCTTTTTTAGGTTGAACCCTACCATACAGTACAGCTGTCCATCGCTAAAACTTCTTGGGGACATTCTGAAAGCTGACCTGAAGAATGAATTGTGACCATTGCTTACCATTAGCTCTGCGGCTTGTAACTCACATTTGACTGCTACCTTTATTTGTTTTATGCTGTCCAGCATATCTTTGTCAATCCCCTGGAACATGACCTGTTCACTGTATTCTTCCATTAGGGCTCGCTTTCTGTAAACAGACCTTTAAATTTTGTTCTAATCTTGTCAGATTTGTAGGGCATTCAAAGACAAAGCTCAAATGTCAGGCTCTGTCTTCCGACGGAGGCTGGTGTTTACTTTTCTTTCTATGAATTCAAATTGAGGTGATTTATCCGACAACCTGGGGGTGTGAAAGAAAATACTTTTATTCTAGCACACAACAACATTCAAATGTCTTATGAAAAAAAGAACGAACTAAGGGCTGAGGCAAAAACACAAAAACTGCACCTGTCAATAAATATTTAGGCAAGTAATGTTGGTGCAGGAAGACCAGGGAGTGCACCCCTCTCCACACCCTATTTGGAAAACCCAAAGTTAAAGCAGCATAGAAGATAAGAATTCTGCACACAAGGATTATAGATACATTCAAAATCGGTTAAACAGAAGTTGTTATTGATGATCTGAACAAATGTTTCAAGTCCATGTAGTCTTGTTTTCTTTTGAAAATTATTCTTTATTGAAAAAGATGAATAAGTCAAGCAGATAACATCCAATATTAAAAATCCATTAGCCGACGCATTTCGTCCCCAAAAGCACTTCTTTAAGGCTCTAAAATGAGTTCAGGGTGTATATTCACACTCAAAGTTTGTGTGTCAACAATTAGTTCTTGTGACAAAAGGGTAACATGTCTGTATAGTCACCAAAAGAAAGGCACGGTAGCCGGTAATGATCGTCTTAGCGTCTGCTTTAGATGCGTTCTACTCCACTTTATGCACCCCCACTCTACACCCCTCCACTCTAAGCCACTTCACTCTACATCACTCCACTCTACACCACTTTACTTCACTCTACTCCACAACACTCCAATACACTACACGACACTCCGCTCCACTCCACAACTCTCCACTCTACTCCATGACACTCCACTCTATGATACTCCACTCTATGCCACATCCCTCTACAACACTCAACACTCTTCTCCACTCTGCAATACTCCACAACCCTTCAGTCCACTCTATACCACTTCACTCTGTGCCCTTCTATGACACTTCACTCTACAACAATCTATGACACTCTACGACACTCTATGTCACTCCACTGTACTACACTCTATGCCACTTTACTCCACTTTTGACTCTCTACTCTATGGCACTCCACTATATGACACTCCACTCTACAACACTCTATACCACTCTACAACACTCCTCTCTGCGACCCTGTACACACTCCACTCTGTGACACACCACTCTACGACACTCCACTCTACATCACTCTATGGCACCCTTATACTCTACGCCACTCTACGATACTCCACTCTACTACACTCCACAACAATTTACTCCACTCTATGACACTCAACACTACGCCACTCCACTCTATATCACTCCACTCTATGACACTCTACTCAATTCTACTCTAAGTCACTCTACTCCACTCAGCGCCACTTCACTTTACGACACTTTATGCCACTTATCTCTAGTCCACTCTACTCCACTCTACAACACTCCACTCTATGACACTGTACTCCACTCTATGCCATCTTACTCTACTCTACGCTGCTCTACTCCACTCTACGCCACTGTATTCCACTCTACGCCTCTCCACTCTACTTCATTCTACTCCACTCAGTGACCCTTCACTGTACGATCCTCCACTCTGCTTTATGACACTCCACTCTACAACACTGTATGCCACTCTACTGTACTCTATGCCACTCCACTCTACCCCACTCTACTGTACTCTATGCCCCTCTACTCTACTCCACACTATTCCACTCCATTCTACGTCAATCCACGCCACTTTATTATACTGTCCGCCACTCCACTTTACAACACACTTCTCCACTATACTCCACAACTGCACTCGATTACACTCCACTCTACTCCACTCTATGCCACCCTACTCTACGACACTCTATGCCACTCCACTCTACTCCAATCTAAGAACTTCCACTCTACACCACTCTACATCATTCCACTCTACACCACTCTACGTCTTTCCACTCTGCACCACTCCACACTACTCTAATTCACATCACTCCACTGTACACCACTCCACTCCTCTCCACAACACTCTGCTCTACTCCATGACACTACCCAACACTCTCCTCTATGAAACTCCACTCTACTACACTCCAGGACACTCCTCTCCACTAAACGACACTTGACATCCACTAGTTCCAGTCTACACCACTACTCATCACCCTACGCCACTCTATTCTACAACACTCTACACCAGTCTCCTCTACGGTGCTATCTTTTAGCAATGGTGATAAGTAGCTACGCTGATGTAAAACATGGCAAAAACACAAAGGCAAAGCCAATAGCCCTTGTATAGGTGGGACCTATTGACTTTGCCAATGCTTATTATTGAACAACAGTTTCATCGGAGCTTCAATACGTGTAGATGGCTTGAGAGATTGTGCTGAAATATCAGGGTTAGTTATCTATTCGGCATGGATAATACTCTATGGGATTTGCATTACCTGCAGTTGCTCTGTATATCCGTTGTATACTCAGTACTTCAATACAATTTTTCTATCGAAAACAACAATTCACGGATGCAACTTGATACTGCTACTCATAGGATTTTTGACAAATGCATTTTAACCTTGTGGGAGCATTAGGAAACGTGCGTCTAAATATAAAAGAGTTATACATAGTCAAAATGACTTGAGGTAAATTCAGTGTTTTTCCACTTCAGTGAGCTCTGCCTTTGTATCTTTCTGGTGCAAGCAGCTGCAGGAGCCTCAAGTCAGCCAGCCTATCTATCTGCAATGTCACCCATGTTTACTTGCGGCGCTGGACTTTAGAATCTGTCAGCGGGCCAATCCGAGCGGCCGCCAGGCACTGCAGCTGACAGTCAAATCTGCAACAGCGAATCCTTCTTCTGGAAAAAAGGGCTAAAGAGGTTAATACACTCAAGTAAGGATAAACACACCAGCTGTTACACTTTCTAATATTTAATGTTATTATGAAATAAAATAACTCCTAAGAAATGAAAATATGCCGCGTCCAAATCACTGTTTGAAGAGCATTAATAAATTAACTTAAAAGCCTACAGTAGCGCATGAAATAATAATTCAGGCCGCAATTAAATAGATGTTTGTTTACTGTTGTGCTGAAGCTGTTTTAATGTGCTATGACTTTGCCAGTAGGAGCCTCGTGCGGCGCGCGGTGTTGACATTTTTAAAGCAGAAGTTCGTTAACCAAGACATGAGGCAATAAAAAGGTGGAGGTGGCTGCTGGGAGTCGTTCGGTCGTTAACGAGACGCTGCTGCGCGCGCTGCTGCCGCGCGAGCGGGGACTCTTCGAGAGGGAGAAACAAACCTCGGAACAGAGCCTGCTGCTGCAATGCTCGGTTGTTAATGCGTGTGTTACCTACAAAAGAAGCAAAGAGGGCGAGGAACGAGTGGCCGAAAATGGTTTTGAGAGAACGACACTGACTGGGGCCAAGTACGTGGAGTAGTATTCCTGTGTCACTTCTGTCCGTGCTTTTTAATGCCTTTGTGAATCGACCCTGAAATGTCAGACTACCTATCAGTAAAAGTGCAACGAGGTCACTCACGGTTCTTTCTATTTGTACTACTTGTGTATGACTGTTCCCTGAATTGTTCTATTAAAGGAGCTACTCAGAAAAACATAATGTTAGCACATTAAGTTGTACTACAAGAAACAGCCAGACCATGTTCTGACTTCTTTATTATAAGAGGACATAAAATAATTCCAGAAATATTGATATTCTCTGGTGTCTGCCCAGAAAATGCTAACCAATAAGCCTGGGAGGCACACAGACTAGGGTTGCAGAGGAAGTTGAGCTATTTGCTCTACAAGTTTTGCTAACCTGGAAGGAAGAGAACTTGGAAAAAAAATCATAGGAAACCATATACTTTTTTTCCCTCTGACGTGCATGACACTTCATACAGGCAGGTATATAAAAATAGGTAACCACACTGAGTGAAATTTTATGGCATGACACAGAGGCCAATATTATGCAATCTCCTTTTATTGACAGCTCACAGCAGCAACAATAGAAAGAATTCAGAACGTTCAAAACATTCTAATCATATATACAGCGCAGCAACAAGCAGCCATCTTCCTTCTTTTGTTGCTGCAGCTCACAAGATAAATAACCTTTTCTTTACTTCCTAAAATTGATTGTTAATTCATTGATATTTGGATATGCGAATTGTGTATATATTTTTTTGTATTTCTTTTCTTTTACGCATCAATTATAGCCTCTAGTGGCCTTTTAATTTAAGTTTATTTGACTCATCTCACTGACCTTTCATTAGTGACGTATTTGCTTGTTTAACAATTAATCTCCCCAAAATAGCACGTTCACTCTTACACAAGCCAGAAGAGAGATTCCCAAGGTCACCGGGAGATCTCCCCTAGGCATATTGACACAAAACTCACTGATCTTGCCGCCGACCGGCCCGCATTCAAATGATGCGCCCGGGCCTCGCTCACAGTAGCATGTCCCTGCGCGCACTCTTCTGTTCACAACAAAGACTCACGCGGGCAGTAACCACGGCAGCATGAGCCTGGGCCTCACATTTCTCTAGTCTTCGGACCGAGCGGGGAAACCATTTCCCTATAAATACCATAAATAAGGGCAATCTAAAAACAATAAATACAGGGGGCACCATAAAAACGCAGAAAATACCCCGATGCGGCCGCAACTGGGAACACGAGCGCATTGGGAAATCTCTTTATAAAATGACAAAGCACAACCTCGTCTTGACATTTAGACAAAAGTACATTGGAACAACCATACGTACACCTCAAACACGTTATTTCTCAGCACAAACAACAGTTGGCAGGCTCTCTTCGCCACAAGACAACAAGGCTGCCCCCTACTGTTGCTGAGTACATTACCTTTTGGTTAAGAAGGGAAATTCCAAAACAAGTAAGATCTCGCTTACGTTCAGACTGTCCACATCCATCCCTACCTGATAAGATAACCCTTACCCCTGAACTAGACCCAAAGGTGGTAACCTCCATTAATGAAGGGGGAAAAGACCCAAGAGGAGGTTTAGATATAGGATTAAAGTCTTGTCAGGACCGTCTCTTCGACATTATTGGTCCTCTCACTAAAATTTTCGAGATGGCAGAGACGGCTTATATAAGCGAAACACAAGTTGACCCCAAAGAATTGCGCAAGTGGGCGCAAAGAGCAGTTTGCCTTCTAGGAAACGCCAACACAGCTCTTTCTAACAACATAAGAAAGAGTATTCTGCTTAAGCTAGACCCCAAACGTATGCAGCTTGCCAATAAAGAAGGAGGCCCATCAAGCCAAGGCCAACTTTTTGGCCACGACTTTATTAAAGAAATTGCCAAATATGTGGGGGTCTTTAGCTCCATCCAAAAATCTCAGAAAGAGATAAGAAAAGTATTTCATGATTGAATTTTTGGTAGGGCCGGGCGAACAAGGGTCGGTTCCCCGGCCGAGGCATACCTTCCTCAAGACCCTTCATGGAACGAGGCAACAGATTCTTTCAGCAATCTGCCTACTGATGATACCAAAATCTTTATCCACAACGACAAAGAGGCCGTTTTAGGAGCTCCAGAGGTGTTCGAAGACAGAAAGTCTTCTCAACAGGTAGGTCATACGAAAGATGTTGTGCTCTGTACATGAAGACACTGGTAGCCATGTTGTAAGTTACTAAGTCTTCTTTATTAGTTCCAAGTCAAGTGGTATCAATCAAGGATCAGCCATGTACCAGCTCCTACACCAGCCCCACCAGGAGCAGCCTGCCTAGCTGCTCAGCCCATCTCCAACTGTCATCCACACATCCACTCAGGCACCCAGGCATTCCACGCATCACAGTCACACCAACATTACATCACCATCTGTCACTCTGGCTGAGCAGCTAGGAAGACCTAGGCTGATTACAATTAAATGTAGTACTCCGGATATAACATTATCCCTTTCCTTTTAAAATGAAAACAAAGATTACAATACTAAAGCAGAGAACTATACACAAGAGAAGCAGTAATGTTTGTAACTCAAGGATGCAACTAAAAGTAAAACACCACAAAAGAGAGAACAATGAAAATAAAGAAAAGATGGGCAAAATACGACATATAAAAACATGCATCAAAATCCCCCATCTTCTCTCATGAAGATTAAGTAATATCAAAGCGTGTAATAAATTATCAAATCACAAACGATGTTAAAACACAGAGAAACAGACTAACACTGGGTACTTCTGGGAAGGAATACAAATTGTCAAGCAATTTAAATTACAAACTAGCAATAACCCCATCCTTCCCCATGAACATTTGAAAATAAAGTAGTGAAGGGTGCACACACCCCACGACAAACACCCAAGGCCAGAAACAGACAACAAGGGTGAACCAACACTACAGATACACGTGTACCACAATATGGACCACATAGAGGGTACACACCGTGAGGCGCAGGGCGACTTACACACGACCTCATCTGAAGCGCGGGCGACTTGCACATGACAACACGTGATGCGCAGGGCGACTTACACACAACAACTGAAGCGCAGGGCGACTTACACAGGATAACACGTGAGGCGCAGGGCGTCTTACACACAACAACATCTGAAGCGCAGGGCGACTTACACAGGACAACATGTGAGGCGCAGGGCGACTTACACACATACAAACAGAGAAGACGTGCAGCGCAAGACGACTTACCAACACAACACAAAGAAGTGGGAAACCACCCATCAAGACCAGAACCACCCCCAAGAGGGAATGACATGTAATGTCCACCCACCAGAAGACTAGGACGTCCCAATTAATAAAGAGCGTAAAAACTGTGGCATCACGAAATTCAAACGTATAAAATTACTAATACAATTCCATCAACAGTAGAACACTAGTGACCTGTGCCCCACGCCGGTGAGCGACCACACACCCGAGTTGTGCTGCATTGGACAAACTCTGTATTTTGAGATATAATTGACCAAAACATGCAGCGCTCTTGAAAGAATAACAGAGTACCAATAACCTGTGTTATCTGAACATAAAACCCACATAAGAGGATAACTGCGTGCCATAACTTTTTCATGTTTATATTTACATATAATATTTTTCTTACGGCAACGCAACAATATTCCCCACATAGAAATAGTCAGAACAAGGAACATCACTGTGCATAATATTCCATGGTGACTCCACATGCTCGAACTAAATGTCACCGTTGTTCCTCGACAGTATGTATTAACCAATGACTGGCTCTGGAGTGAAACATGGTGGCTATGGCAGAACAACATGCAAGTACAAAGTAAGCTTTGCTCCGACATACATGAAACGGAGCACCTCACCAGAGACATCCCTCGAAGACGACCTTACTAGAAACATCCCTCGATGACAATTCCTCCATTCATGCCACACTGTCTTTTTAAATGGAAAGTCTGACACACTGCCGACCAGAAGGAACATTCCCGCGCCACAACTTCAAGCCTCTTTTCAATAGTAGATGCGTCGATGACATATTGCATCATACAAACTGAGATGAAAACTTTACCGCAGCAGCGTGGTTGGCAACAGACGAGCAGGTTCGTCAAGAATAGTAAGGTGCCGCCAAACACAAGATGGCGGCACGCTGCGTGCCTCGCGCCGGGTGGCTACAGGCACAGGCGCGCACCAAACGTCGTCAAGAGGAGCAAGTCGAAGGAGCGAGACAGAGAGAGACACCGCTGCACTTGAGGGAACACCAACAGGTAAGATTGCGCGGCTGTGGATTGCACGCGGCTGGGGGCGGCACGTGCCAATGTTTTCAAACCTCTGAGCAGCGGTTGAACTGTCAGAAAATAATGGGCGGCCAAAAGCAAACAAAATCATAAATTGGCTCACCTCACAAGTCCTCCATAACAGCGTTTTGGCATTTTCCATCGCATCCACGAAAACAACCCTGCAGTACCACTAACGACCAATGTGGCAGCCAAAAACAGCCTTTTTACAGAAACTGGCAAATTTGTGAAACGCAGGCCACTCTGTAACATGCCACAAACAGCATAGAAATCACATACCTTAAAGTCCATAGAATGGTACCACTATTAACACCATCTGTGTAGTCACTACACGGAGTATGTTGTGACAGTAGATCCAGGGCTGTCACCATGTAAAAGAAGCACTCCCCCAGTAAACACAAAGAAAGTCACAGTGGTCACAGTTGCTTGCGCACTCCATGTTCATCCAAGGCACAAAATGAGTAGAGCCACTTAGCTCCTGTGTGGTACATGTGAATACATTCACAGAGTTAGTCTTTAACTCGCCTTTGTAAATTTGAACTTTGAATTAGAGATGAAGCATCCAGTCATCCATTCCTTGTGCACTTGACTCCAGATTATGAAAATTGTTCAGGGTCACACCAGTATTCTCTTTGTAAGCTGACTTTATTTGTGCTCACATAAAGACCAAGACCCAAATCTTAGCAACACGACACCACTCTTGTGTGGCACCTGTGAATTCACTTCACTGAGTTGGACCACAACTCACATCTTGAACAGCCACAATTCCTTTGCGCAGTGGATACATCCATACGACAGATTCAAAAGGAAGTGGTAGGGTGAAAGCCAGTCCATTCATACCCTAACATACAGACCATACCTGTGGTCAAGTTCATGGAGCAAGATCAGGCAGGACACAGGTTGGGGCCGTCCGATGACAGGACACTGGTGGGGCTGGCTTGCCTTTTACTCCATTCTGCTTCAGGTATTTTTCTTTCTTTTTTCTTTGTAGTTGCGCTGGTTACAATGCTTTCTTTGTAGTCTCAGGGTTTCTGTACAATCCATAAGTACGCTTGGGTCCAGGTCCGCTCGTCACCAAAATTATGTTGTGCTCTGTACATGAAGACACTGGTAGCCATGTTGTAAGTTACTAAGTCTTCTTCATTAGTTCCAAGTCAAGTGGTACCAGCTCCTACACCAGCCCCACCAGGAGCAGTCTGCCTAGCTGCTCAGCCCATCTCCAACTGTCATCCACACATCCACTCAGGCACCCAGGCATTCCACGCATCACAGTCACACCAACATTCCGTCACCATCTGTCACTCTGGCTGAGCAGCTAGGAAGACCTAGGCTGATTACAATTAAATGTAATACTCAGGATATAACAAAAGACCTTTTAGATTCCCCTATAAAGGTGGGAGGGAGACTGGCCCAGTTCTGTGGGAACTGGAACTTAGTGACACTAGATCCTTGGGGGTTACAAACTGTCAAGGGATACTAAATAGAATTTATAGACACCCCTGTTCAAATAAAGACACCAAGTGAAATAACCTTTTCACAAGAACACTCAAAGTTGGTAACAAAGGAGGTAGAGGAACTACTAGCCAAAGGCGCCATTTGAGAGGCATTCGATCCACGGGTAGGCTTTATCAGCAACATCTTCTTAGTGGAAAAAAAGGACAAAGGTATGAGACCGGTGATAAACCTCAAAGACTTAAACGAATAGGTGGTTTATCGCCAGAGGGGATATACTTGTTAAGAGACATCTTAAGAAAAGGGGACTGGTTAACGAGACTAGATCTCAAAGATGCCTACCTAACCATCCCAATCTGGCCCTCCCATCAAAAATACCTCTGCTTTACGTGGCAAAACAGACTCTGGGAGTTCTCGAGTCTCCCCTTTGGACTATCCTCAGCACCTTGGTGCTTCACAAAAGTACTTCGTCCAATAGCAGCATGGCTCCGAGCAAAGGGAGTAAGGTTAAATATATTCTTGGACGATATCCTGCTAATGGGACAGTCCAAGGACCTTTTATCTCTACATACCCAATGGACAATAAAGATCTTAGTAAAACCAGGCTTTGTAATAAATCTAAAAAAACCATGCTTAACTGCAGCACAAAACACACAGTTCCTGTGATTCGTTGTAGACACTCTTCATAATGAACTTCGTTTACCCAAAGAAAAGCTAAAAAGATTACGCAAAGAATTTTAAAAAGTGTTATTAGAAAAGAATATTACGTTAAAAACTCTAGCAAGATTCCTGGGGCTTCTATCCTCAACCATCCAAGCTATATTCATAGACCCTCTCTACTACAGAGCCCTCTAACGACTAAAATATAAATGTCTTAGCAAAAACCCCTCTCATTCACAGACATTGTCCCTAGATCCCGAATCAAGGGAGGAACTAGAACAGTGGCTGAAGAATGCACACGCATGGAACAGGAGAGCAATCTTCTGGCAGACTGAGCGAAAGACGTTTGGGGTTATTGTTTGAGCAAAGGGATCTCAGTTGTAGTAGAACACAATCATGGTTTGAGCAATGGGGTAGCAGATTGGTCCTCTCGGAACTTCAGAGACTCCAGCAATTGGAGACTGAACAGGGAGATCTTTCTCAATATCCAACACAGATTGGCCCATTAAACATAGATCTGTTTGCAGACAGATTGAATACACAACTGACACAATTTTTCAGCTGGAAACCAGACCCTCAAGCTGCTGGAGTAGATGCCTTCCTACAGAATCGGAAAGGCCTACGGCCATTTGCCTTCCCACCATTTACCATGTTCTGAGATTCCTTCTGCAAACATGCAGCAACAAAGAAACAGTAGTTGTTATAAGAAACTCTTCCTCTAATGGAAGAAGGCTCCTTTAAAAGCGGTAATTGATTTTGTCACTGTGGGCTTCTCGCGCACAGGCGGCACCTGTACTGGCTAAATTCCTGATTATTGACATCCTTGTTGTTTTTAATTTTCTTTAAAAATTATACCTAATTTACGCCGCTTTTTCTTGGTAACTTTTATGTGTTAGGGCAGTTTATTATATGTATAAAGCACAGCGCTCGTATTTACATTACTTACAGACTGCATTTCCTCCCCGTTCCACCGCAGCTCGTGCTGATTGTAGTGGAGGGAATGGTGTTGCGATACATTTTCGTCCTCACTTCCGGTTGGCCGAGTCTGGGGCAGCCATTCTGGTGAAGTGACGGACTAGTTTTCCCAACCCACTACAGCTATAAAGATGACAATGGCGCTGACGCGCAGTGGACACGCGCAGCGGGCGCGCTGGCGGCGCGCCTTAGGCAAGCTCGTCTGAGCCCGTCCGCGACCCGTCAGCGCCCAGCGCCAGCCACTATGCCGATTTTGGGGTAGAGCATTCTGCTGCTCCTGCTCCCAGAGAACCGACTGCCTCCTCTCAGGTAATGGGAATGCAGGTCGAAGCTGAGGGGGATGCTCAATCAGTGGGTCTGGAAGGAGCAGAGACAGAAGCTGATCTGACTGGAACAAGCTCTTTGAGATGTGGCCTGATCAATGTTAGGTCTCTTTGTAAACATCACCTAGAGACACAGATGTTGTTGGAACTTTATGATCTGGATGTTTTGGTAGTGACGGAGACCTGGACCCATCCGGATTCAGATCTAGAACTGGGCTTAGCATGCCCGCAGGGCTATAAAGCTTTTCATAAACCTCGTCCATGTGGTAGAGGCGGAGGGGTCGGGATCTTTTTTAAGGAGGTTTGGAAAGTCTCGCCCGTAGATATCGACATGGTCGAAGGGGTTGAATTATTGGGCTTTGCCCTAAACATTTTTGGGCACCAGGTGCTGACAGGTATTATCTGCTATAGACCGCCGGGAGGAGCCAGCCTCCTCCAACAAAAAAAACTGGTAAACGTGTTCAGTAATATGGCTCTTGCACATTCCAGGCTCCTTATATTGGGGGATTTTAATCTATGGGCAAATGGAAATATGGATTTAGGATATAACAATCTCCTACAATCATGTATGGATCTGTCCCTTACCCAGTGGGTGGTAGAGCCTACATATACGAGGGGGCACATCCTGGATGTGATATTTGCTTGGGAAGACTCAGTGGAAGTTGTAATTGTGTCCCCAGTTGGCTGGTCTGATCATCATCTGATAAAATTTGATGTGTTTATTATCAATCGCAATAATATGGCTAGGAAGGAGATAAGATGTTTTCTTGGCAGGGACTGGAAAGGTCTGCTGAGGAATATCAGCTACTCCCCGACATTCTATCTGTTCGATCTGTTCGATCCGGGGAAAGATGTGGAGGATAATTATACTACCTTTTGCTCACATATAAAGAATTACCTTGATCGGATCATTCCACAGAAAATTATCAGAAGAGGTGGTAAACCCTCAGCGCCCTGGTATAATACTGCCCTGAAAAATTCAAAGTTGGGATGTAGACAGGCCGAGCGAAAATGGAGGAAGGGGTATGCGGATGTAGACAAAATTCTCTGGAAAGAGAAAATCTCTTGCTACAAGAAAAGTATTGCTGCTGCTAAAGCTGAGTACTTTGCTGATATAATCTTGAAGGCCCCAAATAGCTCTAAGAGCATTTTCAAAATATTGAATGATATTGCTAATCCGGTGTGTACTAAAAATAAGGTCCTTCCTGCACAGGAACTCTGTGATAGTCTAGCTGACTTTGTCAACGATAAGATTAGTAAAATTATTGAAGGGTTGGAAGAAAATAGCAGGTCTGTTAAGACCGATGGTCCCACACAGGATAAACAGGAAGACACAAGAGTGATGAGGAAGGCTCTGGCCGTCATTCCTGTTTTGGACCACTTTGATACAATCTCTACGGAGGTGTTTGAGCAACTTGCTGTGGGGGTTTCCTCCGGTTCACCCCTAGACCCCTTCTCACATAAGGTCTGGAAAGCGTTTAGATCTGAACTGTTTCCTCCACTTAGACAGCTGTGTAATCAATCCCTGCTTAATGGGATGGTTCCATCTTGCTGGAAGCAAGCAGTTGTTTCCCCCCTTCTGAAGAAGCCTTCACTTGACCCGTCGTGTCTTAAAAACTATAGGCCTATTTCACTCCTCCCATACCCAGTAAAGATCATCGAGCGCCATGTGAGTCGAGCACTCTCCCAGTTCCTTGAGGCAAACGATCTACTGGATGAGGTCCAGTTTGGATTTCGCCCGGGACATGGGACAGCGACTGCCCTATTGACTGTGTTGGACGATCTTCGTCTGCGTGCAGACAAGGGTCAACATGCCATATTCATCCTATTAGATCTGTCTGCCTCATTCGACACGGTCAATCACAGGGTCTTCTTGGAGCGGTTGGAAGGAGTGGGGGTAACCGGTCTAGCACTGAAATGGCTCCACTCATATCTTTCTGATAGAAGCCAGGCCGTAGCTCTTCCCCCCTTTCAGTCTAAGTTCACCAAAAGCTATCATGGTGTACCGCAGGGTTCCGCAATAAGCCCTATTCTGTTTAATGTCTACATGCGTCCCCTGGTGGATATTATTAAATCTTATGGCATAGGCATGGTAAACTATGCAGATGACACCCAGTTGATTTTATCACTGGAGGGAGAGCAGTCATCCTTGGAGAATTTTCACGCATGTATGCAGAGTGTGGCTTGTTGGCTAAGAACTAATTCGCTGCAATTTAATGCAGATAAAACTGAAATTCTTTGCACCTAGGGTGGGAAAGTGTCCCATCCCCTTCCGGTCAACTTCTGGCCTATTCCTGCAGAACCCCCATTGCGACCTTCTGGGGCAGTCCGCAACTTGGGAGTCATATTTAATGAAAAATTGTCTTTGGAAACACACACCAATAAGACTTTGGGGACCTGCTTTTCTCTTGTAAGAATCTTGAGGAAGATTCTTCCCCAGCTCCCAGCTCAAACCCGCCCTTTGGTAGTTAGGAGTGTGATTCTGAGCAGATTGGATTATTGTAACTCATTATTGTTGGAATCCCCTAGATTTCTGATCGGGAGATTGCAGAGAATTGAGAATATGGCAGCCAAATTGGCACTGACGCGCACTCGTCATTCTTCCTCTACTCAGGCCCTTGCGGAGCTGCACTGGCTTCCCATAGCACAGAGGATTTACTTTAAGTCCTTCTGAGTTGTGTTTAAGGCACTGCATGGTCTGGGTCCCATACCGTTTCAGAGTAAATTCTGCTGGTATGCACCTTCTCGCTGCCTTCGATACTCCACAGCTTACTGGGTGGAAGTACCTCGGATCAGAAGAGCTAAGCTAGGGGGAAAAAACTTTTCGCGTCGCTGCTGCGAGACTTTGGAATAAATTGCCCCTGGAGCTGTGATAGGTGAAAGACCTTTAAGACCTTTTAGTATTTCGTAAACAACTTAAAACCTGGCTTTTCCCTAGAATCTAACATCTTTCTGTCTATATTTTCATAATTGTCCCTGCTTTTCCCTCTTTAGCGCAGGATGCTCGTTGAGTTGCAGTGTGCTTTATAAGTTCTTTTTACATTACATTACATTACATTACACTGATAGCATGGAGGATTTCCTGAGACAGTGGGAAATCCCTGGCCTTTCGCAAGATGCTTTCAGACACGTATCTGAGTCATGGGCATCTGGGACAAGGAAAGCATATCGACTGGCTTGGAATAAATGGGTTCGCTGGTGTATTCAATAGGGTATCAATCCCATTTCAACTGATTTTGTTCATATAATTAATTACTTAACAGAATTATTTGGGTCAGGCTTATCCTATAAGACAGTAAACGTCTACAGGTCAGCCATTTCTGCTGGACACTGTTTGATAGACGGACTACCTGTTGGGCAAAATGTGTTAACCAAGAAAATAATGAGAAGCATAAGGGTCCTAAAACCGCCCACACCAAAGTATACCTCTCTATAGGATGTTAAACTGATCCTACAAGTACTTGAAAGCTGGGGTGATAACCAATCTTTGTCCCTAAAACAACTCTCATTCAAACGACAACCCTATTTTGTCTGGTTTCCTTTCGAAGTACCTCAGATGTTAGAGCTTTAGATGTTACCAGTAGAGCATACCAACCTGAAGAATTCTGTTTCTATATTAAAAGAAGAACAAAGACTCTTTAATCAACCATTTATTTTCTACCTTTACTTCCTGGGAAACCCAAGACTGTGTGTGATGCAATGATTAAAAGAATATGAAAAAAAGGAATGAAAATCTGAGAAACTGAGTTGCTCAACTATTAATTTCTCACAAAATTCCACATAAAGCTGTTTCTCCCTCTACCTTAGCTAGATGGGTGAAAGATGTGATGAATGAAGGGGGTGTGGGTATTTCTATATTTGGAGCAAATTCACTTAGAGGTGCATCGACCTCTAAAGCTTTCATCTTGGGCGGCGGATTACAGAACATTTTAAAAGTGGCGGATTGGCCGAATGAAAACATGTTCAAAAGCTGTTATTTTAAACCAATGTGTAATGTAATTGATAATGTATTGAATGCACTTTAAACTTGCATGATATTGGCCTCCATGTCATGCCATAAAATGTAGATTTTCCACAGCCCGATGAGCAGAAATCTGGATTTTATTAAAGACACCGGGGCTAAGATTATCCCACCACATATACCCATCCGGGTAAATTAACTTCTTGTTCTTTATATTTTGTTTCAGAGCAAAAAGGATTGGCTCTTCAAGAAGCATTCAACTGTGAAATTTATTGGACTCTTGAGTGTATCTTGAGTGTATCTTGTTCGCAGCGCACGAAGAAGGAAGAAGGCTGCTTGTTGCTGTGCTATATACATGATTAGAATGTTTTAAAAGTTCTGAATTCTTTCTATTGTTGCTGCTGTAAGCTGGCAATAAAAGGAGATTGCTTCATCTTAGCCTCGGTGTCTTTCATAAAATCCAGATTTTGTTCTCATCAGGCTGTGGAAAATCCACATTATGCTCTGCTGCCTTACAGGCAGTGCACTTGCTCCACTTGCTTCACTCAGTGCACACCCTCTATTTACTGCTTCTGGCTCTGAATCTATGTATGATAACTATTACAAAGGTAGTGGCGGAGACTGTGTTGTTGCACATAGAAAGCGAATAATGTACACTTGTCAAAAATCCACTAATCTTAAAGGTAAGATGGTGCTCTGATCAAACACACCTTGCTCCCACAGGTATAAATTGAAATGATTGAAAATCAAATGTTGTCTAAGCTGCGTATGGATGACAGGAGTGCACCTCAATTTCGTTATGGTACAGTCAACTTCCTATTGCATCAGAGGTTCTGCAGCTACTATGGGCACATAATTTACATTGATCCTGTTCATAGGATAATTTATTTTCAACGTAGCCATATAATCTTTTAATTGTAGCAGAACAGCTAATGTATTTTGTTTCATGCCCCTTTTTCATCTGTAGTTTCACAGTATGTAGATGATTATCAGTATGATGTAGTATGTAATGCAATATGTTGGTCATATCCTTGCTAAAGGCCTGGTGTCGGAGCATCCTATGTGTGGTAAATGGAATTTAAGGTCTGTGCCACCACTAAGTAGCTGTGTCAGATTTTCACGATTCGGAACCAGCGACCAACCTGGCATTCTCATCAGTCCTATCATAGACCAAAAGAACACACCCAGCTAACATTTCCTTAAGCACACCATGGAACCTATTGTTAGACCTGGCATTTTTATAGCGTGGTTTCTCCTGTCTTTTTGATTCTAGCCTCTTGTTTTTGACTGTGAGCTAAACTTCATTTTTGCTTGTGTTAGGACCCTGGGCACTTTACCTACACTGGCCAGTGCTAAAGTGCATGTGCTCTGAGTCTAAAATTTGATTTGGTTTCTCCATGGTTGGCATATTTGATTAACTAATAAGTCCCTAGTACCATGCATGGATTGTGCCACTCACATAAATAGCCCTTCAAAGCTGTCTCAGGCCTGCCTCTCACAGAGCCTGTGTGCAGTTTTAAAAAGGCCCAGGCAGAAAACTGTGCTCCGCTTGTGGAATATTCTGAATTCGGGCACTCTGGGCTCTGTAGTGGAGCACAGAGTTCCTGGATTCCACCTTCCGGGTGCGAAGTGGACTTTTTGTTTCCGTTTGTGCTTGACATTTGTTTTGGCGCTCTCTTGAAAGCACCCCGATATTCTCCGGCTGCTAGCCAGCACATGCAGGACTTCGCACCCGTTTGTATGGCTTCTGGCTTTCTTACTCAAGAAGCAGCTAAATCTACAAAAAGAGGTTTTCGAGTGGATTTTCTTCTCAAGTTATTTTTTGTGCAAGAAGCCTTTTTAAAAACTTTTTTTTCAACAGGAAAGAAGTGCCCCAGTAACTCCAAATTCCTGTTCCTGTCCAGCAGGCTCATAACAGTGGTTTGTCCATTACCCGGTCACTTTCCATTTGGATTTGGAACTAGAACAATCACTCTCTTTGTCTGCTGCATATATACCATTAGATTTAGGGACTTTGTATTTGAGATTTCACAAGTGAGTACAAAAACTCTTTTATAAGGGTATTGTTTGATAAAGGGCATGGACCAGCATTTATTTGTACTTTTATTCGAGTTTTCACATTTATTGTGGTGGGTGTCTTGCAGTTTCCGTAGGGGCTTAGATATATTTTTGCATTAAATTTTTCTTTCTTCTTTTGTAAAGGAACAATGTTGCACAGTTCAGTACATTTTCTCAATTTTTGTTAAATGTGCGATAATTATTTATTTTACTATGTGGCCTAGTCTGCCAAGGGGCCATCCAGTCAGTAGGCCCAGGCCAGTACTAGTCACGGATGCATGAAAAAACAGTTTCTGTAGTATTTGCAGTTTTAAAAACATCTTTTAAAGCTGGGATGGGATTGGATTAAATTACAAATTTGGTGTTTTTTTGTATTTCACTTTTTTTGTGTACAAAACGTATAAATATGGCGTAATATTTGATGTCTTGAGAGGGTGTGTGTTGTTGTAAAATAGTTATAGCTCAGTTAATTTTCGTTATTGGCATTGCTGAATTAATGATGTTATTTTCTTCAGTAGGACCGTGCCTCCTTTGGCTGGCAAGTGAGTATGCTTGCCATAAGCCCCCATTTGTCTTTGTTCTACATGCCATGTGGCCAGGTGTCATTTTGTGTAGTCTGTGTCCATAGACCTGATTGTGTTCTCATTGTTCCCCATGCCTCCATGCTCGCTGTTGTTGCTTGACCATGTGACAGTGGCTGGCAGCCATTTTGTGCATCCAGCCAGTGTGCCTTTGCCATAGGCTTGCACATGTCTTTGTTCTCCATGCCTCCTTGCTCGCTTTTGTTGTTTGACCATGTGGCACTGGCTGGCAGCCCTTTTGTGCATCCAGCTAGTGAGCCTTTGCCATAGGCTTGCATGTGTTCTTTGTTCTCCATGCCTCCTAGCTCACTATTGTGTTTTGAACATGTGACACTGGCTGGCAGCCATTTTGTGCATCCAGCCATTGTGCCTTTGCTGTAGGCTTGCATGGATGGATGTGATATCAGTTTGATAATATGCTTGAGGATCATTGTAGTATATGTATATTAAGAATATGGATTTGATGAACAGAGCTTATATATTACATGCATTTATTTGCATATTTTTAGTTTGCACCTCCTTGCCTCACAATAGGTTTCTTCTCTTCCTCCCATAAAAATATTGGCAAATATTGATCTTTTTTTATTAAAATTCTTTATTTAATTAAAAGGAAATTATTTTAAATATAAATGTACATTGTTAATTTAATTTTTTTGATTTTGAATGTTTTTAATTTGAATGTTTTTATTTATGTATATTATATATATATATTTCAGTTTTGTTTACATTTTTAATTTGAATTTTTTTATAATTAAAATTCTTTAAAATTATCATGTTTTTATATTTATTTTAAAAAAGTTTTGAATTTTGCTCCGGTCCATCCATCCATCCATCCACCATAGGTGCACATCCAAGCAGCAGGATTCAGGCTTTTAGGCATAATTCCATTTCCTCCTGGATACCCTGGCTGCAGTGCACTGCAGACACATCAGCATCATTCATTTTTTTGAATGATTATTCCATTTCCACCTGAATCACATTGTATGCCATAGGCCCACACTAACCTTCATTTTTTAAAGATTATTATTCCATTTACCAATGCAGTTCCCTGAGGGCCACCCGAGTCTGCTTTAGAATATATGGACATAAAGCAAAGAGCTATATCTGTTGATTTAATCTGATTTGAAATTAAATTTCATGGTATGATGCTGTGGTTTGACTTTAAAGTGGCTGATTTATTATTACCTAAGTAACCAATCACACTAATATTGCCTTTGACTGTACTAATTCAAATTGCAACAATGTCACGTTTCACTAAATGTTTTTCTTGCTTCTTTGCTTTTAATTGCTCAAGAAAAAAAGAGACGTTATCCGCATTACTGTGAAACAGAAGGCCTATACAGTTACATCAATCCTCCAAACTCTTCTGCTTGTGCAGCTTAGTGCCACTACCAACTGAGAGCTTTAACATGCCCCTAAGAAAGTTGCTCCCAAGAAAGTGGTCAGTGAGAAGAAGCAGCTATTCACCAGTGGTGTACCGACCACAACCTTTTTTGGGAGATGTGTGCCTGCCGGACCAGCCTCCAGGGAGGAACCTGGGAGCAGCACTCCCACATCAACAGCACCACCCTAACCTAAGACCATGTCTGTCAGTGAGGTAGCCACTGCAATCATGCCAAAGCCGACGAGCAGTGACTCTGAATTGGAATTCTTCCCTTTCGCAAAATAGTGCCCAATCGTTTCAGGAAACAGAGCAAATTGGACAACAGCCGCACCCAGCAAATCTTCTTGATGTTGGAGCGGAACAGGAGGTCACGATTCCTGCCGAGCAAGAACCTCCTCCTTTAAAATCAATTGCTCCCAGATCTCTAGCAAGGAAAAGGAAGGGTACTACTCCACCATCTTCTCCCAACACCACTTCTGATGATGATAATGGGGACATTGAGGGGACCCCAACAGATTCTGGGAGATGCCAGGAAAAGAAAAGTTCCTGAAATCCTTAGAATTATGGAAGAGGATGATGAGGAGGATCACAACCTAGTCATCGTGGAAGGTGACACAGAGGAGTCTATACAACCTGCTCCAAGGGATGTGGCACCGGTAGCACCACCAGCTCCAATATTTGCAAAGCCCTAGCTAAGACCTGCACCAACCCCTACCTCTGTAGAATTCTGCACTGCAGTGAGGCAATCAACAAAACGTCCACCTACTTCCAGTTCTTCTTCAGAAATTAACAGTGGCCAGTAAAAAAATACTCCTCCCCAGTTTGGGACTTTTTTACGGTTAGCACACAAGAAGAGCACATTGCAGTATGCACAAATTGCCACATGGATGTTCATCGATGTTAGCCTGGTTCACATTATGTTACTGGAGGCCAAACGACCCATATGAAAAAACATCACGCAATCCGGTGGGAGGAGCAACTTAAAAAATAGCTGAACTTGATTGTTTTGGTGAAAGTGAGCAGAGCTGGGCAACATCAGCTACAAGTTCAATCGGGGTGATGACGAGGAAGAAGGGGGTGACATCCTCACACAAAGCATCCCTGTCCTCAGCAGTGCACTAGCAGAATCACCTACCACAGCAACTTTACAATCATACAAGAAGGCACAGAGTCAGATGGAGACACCATGGCATACAATGACTGCCCCACCACAACACACACTGAGTCTACTACCACCTACTTCTCAAAAGTCACCTTCGTCAGTGGCCCCAGAAAAGAAGAAAATATAGGCTACTATTATGGGCATGTTTAGGCAGGAGGGGCCCTACAACTGCAACCACCCAATGGCACATTTGTACAATGTGAAGTTGGCAAAAATGTTAGCAATTGACCACTTCCCTTTTTCTTTTGTGAAAAGAGTTGAATTCTTAGAATTTGTGGCACCCATCTGATCAAATGGAAGGTTCCAAGTCAGAGCTATTTTGCCAGATTTGCTGTTCCAGCATGTAATCACAATGTGCTGCAAATGGTTGGACAAGCTTTTCAGCAAAGTGTTGTTCACACTGTCCACCTGACGACAGACATGTGGACCTGTTGTCAGGAGAGTGCTTATATGTGCATTACTGCACACTGGATTTCTTTTACAGGGGCAAAGCAAAAGCTATCTACAGGTCTTGGACATCAAGAAAGGTTTAAGAGCATTCGGTGGCATGCAACAGTAGCCAGGGTCGCCATGGAGAAATCACATACAGCTGCAAACATCTTGGACAAATTAAACAGCAAGGTGTATAAGTGGCTGTGACCCAGAGGTCTCAGAATCGGATTTGTTGCCAAGGACAATGGATGTAACATAGTCATGGCCATGGCAAATGGTAGCTATTTCAGGATCCTGTGTTTGGCACATTGCATCAACCTGGTTGTTCATGACTTTCTAAAAAAAGAAGACATAGCATCATGCTGACCACCTGCAGAAGAATTTGCACTAGTTTCAGCCATTTTTTAAAACCCAAAGGCAGTTGCAGAAAATTCAGAGGGCTAATAGAGTACCAGTTGAAGCCTTATACAGGAGGTGCCAGCATGTCTCAATTCAAACAATTACAAATTGCAACATCTGTTTGAGCGGTACAAACAGATCAATGACTATGTTGTTCAAAGAGGGGGGGATGCAATTGAGAAAACTAGGACCATGGATGCGGACAAATAGGGCCTAGTCAAATGCCTGACACAGATGCTATTACCTTTTGAGGTTTTCACACGGGAAGTTTGCAAGGCGGACAGTACAATGGGCCAAGTTATCCAGTTGTTGCATCTGCTCCAAGACCTGCTAACGAAGGTGCCTGAAAGGTTCACACTCATTGGTGTGAACTAAAACACAGAAGCGCATTCCTTGGTTAGCTTAATCTTTCACTTGACTTGTAATACAAGGCTGTAAAATGACATAATCTTGTCCAAAGAGTACATTTGTGCCACACTACTTTATCCATGGTACGAAAGAATTCTGTCCACTTTGATTCTTTTTTCTGAAGGGGATGTTTCAAACTACAACAGGTGGATTGTTGGGCAAGCCGAAGACCTGGAAGAAGAACGGCTGATACTTAGAGTCCCACTCTGCAGTTTTGAGGTGCTGCCTTCAACTTTCAGAGAGGGCAGTCTTGTCTCACAGCAGCCTACACCTGCAACCAGAACATCGGCTATTATATTAGTATCGAATAACAGGGCTTAAGTCCAGTGTGGAGGCGATGTAAAAAGAGGTCAAGCAAGTGGCAGCACCAAGGACCATTCAGATGATGTTCTAGGAGTATCTGGATGATCCCAAAGAGGTCTATGTGGATCAAAACCCATTGATGTATTTGTATGGGAAGATCAGGATGATCCCAAAGAGGTCTATGTGGATCAAAACCCATTGATGCATTGGTATGGGAAGATCTGCCAATGACCAGAGCTCATAAGGCTGGCAATAAAGTATCTGGCTTGTACTGTAGCCAGGTCGTCTGCTGAGCTTGTTTTCAGTGCAGCTGGCAAAGTTATAGTGAAAGGATCCGTCTCTCGCCTTAAAACATGGAGAGATTGACCATGATCAAAATGAACCAACATTTCATACCACGCAATTACACCACTCCTGAAACAGTACAGGAGGAAGAGGAGGATTGGTCAGAATTGAGTTTGTTAGCTGACCAACTCCTGGATTGACTACCTGAGTTTGAGGACCAACTCTGCTTCGCAGACTGAGTATGATAGTGCCACCATGGAACTTTTTAATTATTTCTCATTGAACTCATTTCTTTACAAAAAAGAAAAGTAGCTAGTGGAACTTTATGTTTGTGTCAGATTTATGCTGCCCTGCCCTTTTTTTGTCACATATATGACCAGTTTTCAGTCAGACAAGTGTGCAGCGATGACTCCTCCACTATTCCTTCATAAAATTGGAGACAATGCCTGCCTCCCTACATGCCTATCCTTACCAGGGCTGCCCCACGAGATCATTGATTTACAAGAGTGCCAATACCAAATTTCAATGTGTTGCCTGGGTCAAAGATACAATTGACTACCTACTACCAAACCTACCCATGCTTGGATTGAAAGATATAACTACAACTATTGCAACAAGGAGTGAGTGATGATTCATATGGTGGCAGACAGTGAGGGAGGACTTTCAATTAATAGTAAACTTGAATTTGATGAATTGCAATGTTTGGTGCCTGATGGGTGATTCTTTTTCTTGAAGATGATTGGCCTTTACAAAGTTACTTAGCGAACATTTACCTGTACGGTCCACTCCTAGCCTTCATTTTTCATCACATAGAAGGGCTGCCACTGAAGAGCATTTGATTTACAAGATTTCCAAATTTGAAGATGTTGCTTGCATCAAAGAGGAGATACAATTGTGTACCTATCATCATGCTTCGATTGGAACAGGTACCTATTGCGCCAATGCGTGATATATTATTGAATGATTGTGAGTGATGATTGATGATTCATGTGGTAGCAGACAATGAGTGAAGGTGTTCAACTAATTTGTAAACTTGATTTCGATGATTTGAAATGTTTG
Organism: Triturus cristatus; assembly: GCF_964204655.1. Taxonomy (NCBI): domain Eukaryota; kingdom Metazoa; phylum Chordata; class Amphibia; order Caudata; family Salamandridae; genus Triturus; species Triturus cristatus. The sequence goes on from NC_140589.1 coordinate 1,691,043,927, forward strand.
GGGCCTGATAGGTGATCATTTTCCCTGATGGTGATTGTCCCTTTCACACTTAGCGAGATTTACTTGCAGGGTTTACTCCTTTTTTTCCAATTCTTCAGAGACCAGATCAGTCACTTTAGTTAACAAACACAAACCTATGCAAAATACTGCAATACTGTTTTTCAACTTGTTCTTCAACAGCAGTGCACTACATGTCAATTGCTTGGGCCGGGACTGGGACAGAATTACTCTGAGTCAGGAGGCGGCTAGAAGGACTCAGGGCGGGACCATCTCATCAGGTGCTAGAAGAAGGAAGGAATCAAATTCAAAGGAAATCCATGATTCTGAGGCCTAGTACTCAGCTATGTGGAATGGATAGAGGTGTGTTAATTTGGGAAATGCTGCTCAGTGTATGTGTTGCACTGGTGGTAAAAGTAAAACTCTGAGTCATCTTGTTTCCTGCTCTGCCTCCTAGACTCTACAATACAGATCCTGTTTTACTATCCGCAGGCCTTCTTGTCTCCTGCACGAATGAAAGGCTAAAGCTGAGCTCAATACTCCTTCCTGCTACCTACCGGACCGATCCAAACAGGCACCCAGAGGAGAATGCAGATGCACCACCCAATTTGGCAATACAGTATAATTTTTCTATTAACAATATTATTTTTAGAACTGGGTAGGTTCAATTCATAATTTGTTTTATTCAAACCTAGAAGGCAAAACATTTAGATATCTGATAACTTGGGCCTCTGGGGGCAGTAGGACTATTTGGAAATTCTAACTGTACTGTGTCATACTCTTTCCTTCGTTTTCTTCCACAACAGATTGATGATGATGATGATGATGATGACGTTCTGTTTATTGCTCTCATTAATAATGTTCTTGTTTTTGTCTTTGTCACACCTTTCCACAAATCCCCTTCATCATCCATTCATCAAAGTCCTAACCATCTTTCCCCGGGCTGTTTTTGGGAGGTGTGTCTTGATATAGACCAAATAGATGACACACTTGGTGGGGCGGATGTGATTAAATGCGACACCAACTCATTGCGAGATCTTCTATTACCTGAGCAATAGCCCACACCAGCCCCACTTACCTAACCACGAAGAACATCATTCCTCAACATCAACATCATCTTTCAGCATAAATAAAACACTGAATCTTGTCAACTACAGTGTACAGACTTTGAGTATATTTTCCCGGACTTAAGGATTTCATAACTTTGTTTTTCAAATTCGATGCTCACCGTTGCTCAGAATAATTTATGATTGCAAGGTTTGGTTATAATATGAGGTATTCTTTTGTTTAATGTCGCATGGTGGTAGTAGTTTGTCCTTAGTCTTTCATAAGCTACAATATAAATGTATATGTAAAAGCTACTAACTCTCAGTTTTTAGTATTTAGTTGCCTGTGATTATTTTGATTAATCCTGCAGTTGGAGATCACCTAAGTGGGTGTGGGACTTCGCTGTGATGCCTTCCCTGTGAGCACACTACCACTACCATAAAGTAGGGACCTTGGGAGACCCTCCATTAAGGTGTTGGAAGACTGACAAAGGGAGCAGCTGCCAGCAATCTCTTCTTCTATTCAAGTAAGAGAACTATGGGGTGAAGTGAATTACTTTACTCAGTTCGTAACTAACTTGTACTTCAGATGAGATAACTTAATTGTTTATCTATGTTTCTGTAGGCAATATGTGGAATGGCAGCATACCCTCCTAACTGGCATACACTTTAAGAAATAGGATAGACAGGCTGCACAAAAAGGCATTAGATCCAAGTAAAACACACAAAAAACCAGAAAGTGGATTACAAAAGATTTCCCCTTTACTAACGTCGATAATAACATATAAAATCCACCCTCAACAGGCCCACCCCTCTCCCACATTCTTTCCCCTTCCCCTACGAATGCCCAAAATAAATTTAAATCATGTCCAAATTGTCCAAAAGTACCCTGCCCAAATTCCCACCCTCTCCACCCACAACAACTCCCTCCCACCAAAACAAAAAATGAAAAAAAGAGCTAGAAGAGAGCATTCTCTACGAGGCATTGAGGTGTGTCATTTGACGGCCCAAGTGTGCCAGCTTGCCCAGCACACATGGCTGGTGGAGCTGGCCTGAAAAGAGGGTGGCATGGGGAACTCCAAGCTGCGGGTGATGCTGGTGTGGCCTGGATGCTAGAAGTGCAGGGGTTTGGCCGGTGTAATTGTGCCCAGGAGCAGGGGGGGCATGTGCCGGGCTCTCCTTGTTCACCAGCCACTGATAGTGCTCCCTGGTGGCCTCTAGTCTCTGCTGCGGGAGCAGGGCCGTGATCTCCTGTCGAGTTGGTCGTGGTGGTGGACCAGCAGGACTAGCTACCCCAAGAAACCAAAAACAAATTGTGAAGAATGTTCTGTGCAAACACGTTTTTTAAAATTATATGGTGCAACAGTATAAGTACTCTTGCTGATCCCCTATGCCATTGGAATTATTTATGTGATTAGGAAAATCCGTCACAGGGACATGATTTTAACAACACATGCCTCACATAAAAGCACTGACTGGCTGAAGGGAGGGAGCATAAGATTTAAAAATCTGAATGATTTTTTTTCTTGTATAGGATTTCCTACAAAAAGTAAATCACACAGACACTTTGTCTGGAAAAAAATAACTCTGTTTAATGAGTAAGACATCATCCACTATTGAGTACATGTATTCTATTCTTGATGTGCTAAATGACTGAAAGCATGCTAGATAGCGCATTGGGTACACATTTGCTACTCTATGCAGTCTGCAGCTTGCGCAGCTGCAATGGGCAAAACATTATCTTTGAATCTAAAGGCCCTGCTATTCTCCAAATAACTTTCAATTCAACTGTGACTCCTAAGAGGCAGATGATTAATATATCACACACGTCATGTATAATAGATATCCTGTTTCCCGTAAGAAGATGGTTTGAAAAATTATGCACTGCATTGCAGAGAAAGGAACAGGATATATAGATTTTATTGGAAACGTTTGTCACAGAGTATCCACTCGGCGGGTCCACTCAGCCTTTCATCCATCTGAGGTCAATTAAATGAGTACCATTGAGTTGGGTAACAATAAACATCTGTTATTCAGTGCCAGGACACCTATGGGTAATCGTGCGCTTTACAAATACACCTGTTATGTTATGTTATGTTATGTTATGTTATGTTATGTTATGTTATGTTATGTTATCCCATCCAGAAAACATGAAATCACAAACACTTAATCCAACTTTACTTCCTGCCCTCACCCTCAAACACAAATTAGTTAAATTAAATACATTTGCATGGTAGTAAGGAAAGGAAACTTGATTTAGGGACTGATTTAGACTAGAGTTTGATGGAGGGGTTACTCCGTCACAAACATGACAGATATCCCATCTGCCTTATTACAATTTGTAATACGGCGGATGGGATATACATTATGTTTGTGGCGGAGTAACTCTCTCCCCCTCACTTTAAAAATCAGACCCTCAGTATGCTGCAACAGGCTAAGGTACAGGGAAAAGGCTGGGTAGGTAAGGTAGAGGTTTTGCTATAGAATAGTAGGGTGGGGGTTCACAGATGATGGAGCTTAGGCTTAGTCAGTCACTGTAGTTGAAACTGAAAGTTGATGAATGTCAAATTTGAACAAGCGTAAATCAATTATGGAAGCCATTTGAAGCACTTGTCCTGCAATAGTGGTGCATTCCATAAATGTTTTTTCCAATGTTTTTTGTAGACTGAGACAGAAGAACTTAGGAACGAATTAAGGAGTGTGGTACTAAACGGTGATTGACTGAGTGGGCACTGGGGGGAAGAGAAAGACACCTTGCTTTCGTTTTGGTTTGCAATACATTGAAAGCTGTGCAAATGCTACATTAACAGAAGCAGATGCACATGCACAGCCAACCATGCAGTGGCGGATTGAACCATGCTTCAGTTGCGTGGGGTCATGGCCCATGGGTCGCGTCTCACAAAGTACCATGGGGAGGGAGGTCATGGGTGAATGATGATGGGTGGGATCTACCTCACTTAACAAATACTGTGAGTATGCTAGTGATTGTCAATAATCAAGCAATGTGACTTACCATCACCCATCCCTGCCGCCACGGAGACACCCCCATCAGCTCCTGCTGGGGTACTGGTACTGCTTGTCCCGTCACTGGTGGTCTGTGTGGCTAGAAAATAAATTACACATTTTAGATGCCAGATTCACATCCCCCTGACTACAGTTCAGTTTGCAGTATCTCCTCTCCCATCTAAAATGTCACTTTGGGCATTTTGCTGGCTGGCAATGGTAGAAAGGCCAGTAGTCAGGCCAACCGTAATGGAGGAACAGAGTATATGATGACTGTGACTCATTTAAAGGGCAATGAAGGGGTAGTATAAACTGGTCAGTAAAGGACATATGGTTTTGGTTGGTAAATGCAACGGGCCATCTTCATACTACTCTCCTGCTGTGCTGCACTGTCATCGAAACTGCTGGGAATCTGAATAATAAATAATACATACAACACAGCATTGGGGGGGGGGGTCACCATAACCATGGCCACTCTTTCGTCATTTGAGCATGAGCAAGAAATAGAAAGCCTTCTCAACAAACAAGTGTAGAAGAGCTTGCTTCGTTCTGCAAACTGCAATCTTCACAGCAGAATACTTAATCTAGTGTCTCAGTCTTACAGTACCAGTCCACAGGTTAGGTTAGCGGAGAGGGACAGCATAACCAAACAGAAGAAAGCTTCAGCTACAGATTAATACAGACACAGAAGGAAGTCAACTACAAAAACATGAAATGTAGAAAAAATGATTATGCAGAGAGGGATCAGTAACAAGAATAAACATTAAATAGAACGACAATAATTAAAAAAAAAGTCCCAGTATAATAGAAAGGAGGAAACATGCATCTAATGGGGAGAGGTAAAAGTTACAGCACAAAATAATATTAACGGAAACTTACTGTGGCCAGCAGAGCCATCCGTCGCAGCGCCGAAGGTGGCGACGGAACCTCCACCCACCACGGCACTGTTGGTAGCACCCTCCTCTCCCTGACCCTCTAATACCTTCTTCTTGCCCTTGGGTGTTGAAGAAATAAAGACGATAACAAAAATAGATTAGTGGTACAGTTAATCTCCTAAAAAATATTTTGACAGCCAAATGCAGTAACATATTGACATACTTTTCTAAAGGAGAATGCCTATACAATTCAGTTGACCTATTCCTAATTTCTTAAACTTACCCAAGCCCTATTCTGAATTTCCTAAACTACATTTGGAAATACTTAATCTTTGCTTCACAAATCTAACCCCTTTTGAAGGGCCAACTCAGTCAGTTTCCCTTTTTAATAAATAGATGCATATTTTGCATACTACATCACTGGAAGATTGCTTGGGACTGTATAAGCTACATAAAAAAAGACACAGAGAACAGGTAACTAATTGATAATATATTACTCCTACTACCACAGTACCACTATCTTAGTGACAGGAGGACAGAGGAATCAGCATAACTTCTTACATAATCAGCCCAAGCGAGCGCCTCCAGCAACGAGCAAAACTAGGTAGCACCAAGCACCTAGCCCGTTCAAATTGGATGACATAATATTTGTAACATTACGTTACGAGAACTTAACTTACCTTTGAGTGTGAGCAGCATGCTATTTGGAAAGCAAAATTGCATTATAGGATAGGACACAACACATTTGGAATAATTAATTACTAGCACTTCCCAAGCCCCGCAACTTGGATGCCCAGCAGGTCCCTTTCCCAGTCCAGGATGTCAGCCTAGCGGTGCATTAGCTGCTACTGGGTGCACCGAACCCGAGTGCATTGCCATACACAACAGCGCACCATCCCAGACAGCAGCCCACACTCCCGCAGGCTGTACCCACTCTCGGGCCTGTCGCCTGCTGCTAGCATGGTTGAGATGTAGAGCTGCACCAAAAAAATAAGTGCGGCAACCTCGTCCTAGCTAAAAATGGCATGAGGCTGCAACCCCAGGCAGCGCTGGTGCCCATGGGTTGTGCAGTTTACTGCACTGACGCTGCCTCTCCCAGGCTGCAGCATGGCACTGGGTGAATATGAAAAAAAGAAAGACAGGAAGAAGAGAAGAAGAGAAGGAGTAGACTAGAGAGGGACAAATTAGGACGTTTGTGGAAGTTAGGGAAAAAGTACTAAAAGTCACAGAAAATGTAAAAAAAAGATGAAGGCAAAAGCATAAAATACACATTACACACACTAAGGAAAAGATGTAAAACAGGGGAGGACCAGTTAAATTAAGTTAAAATGGCAAAGATGTAGTTAACATTCAGAGGTAGGCCCAGCACCATGCACAGAATATGAAAATCAAAATGGGCTTACTGTGTGGTGCCGTTCATGCGTATGTTGCTACGTGGAGCTAGCTAATCACACCAATCAGTGAGAATGGGTGGTCAAGCACAACTCCGTCCACTCCTAGTTTTAAACTGCCATGTCAACCTGGCAAGTACACCCACTTGCCAGACACATACCTTCCCTTTGGCTTTTATTGCATGTAAGGCACCCTGAAGTAGGCCCTAGGTAGCCCCATGGGCGGGATGCAATGTATCTAAAAGGCCGGACATGTGGTTTTAAGTTTTACATGTCCTGGTAGTGAAAAACTGATACATTTGTTTTTTATGACAGCAAGGCCTATATCTCACTTAGGTTAGCATTGGAGCTGTCTTGTAACCCTCTACAAGCTTATCCTCTAATTGGGAGCAGATGGAAAATTGGAGATTGGTGTCTCTGGACTCACAATTTAAAAAAACATCTTTTAGTGAAGTTGGTTTTTAAATTGCAGGGCCAAGCATGCCACTTTTAGAAAGATGATCTTTTCTTACTTAACCATTCTGTGTCTCTGCCTGTCCCTAGAATACACGTCTTGGTTGGATGACGGCTGGAGTTTGTGAATTTACTCTAGACAGTCACACATGAAGGGAGCTGAGGAGTGACCTGCATATCCTGATGACCCATCACCCATCTAATGAGCTAGATTGGTGGGTGGAGCTGACACTTGCATCTGAATAGGGCTATGCATGTCCTCTCACAGAGAGCTTCATACCCCCTGTAGTGTGTCTGGAGCCAGGCCAGTAAGGACACTGCAAATACCTTTCTTTGAACTCCCCTGACTTCAAAGGCTAAATAGGTATAAGTACTGGACCTCTGACACCATTGACCCAGAACGCTCTGTACTTAGGACATTTTACCAAGAAGAAGAGTTGTTGTGCTGCCAGGAGGGACTGACACTGTGCTACTTCCTTTGCTCTGTTGGCCTGTTGCCTGCTGCTTCTGTCTTGGTAGTAGGAGGACTAGACTTTACTCTTTGCATCCTGCTTTCTAAGGTTATTTTTCTGCTGAAAGCCCTACTTTGCCAAGTGGTGCCAAATCCAATTCCTTGGCCCTTGCAAGTGAGCTTGCTGTGCTAAACAAGAAGAAACCAGTCCATCGACTTTGAGTGTGACTTCAGAGCTGGTGGCGCTCTCCGAACACCACACCGCTGCCTGCACCGTAGCCATGGTCCCCACTCAATGCAATGAGCATGACTTGCAACGCAGGCTCGACACTGCCAGACTGTCTCTAAAGATCTGTGACGTCCGACTTTGCCGCACCACCTGTGGCCCATGGTATGACCTCGACATCTCATAGATTGACCCTCGATGCTTCATTGACCCCACAGTGGAACCGCCTCCCCACCGCCAACACAGCATCCCCTCCCCTGTGTCTTGCAACAACCTGGGCATCCCCAACGTGCTAACAATCTGTTCCGACAGTAAGGAACTGATACTGCACCGGTCTCAGCGACGCCTCACATCCCTGGCACCTCGCAACGTCTTTGTTTTATCAACGTTTCCAGGGTACTGTAACCGAGGTATCTACAGCTCCATAGCTGGCTCGTGCTCCCTTTAGGTCGGCCCAGATCTTTGAGATTCAACTATGGCAAGCATATTGTTATAGCTCCTGCCAGAACTATTGTGTTTCTAAGTACAATAACTGCCTTTATTCTTGACGAGATTAGCATTTTGATTTGCGCCCCTTGGATGTTTGTCGTATTGGGTATTTTTTGATCAGATAAATATTGGTTATTCTTCTAAACTGTTGTGGGGTGCTTTTGTGGTGTTTTCACTGTGTTACTGTGTGTGCATGCACAAATACTTTCCATATTGCCTCCTAGGGTTTGCTTCACTGCTCTGAGCCAAGCTACCCGAGGATGAGCTCAGGTAAACTTTCAGTGTGTACTACCCTTACCTTGACTAGGATTGTGGACCCCTACTTAGACAAGGTGCAACCCTCTGCCAACTAGAGACTCCAGTTCTAACACTGATACTATAAACTGAGTCAAATACAGTTTGTGGTACATACCTTAACTTACTCTTAACATACATGAGGACACTCCAAGATCAGCCGTCTAACAAGGATATACTCAGTACTGGGTCATAATGGTAAGGCAATGTTGTTGTCTGCCAAATACACATAATTTGAGGTGGTGAGTTATGAAAATATTATGTGGCGGGTGCTTGTCCATTTGACTGTGAACATTCTCATCTGCCCCAGCCAGCATGCAATCAGAGTATTTATCTCTAATTTTGCCCTTATTAGAAATAGCCAGACATACTTTATGACAGGCCAATGAGTACAAAAAAATGACAAACTTATGCCACACAAGTAGCCACACTCCATAAAGGCAGCCATTGGAAAAATGGAATAGGCTTTATTCTAGTATAGAATCACCGTGGCTCAGTACAGAATGTTGATATCGACTACTGTACAATTTTGGCTGCTTGCTCATTGTTGAAATAATCCTTCTTGTTCAAGTGGTCAAGTGTTGGTATAGACAGAAGCACTAGTGAAAGGAGGCTTTTTAACTTAGGTGGTTATTTGCTTGATGTAAAAAACTGCATTGACAGCCCAGCTTTCTGTGTGATAGCAATCCACCGTTACCATTTATGAAATACCATGCATCACAACTACAACATATTTTTGAAAAGCAGCTACATCAGTAAGTAAATGAGAAAGTTATTGTTTGATTGATTTAAATCATTATTAAATTAGACATTGTGCAAATGCTCAAAGTCAGATTGTGCATATTTATGATGTTAAAAAGCTTTTAAGACTCCAAATTATGTTAGTGGGTGTTGGAATGGAAATTTTCTCTGCATGGTAAACGGTGTACCCCTGCCCTGAGTGCCCAACTGAACTGATGTCTGGGTCTCTAATGCTAATTTTTGTTATCCAGGCAATCACAGACCAAGCATGTGTGCCATGACATAGGCCTGTCTCATGGATTGCAGTCTTCTTGGTCCAGGAGGGGCACCCAAAGTGGTATCTTCATAGTCATGGAAGGCTACTGCCTTCACCAAGAGCCAAGCAGCACAGTGGTGGCACCATACAATGTAGTGATCAGTAGGAGTGAACAGGTCTTCTTTGCCTTGCGTCACCAGAGTAAGGCCCACAGACTTACTCATCTTTTTAAAGTTCTGCTGCTGTGTGCTTAACTCCCCCTTGGCCTACATCAGGTAGCTGTAAAGTGCTGCGCAGTGTGAAGTAGTGACTATGTGTTTGATGTATGTGTGCCTGGGAAGGGTATAATACAGTGTTAGAGCAGTACTGTGCATGAATGGCTAGTGCATGTATCAAGTGTATGTCTGCCTTTGAGCAATACATTAAATGAGAGGTATAGTGCTGTGAGAAATTGGGTTGTGGTTGAATGGGGTTTTAACCCAGTTCAAGCAACAGCCACAATCCCTGTCAGGCTGAACCACAAAAGTCACAAAATTAACCTTTGCTTAACCCTCTGGTAGCTTGGCACAAAAGCAATCAGGCTTAACTTAGAGGCAATGTGTAAGTACTTATGCAGCACCCAAACAATAAATAAAGTGAAAACACAACACAACAAAAATCACGCACAAATTTGGAATAATTGAGTACATTTTGATAAATCATTTGACACCTAAATCACAAAAGTCCAATCAGTACAACCCGAGACATGAATTTTCAAAGTCTAAGGTAAAAAATAGCACCTAAAAGATCAAAGTCACATGAGACCGGGTCAAAGTCGAAAAATATGCCAAACCCCAATGGAGAGCAAGTCAGATGCAAAAAGTGGATTGGGCCTTCTTGGTCCTTACCTTTGGACTTAGAAGAACTTTGAGGAAAAAGTCTCTGAGAAGGTAGCAGTTCAACAAGACAAGGTTGCAGACAGTGCTCGAGGAGGAGGCATTATTGTTGTGAAGCTGGACGAAGTCACGGTGAAGATTTTCACATTCGGATTAGTCTTGTTTTTGGAAGTCAAACATCTCCAGTGGGATGCGCCTGGAGACTGTGGCCAACGAGAGTTCCCTGAGGCCAGATACCCCTTGGGTGAAGGGTAGAAGTGGGGGGTAAACTCCCCTCTACTGGTGCAATGAGCAGAGTTTGCCCACTCTGCTCTCCGCTTGGAGCGCAAGGTTTGACAAAAACTCTGCTGCCGCTGCGCCCTCCCCTACAATATAATATACTCTCTTTGCTGAGAGCAGGCCCTGGAGAAGTAGGGCTTCTAAGAGAGCAAGGCAGAGAAGGAATGTAGAGGCCCTCCCAGCCGCTCAAGCACCCCCACCAGCTGCGGCCACCTCATTTCCTGATTGGAGCTTCTGACACCTTTGGATGACGCTATCGCACAGGAGAAAGCTGCATGGATGTAAGGTGGCATCCGGGAAAGCAGAGGGCAGCGGAGCAGGTGCTGCTGTCTACTGCGAGCTTTAACATAGAACCATGAGTCATGCTTATTGCTTATACCTGTTGGTTCGGCCACTTTGTGGGAGCAACGATGTACTTCTTTGTGTGCCAGTTAACGATCTTTATAATAATGACAGAACAGCCACTTACATACGGCTTAGTAGTGATCCAAGAGTATTTCTGCACACAATTAGATCATTAGATATTAGTCTTCTGGCCCGTGCCTGATAGTGAAATAAAGTATTGCTAGCAGCAAGGCTGGTGTTTCACCTTTGTCCAGACCTGCAGCAACCCTCTCCTATTACAGCATAAGGAGTGCTAGCTGCTTTGTCATTGCATTTTCGAGCTGACCTTCTATAAGAGTAGCTCGTGCCCTCTGGTTTCACACAGATTTACAGCTAGTGAGTTAGGGAGTTATCCTCACTTCAATTTGGGAAGGGCATGCACTTCCCAAGCACATTCCTCCTCTGGCTCTCTGAGCCTTGACAGTGAGATTAGGCTTGACAAATGGCAGCATTTTGGTGTCCCAAAGACTGCCTCACCAGTGCAGCTGTGTGCAAAAGACAAGTGCATGCATGTGTGAGCATGAGCGGTGGGGGCATTCAGTGCAATTTTCTACTTGAAGAAAAATGAGGGGAAAATTATGCAAAAAAAATATAAATTATGTGAGTATTTGGGTTACATAGGGTTGTCAACTTTCACAGAGAAAAATACTGGCCACTTGTTAATATCCTCTGTATTTTGTATTCTTAGGGGTCAGCGGAAGTCCACAATATCTCATGGAGTTTTTATATAACTGCGGAATTCCGCTGAGTTTAACTGCGTGAGTTCCACCCAACCCTAGCGAAAGCCGGAGCTGCCACGAAGTCAGGAATACTGCCGACCTTGGGCGGATAGACAAGCAGGTTGGTCCCGGTCTTCTCTCAGTTCCTAAGAGCAGTTTTTAGCCAAACTGTTTCTGAGTCCCAAGTTTTAATGTGTTTGTTCTATCTGGGAGCCTTTAACACAACCATCAACTGTCCAGGAATGCAGGGACACCCACTTAGAGGATTAGAACTCACACTCAAGCTGAGTCCAGGTGTGGGTTCAAGATCGTTGGAGACTTTTCTATCCCTAAGGCTCTGATCAGGAGGCCAGCCAAATAACCCTTGGAGTTACTCTGGTAGTCCTGGTTTCAGAAGTAGAACAGGACTCAAGCAGCATGGCAGGTCTGTGAGAGTTAAAGGCAGGCAGCAGAGGAGTCCTTCTAGGTCCAGATGCAGCAAAGCAGTCTTCTGTACATAGCAGAGCACAGCAGCGAGCAATATTCTGAGAGTCCTTCTGTAGGTCCAGAAAGTCTACTGAAGAGTGGGTCTTCATACATAGTGACTTCTTTGAAGTAGGAGAAGATTCTAGAGAATTCCCTTTGAAGTGCTTGACATTTCCTGTCTCACTTGCACTGGCTTCTAGCTGGCTGCATGAACAATGCTGGGGTGACAACTCCTTTGTGTGGAGGGGGGTACAGCCTATTCAGTTGCAAGTGGGGGCTATGCCCAGCTCCGCCCTCGCATCCTGTCAGCGATGGCCAACCAGGCACACCTGACCTCTCTAGTACAAGAAAATGCTAACTTTCTAAAAGTGGCATTGTCAAAATTGTAACTTAAAATCCGGATTTGCCATTAAAGAGGGTTTAAAATTACAATATCTAAGACACCAAACATGGAATGTATACTTGTTCCCAATAAAAAGTAAGCACTTATTAAATGTAACAAGGCAATCCAATGTTATCCTGTAGGAGAGGTAGGTCTCACAGTAGTGCGAAATGAATTTATTAGTTTCTGACTACCAGGACATGTAAAACCTAAATGTACATGTCTAACTTTTTAGTTACAATTCAACCTGCCCTATAGGCTTCCTAGGTCTTAGGGGTGACTTATACAATGAAAGGGAAATTTTAGGAGTGGCAAAGGCAATTAGAAAGTCGAATTGACATTGTAAAACTGCATTCAGACTGCAATGGCAGATCTGGAACACGTTTTGAGGGCCTACTTAAGTGGGTGGTACAATTAGTGTTGCAGGCCCACTAGTAGCATTTAATTTACAGACCCTGGGTATATGGTATACCACTTTCCAAGGACGTATAAGTAAATTAAATATGTCAGTCATGAGTAAGCCACTGGTAAGTAGTAGTAAAGTGCACATAGTCTTAATGGCGGCAAAAATGAATTTAGTAAAAATAGGAGGGTAAAGAGAAAATATTTGGGTGTGGCTCTGCAGAGACAGCCAGGTCCAATAAGGATGTGCACAATGAAAAGCAGCTGCTGCGTGTATGAGTGCTTGTTAGAAGTACCATACATCAAGGGTGAAGTGCTGTGCAGTACGCACATGGTGAGTGTGTGCCCTGACAGTCTGTGTGTTTACAAATAGCACACACAGGTACAATACAGAAAGGCTACAGTACTGAACAGTGCACACATATTGAATGTGTGTGCTGAATGTGTCTGTGTGTCTGTACTGGCAAAATGCATGGAGGTAACAGTGCTGGACAGTATGTGTGCTGTGAATGTACACTGAGTGCAAGTGTGCCTGCAATTATACATTACATGGAGGACACTAAGTTTAATTTTGGGAAGCCCAGGCCTACCTGGTGTAGTGAAGACATTAGGAGTAGAGGAATCCCCCAGAAAGATTGGTGTATTGCTGCTGAAAGGGCCGGGTCTGTGTGTTCTAGATTTATTCTAGAATCACATTTTGATTTTTCTTTTTCTCAGCATGAAAGTGTTGAGGGGATAGAAATTTTTAACAATGTCAACCAGTTCAATCGCAATTTCTCTAGAAGCATAGTAATCACAGACCACCAAGTAAGGTTAGTTAATTTATTACAAAGCCAAAAATATCTGGACACAAAGACATCTCAGGACAAGGGTGTAGAAATACATTGGAATCAACATGAAGCCAAATCTGCAAATAAAAATGAGTTGGTGCAAGATGCACAAGATGATTAACTCAAGAATTAGAATACAGAGGATCAAAAAGCTTGAGTCCAAATTCCCCTTCATTGAGGGATGATGAGAAAAAGCATGAATCTATCCCTACACTAACGTGACATCCCTAATTAAGCGTAATTTGGGACAGGGAGGATAAAAGGTGTCAGCATGTGGAGAGGTTCCATAGAAATCTCTCCACATCAATGGTTCAAGTATCATGAAGCTATTGAGACAGAGCACACTCTAAAATGCTCTCTCTCCAAAGGCAACAATGAAGTTCGGCCCTTTTCTACTTGCAAGGTTCCAATGTCACAGTTATCTTCCCAGGATTCCTTTTGGATCACACCATCCACTCTGACCACGTTTCCACAGGATGGCGATGTTCCTGAACAGCAACATAACAACCTTGATTCCCAGGCCTTCTTCAGTGTGAGAATACAACAGTTCTCCTTATCGGCCTTCACTCTCTTCTCTCCTTGCCTAACTCCTAAAACAAAGGCATATTCTAACTAACAAGGGCGCTTCTTTCACCTGCAAAACAAACGTGAGAAAGAACGAAATCCACAGCACACATGAAACTCCCTATAAATTCTAAAGTGAGAGATTCCAGGGAAATGTATTTCAGGCCTACAAGATTCAGCTAACATAAGAGAAATGGAACAAGAGCTTTACGAATTGCATAGGAAATAAGGCACATTGAGTTAATATTCCTGTCTACATATAAAATTACATGATCTAATGAACATATTCAATAATAAATGTTTTTCACGTTAATGATTTCTGCTAGTTACATTTAGTTTTCAGGTTAATTTTTCACGTTTTCTATGCAACGGCCTAAATACATCACATTTATGTTATTATGATTCAAAGTGATAACACCTTATGTTAACACGACAAAAAATTATATGCGGATGCACTCTACATGTGTGATTATAATGCACTTCCACAAATGAAAATGAGTTTTGCGCTACATCACTGCATTCCTGTGAGCTGGTTGGGGAACACACTAGAGGAAGGGAGAAAGAGACTCCCACTTTACACTTCTAAAGGTTGCTCTTTGTTTCAGTGATAGATCACAAGGAAGTGGCTTGGAAACATGTCAGGAAGAAGATGAGGCTGATAAGTGAAACATAAAGAGTAGGTCAGGAGCCCCGGAATAACCTTTTGAGGCACAAATCACTGTGGCTGACATCCAGGTGTGAACTCTAGTAAATTCCAGAGCCTTGCTGTGGGACTATCTGCTTCGGAGTCTTTACTGCTGTGACAGACAGCCTTTCAAGAGAAAAGAAGAGAAATAAAAGTGTACAGAAGTAGAACACATTTAGGGGCCGATTCCAATCCTGGAAAAAGGCTGTACAAATCGTTGTATGGAGCGTTTTTCCCGTACAACTCGTACCCGGTAAACTTTTCTTACAACCTAGGAAGTACGATTCATACAGAAAGCCTCTTTCCATACAAATCGTACAAAAGACCATACAGCTAAAATAAACCAACGATTCTGATCCGGAACAGCTTGCACGCGACGTCTGTATGTATTTAAGCAGCGGTTTCCAGCCCAGCAAGTACGATTCGTCCCTACGGCACTCCGTACAGCTCTTTTCTTACGGGAGCCAAAAACAGCTGTAAAAGCAGAGTCCCCAGGGGTACGAGTCGTACAGGCATACACCCCCGTGCGTTGTGTATGTATGGTGTGTACCCCAACATCGCGTATGTACTGTGCGTACCCCCAACATCGCGTACCCCAACATCGCATACCCCAACATCGCGTACCCCAACATCGCATACCCCAAAATCACGTATGTATGCACCGTACACACGCAATGTTGGGGTATGCGATGTTGGGGGTACGCACAGTACATACGCGATGTTGGGGGTACGCACAGTACATACGCGATGTTGGGGTACGCACCATACATACACAACGCACGGGGGTGTATGCCTGTACGACTCGTACCCCTGTACGACTCGCACCCCGGGAACAACTTTTCCCGGGATACGAGTCGTACAAAGTTCGCTTCGTAGCGGGTAATGGCATTCCTCGTGTACGGGACGTTTTCCATACAAATCGTAAATCGGAAAGCCGGTCCGCATCGTACTACTATGGTTGGACTGCATTTTTACAATTTGTACGGAAAAGTGTCCGGGTCCGTCTGGTACAACTTTTCCCGATTCGATTTGTAAGGATCGGGCCGATCCGTACAAATCGGATCGGGAAAAGTTGTATTTTTCCCTTACAAATCGTACTTCACGGGTCGGACAGGACTTGTAAGATTTTAATGGAAAAATTTGCCGATACGAGTCGGACGGGAAAAAAAATACAGGATCAGAATCGGCCCCTAAGTGTCTAGAAAAGGACTATAAGAAGCAGAAGAATAAATTCTGAACCTACTTCTAACATCCCTGTGACCTTTGTTTTTTTTAGTGAACTGCTAAGATTTTTTATATTATATTTCCTAACTATAACGTCACTGTAACCTTTGCTTTTTTCAGTTAATTTCTACAGTTTTTAGGTCTCGCCAAGTGTTGCTGCGCACATGCGCAGCTCGCTCTGTGAGATTTATTGTGAATGAGGAGTTTTAGAAAAGGGCTTTAAGCCCCACCCCTTATTTCCATTGGCTGGCGTCACCGTTTATGGTAAACGGTAGCCTCCCATTGGAAATAAGCTTTCTGGGGTGCCTCCTTTTGGCTTTTGTGTCTGGCCCATCCGGCCTGGATCGCCTGTTTCACGGCTGTCGTGAAGCAGTTTCTTATCGCAAAGAGGCGTGTTATGTAAACAAGCCATGAGATCCAGTCCGATGGGCCCGACAAAAAAGGAGACAATTGTGCCGCATGTTTATTTTTGCATCTCGCTTTCACTTTAAAGTGAAAGCGTGATGCAAAAATAAACAGTGCCTGTCTTTTGAGAGCGGTTGAGGTTCCAGTGCCAGCTAGGTGACTCTTCCTCAAACCAGTATTCCGTAAAATATGATTCCTCGATAGAACTCACCCCAGCTCGGAGGAACCCTCAACGGAATCCCCCCACCCACCCCATCCGCCAGGAATATCTCGGCAGCATCAACTCTCATTTTTGAAAATCCATTAAGAGTCAAACCTCCCCCCGACACCCCTCCGGCCCCCCCAACCTCTCTGACTCCCAGCACAGGAACTCACTTAACAGTCCCCTCCCCCAAAGACCCTCTTGCCCCTGCAGAAGACTCCCTGAGGCAGAAACCATGGCAGCTCTCTAAACACCCCTCCATTTGGATTTTCTGGTCCTCCTCCCCCAAAAATAGAACATTTGGCCACGCCCACCCCACGCCTGTGCCTCGCGCACATTGATCTGTGCAGGATCACCCAGAGGTGCGTGTGGCTGTGCGGTATGTGGGAGGTATGAGAATAGGGGAGGAGGAGAGGAGGCAGCGAGCTGCATTGCTGCAGAGGGAGGGAGGCAGCACTGCAGCAGCAGCTGGGCAGGACCGGGCTCCCCAACTTCTGCAGGGTCCAGAGGGGGACCCGCAGGGCAGCTAGCAGGTAAGGAGAGAGCCCAGGAAGACGCGGGGCAGGAGAGAGTGGAGAACGAGGGGCGGCGGTGGACTGTGAAGGGAAGGGTAAAAGGGAACAGGAGTAAGACGGGGGACCGAGGCCGCAAAGAACTGCAGACATGGACCTGACCCCACCCCCTGAAAGGGGCTCTGGAAAAACTCATAGTCAGCAGAGATCTGTGGGGGGAATCTGCAGTAAGGGACAGATGGGTCCATGGGGACTCGGAAGGGACAGGGAGTATGTAAAGCAGACTGCGGAGAAGTAGGTAGTGTTAAGGGGCATCTGCGGGCAGAACCGCAAGGTATGTAGGAGCCGGCTCTAGACAGGGCAGAGCTACACAATCGAAGGCTCTGTGGGGACAAGTATGTAAGTGAGGATTTACATGGACATACGGTCTATGAAGACAGACTCCGCAAGGACACAAGGTGGGCAAACCACGGTTTTGCAAGGACATCAGACATGTAAAAGAGAGCTCTGCATGGACACTGCAAAGAGTGGCCCGGCATGAGAATACTGTATGTAAGTCTGCAGGAACACGGAACATGTAATGGAGCCTGTGATGCAGGGGTGTGGGGTGTTTAAAGAGATGCTCCGCGTGGAGATGAGGCACATAACAGAGATGTAAGACGGATGCGAGCGGAATGTAAAGGAGACTCCGAAGGCAGAGACATCAGTTAATTAAAGAAGAGAACAGCGGGACAAGAACAGAGGTTCTGAGGGGCCCCGGGTGTGTAAAGGAGGCGTGGGTGATATGATGGGAGGCTCTGCTGGGACATGAGGTGTGTAAATGACGCTCTGATGTTCATGAGGTGTGTAAAGTGAGGCTCAGCGGAGCCGCAAAGTGTGTAAGGACTCGGCAAGAGGTGTGTAAAATGAAGCTCTTCTAGGATATGAGATATGTAATTGAAGCTTTGGGGCTTTCAGCAATACAAGGTGTGTACAGAAGGAATTTACAAGGGGGGGTGGTAGATGAAAAGGGAGACACTGTTGGGATATCAGGTCTGCAAAAGAAACTTTTCAGACCTGAGGTGCGTGCTGTATATAGGAAAGTCATCTGGCTGGCAGATGGAGTGTGTAAAGGGACGTTCAGAGGCAGCCTCTTTGAGTGTGTTAAGGGTGGTTCATGTCAGGGACTTGGGGTGTGCAAGGTTCAGAGGCAGGGTCTTAGAGTGTGTAAAGAGAGGTTCAGAGGCAGGGTCTTGGAGTGTGTAAAGGGAGGATCAGAGGCAGGGTCTTGGAGTGTGTAGAGGGATATTCAGAGGCAGGTCCTTGGCGTGTTTAAAGGGTGGCTCAGTGTGAGGCCCTTGGAGTGTGTAAATGGAGGTTCAGCAGAGACAGAAGGCCTGTACTGATGTGGACTGTGGACATGAAAGTAAAGTAAGGCTCCACATGGACATGCATTGTGCAAAAGAAGACATGCAGAGGTACGAAGTGTGTAAAGGACGCTCGGTAGGTATGGTATGTGTAAAGGGCAGTTCTGAAAGGATACGGAGTGTGTAAACTTTCTGCAGATACACAAGGAACACGAAGAGGTCTCGGTAGGCAAGGGTACGAAATGGATGTGTAAAGGGTGGCTCGGAAGCAATGAGTTGAGATATGGGGGGATGTGGGGTGATGCTCCTCCAGCGGATGAGGCTGGACAGTCAGTGCTGAGGGACACACTGGCTTGCTGTTGAAGTTTAATCGCCGTCCAGGCTGCTCGGGAGCAGGTGTCCGAGTAGTGGAAAGAATAAAGGGGCGATGCGGGCGGAAGGTTACATAGAGGGGCGGGGCAGAGCAGGGGGCAGTGCTCCCAGGTATCCCTGGGGGTTAGACAGGGGGCAGGGGTGAGGGGGGGGTAGAACTGTGAGATATCAAGGGCTGGCTGGAAGGGGCGGGGCTACTAAACACCAGGTCACAAGCAGATTCGGGTGGGAGAGGAGGAAGGGGGCAGATATAACTAGAGAGAGGTAGCGCGTGACTTAAATATTATTATATTCAAAGCAAGCAGGGAAGAGACTTTGTGGAGAAAGGTGAGAACGATAGAGAATTCAAAGAAGTCGTCTGTTTTGAGCAGGGAACAGCACTAAGGACTCTGAGGGGTAGACTAGGAGACTCCGCAGAGAGAAAGAGAAGAACAAGAAAATGAGATAGAACAAATGGAGTGTGAGAGGAGGCATCCAAAGGCAGAGTGCAGAGAATTCAAGAGAAACGAGTTAATGAACATGAGAAACTGGGACTCAGTCAGGGAGATAAAACTGCGCAGTGAGGGTGGCCGCATTTGAAAAGAACATGTAGGCTATAGCGAGAGTGTAAAAGAGAAAGATAAGAGTTTTAAGAGAGATACGCTTGTACAGGAAGCCGGGAGAGGTGAAAATAGACGGTACAAAAACAGAAGGGGATTGAGTAGTGAATGAGTAAGGATAAAGGGGGAAAAGCGAGAATGTGAGTAAAATACGTGGTCGTGGGGGGTATTACGTAGTGCATAGGTGCATGAATGAGTGACTCACTGTTTGTATGTGTTGAAGACAGCATGTGTGCAGGACTGTATGGGTGGATGAGTGTGTGCATTGGTGTGTTAGTGAGTGAATGACTGTCTCAATAGTGTCTTTATGAGTAACTACATATGTTTTAAACTAGTATATGTGACTATTTGTGTATATAAGGGAGTATATGTGAGAGTGAGAGATTGAAAGCGTTCCTGTATGAATACGTATGTGTTTCTATAAGTGATTGTTTAAAAGACTAAGTATGTGTAAGTTTCTGTAGAAGTAAGTGTGGTGGTGTGTGTATAACTGTATATGCAAGTAAATGGATGTTTGATTCTTTATTAGCATGAGTGACTATGTGTGTGAGTAACTCTATGGATGAGTGGCGTTGTATAACAGGATGTATAGGTGTATGAGTACATATGATGAGTGAGTACATGTATGAGTGACTGTATAGGACTGTTGGTGAATGAGTGGATGTGTATGTGGATCTTAGAATTACTGAAAAGGTTGTAACTGATATTGGTATGTCCATTGTTTTGAAAATTTTAGTTTCTATTTTTGAATGTGTGTATCAAAGGTTATATTAGGGGGAGAGGAGGTCTACCACTCTATCACAAGGATGATGTCATCAGTGATGTCATTTGAGATGTCATCAGTGATGTCATGAGTGATGTCACTGACCATGTCATGAGTGATGTAATATGTGACGTCATCTGCAGTGCATTGCGGGCGCGCGAGTTATAGTTAGCTGAACTAACTATAACGGGGGAATTTCAATGGTTTTGTACGAGTGAAAAGTCCAGCTAACTATAACGCCCCTGAAACCTATGGTTTTTTCAGTGAATTTCTAAGGTTTTTTTAAATGCAAATTCCTAACTATAACGTGCCTGAAACCTATGTTTTTTTCAGTGAATTCCAAAGGTTTTTTAAATGCTAATTTCTAACTATGCCTACAGAGATATGACATGTGAAGAAAGGAGAAAAAACGCACAGAAAGAAAAAAAAGAAATGCAGAAAGAAGCAACAGAAGTCCTCAAAGACGAAGAAAAGTGCAGGAAGAAGGATAACGTGCAGAAAGAACAAACAGAAGAGCAGAAAGAAGCCTTGTTGCAAAATCATCCTGTACCCTCAACTTTTTCAGACGGATACTGGTGGTAACTGAGTCTGACTAACCAGTTCTAGAGCCAGTGCTATGTTAAAAGACACTCAGAATACTGTGAAAACACCTACATACACTAGGGAACACTATGCGTTGGGGTCCCCCTGTGATCAGCATGACCTCCTCTGTAAGCCCCTAGAATATAATAGGACAGGGGATTAAAACTACCTCTTAAAACGTGCCACAGGGCGTGTTTGCACACTTCACCTCAGGCCCCGTCCCCTCACTTTCCCACTGTGTAAACACGTCCTGTGGCTGTTTTAAGTCGGGAGATTAAGTCCCCTTGAATCCTGAGGGTCCCTAGGGTCCAACTAGACCACTAGGTACCTCCAGTAAGCACCACAGACCTGCATTGCAGAGAGGTGTAAAAAGTGGCACGCCCTGGACCACCTCTCTGCAATGCAGCTCAGTGGCGCTTACTGGAAGCACCTGGTGGGCTAGTTAGCCCCCAGGGTCCCTCAGGATTGAAGGGGAATTATTTCCCCAACTTAAAACGCGCCACAGGGCGTGTTTGCACACGTTAACTCAGGCCCCGTCCCCTCCCTTCACCACAGTGTAAACACGCCCTGTGGGCGTTTTTAGTTGGGAGATTAAGTTCATTTGAATCCTGAGGGTCCCTAGGGTCCAACTAGCCCACTAGGTACCTCCAGTAAGCACCACAGAGCTGTGTTGCAGAGAGGTGTAAAAAGTGGCATGGCCTGGACCACCTCTCTGCAACGCACCTCAGTGGCGCTTACTGGAAGCACCTGGTGGGCTAATTAGCCCCCAGGGGCCCTCAGGATTGAAGGGGAATTATTTACCCAACTTAAAATGCGCACACGTCACCTCAGGCCCCGTCCCCTCCATTCCCGACTGTGTAAACACGCCCTGTGGCCGTTTTTTAAGTTGGGAGATTAAGTCCCCTTGAATCCTGAGGATCCCTAGGGGCAAAATAGCCCACTAGGTACGTCCAGTAAGCGCCATTGCAGAGAGGTGTAAAAAGGGGCACTGCCTGCACCACCTCTCTGCAACGCAGAGCAGTGGCGCTTACTGGAAGCACCTGGTGGGCTAGTTGGCCCCCAGGGTCCCTCAGGATTGAAAGGGAATTATTTCCCCAACTTAAAACGCGCCACAGGGCGTGTTTGCAGTGCACACGTCACCTCAGGCCCCGTCCCCTCCCTTCACCACTGTGTTAACGTGCCCTGTGGCCGTTCTAAGTTGAGAGATTAAGTCCCCTTGAATCCTAAGGGTCCCTAGGGTCAAACTAGCCCACTAGGTACCTCCAGTAAGCGCCACAGAGCTGCGTTGCATAGAGGTGTAAAAAAGGGTGTGGCCTCAGAACACCTGTCTGCAACGCAGCTCCCTGGTGCATACTGGAGATACCTGTTGGGCTAGTTGGCCCTCAGGGACCCTCAGTATTGAAAGGGAATTAATTCCCCAACTTACAACTGGCCAGGAGGCGCGTTTGCAGAGTGCTGCAAGGAGGGGGCGTGGCCTCCGGCGCGATGCCGGTCTTTTATTTATTTTATTTTTTGAAGAAGGAGGGCTGTGTGGCCCCCTTCTTTTTCCAATACACTGGCCCTGGGGACCCCATCCCCCAGGGCTTGCACCCTAATTTATTTTGTTGAAAAAAATAAATTTGGCCCTCCCAAGGCCTTAATCGGCCCCGGGGACCCCAACCCCCGGGTCATGGCCTTTTTTAAAAAAAAATTCTTTAGGAGGGGGCTGCTTTGCCACCCTCCTCAGGCCACTTATGGCCCCGGGGACCACATCCCCCGTGGCCGGCCTTTGTTTTTTATTATTTAAAAAAATATATATATTTATAGAAACACCTAGGACATGCTGGACAAACCGTATATACCTATCACCACGACGATTTGCGTGATATTCATTAAAAGGCGACTATGCATAGAATGAATCCACATGGAATGTATTTACACCGCTAGTGAAGCTCTGACGTGTCTGACGCCCTACCGTGCCTAATCCCGGCGCCCCCGCCGGTGGGTACTCTCCAAGTAGACATCCTTGTCATTTAGTTATACAAACATGGGTAGCTATTGACGGGCACATTTAATATACACGCACACCAAGCCATTCAAAGGGGATTCGACAAAAATTCGGCCAAACTATGCAAGAAACCCCCCTCACGGTTAATAAAATACACATCCACCGCCGAATGTGTAATACTTTTTATTTTACTCTCTGGAAAGGAGACGAACCTCACTTGAGAGTCACAGCGTGCTCCTGGCTGAGCCCAATGCTGTGTTACACCCACCAGTGCCCGCCGAGTGCCTCACACCTCTGTGTTGTATTCCACCAGCTAGTGTGTATGCTATGACACTCTCTAGCCCATGTGCACTGTAACACCACCCCGTGAATATGTCATGCCACACTTGCCTTCGCACGGGTTATATTGCCCCATCTAACATGCCTTCCTCGATGCCTATGTTATAACGCACAGCGCTATGCCATACATATTACAATCTGGGATCCATAGCTTTGTCACAGTGCATATGCAACGTTACACTCCCCAGCACATATTTTATATTACAACTTAGTTAGATTACACAACACTGCCCTGTGCATATTACACTCCAAGGCGCACATCGCATAGCACGCGCTAGTGCCTGTGCTATCTCGCGCTCTCCAGTGAATCTGTCATTGCGCACAATGTAATGCATATTATATTTCACGCCCCAGTTCATCTTATATCACACTTTTTGGTGCATAGTTTATACCATATACTATATCTAGTTTTCATTTTCAATCGTGCTTTCAGGACTATGTACTATATAACACTGCGTCCACCTACCCTTTTCACGGGCATTACATTTTGCGATGGGGGTGGAGGGTCAGGGGGTGTTTCTGCCAAGTGAGCCCGGAGTCACAGTCACAAATGTCCTCTTCTTCCTGAATAAAAGTGAGATTATGCTGCATACTTGTTCATATTTTAAGTAGTTCGCACGGACACACATTTTAAAACCAATAAAGTTCCTAATACCCACCTTCTCTGAACAGTTAGCTTGCTGCCCCATCCACCTCCTCTCTATCCTCTGATTTCTGAATCCATGGACTAGCCTCCTCCCTCCTGCCATACATGGTCTGATGTGCTGCCACTGCCCTCCATTTAGCATGATGTACCAGTCCACTCCTCCTGCCCTCCATTGCCCAATTCTATGGCCCATCATTGACCTCGTGCTTAGCCTCTGTGCTTAGCTTGCTGCCCCTATTCTCCTTTCCCCTGCCCTCCGATGTCTTTGTGCATGCCCCTGCTCCATCCTTTTTGCCCACCATGTTCCATGGACCTGCCACTCCTATCTACTCTGAGTGTTCTGTTGAGCTGCCACTCCCCTCCCACCTGCCTAGCATTGTCAGATGACTGTAACCTGTCCCTGCCACCTCCACCCTGCCTGTCCACATGCCATGCCCCTATCCCCTTCCTCCTGTCCTCCATGGTCCATTTTACTGCCACACCCTTCTGCCCTCCCTGGTCTGTTGTTATGCAACTGCTCCTCCTGCCTGCCCCGCATGGTCTGTTGTGAGGCCCCTTCCCCTGAACTCTCCTGTCTGTGCCCAGGTCCTGACCCTCACTTCTATCCTCCATTGTCCTTTGTGCATGCCCCTGCACCCTCCTTCTTCTGGTCTTCTGTGCTGCCATGGCCCCTCCCACCTTCCCTGTGTGGTCAGCTAGCCCCCCCTGTCCCCCTCCCACCTTCCATCCATGGTCTGTGTGTATGCCATCATAGTCTCATTGTTGCTCTCCATGGTGTGTCTTTTTTCTAGTGCCCATCCTGCCTGACCTCCATGGTCATCTTGCTGCTCCTGCCCTGCCCCCTTGCCCCCAGCCCTCTGTTTCCATGTGCAGAACCCTATTCCCTCCCTCCTGGCTTGTCTGTAATGCCCCTCATCCGTCCCTCCTGCCCTTTATGGTCTGTTATGCTGCAGCTTTCTCTCCTGTCTGTCCATTATGGTCAGCTAGCTACCATTGCCTCTTTCCCCTCTGTTCTCCGTTGTCCATGTTCATGGTCCTGTCCCCTCCCTATTGCTTTCTATGGATTGTTGTGCTGCACTCCCGTCCCGCATGCGCTGTGTGGTTTATTGTGCTGCTGCAAACCCTGATGCCTGCCCTGTAGGGTCAGTTTGGTGCACCTCTCCATGTCCCTCCTGTCCTCTGTTATCCGAGTCCATGTCCCTACCCCAACTCCTCCTGCCCACCATGATCCAATGTACCATACTTGCGAACATTTTTAACTTGGTTAGAGGGAGATTTTGAAAAAAAACTGGGGTATTGATTTTCCCCTTTGAGTTACATTGAAAAAGAGGAGATTGTAGACAGGAGACAGATCAAATAAAGCCCATTTGAGCTTAAAAACATTGGACGTTTCCTAGCTGAAACGGGTCCGTTGGCATGACAGATTGTCACGAGGGGAGCCGACATGTGTCTTCATTTCTGTTCTGTGTCTATTTTAATACATTTTCATTTTTTGCTTCGGAGGTGAATGTGTGATGCTCATTTTTGTGACAAAACATGCATGTCCGCAGATGTGATTGTACGACATCATGCTGGTTATTTGGTATATGATTCTGTGTGGTTGATGTGACATATCTTTGTCCGGGGTGGTGTGGGGGGTGCCCAGAGTGGGGCCTTGGTGGTGGGGAGTGGTGGGGTCCTGGTGGTGATGGCGGTGGGTGTTGTTGCCCTCTTGGGTCTCCGGGATGCATGTTTAGTGGCTCCATGGCATCTGTTGTTCTTCAGGTGTGGCTGTGGGCTGGGCTCTCTTTTGTGCTGCAGGTTGTAGTCCGACTTTGCACCAGGTCGGAGCAGGTGTTAGTTTCCTGGTGCTAACGCGCCTTATCGCATGTTTTATGATCTTATCGCAGATCAGGCTGGTCGTTGGGAATGTTGTGGTGTGAGGTTGTCGCGGCTTTTTGCTCGGGAACGCCTCCTCTGCATCTCATTAGCGATAGTTGCCGGGGCCATCCTTGGCAATGATTTTTGTGGCTGCTATCACCGGAAAACTGGTGATATGGGCTGTTTGCACCTGCTTGTAAATGGGGTGGTAATTTTATCTCAAATTTGGCTGCGTTAAGGTGCCGATAACTCGGCGATGGCTCCTTGGGAATATGGCTCATGGTGTCTTAACATTGCATTTTTGAGTCTTTCTTTTCATAGGTGATAGGCTTATCCACACAGGTGGGGTACCTTCATTGGAAGACTACAAACAGTAAAACATGTGTTATTATATCATGAATTGTTATCTATTTGTGGCTTCATTATGTAAGTCAGTTTTCAAGGAAGACCATTTTTTGCAAATATGCATTCTGAATCACATGATAATGTAGATAACTCCAAGCTCAGAGTAATGCAAGTAACCACCATTCCTCAGCTCAGATTCGTGGGCACATTTCACAAATGCATAGCTTTCCTTCCTACTCATTTTCACTCATTAGATATTACTTATAAATTGACACATGGTCCGTACATAATAAAAACTGCAGCTCGTTGATAGAGCTGGGTAATGAATATTTATGGACAACCAACGAACACTTTATATCCCTGTGACTTTAAGAATCTGGTATACTGTTACATCCATCAAATTCTTCTAGTCGCAGGGTCTATAGTGTTGTTTTATATATTGGCCATTGTGGCAAAAAATGTTACAAGATGAAAACATTGTCACATATTTCTTTTTTTCCCTACTTTCTTTAGTTTTTGATTTCAATAAGGTTGTTTTGGAAAACAATTATTAATCTACATAAATTACCCCTTGCTTAATTCAGAATATGTCTACTTTCCAGAAATATATAGGTTTCCGTGTTCATCCATGGGTTTCACTCCTCAATCCCCAGCAAACTGAAAGTAGACAGACACCATGAAAATTGATAATATTGACTACCACATAGAAAATTGCAAAAACAGTGATGAAAAATGTTTTTTTTTAAATTCTGCCTGTTTCTAAAAGATGGGAAAGGGGAAATAATAGTACAAAAACATTTTGTTGATCCTGGTTTTAGTTCCAGCTTCAATAGTGCTTTAAAAAGATTGAAAAGTCTCTCCAGATCACTATTAGCTGTATTTGGGAGAAATAGGCTGTCCTTTGCAAAATATATGTAGAGCTACTGTTGGGCGTCTTTTGTGTTTACAGCAGCCCCCATAACCAAGTTAATAGATTGTTGGGGCAGTGCTGATGCTTCTCCTGCTCCCCTGGTGCACCATTTCCATGGTGGAAATGCACATTTTCCAAAGACCAAGTGCCATATATATGCTGCTTCCGCCAAAGCCCTTTCTTTATTACCTCTGGAGGGAAAGGTTTCATTTTTGGCTTTTATGGTTTCTTTTTTTCCATTCTGGTGCGCACAATTTTTTCTCTCGAATGTGTTGCTGGGCCCAAGTGAGGCATCCGTCTCCTCTATACTGTGGGCGGCAAGGGACACTCATGCCCTTGCAGTCTCGGCTTGCTCTCTGCTTGCCCTATAATGTTCTCGCTGCCAGTGTGGGAGCTGGCTCTGGTTTCTGCCCTAAATTGGTCTGCAGAGTGGGTGGAAGAATTGTACTTTCTCTCGCATTGATTACACATTGGATAGCACGGTTTGGCAGTTTCGCCCTGGGAGAGCCCTTGCCTCACAAGCTGCTTCCAATGGCCCTGCGTCACCACAGGCCATGAATCTTTGGTGATTAACCCCTGCCAGGGGATTATCGTTAAGCGTGACATGCTCTTGCTGGTTAATACCCTGGGACTGGCTCTCCCTGGGTGCAAAATTGGAGAATGAGGTGGATCCCCACATGCTCTCTGACTTGTCTCATGAGGCACACGCCTCCCCGGAGACATACCAATTACACCTTTTTTGTGCCTCAAGAGGTGCTGCTCATGAGCAGCAGGTATAAAGCAGAAAATCTCCTGCTCAGTCAGGCTGAACTGAATGAGGTTGATTATATTATGATTCTGGTGGAACACTCCAGTTACAAGGAGTATTTCCTGGCTTACAAAGTGCTGTAACGTTTTAGAGCTTATTTTTTAAACGTCTTCCCTCTAGTGACTGAGAGCCCAGGCACCTGCCTTGCTGTCCTTTTAAAACTTTTTCATGTCTCCAGCACCCAGCTACCTCTTTTTAGCAGCTAGCAGCAGGGAGCTCCAAAGAACTCAGGACCTGCTCTTCTACCTGCTAGGTGCTCATAATCTCCTACATTGTGGGTCTTCCTTCAGCAGCACTCCTTGGCCTTCAAGACAGGTTAAATTGCCTGCTTGCACTCGCCAGGCCTCATGGCCACTTGTAGGGTGCTCGTGTGTCCAGAAAGAATCAGAGTTCCCCTCCAAGGGTACCCTCCGCGGACCCAGGGAAACCTTTTCATCAACGGTCCCCATTAAGCTCATCCTTATTGTCCCTCAGACGGAATAGGGAGACCACTGCCAGTGGCACTGAAGATGAAAGTTCCAACAAAGTCCTTAGATTTATAAGCCTGGAGTTCCCTCTGGGCAGGCAGTCATCAGCAGGCTGGTATGACCTCCTTCCTCTGTAGTTCTCGTTCTTCTCAGAGTTTTTCCCTTATGCAGAGTTTTAAAATTGGAGATGGAGAATTCCTTAAAATGGGAATTTCTGCCTAATCCAAAGAATCAATTTCATTCCTCCACCCCTGATCCAGTTCCCTGCACAGCATGCCGGGAGTTTCCAAGATTGTGATTTCAAAATTTGGTCAGTCATAGCTCCCCAGAGCATATAACTCTGTTTCCTTCCTTCTAAAGCCTCAAAAGGATGCCCTTCCTGGTAGAGTGCCAGAGACCTGCCTGCCCCACTTTGTCTCTGTTGCCATGGGCACACCCTGGATTGTCAACAATCATGAGTTAATTAACCAATGGAGATTCTTCACCCACCATTTTCTGCTCCAGGGCTAATCCCCTCCACATAGGGCCTGTTGTTTGAAGAGTCTTTGATCGACCTGTTGGACCGTGGAGTAATTAACTTGGCCCAATATGGTAGTTTAAAGCCCAAATGTAATTTAATGCTGGCTCATGAAAATACTGCAAAACTTCGTGCCTATGCAGGAGTGCAAATATGGCCAAGTTAATATTAGGTTTGTACTCAGGACCTTTTTCGATACAGAAAAAGAGACTTTATTCTTTTCTTTAAGTTGTGCCAATGCAAAGTTAATAATTTGTCACAGATTTTACCTGCTGTCTGAAAACAGTAAAGCACAACAGACTTATGGTGACACACTACAGACTAACATTAATGCACTACAAACTCACTTTTGGGATGACCAATCAAATCATAAGGCCTGTGGAGGCCATAACAAATGTACTCAATGTCCCATCTGTGACAGGACTGAGATAAGCAGTAGTTGCATTTCCCCAGCCTGCACACATGTACATGTGTGTGCACATTGTCACGTGCAACCAGCACACAGCCTCTTATTCATCTGCGTAGGAGTTGGCCTTATTTTAAAATGCATGCAATAGCAATTAGTACTCAAGCTATTTTTTACAGAAGCTTGCAATCAGTGAGACTAGAGATACTCACTCATAACAGGGGTCCAAAATAAGAGACCCACATTCAAAAATGTATAGGGGTGAAAGAGGGTCAGAACCTACTCTCTCACACATGGTGTCAACTCCACATATCTTCTGCACCATAAAGGGAAGTCTTTGTTCCAAACATACATCACCATTTCTCACTGATTCTATTGAAACTGCTATTAGTTTAGTCAAAAACAGTTGCAGTTTCTTAATTTCCGTTAAGAGATACTTTAAAGAAAGTGGATCTTTTTTAGGTTTATTATTTGAACCAGGGACACCAGACAAAAATCACCAGAAACAAATATAGCAGGTTTGGGTATACCAGAAATCTGTCCATCTTATTTAAAACTAGAAGATGTTTAGCTCTCCATACCCAATTCAGTTCGAGAAATGCTCTAATCAGATGACGTTTTGGTTGTTTTAGAGAAACAATCAGCAATCCTAATATACATCTTAGATTTCCTTGTTCAACCCCTACAATCTTGAAGACTAGATAGCCAAGAGAAGAGGAAGAAGTCTTACCACAAATCAAAAATGTCAAAGACTTATGCTGCCACATTATATTTAGTAACCATGAATAATCGACTGGTTAAACAATCCAAAACATAAAAAAAGTCAAAAAAGGCTCACTGATACTTGTAGCTATAGATCAGTTATATTCCTTTTAGCCAAGATTGAAATGAAAACTGTTGTAAATTAATATTTAGCAAGGTGTATTCTTTTGACCAAGTCGAATACCTACTTATATTGCAGAGCTCTATATCTAGCCATCCTTTACAATGCAGTCACAGTACAATCTTTCAATTGGAAACAAGATTTATGTTAAAATACTATTTGCCCGTACTCCAGGAAGATAAAATATCCATAGCCATATATATTTAATGATTAAAACATTATAAATATCAGGCTTCAGGCTGGCTGGAACGCAAAGGAAATAGCCACCATTGCCAATTGTGAGGGGGATATTATCTGGCAAAATGCCATAAAAAGTGAATGAAGTGGAAAAATAAAAAGAACATCTCCCCAAAATTAAGCAGAGTTCTGTAAATTTGAAGTTGCAACGACCTCATTTGATGAGTTACTTTGCAGCTTGTGAGACGAAGCAGAGCACAAACAGCCAGCAGCCATCTTCTAGAGATGCCAATTTGTGTCATTAAGGTGTCAGTATGTTTCAGCACCTTCATAATTACAAGCGTCTGCCCTTCATCAGAAAGCATATTGAACACTGTGACTGGTCATCGATATTCTAACTCACTTGATGCTAAGGATTACTAGTAACCCTCTACAGAAACATGAAATGAAGAAAGCTTGCTTTCAGCCTGGGACAACAAATTTCTTTCAATTTAAAAAGGAATGATCCGAACAACATTTATGCAATGAAATGCTCGTTGAGAATACGTGAACCCATGCTGGTTAGCTATGATGCTCAGCAAGTTATATGTGTGATGCTGACAACTGAGCCTTTCCTCTTTTAAGGTAATATACATAAAATGGGCGATGATGACACCTTATCTAAAGAACTCAGGAATAACAAAAATGTGTTGTTATATGCTATAAACAAGTTAATAGTACATGCCCATTTATATATTGAAGGGCATATTTCAACATGTCCGACCCTGCCCAGAAACCCATGCTGATAATATATCAACTGCCTTTATGTTAGAGATGTCATGTCCCCTCCTTTCCCAGCTTTGAAATTCCCTTCCACCCAAAGAGACTGTGGTAACTTAACTAGTTTATGACAGCCTCGTCAGATTACAGTGCTTCAGGCCAGACCTCACTCCCAAATGACTATGCCGCTAGGGCAGGAGGAATGGAAAAGGAGAAGTTTGACAATCAAGCAATAATTTCAGAAAAGAGAAGAATTGATGAACAAAGATAGGTTACACATTTGGGATTTGAAAGGGGAGAGGATTGTGCATGCAGATATCTGAGAGGAGAGTGCGATAAGTACAGGCGATGCAGTAGCTGAGAATTATGTCTATTGGTGTTGATGGTCAAGAGTAGTGATCATGTGCAGAGGAATTTAGGAGAGAATCAGTCAGGAAGGGACAAAGGGGAGGAGATCATAGGTGATGGGCTGCATGAAAGAGGATCAGATGCTGCCTGATTCAAAATGCAGTACCCATTAGAGGACCTTTCTTTCTGAGGAAGTGGTCTAAGAAATATCAACCAATGAGAACTCTGGAATCAGGTGACAAAGCCCTGCTCTGTCTCTCGAGCTTTGAAAGGGTCAAATGAGGGAGGTATGCCTCCTCTTTGAGTTAAATCTTGGAACCTCCCCCATAATCCAGCCATAAAGGAAATTCAAAACGTTAATCACTTTAAACGTAATGAGAAAACCTTCTCTGCTACTCATTCTCACAAATGGTTTTGGTGCAGGTGCACCATTCTCCAATCCTCTGTAATCCCACAGTGCCAAGAGAAGCTGTACTTCAACAGAATCAAGAAAATTAGAAAACATCAGATTACTGAACGAGGTAGGGCAAGAATAGTTATATCTGGAAGGCGACAAAAGTACTTAGTTGTAAAGGGTGTAGGGAAGAACCAGGAACACACTGAGGAGCAGCACAATATTAATGAAGTGGGAAGAGCATAGAATACCTGATCTTGTAGTATTCATCTTTTGGGGAAGATCGGAGCCATGGAGATGGGTTTGCAAATAATCAGAAGAGGAGAAAATAAATTACATGTAGGAAAGCAATCCCAAGTGTGACTCAGTATTATTTATAATTATATTTTTAAAGTAATTATGAGACCTTTAAAATTATAAAATCACTTACATAATAGTAACATGGACAGTATCAATAATGAGTGTCTCTGTTTATTCTTTTAAGCTACCCATAACTGCTTCTTTGTTCTGCTATGTACTGTCTGTATTTATGTATCTGTTTCGCAGCATCTGTTTCGCAAAACACAGGCAGCATAGCTTTGAACTGTAATTGTTTAGGATAAAATCCACGCAGAATACATTCCAATTTGTGCACCCTTCCAAATGTCACAAATAAAAAACATGTTGGCAAAGATCATTGAGCCAAGATGTTTAAGTAGCCTCCAGTAATATCAGATAATAAATGATCTGGCCAATCTTCAACAAACCTTCTAGTCCAGTCCTGCAGGTCCGTCTCCGTGGTCTGTCTGAAGCATTCTCTAAACCAATCCATCAGCACGGCAACAAGAAAAATTGCTGCTCTGCGTTGTGTGGAATGAATGGAGCAAAAATGCCCCATATTTATTGTGATGGCTCACTTCTGCTCCCACCTTGTGCTAGTGCACTTGAGGCTACCTACTGCCAATGCATGCACCCTTACACCTTGCTGCAAGGGTCCCTTCATTATGACCATGATTGTTTTTGTGTAGGAAGGACTACCTTCCTGCACAAAACAATGCGTAAAGACTGTAGCAGAGAAAAATAAAGATATTTCTCCTTGTTACGCCTGGGTCTGGGAGGTGCACCATTTTTGCACAATCCCAGGTTTACAGACCTTAGTTCATTTGGGTCAAAATCCATGGGTGGATGCATGCGAAAGCCTGTGATCCATCCAAGGAACGCCTCCCTGATGCAAAGTAACGCAAGGCAGCGCTATGCACTGCCCTGCATTACTTTGTATTTATTGAACCATCCAAAGCCACTAGAATACCATGCATAGCCACAAGAAGTAGCTTGTTAAATTAAACCGTGCAGCCAGGAGAACAGTTACAGGCATCCTTGTGTCTGAGGTATGTCTCAACTTACCATCGATCAGCCATGGAATTTTATACAATTTATTGAATGCATTTAAACAGTTTCAGCCATTCTTTTTAGGGTAAGGAATGTGAGCCATTGTCTTTAGAGCCATAAATTAATATATTCAATGAGGAATCCAGGTAGGCCTCGACCTAGTGTAGACGAAATGCTTCCAGTGGGTAACGTGTCCAGATGCCTGGCATGAGGAAAGCATGATCACTTCGTGTACTGTGTGTGCTGTTTCCTGATTGGCTATGCGTTTCTAACTTCATGTGGCATCTGACTTTATGGTGTTTTGGGAACACGCGCACCCCTCTGGTCATGTGTGCTTTATTGGGGCCAATCTTCTTGGACCATTGTAGTGTTGCTGTGCCTATCTGTGGGATAGATCTGGGGTTTCCTGTTCGCACTTTGTCTGCTGGCTACATTCCACCCCACCTGTGATCTGCCAATCAGTGACCTTGGGCCTTGGTCTCATTGACTGCTTCACTATGTATTTCTGAGTCAGGGTTTACGTGGAGTTCGTAATATACGAATTCGTCAAGAGAGATGCAATTTTGTTTTTATACATGAACTTATCATTATTCATGTTGGAAGCCGGAGTCCCAGTCCCACACTACTGTCACCAAATGCGCAACCCGGGACTCCCCACTCAACATCAGGCCAAGTAAGAACACCGTTTGAGATAGCCGTGCTCACCCCCATAGTAGCTTGGCACGAGCAGCCAGGCCTATCTCCAAGGCACAAGTGTATAGTATGTGCAACCACGCCCACAGCAACCCGCTGGTGACACCACAAATGGACTCCACACGAGTTTGAACGAGTATAAACTTTATATCAAAAGATATATGATCAGACCACACGATACAAAAGCCAACATATAATAAAGGGTAATATTCGTTCTGGCTGACTGTTAGGTTCAAATCCCAGCCACTGCTGTCACAATGCTATGCTGGTCGCAATGCTAGAATCACAATGAACAACCAATAGTGCGCTGCGTAATGATACAATCCTGTGCTGGGCAAAGGAGAAATATTACAATACGTAACGATACACCCCGGTACTTTGCAATGGGAGAAATAATGCAGTGCCTACCACTAAAATCATGTACTGCGCAATGAAGGAATAAGGCAATGCGTCACACCCCAATCACGTACTTTGCAATAAAGAAATAATGCAATGCGCACCGCCACGATCATGTACTTTGCAATTAAGGAATAATGCAATGCGTGGCTCCAATTATGTACTTTGCAATGAAGAAATAATGCAATGCGTGCCGCTGCAATCCTGGACTTTGCAAGGGAGAAATAATGCAATGCGTAGCGCTACAATCGTGTACTTAGTTATGCAGAAATGTCAGGCGTCATAAGGCAGTTCGTTAGCAGCAATATTGGCAATGTGTATTACGACAGTCAGCCTCTTTGATAACAGTTGCCCCCACACGTATCAACGATGACATAAAGCACAGCTTCTCACTCTTACCACAGTACTGCCACTCCTTTGGTCAGTACAGGCCCCACTCTGAGCCGAAGCAAAAGGTCACGTTGCCAGAAGGACTGAGAGGCCGAGAGAGTGTCCCCCCGCACCCACTCAGGCATTGATCCACGATACCTGGGGGTGCAACCCCACTCTCCTCTCCTCCTTCAATGGACTGGGCCTTCTGTGTAGAACTTCCTCAATGGGCCTAGGCGGCTCGGCCTGGCAGCTCAGCTCCTCCGGGGCTGCCAGTCCGGGCCGTGACTGTTAGGAAGGTCTAAGGTGCCCGCAGGGCACATGTACCCCACGCCCCTGAGATTACGTTACTGCAGGTGCATGTTCACCACAGCACCCTCTGGGTCTCCTCTGGCATGAAGCCACACACACAACGCTGATGAGTCCTTACGTCGACTCCGAGTGCACGTTCACCAGGCACTTCTTCCTGCGGTCTCAGTTGGCATTAGGACCCGAACACCGTGCTGCAGAGACTTACTTTCTTCCGGTGCACACGATGATCAGTCGATCACCTCTACAGTCCCAGGTTGCACCAAAGCACACACACTGCTGCACTGAGACTTACTCCAACTCCGGTGCCCTGATATCCAGGTGCTCTTCACCAACGCCTTTGGCTGCACCTCAAAACGCTCACCGTGTTCGAGCCTCACTTCTCCTCTTGTGCACTCCATGACCAGGCGCTCCTCACCAGTGCCTCCGGTGCACCCTGACACGCACCCTGCCTGTCCAAGACTCACTCCACTTCTGCTGCACACGTTGACCAGGCACTCTTCACCAATGCCTCCTGTGCACCACGACACGCACCCTGTGCGTCCGAGACTCACTTCACCTTCGATGCACGTGCTGACCAGGCGCCTTCACCACCGCCTGCGGTGCACCACGACACACACCCTGCGCGTCCGAGACTCACTTCACCTCCGATGCACAAGCTGCCCAGGCGCTCCTCACCAACACCCGCAGTGCACCAGAACATGAACCCTGCGTGTCTGAGACTCACTTCTCCTCTGGTGCACACGTTGACTAGGCGCTTTTCACCAATGCCTCCTGTGCACCACGACACGCACCCAGCGCGTCCGCGTCTTACTTATCTTCCGTGTGTCCAAGATCACAGGGCACACCTTCCGAGGGTCTCAAGATGCCACAACACGTGCCCACCGTGTCGTTTGAAACTTCTCCGGAAACATTTATGTTCCTGTGTTTCCAAACAGGGAGCCATCTCACCTCGAGCCCTTGGGGTTACAAGACAATCAATCAATCAATCAACCAAAACATTTATATAGCGCGCTACTCACCCGTGAGGGTCTCAAGGCACTGAAAAGGGGGGGGGGGGGTGCTGCTACTGCTCGAAGAGCCAGGTCTTGAGGTGTTTCCTGAAGGTGAGATGGTCCTGGGTCATACGTAGGTGTGCGGGGAGGGAGTTCCATGTTTTGGCTGCCAGGTAGGAGAACGATCTTCCTTCGGCGGTGGTTCTTCGAATCCGTGGGACGGTGGCGAGGGCGAGGCTGGCTGAGCGGAGCTTGCGGGTGGGAGTGTAGAACGAGAGGCGGTTGTTGAGGTATTCGGGGCCCATGTCGTGGAGCGCTTGGTGTGCGTGGGTGAGGAGCCTGAACGTGATCCTCTTGGTGATGGGGAGCCAGTGCAGATTTTCAGGTGGGCGGATATGTGACTGTGGCGAGGGATGTCGAGGATGAGTCGTGCGGAGGCGTTCTGTATGCGTTGTAGTCGTTTCTGAAGTTTGGCGGTGGTTCCTGCATATAGGGTGTTTCCGTAGTCCAGATGGCTGGTGACGAGGGCCTGGGTGACCGTCTTTCTGGTTTCGGTGGGGAACCACCGGAAGATCTTTCGGAGCATGCGCAGGGTGTTGAAACATGATGACGAGACGGCTTTGACTTGCTTGGTCATCATGAGGGAGGAGTCCAGGATGAATCCTAGGTTGCGTGCGTGGTCCAAGGGTGTCGGCGCAGAGCCCAGAGCTGAGGGCCACCAGGAGTCGTCCCAGGCGGATGGGGATTGTCCGAGGATGAGGACCTCTGTTGTATCTGAGTTCAACTTCAGGCGGCTGAGCTTCATTCATTCTGCGACGTCTTTCATTCCTTCCTGTAGGTTGGTTTTGGCGGTGGCTGGGTCTTTGGTGAGGGAGAGTATCAGCTGTGTGTTGTCGGCATAGGAGATGATGTTGATGTTGTGTTGGCGTGCGATGGCGGTGAGGGGGCTCATGTAGATATTGAAGAGGGTTGGGCTGAGCGAGGAGCCTTGGGGTACGCCGCAGATGATCTCGGTGGCCTCCGAGCGGAAGGGAGAGAGGCGGACTCTCTGGGTTCTGTTGGAGAGGAAAGAGGTGATCCAGTCCAGGGCCTTTCCTTGGATCCCAGTGTTGAAGAGGCGGGTTATTAGGGTGCGATGGCATATGGTATTGAAGGCTGCCGAGAGGTCCAGGAGGATGAGGACGGTTGTTTCTCCGTTGTCCATCAGGGTCCTGATGTCGTCGGTGGCTGCGATGAGGGCAGTCTCGGTGCTGTGGTTGGCTCGGAATTCCGGACTGGGATGGGTCGAGTGAGTTGTTTGCCTCGAGGAAAGCAGTCAGCTGTTTATTGACAGTCTTCTCGATGACTTTGGCCGGGAAGGGAAGAAGAGAGATGGGGCGGAAGTACTTGAGGTCTTTGGGGTCCGCTGTGGGTTTCTTCAGAAGGGCGTTGATTTCTGCGTGCTTCCAGCTTTCGGGGAAGGTTGCTGAGGCAAATGAGATGTTTATGACGTTCTGGAGATGGGGTGCGATGATGGTGTCGGCTTTGTTGAAGATATGATGGGGGCAAGGGTCCGAGGGGGAGCCGGAGTGGATGGAGTTCATGACGTTGGTGGTATCTTCAGTGCTGGTGGGGGTCCAGGCGTTGAGGGTGGTGGTGGGGGTCGCTGGTTTGGTGACTGGAGGCGGAGTCTGGGGTCCGAAGCTGTTGTGTTTATCTGCGATCTTTCGGTGGAAGAACGTGGTGAGGGAGTTGCAGAGTTCTTGTGACGGTGTGATGTCGTTGTTGCTGGCGCTGGGGTTGGAGAGCTCTTTGACGATGTTGAAGAGTTCTTTGCTGTTGTGGGTGTTGTTGTCTAGTCGCTCTTTGAATGATGTTCTTTTGGTGGTGCAGATCAGCTGGCGGTGTTCGCGGGTGGCGGTCTTGAGGGCTGTCCTGTTTTCTGTGGTTCGTTCGTGGCGCCAGGTTTTTTCGAGGGTTCGGCAGGTTTTCTTTGATTCTTTGAGGGCGTCTGTGGACCATGAAGTTTTCCTGTTGCCGGTCGTGCCTGGGGGGGTTCTTCAGTGGTGT
Source organism: Triturus cristatus (assembly GCF_964204655.1). NCBI lineage: Eukaryota > Metazoa > Chordata > Amphibia > Caudata > Salamandridae > Triturus > Triturus cristatus. Next base: position 1,691,081,764 of record NC_140589.1, read on the forward strand.
GAGGTCGTCGGCACAGTTGGTGATCCACTGTGCGAGGTTGTGGGCTGCGTCGTTGGTGTCAGCGGTGTCGGCTGGCGGGTTCTGGTTCAGCAATGAGTGGTGATTTTGCTCCAGAATCTGTGGGGGTTTTGTTGTGTGCGGTGGTGGGATGTAGTCTTTTTGAAGGTGAAGTGGATGCATCTGTGGTCGGTCCAGTGTAGTCCGGAGGAGTGGCTGAAGGAGACGTGGTTGCTGGCGGAGAAGATGGGGTTGAGCGCGTGGCCTGCGATGTGGGTGGGGGTGTTCACCAGTTGCTTGAGTCCGAGGTTGGAGAGGTTGTCGAGCAGGGTGGTGGTGTTGTTGTCGCTGTTTTTCTCCAGGTGGAAGTTCAGGTCCCCAAGGAGGATGTATTCTGGTGAGGCTAGGGCGTGCGGGCTGATGAAGTCGGCGATGGTTTCGCTGTATTGTGTGCGCGAGCCCGGGGGTCTGTAGATGAGGGTTCCTCTAAGGGTGGTCTTGGGGTCGGTGTGAATCTGGAAGTGCAGGAGTTCGGCGGCGGAGAGTGTGTCTTCGGCGTTGGTCTTGATGTTGATGGTGTTCTTGTAGACGATGGCAATTCCTCCTCCGATTTGGTTGACGCGGTCCTTCCGGGTGATCTTGTAGCCGTCCGGGATGGCTATGGCGATGTTGGGGGCCGAGGAGGCGTTCATCTAGGTTTCCGTGAGGAAGGCGACGTCTGGTGCTGTTGTGTCAAGGAGGTCCCATAGTTCGACGGCGTGCTTGTGGACGGAGCGTGTGTTGAGGAGGATGCACTTGAGGTGGTTGTTGTTGTTGCGAGGCCCGGTGGGTGGTCTGCAGGTTCGAAGGCAGGTGTAGTTGCAGGTTTGGCAGGTGAAGGGTCCGTGGGTTCGCTTCGGGGTGGCTCGGTAGCAGGTGGGTGTTTGTCCGGTGTTGAGTGCGTTGAGGGTGGCGGAGTCGTATTTCAGTCAGGTAGCGTGGCTCTGGTGGGGGCCAGGGGTTCTGGCGCTGGGCGCGGTCCAGGCGCGGACGGTCGCAGACGGGCTTGCCTTAGGCGCGCCCGCTGCACGCGGCCTCCATATGAGAGGGTGTGGGAGGGAGGAGCAGCTGGGAGGCGGGAGCGGGGCGGCGACTGGGAAAGTGGGGGGCGGGGCCGCAGGGACGCAGCGGCGGGAAAGAGTGGCACAGAAAGAAAAAAGAGGGGGGAAAGGACACAGTGGCAATGCGGGGGAAGGGGGCACAGAAGGCAAAGGGGCACAAAGGGCACAACGGTCTAAAAAATACAATACAATACAAATACAAACAATACAGAGTTAAGGGCAGCAGGAGAACGAGGGATAGAGGTCAAAGGGGGCAGAGGGCACTCACGAGACCACAGGCAGCGGTAGGAGCAAAACGGCGGCAAACAGCAACAGCGGGGGTAGCCTCACAGGAGGACCGCATGGCGGCTGGGGGGGCGACCTGCCTGAGGACAGGGTCAAAGGTCGCTCCCTTCACCGCTGCGCGGCCTCCATATGAGGGGGAGTGGGAGGGAGGGGCAGCTGGGAGGCGGGAGCGGGGCGGCGACTGGGAAAGCGGGGGCCGGGGCCGCAGGGACGCAGCGGCGGGAAAGAGTGGCACAGAAAGAAAAAAGGGGGGGAAGGACACAGTGGCAATGCAGGGGGAAGGGGGCACAGAAGGCAAAGGGGCACAAAGGGCACAACGGTCTAAAAAATACAATACAATACAAATACAAACAATACAGAGTCAAGGGCAGCAGGAGAACGAGGGATAGAGGTCAGAGGGGGCAGAGGGCACTCACAAGACCGCAGGCAGCGGTAGGAGCAAAACGGCGGCAAACAGCAACAGCAGGGGTAGCCTCACGGGAGGACCGCGTGGCGGCTGGGGGGGCGACCTGCCTGAGGACAGGGTCAAAGGGTACTCACCAAGCTAAAACTTACAACAAACAATAACTGATTATGAATCACCTAGTCTGTATGTATATTGCATTTACCAGTGCTTGTCTTTTTTGTTTCTCAGATGTCGGTGTTTGGCCTCGTCACCAGGAGCTGAGGATAATCCTGGTTGGTAAATGTGGAGCCGGGATTAGCGCCGTCGGGAGCACCCTCCTTGGGAGAGAAGAGTTTGAGTCCAGACCCTCACCATGGTCAGTTACCCAGCACTGACACAGCACAAAGCAGTCTTCTTCAAGCAGGGGGACCCAGGGAACACAGCACAGTCCCAACAGCCTCTTCCTTTGGTTAAAACAGCAAACTGCAGACCAGCCCCAGATCACAAAGCAAGGGTTGGTCCTTCCCAGCAGTCTCTTCACTCAGATGTTCCTTCCTTAGCAGAGGTTCCTCTTGACCACAAAATGGGTCCAAGCCTTTTCAGTCTCAATTCATTTCTATTCCAACGTTCAGGGTCCTCTGCTCTCATAATTAAACCCTAAATGTCTTTGAAGTTCGTTGTGCTCTGGGGTCCCTGACCCCTGCCTAAATCAGTTCTGGGTGTCTCCCTCCCAGTATCACCTTTCTCCCTTTGATACTGGGGGTCTGGATCCTTAATCAGTCAGCAAGAGATGGGTCAATTGGTTTATAGCACCAGCCCAGGCCTTTTCACCTCCCGGGCTTCTCCTCCCCCTACTCTCCAGATGCAGGGCAGCCTGGTGCCATCTCAACCCCTCCCTGGGTCAAGACCTCTCCCAGCTCCTTGCACCTCTCAGATCCAGATAGTCAATCCACATTCAGCAGAGACACACAAAAATGCTTAAAGCACAAAACTCAGCCACTTTCTAAAAGAGTGGTTTCTGAACACACAGTGACAAAACCACTTTCATAGAAAGATGTGTTATGACACTGTGAGTTCATACATACTAAACTTCACCTCTCCATTTTAAACTTATAAGAAACTGGGCTAACAAACACAATACCCAGCCTCCCCCATTCTGTCCTATGGGCAGGATGGCCTTTTACCAGTGAAAAACGAAATGGAGTGTTTTTCACTGTCAGGACATAACACACACCTCAGTATTTGTCCTGCCTTTTACTTATACTGCACCCTGCCAAGGGGTTACCCTGGACCTACCACAGGGGTGCCCACTGTGTACGCAAAAGGGAAAGTAAGGCCTGACAGGATAACATGCTAACTTAGCAAACTGCGCGCAGGCCCTACACTGAAGGACTGAGTTCCCTTCTCTGCGCACCTTTGCATTACTAGCCCTTGCACACACAGTGCACATCACTGGGGAATTTACTAGTAAGGCAAACATACCAATCATGGCCAACCAATTACCATTGTACTTTACACAGGGAACCCTTGTACTTTGACACTGATCAGCAGTGGCAAAGCACCCAAAGCATTTAAATTGACAACTCTATGTCAGGAAAATGGTCTAGGGGGAAAACAAAAGGTTTAGGGAACTTTAGCCAAATAGGCCAAGTCCTACAATTCTTTCTGACATTGACTTTCTTAATATTAACAGGACAACACAAGTCCTTAGTAAATCTGGGTCTGAATGTAAGGGGCACATTTATTAACATTTCACACAACACAGGGCAACAAGTAATGTTGCTGCACTGTGTTGTATGAAACGGAAAGAGCAGAAACGCGCCATATACAAAATTATATGGCACACTTCTACCTCCTTCTTGCTTTGGTGCACTTGAGGCTGCTTAGCGTCCGCGCAGACACCTTTGCATCTTGCTGGAAGGGGGGTGCCTGCATTATGAGCAGGATTGTTTTTGTGCAGGAAGGAATGCCTTCTTGCCTACAAATATTCCACAAAGGCCTTTTCCATTTTGTATGTGTGATGTGGAATGCGTCACACATAGAAAAAGGAAGTAACAAGGAGAAATAAAGATATTACTTCTCGTTATGCATGGGTCTGGGAGACACACCATATTGGTGCTATCCCAGGTTTAATGACCTTAATAAATCTGGGATTGCGTCAAAACCCATGGGTGGATGCATGGGTATGCCCATGCTCCACCCATAGAACTACTGCCTGACAAAAAGTAACACAAGGCTCACAAAGTGGCTTTGTGTGGTTTAATAAATACCAGATAAGGACTTGTGCTGCCTTGTGACAACTTACTTCACACAGGATAACACAAGTCCTTAGGAAATCTAGGCTCCAGTCTTCAAAAGCCAAATCCCAGCAATCTCTAAAGGTCTGGTCCTAAAGTCGTGTGACTCATTCACTTGACCCCATGTAAATAAATATTGAGATCAATATTAACACAAACCAAAATGCATGCTCTACATTTTTAATTTAACAAGCAATATGTATGCAAATATAGCATGTATATGTGTAATTCTTCAGCTGCAGAAGCATGCCTGCCAATGGCCAGCATACAGTATATGTTTGCTGGCATTGCCAGCTGGAATAAACAGGGGGTGCAGAGTGAATAGAGGATCCTGAGCAGCAGCATTAATATATTAATGTTGTTCATGGATGTACCCCAAACCTAGGCAAATATAACTGGCTCGTGTGGATAGCAGAGTATACGGTCAAAAAACACAACCTTCTCTTGATTTAATACCAGGAAAATCGGTGGTGCAGGACCCGGAGAATATAAAACACTAAAAGAGTCCCTCAAGAGTTGGCAGTAAGTTCTATGTTGTTCAACATTTACATCCATCTCTTGATTATATTATTAAGATCCTTTGGACTAAGTTGCTGAATGACCCCGAGGATACTCAGCTAATTATTTCAATAGATCAACTGGGCCCTACATCCACTGACTCCTTCCATCTTTGCATGTTGATTGCCTTCTCCTGGCTGTGTTCTAACACACTGAAGTTTACTTCTGACAAAACAGAGGTGCTATGGATTCCTCCCAGCTTCCCTCTCCTATCCTTTCATTTCTGGCCTCCAGACTGGTCCTAAAACTGCGAAATCTGACAAGCTGACCATCTGATGTCTACATGCTCCCTGTTGCTACAGGTACTGGGAAGGTTTATGCCACTTCCCCCAGAAGCAACTCATCAAGTAGTGGAACAGGATACTATTCTGAGTTGCCTGGACAATTGCAACCCTGTTTTTAGGTGGGTCTGCTGGCCTTCTGAAGAAACTCCAGCACATTGAGAATGTGACAGTCAAACATGCTCTCGGTCTCCCTTGGCCCACTTCTTTCTCTGCTGCTTTGGATTCATTACATTGACTCCCAATGTAGCCTTCAAGGCTCTCTGTAGCATCCATATAGCCTGCTATCACGCAGGGCCATTCGTAGTTCACGCAAGACGTGATACATACAGGGACACGAGGAGGAGGAAGATGGAAGAAGGGAGACGCCACGGCGAGGAGGAGGGCAGGCGTTTAAAAAAATGAATTTAACTCTTTTGTGGGCCCAGGGTTTTTTCTTTTTTTACTCCGTGGAACTACGCGGAGCACCAGTACACATACTTCGCCCAGGGCTATCAACACTACATGATCATCATGTGTTTGTAGGCATAAATCACATTTGGAATTATTACTAGCAGTACTAGGCCCAGCTGTGTTCAAATGGCATCAGTACTATGCACACTCGTGAGAGATCCTCATCTGCACCGACCCCAGCACCCTTATGCGGTGCAACATGTTGTCCACCCCAAGCCCACCCTAGTAATTCCTATACTTGAATTCCACAGTTATAGGGTGCACCCCAGGTCACAACGATATCAGAAATATGTACATACAACAAATCAAATTTTAGCAGCACCGCGGGCCGAGGCCACGCGGGTAAACCCAATGTCAAATGTAATGCTATTATGGCAAGAAATCAACGTATCTGGCAAACCACCATCCAGTGTCGTGAATCACAAGTGGTTCCCCACTGTCACTCCCACACACACACTCTGCTACGCGGTGCAACAGATATCAGACAAGTCCGTATGGAGGCACTCTCACCATACACACTCAGCGCCCAAATGAGGTGGAACTGATACCCAGAAGGTCAATTGGTTACACACTGCAGACCCGTGGCCCCAAGCCTCCCTCCACTCTCCAACTCACCGACTACTACCTACAGATTGGAGTCACCAGCCCCCCCCCCCCCCCGGGCACTAGGCCACACATAGCTGAATTCGCTCTTAGTCATGGTCCCAGGAAAGCAGGTGGAAGTAGGCAGCAAGGTCAATTAGGAGGCAACTGGGGTTTGGCAGCCACCCAAGAAGTTCACCCACAGGTAGCAGAGCAGAAACGGGCTGAGGGCAATAGACGGTCACACCAAAGGGGTTCCCAAAGGCTCCCAAAGGCCTTGCGGCACAATCACAGTTTTGTGCAGCACACATGGGATCACACTGTCTTTTGACCCGCTTCGGATCATTCTCTGAAGCATTCCTCCAGCCCAATCGTTCACCCTCACTACCCAGGCCTGAGCTGGGCAATACTACCTGGCAACATGGTGTTGTGGGGAAGGCCGGGTGAGGAGAGGGCAGTTGGTCCGCCGCGCTGAGGCCAAATAAAGGGACATTAGATGAATGGTGCAGGGGGGGCCTCTTGAAAGAGAAATGCACCCCATCAGGTACAGGTTGATCGGAGCCAAACCCAGGAAATCCGGGAACAACGTCAGGTGCACGATGATATGGGTTGCACCAGAGTTGTGAAATCCATACCTCCTTAGAAATGAGGCACAGTGTCCGGTGCACATTGATTTTGGTTGCACCAGACAGTTCCAGTCACACACACAATGAAGAGTTGCACATTTTGTGTAAATGAGGCAGAAAGCCAGGTGCACGTCGATCTCGGTCACGTCAGACAGTTCCGGTCACACACACACAGGTGCAAGTTCAGCCATGTCTCGCGAGGTAGAATAAGGCACTACTACGTTTATGCGCCCATCTCCAAAGGTAGCAACCTGTGAATCGGATACCACACACAATAAACATGCTGTCAACGTGCTGCACAAGAAATGTGGCACGATCGACAAAGCAGGCCAAATGGGGTTGCCCAACTGGTGAATGCGCTCACCCCCATGAGATGCTTATGCATGCCAAGGACTCTACGATGCAGGGGCCACATGCCTCAGATGTGGTCCAGATTTCAGGGCTCCGCACAAGGCAATCCGGTCTCCAGGCACAATACTAGTTCGCTGCGCTACCAATTGGAATCAAGCAGATGATGTGGGCACTTGAAAGGACACCCTGCTTCAGGCGTCACAGGTAGATGGTGTGGGTCCCTCTTAGGAGATCTTTGATGTCCCTGAGATCTCCAAAAAGAACAGAGGTCAAGCTCAACAAGCCCTTGTAGAGCACACTTCAGGGTGCCACACAGCAGCAGGTAGTCGTCCAAGGCCAGCCACTATTCAGAAAGGGCATGCGGTCTCTTTCAATGGCAGTATCCTCCTTATGGACAACAGAGTCCTCTGACAATGTGCACCACGTAGTTCCAGGTTTTCTAGTCTAATGTCCCTACAAGCGTATCTCACCCCGTGCTGAAATATATGGCACCAGTAGTTAGACTGGAGTGTGACTTTGAACTTGGGTGTGGTTCAAAGGGTCTCCCTTTGAACCACATATGTCTCCCCTAAATTTCAGTCCTGCCTGCCATGAGGCCATGGAATGCAGATCTTTATCCTTAGAAGGGCCATGATCTGGTGTCAAAACCTCTTCCTCGAATCTTTCCAGTCAGCCCAAAAATGGCAGAGGTCTGTTGTTCCAGTTGCATGCCCACTGTTTTTTAGCTTTCACTGAGGAATGCCCAGATGTGCTCCCCCAACCTCCAGTGTGGAATGGAGCTAAGCATCAAGGCACACAAAAAGTTTTAGAGCACAGTAATACCCACCTTCTAGTAGTGGCATTTCTTCACAAATTTTGACAAAGCCACCTTTACCACTGGCAAGGAGTTGTCTCTGCAACTCCAATGAAAGGAAACATCATGAGGCTGCTCCAGTGACATCCACTATTGCAGCCTAAAGTGATTTCAACCATTTCCCCATGTAAGTCTATGGGAAGAGCAAACCTAATTGGTAGGGAAAACCTGCATGGGTATTCCTCGTTCCCTGGTCAGGGGACACACATGTGTACCTGCCCTGCCTTTCACCTACTACTCGCTTCACACCTTAAGACGTACCCTTGGGGTACTCATGTGGAAGTGAAAGGTCCTCTCAGAATGGCTAGTGACTTAAATAGGCCCGTCTGAGTAAACTCTCAATTGCGCGCATCAGAATGCAATGGCAGGCTGGACACGTAGTTAGGAGCACCATTAGGGCACAGCACACACCAGTCTGGAATGCCAGGCTGGACCCGTATTTAAGAACGCCATTGGTGTGCAGTGCGCACCTGCCTGCAATGGCAGGCTGGACACGTATTTAAGAGCATCATCGGTATGAGTGTGCACACCAGCCTGCAAAAGCATGCTTGACACATGGCAGGGTATTCAGACAAAATATCAAAACCAAAATATAGTCATACTAAAATATTGTGTCTAAAATATTGTGATATAGAAATATCGTCTGCAAGAATATCATTGTTGAGAATATCGAGTTTAAGGCAAGTAATATCGACTTTGCAAATATCATAATCATTAATTTAGCTTACAAAAATATAGTTGTTTACAATATCCTTTTTTAATTATTATTATGTAGTTTAGTATATATTTTAAATGTATATGTCATAAATGTTTTGTATAAATATTATTTAATATAGTTGTTAACTTTTTAGTAACTATTAAATTTAGTTTAATACATTTTTGTGATTTTTAGTACCGTATCGGGCTGTGGGGTTCATAGGGATATAGGAGGGGAAGTACATGAATTATAATTAATTATTAATTAATTGTTTATTAAGATTAATTATTTAAATGATAATGTTAATTGTGTCATTAGTTTTTTTTTACTTTAGTTTTTAGGTGCATGTTGTGGGTTTTTTTAAAGGTATACGGTGGAAAGTAAATAAATTATGATTAATTACTAATTCATTTTTTATTAATATTAAGGGGCTGATTGCGATGTCGGTCGGAAAACCTCCGACCAACAATCGGACTTCCCTAAACCGTTTCAGAACCTATGTTTCCGACTGAATCAGAGAAGTTTCCAACAGACCGATTACGATGCAGGGAAACCGTTCGGGATGTCCGAATCTGTTCCGATCGGCACTCGGAGTCGCTGAGTCGTTCGGAGCCAAATCGTACAGTTCTAAGGACACCATTTCAGACCGACCGATTACGATGTCAGATTCTGATAGCCATTCCGAATCGGTTTGCCCTACATGAAAAGGTTGTCAGAGACTGACTTTGGGGGCCCGTAGCAGGCCCCCCTTCACCTGAAAGCCCCTAGTTGGGGTCCGTAGGGCTAGTCCTGGGACCCCTCTTTACAACCGTGCACAGTGTGGCAGGCACCATGGGTTGCCTGCCACAGGGTGCAAAGTTTTCCACAACCACCCCTTTTTTCAATGGGAGCCTGTGTTGTCTGTCGGAACACAGGCTCCCATTGAAGTCAATGGGAGTCCGAGCGAATGGTGTTCAGAAACATCATTATCAGTCATTTGGACTCCCCGAAACCGATCGGTCGGAAACAAGTGTGTAATTGAAAATTAATTATGTTATTTGTGTGATTAATTTTTTGTATGTAAAATTGTAGGGGCAGGTTGTGGGTTTTGTAGGGGTATAGGGTGGGAAGTAAATTATTTATAATTAATGAAAAATGTATTTTTAATTAATGTTAATTACTTCATTGATAAATGTTTATGTTAATTGTGTAAAAAGAAATTTAAAGGTGAGTTTCAGGTGCGGATTGTGGATTTTGTGAGGGTATAGGGTCAGAAGTAAATTAATTTCAATTCATTAGTAATTTTCAATAAATATTAATTATTTAATTGATAAATATTTATGTTAATTGTGTAATTATTTTTTTTAAGTTAAGTTTCAGGTGTGGGTTATGGGTTTTGTAGGGGTCTAGGGTGGAAAGTACATTTTAAATTCATTAATTTTAATTATGTAATTAATAATTAATTATGCTAAATGTGTACAAAAAATGTAAAGTTTTAAGTGCAGGTTGTTGGTTTTGTAGGATTATGGGGGGGGGGGGTGCATTGACTGGAGTGGGAACAGTAAATTTTACCACTCCAGAATCCAACACTTTCCTTAATGTTGCACTGCGTGCAGTGCGAATAGTTAATTTTACCCAAAATGTGTCCAACAATTTCCCTACTCTTTCACTGACTGGAGTTCAAATAGAAAATGTTATCCCTCTACAATTAAATATTTTTCATACTGTTGCACTGTGTGGAGTGGGAGTAGTAAATGTTTACCCTCCTGAGTCCAATATTTTTCCTACTGTTGTATAAATTGGAGTGGGAATATTATATGTTTTATTTACAGAATTTTATAGTTTACTTTACTTTATTTAAAATTAAATTCTTATGTTTTTGAGTATGGAAAGATATAATATTTATAATTACTATGTTTAATATTTAATATATTTTTAGTAAATTGATAATTTGTTGTGCTGTTTACTTTTTTAATTGTAATTAAATTGATATGTTTTTTCATTTCATTGTGCTATTGGGTATATATATATACATATATCCAATGAAAAAAATAAAAAGTATAGGGATGTTATAGTCACAGTCACACCCCTTCACCCACCCACACAGATACTCAGTCACCCATAGAGGTACTCAGACAACCAACCACTCACCCATACAGAAACTCATGTACCCACTCACACATCCATACAGCCACTTAGACACCAACTGACAAACTGATACAGAGATTCACACAAGCAGTCACTCACCCATACATTTACTGAGACACCTAACCACTCACATATACAAGCAATCACGCACCACTGAATCACCCGTACAGGCACTCATGCACCCACTAATTCACCAATAAACCTTTATATATATATATAATATATATATATATATATATATATATATATATATATATATATATATATATATATATATATATATATATATATATATATAAATGTTTAACACTCATAAACCTTTTTTAAACACTCACAGTCACTGGAAGATGTCATGAGTGATGTAATCAGTGATGTCATTTGGGATGTCATGAGTGACGTCTCTGACCATGTCATGAGTGATGTAATATATGAGGTCATAAGCAGTGCATTGCGGGGGCACGAATTATAGTTAGCTCACTAGCTGTAATGGCTGAATTTCACTGGTTTTGATTGAGTGAAACCTGAGCCTAACTATAACATCCCTGTAAGTGAATTTCTGTGGTTTTTTAAATTCAATTTCATAACTATAACATCCCTGTAACTACCCCTCCTGTTACCTACAGTAAGACCCACACAGCTGGATTTCTGAGAGGTCTTCAGAGGCCACACCCTCTTTCTACACCCCTCTGCAAACACATCTCCTGGCACACTAATGGTTTGGGAAAGAATTCCACTTTAGTCCTAAGGCCCTCGGGAGTCATGGGGATGTCATCCCCCCACCAGCAGTGAGCCAAAATGTGTGTTTGCAGAGTGGTAGAGAAAGGGGGCATTGCCTCCAACCAACACTCAGCAATCCTGCTGTGTGGGACTTTCTGGAGGTGACAGGAGGTCTTGTTGGCCCCTAAGAGCTCTCAGCAGCCAATGGGACTTCATCCCCCAACCGGCAGCATACTGCGGTACTCTCAATTGTTTTTCAAATATATCTAAAGGTATAAATTGTTTTCCCTACCTATTACCACTTTAATAAAGTGGTAATAGGTATGGGAAATATCCCAAACCTAATACTTACCTCCACTGAATAGCGTAACTAAGAGCACAAGGAAATTCGAGGTGAAAACAGGATGACTGCATTTAACTTTTGTAAAGGCAGTCATTAGCCAATCATCTAATGACTTATCATCTCTATATACCACGGGAGTACCATGGTACAGCCGCAGTTCCAGATATACCTAAATTAAAAACACTTAAAACTTATGAAATACTTTACTTACCTGTTGTACCTCTCAGAATAATCTCTGCACCATAATATATCATTTTACCAAATTTTGGCAAAATCTGACTGACAGTTTTCGCGCTATGCATAATATAAATGTCAATGTAAAGTGCCTTTCATTTTGCACCTGTTTTGGGTCCCCCTTGTTTTTTCAATCCCCTTGACAAAACGTTGCAAAACTTTCAGAATTCAAAGAATGAAACGGGCGCATCGGGCCACCAAAGTTTCACAGACATTCGTCATCGGGTGCAGTTAATAAGTGACAAAAATCCCAAAAATCCCTGTCTCTGGTCACCCTAACTACAGAGTAGCTACATATATATATTTATTTATAACCTACTGGAGGTCGACATCCTATGTTGAACAAGAAGCCAAAAGAGCAAGAGTCAGAAAAAGGCAACAATTACTGATGGAGAAAGTAGATCGAACAGGTACGAAAGAGGAAAAAATCTTCAATTTTTCAACAACGTTCAACAAGCAACATCAACTAATATACAAGGTCTTTCAGAAACATTGGAATATACTAGCAAGTGATAATGAAATTGCAAGAGCAGTAGGAACAAACCTCAAATAATATACTGAAAAGTCCGCTCCCTCAAAGATCGATTAGTAAGAAGCCACTTTACAAACCAACAAACAGAAAATTGGTTACAACAACAAAGTAAGGGTTTCACCAAATGCAATAACTGCAAGGCATGTAGGGAAAAACATGAGAAACTTCAAAGATCTAAAGGGAAAAGAATTCTTAATTGAACATAAAATAACATGTAACACACAATTTGTGGTATGCGTCATCCAGTGTTTGTGTGGCTTAAAATATGTGGGAAGCACAATTTTCCCATTGAAAAAGAGAATATAAGAACAAATACGGGCTGTTCAACATAAAGACATAAGCTATGCAATTGCAAAACATCATGTCCAACATTATGACTGCAATTAGAAAACCTTAAGATACTATACAGTTGCATGTGGTCCCAAAAATGAGAGAGGTGGGGACAGAACATTACAACTGCACAGATTTGAAAGTAAATACATTATAAGACTATGAACTAAAATACCATTCAGTCTCAATGCGAATGAAGAACTTTATGTACATTTATAGTGTATATAACATTTATCATAATCATGCAAGAATGGACAATGATAACAATGTTGTTGCCCCAGTATGGATCAGAAATATAAGGAGTGGTGTGTATACTAGCAAGAAAGTAGGGTCATAGGAATAGAATATAGTATGATCAAACCTACAATAGAATGAAGAGCACTTGCATTCTATTTAAACAGACAAATTAGGATTGTAAACAACATTAGCATTTAAAATATAGGACCACCTAGGCTGTAATATAGGTCAAACATGAGAATCAACAACCACTAGATTCCAACAACTCATAATATACAACTTTATTGGTAGCAAATGTATATATAACATAGGCACAGATCATCAGGCACCCTATGAGAACCCAATAATATGTGGAACCTAGACATACCATTTTTAGGTTTAACTATCGGTTAGATGGACTTGTGAGGAAAAGGGGTAAATACACACATCTTCAAAAGATTATAATATCGTTAAATAGGACAGACTAGAATGAAGCGGAGTACTATGAGACTAATGGGGAAGAGTATACTGAAAATCAAGGCACTCAGCCATCTATTTTGCATTTGGTTTTGAGAAATCAATTATTTACCTGAGCTTCATAAGAGAAATCGCTAAATCTCTAAATCCCTACATAATTGAATCTGTCCACTAGGGGCACTAAGCCCACTAGCTGTAACTGGAACTATGAACTTGTATAACATCATACAATAATATAATAAGTTACAAATGGTGTATGTATTTGTCAAATCACCATAACATAGCAATGATACCAATGAAATGGGAATTGTGTATTCTTATGCTTGTTTGTGATGTAACAAAGTCTAATAGTGAACTTTTGTTAAGCAACCAAATGCACATGAAAACTACATTTCCCAGAATACCCCATAATAGGCAGTATAGATTATATGTATACAAACTGACATAGATAGAGGACTCACTCACCGTGAGCAAGAATTGGAGGAGTTGAAATGCGTAGGTGTTTGCTACTTGTAATAAAAGTGGAAATTCCTACTGGAAACTGGAATGCAGCTTTCTTTCCCTTTTCATGAAAGCTGATGTGCAATAAATAAATATATATATATATATATATATATATATATATATATATATATATATATTTATATATATATATATATATTACCTACTGGCGGTCGCCAGTAGGTAGTTATAGTTAGGACCACGTTTCCATAGGAAAACCTCAACATTCTATTTTGAATAACTTTGGCGCCGGTCGACGAATCCTCGCGAATTTCTCAAAATAGGTGGGGCGCTACGCTCCGCTCCTACCCTGAAAGTCTCGGGGGGATCCGTCAAGCGGGGGCTGAGATAAAAGGGGGGTCCCAAAACGCGTTTTTCCCATGCATTTTTCCATAGGACCTTTAGACAGGGCTACAGCCCGAACGGCTGAACAGAATTACTAGAAATTTGGCAGAGAGGTAGTCCGTAGGTCAAGGAAGTGCCTTTTGTAGGTTTGGTGTAAATCAGTTCAGTTGATTTTGAGAAAATAGCCTTTAAATCAATATATATATCTGAGCCAGCTTACGGTACGCTTACCGTACGCTTACGGTAAGCGTACGGTGGCGTGCGCGAGCGCGATTCTGATTGGCTCTTAGATCTTAGTAAACATTCGAATCGGCCGAAACCAGGAAGCGGCGGCCGCCATTTTGTGTATTTCACTCTGAAAAAAAAGAGTGAAAACAAGGAAAGGGGGCAATGAGGAGAGTTACAGACCCCCTAACAATTGTAAGGGGGTCAAAGAAGGACAGAAAAGTACAAAAAAAACATTTATTGATTTTAAAAAAAATCACGGGGTACGCGTACGGTAAGCTCACGGTAAGCGTACGGTAAAAAAAATAAAAATAAATAAATGAAAATCAGATTTAAGAGTTTAGAAATTAGGGAGCTCTAAAAAGAGCTGTTGTGTTTATGGAGTCATTTTTTTAGTGGTACCTACAAGTAAGTACCGATGCAGAGTCTAAGGTTCAAGAGGAAGACTCTGTTCCCTTCATCATTGAAGTGCACACCATCTCCTCTATAAATGTCTTGCATGTCGTAACGCAAGTTGTTGTGGTAAATGGCACCCATACCATAGTCACGGAGGAAAGCAGAAACAGATTTGTTGACGTGCTTTCTTGCTTTGTCAATCTGTGGACAGAAATGATTGGACCAGTTCCATTTTTGCCTTTGGCATATGTTGGAAAACACAAAGGCAGTTTTAGGGAAAAGTGTAAACAGTTGTGCAAAGGTGTCCTTCATAAGCATTTCCAGACCTACCCCAGTCAAAGTGCCTAGGTCATTGCCACCACAGTGCACTATTATGAGGTCAGGGTGTTGGATTTGCATGAAGGATTTCACCAATGGCATCAATTGGTGCCACTTTAACCCTCTCTGACCAATCCATTTAATGTCTACATTTGGCAAAGCAAGGTCTCTCACCATATCTGTTTTCTCTGCAAACTTTTCACTCCAGAAGACATAGCTGTGCCCTACAATCCACACTGTGAACATCTTCAAAGGAGAACTGGATGCACTCAGGAGGTGTCTTTCAGTAGAATGGCAATATGAAAAGAAACACAGTTTGGAAATGGAGGCATACATATTTTTTACAAAACAAAAAGAACTGATTGGCTGTTTCATACCATTCTAGAAAAAAAACTAGGCTGTATGTGAAAATTAATAGAAGCATGTTTTGTATTGGTACAAAAAAATGTGTAACCAAAGAACAGTACTATGGATTTGCAGTTAGGTTTGAAAAGTCAAGCACTCTTGCTCTGTGGAATTGAAACATTGTGTGTCGAACTTCTGACCTAACTGCACACAGCAGTGTTCCATGAGCTGTTGCTATGGTAGCAGGCAGAAGTCAAGTTGGGGGAAGGGTACTAGGCAGAAGTCAAGTTGGGGGCAGGGTACTTTTGGAAAAGGGTTGGTTTTCAACCAATAGAAATGTGTCATTACATTTGAAAAAAAGGGGGAAGCACTGAGATTTGAAACTTACATGTATATGTGTGGAAAAATAGAGGGAAAGTTTGCCATTATCTGGTTCTGCTGAGAGGAGAGAGGTGTACAGAACAGAGATCCTGGCTCTGATAATCTGCTGTTTGAGTGACACATTTCTTTCACAACTAACTAATTTTAAAGGTGAGTTTACAGTTTGAGAGGGGATGTATGTGGTAACTTAAGAAATGAATAATAGAAATGGGAATTGTTTTTGTTGTAGTTACACATGGTGGATTCATAATGTGTCAGTCTGTAAAAGAGATTTTCACTTGGCCCGAAAAAAAAAGAGCAGTAAGTGTGCTTTCAAATTGGCAAAGAAATTTCGTTTTGGCACTAATGTGAAAACATGACTGTGTGTGCATAGAAGAATTATAGGCAGAAATGTATTGCGTCTTGCTCTGGTGATTTCACAGTTGCAGTAGATGGAAAAGAGGAGCGAATTTTTGGGGGAAGAAGCAGAGGTTTAGCACACACCCATGTGCTTGCCATGTATAGTCATGCACAGTAATTAGAAGCGAGTGGGGTTTTCAGGTTTAAGTCTGTAATGCAAATACATTCAGCATCACTAAGGCTGGTTGCCCCTGCTGGAGTGTAGGCAGTCACAGAGAATGCACACGGTGGTGGTCTGAAAAAAAAACAGCTTGGACATGTGCATTTAAATAAATTTAAAAAAAAAGGTTTCAGAATGTGTCAGTCTGTAAAAGTGATTTCAAAGTGTAAAAAGAGATTTTCACTTGGCCCGAAAAAAAAAGAGCAGTAAGTGTGCTTTCAAATTGGCAAAGAAATTTCGTTTTGGCACTAATGTGAAAACATGACTCTGTGTGCATAGAAGAATTATAGGCAGAAATGTATTGCGTCTTGCTCTGGTGATTTCACAGTTGCAGTAGATGGAAAAGAGGAGCGAATTTTTGGGGGAAGAAGCAGAGGTTTAGCACACACCCATGTGCTTGCCATGTATAGTCATGCACAGTAATTAGAAGCGAGTGGGGTTTTCAGGTTTAAGTCTGTAATGCAAATACATTCAGCATCACTAAGGCTGGTTGCCCCTGCTGGAGTGTAGGCAGTCACAGAGAATACACACGGTGGTGGTCTGAAAAAAAAACAGCTTGGACATGTGCATTTAAATAAATTTAAAAAAAAAGGTTTCAGAATGTGTCAGTCTGTAAAAGTGATTTCAAAGTGTAAAAAGAGATTTTCACTTGGCCCGAAAAAAAAAGAGCAGTAAGTGTGCTTTCAAATTGGCAAAGAAATTTCGTTTTGGCACTAATGTGAAAACATGACTCTGTGTGCATAGAAGAATTATAGGCAGAAATGTATTGCGTCTTGCTCTGGTGATTTCACAGTTGCAGTAGATGGAAAAGTGGAGCGAATTTTTGGGGGAAGAAGCAGAGGTTTAGCACACACCCATGTGCTTGCCATGTATAGTCATGCACAGTAATTAGAAGCGAGTGGGGTTTTCAGGTTTAAGTCTGTAATGCAAATACATTCAGCATCACTAAGGCTGGTTGCCCCTGCTGGAGTGTAGGCAGTCACAGAGAATACACACGGTGGTGGTCTGAAAAAAAAACAGCTTGGACATGTGCATTTAAATAAATTTAAAAAAAAGGTTTCAGAATGTGTCAGTCTGTAAAAGTGATTTCAAAGTGTAAAAAGAGATTTTCACTTGGCCCGAAAAAAAAAGAGCAGTAAGTGTGCTTTCAAATTGGCAAAGAAATTTCGTTTTGGCACTAATGTGAAAACATGACTCTGTGTGCATAGAAGAATTATAGGCAGAAATGTATTGCGTCTTGCTCTGGTGATTTCACAGTTGCAGTAGATGGAAAAGAGGAGCGAATTTTTGGGGGAAGAAGCAGAGGTTTAGCACACACCCATGTGCTTGCCATGTATAGTCATGCACAGTAATTAGAAGCGAGTGGGGTTTTCAGGTTTAAGTCTGTAATGCAAATACATTCAGCATCACTAAGGCTGGTTGCCCCTGCTGGAGTGTAGGCAGTCACAGAGAATACACACGGTGGTGGTCTGAAAAAAAAACAGCTTGGACATGTGCATTTAAATAAATTTAAAAAAAAGGTTTCAGAATGTGTCAGTCTGTAAAAGTGATTTCAAAGTGTAAAAAGAGATTTTCACTTGGCCCGAAAAAAAAAGAGCAGTAAGTGTGCTTTCAAATTGGCAAAGAAATTTCGTTTTGGCACTAATGTGAAAACATGACTCTGTGTGCATAGAAGAATTATAGGCAGAAATGTATTGCGTCTTGCTCTGGTGATTTCACAGTTGCAGTAGATGGAAAAGAGGAGCGAATTTTTGGGGGAAGAAGCAGAGGTTTAGCACACACCCATGTGCTTGCCATGTATAGTCATGCACAGTAATTAGAAGCGAGTGGGGTTTTCAGGTTTAAGTCTGTAATGCAAATACATTCAGCATCACTAAGGCTGGTTGCCCCTGCTGGAGTGTAGGCAGTCACAGAGAATACACACGGTGGTGGTCTGAAAAAAAAACAGCTTGGACATGTGCATTTAAATAAATTTAAAAAAAAAGGTTTCAGAATGTGTCAGTCTGTAAAAGTGATTTCAAATTGAAAAAAGAGATATACACTTGCCCCCGAAAAAAAAAGAGCAGTAAGTGTGCTTTCAAATTGGCAAAGAAATTTCGTTTTGGGACTAATGTGAAAACATGACTCTGTGTGCATAGAAGAATTATAGGCAGAAATGTATTGCGTCTTGCTCTGGTGATTTCACAGTTGCAGTAGATGGAAAAGAGGAGCGAATTTTTGGGGGAAGAAGCAGAGGTTTAGCACACACCCATGTGCTTGCCATGTATAGTCATGCACAGTAATTAGAAGCGAGTGGGGTTTTCAGGTTTAAGTCTGTAATGCAAATACATTCAGCATCACTAAGGCTGTTTGCCCCTGCTGGAGTGTAGGCAGTCACAGAGAATGCACACGGTGGTGGTCTGAAAAAAAAACTGCTTGGACATGTGCATTTAAATAAATTAAAAAAAAAGGTTTCAGAATGTGTCAGTCTGTAAAAGTGATTTCAAAGTGTAAAAAGAGATTTTCACTTGGCCCCGAAAAAAAAAGAGCAGTAAGTGTGCTTTCAAATTGGCAAAGAAATTTCGTTTTGGCACTAATGTGAAAACATGACTCTGTGTGCATAGAAGAATTATAGGCAGAAATGTATTGCGTCTTGCTCTGGTGATTTCACAGTTGCAGTAGATGGAAAAGAGGAGCGAATTTTTGGGGGAAGAAGCAGAGGTTTAGCACACACCCATGTGCTTGCCATGTATAGTCATGCACAGTAATTAGAAGCGAGTGGGGTTTTCAGGTTTAAGTCTGTAATGCAAATACATTCAGCATCACTAAGGCTGGTTGCCCCTGCTGGAGTGTAGGCAGTCACAGAGAATGCACACGGTGGTGGTCTGAAAAAAAAACTGCTTGGACATGTGCATTTAAATAAATTAAAAAAAAAGGTTTCAGAATGTGTCAGTCTGTAAAAGTGATTTCAAATTGAAAAAAGAGATATACACTTGCCCCCGAAAAAAAAAGAGCAGTAAGTGTGCTTTCAAATTGGCAAAGAAATTTCGTTTTGGCACTAATGTGAAAACATGACTCTGTGTGCATAGAAGAATTATAGGCAGAAATGTATTGCGTCTTGCTCTGGTGATTTCACAGTTGCAGTAGATGGAAAAGAGGAGCGAATTTTTGGGGGAAGAAGCAGAGGTTTAGCACACACCCATGTGCTTGCCATGTATAGTCATGCACAGTAATTAGAAGCGAGTGGGGTTTTCAGGTTTAAGTCTGTAATGCAAATACATTCAGCATCACTAAGGCTGGTTGCCCCTGCTGGAGTGTAGGCAGTCACAGAGAATACACACGGTGGTGGTCTGAAAAAAAAACAGCTTGGACATGTGCATTTAAATAAATTTTAAAAAAAAGGTTTCAGAATGTGTCAGTCTGTAAAAGTGATTTCAAAGTGTAAAAAGAGATTTTCACTTGGCCCGAAAAAAAAAGAGCAGTAAGTGTGCTTTCAAATTGGCAAAGAAATTTCGTTTTGGCACTAATGTGAAAACATGACTCTGTGTGCATAGAAGAATTATAGGCAGAAATGTATTGCGTCTTGCTCTGGTGATTTCACAGTTGCAGTAGATGGAAAAGAGGAGCGAATTTTTGGGGGAAGAAGCAGAGGTTTAGCACACACCCATGTGCTTGCCATGTATAGTCATGCACAGTAATTAGAAGCGAGTGGGGTTTTCAGGTTTAAGTCTGTAATGCAAATACATTCAGCATCACTAAGGCTGGTTGCCCCTGCTGGAGTGTAGGCAGTCACAGAGAATACACACGGTGGTGGTCTGAAAAAAAAACAGCTTGGTTTCATAATGTGACAGTTTGTTATACAGATTTTCACTTGCCCAAAAAAAAAGAGGAGTTTGTGTGCATTCAAATTGGCAAAGAAATTTCGTTTTGTGACTATTGTGAAAAGAAATGTAGTAATATATTTAAATTCAATAAAGAATTTTTTTTTTAGTTTTTTTGCAGGTATTGCTGAAGAACAGTGAACAAAATTTAAGATGCCTACAAAATCTCGAGTTCAAAAAACGCTAAAAAAAAAACTATATTTGAGGACAACTGGAGGACCAAAGTTAGTAGAAGATGCTGATGTTGGGAAAAAGAAAAAATCTTCTGGTAAGCAAAAAAGACAATTCCTAAACAAAATATTGAAAACAAACAAAAATGTACAAAATGTCTGTTCTCGGAAAAATGTAACAAAACCTACAGAACAGCAAAAAATTGAGGATTTAGTTAATGCAAATATACCTTCTGCAATTGAAAAGTTTAACATAAACAGAAAAACAGCATTTAAAGAGATACGTAGAAAAATGTTTCAGAGAAGAGTTATGTCCAATTTGATAAAGGATATAAAGAAATATAAGCAAAAGGCTAAATATTATAAGAGAAAAAAAGAAATTGAAGCCATTGCAGCAAAGGCATTAGAATTAAAAAGGAAACTATTCATATTAATTTTGAATAGGATGCGTACATTAGATAAAATGGTTAATGTACTGAAATCACAAAGCAAAAGCAAAAGAGTAGTGAACAGAACAAATTTTTGTAAAGTGTTTTTAGGAAAGTGGATGCATAGCTCAAGTAGTGAACCTTTTTTTAATGAAGAGAGCTATTTTCAAAGTAATAGTTTGCTGCATGCAGTTGACACCAGAGGTCGTTCATACGAAGTAAAAAATGGTTGCATAATGGAGAAGGAGATAATGGTTCCAAGAGATGAGGTACAAGTGATGGCAGATGAGGCAATGGGGAGACGTCCTAAAGCCCCAGTGTACACTTGGAATTGTAGTAGTATTTGCACTGTGCGTCAGGAATCTATTGACAGATTTCGAGAGTTTCTAAGAGAATATAGTAAAAAAAGTGTAAAACAAAAGATTAAGGTGCTTCAAAGTCTGGATCCATGCAGAGTGAGAGAGAATACTGGTTTGCAGGGTCATTCTCTTGCTTGTCTATCTAGAAAAGTGTGCAATAGTGTTTTCCATCATTTTAGGATGCTGGCTGTTCATCATACTGAAATGAGAAAGTTTGTGAGACGGTTGTATTTTGCCAAAAGTCCAGCAATAAAGTTAAATGAATTGAATAGGGCTCTGTTCCGAGGAACGGTATCAGATGTAGAGAAGGTTGTTGATGAAATTCAGTTTTGTTACTTTGGTCCTGAACAAAACAGTGCAGAGAAGGACACAGTAAATGAGGCAGAAGTGGAAGAGAATGTAGAACCTTGTGTAAGTAAGACATTTAATGATCACATAACAAAATTTGCAATAGTCTCTAATGAAAGACCAAATGTTACTTGTATTTGTTGCCGCAGAACTCATTATAGAAAACAAACTAGGAATGTTGATCTCTACAGAAAGAGTGAAAATGAAGATAATTATAAGTGGATGGATTTTGCAACATATATATTTCTTGAAAATTGTTTTGAATTGGGTGAAGATCAGCGTATTTGTAAATACTGCTACAACAAGTTAGAGGAAAATAGAATGCCGACCAGAGCTGTACATAATAATTTAGAATTGGATGCTATTCCTGCTGAACTTTCTGAATTAAATACATATGAGTCTATACTCATTCAATGTGTTCATCCGTTCCAGACCATAGTACGTATGGAGCCCAAAACTGGTAAATTACCTCCTTCAGATTTAGTGAGAGGTTTAAAAGGTAGAGTGGTGTATTTGCCCTTGGATTTGAAAAAAAATATGGAAACTATTGATGCGGATACTTTGGAAACTGAACCATTAATTATTCTGGTTAATGGTGTACCTACAAAGAATAAGAAGATTTGGCAGGAGCTGGTAGATGTGCGGAAAGTACAAAGAGCAAATTTGTATTTGAAAAAAAATAACAAATGGTATGAATCAATTTATATAGTAGAAGAAGAAGAAGAAGAAGATTTACAAGGAGATACAGAAACACCAAGTGGACAAATTGAAAAAGTGGACAAGTCAAAGGAAGAAGAAATTTATGAACATTTTAGCATACATCCTCTCCATTCGAAAGAAGTTATGGGAGACAATATTGATCTCTTTCAGATGAAGAAAGCAAAAGGAAATCCCGTGAGTGTATGGGAGGAGAGCTTGGAAGCTCGATGTTTTCCCCAGCTGTTTCCTAAAGGAAAAGGAGGACGATACGATGAACGTCCGGAACAGATTCCAGCTTCTGAGTATCGGACTACAAGACTATATGCTGAAGATCCCAGATTTCGACAAAGTATCCCTTATTTGTTCCATCTTTTATTTGAAAGCGACTTGTCTGCACTGTCTTATGCAGTAAATCACATTTTAAAAAGTGGAGTACATTTACAAAATGTGTCTGCTAAGGATTTTATGGAGAAAGTGCAGCACCGAGATGATCATTTGGAAACACAACTGATCAATCTGATGGCTTGTCAGCGTGGGACAAATGAATATTGGTACCGACGCCATGGTGAACTAAAATGCATGTTACGCAATTTAGGAACACCAACATGGTTCCTTACCCTAAGCTGCGCCGAGTACGCTTGGGATGATTTACTGGATTTTCTACGAGAGGCCAATTCAAACATTGAAAACATCGAATACAAGACAGCAGGAGAACTGTGCTCATTGGATCCGGTTAATGTTTGCAGATATTTCAATCATAGATTTGAGGCTATGATGTCCTTCATCTGCAATAAAAAAAATCCACCCCTTGGAGAAGTAGTGGATTTCTTTTGGAGAAAAGAGTACCAGGCAAGAGGTGCTCCTCATATTCATATGCTGCTGTGGATCAAGGATGCCCCAAAGTTTGGAACAGATACTGATGAAGCAGTGTTATCTTACATTGAAGAATATGCAACATGTGCTATACCTAAAAGCACAGAAGAGTACAAGTTAAAGGAGCAAGTTCTACGTTTCCAAAGTCATCGGTGTGGAAAATACTGTCGACGGAAATACAAGAGCAAAGAAAAATACTACACTAAATGTCGATTTGGATTTCCTAGACCTGTTCTTACAAATGGAAGAGTCAACAGTTTTATGTCAGCTGTGAGACATACTATCACAAGAAAATCACCTAAGAATACCTACAACCTTAAAAGAAAAGAAGAATCAAAAAATATAAATGACTACAACCCAGTCATTTTATCCATGTGGAACGCTAACATGGATATACAGTATGTTGCTGACAATTCCATTGCTGTTGCTCGATATGTAACGTCTTACATTACGAAATCAGAAAAAACAGAATTGAAGGAAATGTGGGAAGAGATTTCTCACGAGAAGACTGTCAGTAAGAAGCTGTACAGTTTCAGTTTGAAGATGTTATCGCATCGAGAAATTGGATCCTACGAATGTTCAGATAGATTATCTTCTGCAAGTCTCTACTCGAAGTCAAGAAGAATAATTTGGGCAAGTTTAGGCCTTGCAGCAATGAGAAATCGGGTACTGAAATCTGTTGGAGAAATTGAATATTTGGCACAGTTCGAACCTGAAAGTACAGATATATTGAAAACAAACATGTTGGACACATATTATCCCAAGAGAAGTCATCATCTGGAGAACATGTGTCTCTATGAAGTGCTGCAGAACTACATTTATTCACGGAAAGCTGCAGAAGACATCAATAATGGAAAATATAAAGTCGTTGGTGAAGAAGGATGTTTGGTGAAGCAAACCAAAGGAAGTTTGATAAATCACCGGAAGCTGAGTTGCGACACTACTGACAAGAAGGAATTTTACTACTTGGCTCTTTTACAGTTGTTTAAACCATGGCGTACAGAGGATGAACTACTGGGAGAATTTCAAAGCTATGAAGATTCTTTTAATGCTTGCAAAGACAGCATACAATGCAGTACATTCTCAACTTATCTGCAAATGTTAAATGAAGAAATTGAACAGGAAACTACAATTGCAGCAGAAATTGCTAGAGACAGTTCTCAGGACAGCCAAAGTTCAGGAACATACAGTCAAGATCCCCTAGGACAACCAATCGTTGAAAATGAAGCATCAATAGCCATGAATGAAGTGGAAACGGCTATGAATCAAGCTCAAGAAGAATTTATAGACTTAGAAAATTTGGAAAGACAACTGAATCAAGAGCAGCAACAAATTTATGAAGAGATCAAAAACAAAATTGAACACGGATTTCTACATGAAAAAAAAGAGTGCTCATGCACATCATTTCATCCAATCAGGATGTATGTAAGCGGACAAGCTGGCACTGGAAAAAGTTTCCTAATTAAAGTCATCAGAAGCTACCTAAAGCAAAAAACAGATTCTACTTTGTCTTGTGTGGTTACTGCTCCAACTGGGTTAGCAGCATATAACATAAAAGGAATCACCTTACATCGTTTGCTAATGTTACCAGTGGAGCATGAGAACAAAATACAATTCAACAAGCTAACTGGAGAAGCATGCTTGGAAGTTTCAAGAGTATTGAAGAAGATGCAAGTTCTCATTATTGATGAGGTGAGCATGGTATCAAACTTAATGCTTGCCTTTGTGCATTTAAGAATGCAGCAAATTTTGAAGACAGACTATGACGTGTTATTTGGTGGAAAACACGTCATCGTTTTTGGGGATCTTTTGCAACTTACTCCGGTTAAAGGACAACCAGTGTTTAATACTGTGACACATGAAGACACGAAGAAGTCATTGGGAAGCATCGGTAATACAAATATTTGGTCCTTCTTTGAGTACAAGGAACTTACAACTAATATGAGGCAAGCAAACGATGAAGAATATGGAAGTATTCTGAAAGATATCAGGATTGGACTACTCACAGAAGCTGGCAAAAAAGCATTACAGACTCGGCTGCTACATAATTTATTTCCAAAGGAAGAAATAGTTGCAGAGAAGATATACAAGAACATTGCAGAAAACAAAAGTGTCATCTGCTTAATGCCAACTCTACGTGAATGCTCAATATTCAATGAGGAGCTTTTGAAATTGGAAAAGGAAGAGATCATGAAATTGGAAGCAGTGGACAAAATTGAGGATGGAAGAATTACTGTCACAGTAACAGGCAAACTGAAAAATAAATTGGACTCACTAGAGAAGAACATCTCCAAAACAGCAGGATTAGAAAAAAATCTATATGTTTGCATGAACTGTAGAGTGTTTTTAAGGAGAAATTTGGATGTTGAAAAAGGCTTAGTAAATGGAGCGATGGGAAGAGTTGTGGGTTTTATTAATTATCAGAAAAAAGATGGAATTGAATGGTTAAAAATAAAATTTGATCAGATAGAGGAAGTTAAAGACATTTGTCGTTGTTCAGTTCGTTTCATGCTTGTGAAAGACTTATATGTACGTAGGAAGCAGTTTCCGTTTTCTCTAGCATATGCTGTAACTATTCACAAGTCTCAAGGATTGACTGTAGATTGTGCATTTGTGAACATTGGATCTAGTGTGTTCAAAGAAGGTATGGCATATGTTGCTTTGTCACGAGTCAAAACATTATCAGGTTTATTCATGATAGACTTCGATGACTCAAAAGTTAGTGCTGATACAAACTGTGTAAAGGAGTATAATAGATTAAGAAGAAGCTATGCTCCTCATTTAGGTCAGTATCCTGTGTTGGAGAAACGTGTAGTTTCTCGTAAAAGGAGAAATGAGAATATCTGTAATGAAGATGTAGAGAAGAGGAAAAAAAAGAGGAGTGATGTAATTGCAAGCAAAAAGAATAAGGAAAATGAAGAACAGGTTGTAGGATGTCATTTTGAAAATAGCTCTGGTGTCAACTGCTACGCAAATGTAGTGCTGAATGTTGCTTTTTATCTGGAAAGTTTGCAAGAGCAGATAATAATAAATCAGGGAAAAAGATTCTGTTCAGAGCTCAGTCTCCTTTTTCAAAAGCTGAGTAAAGATAAAACTCAAATAGAAAGTGCTACTGATATTAGAAAACTTTTAGATGTATGTTCAGGACGAACACAGTTTTCTCAAAATGAACAGCAAGATGCTCACGAATTTTTGATGTATTTTCTTCAGGTAGTGGAAGAAGAAGGAGTTCCCATTGACATTTTTTTTGGTCTCTCTTATAAATGGGAACATAGTTGTGATAATTGTTATAATATAAGTGGTTCTATTGTTGATAATGAAAGGTTTATTTATTTGACATTGCCAGAGAGTAAAACAGTCACTTTTGCAAACTTAGTTAAAGATGCTAATCATAGCATGAAATGTGGTGAGTGTAATTCTGACATGTTATCAACATTAATTTTAAGGGAATACGGACAGTATGTAATTTTAATGATGCAACGATGTAGAGCTGATGGATCAAAATTGGATACTTTAATAAAGAAGTTTACAGGACAGCAATTATCAATTTCAGGAAAAACTTTTGTAACTGTTGCAATAATTTTCCATGATGGACCTACTGTTACTTCTGGACATTACACAGTTTATCTAAAATGTGAAAAAGGATGGACACTGTGTAATGATTCCCAATTGATTTTCAAACAACGTTTGCCTTTTGATTTAGCAAATTCCTATCTAATCTTCCTGAAACCTAAATTTTAGAGAGACTTGGCAAGATCTGGACAAAATAATTTTACCATTTTACAGGATTACCATTGCAATTTTGTAGAAAAAAGATTTTTAAAATTATCATTTGGCCTAAAGGAAAGATAACCAATTGTAATGTGGACTTTTTAAATTTTTAATGCAATTTTGAAAAACCAATAATTTAGAGATTATCGGTAACTTCTGCACATTTTAAATTTTGGAATGTTATTGGACTGCCACTGGAAATTTTTTCAAAAATAATTTCAAAAATTACTATTTGGCCATGTGGAAAAGTAAGCAATTCTATTGTGGACTAAATAAATTATTCGAAAAATTTTCGTGAACCAAAATGTTACAGAGAATCGGTGAGATCTGGACAGATTAAACTTTAGAATTTTAATGGTTTTCCCTTGGAAATTTATTCCAGGGAAAGAATAAAAAATACTATTTGGCCTAAAGGAAATAAAATCAGATGTATTTTGGAGTTATTTGAGATATATTATTGTGAATGTACTTCTGAAACAAAAATATCAGACGGTATTTTAAAGAAAAAAGTATTGTTTTTAGATGACATTTTTTAAGAATAATATGCATTTCTGTAATGATAAGTTTAAGTGAGAAGAGATTCTGGGCTTTTTTAATACAATCTTTGAGATTGTTATTTTTTTTTGCCCGCTGTAAAATGATGAATGCAATTGCTTTCACAATTTATAGTGAAATGCAATATATTCTGAAAACAGCAAAAATAAGGCAAAAATATTTTTGGGGAAAAAATGTAAATATGTGTACTGTATTATAAAATGTTTTAAAAATATTAATACTTTTTTCTTTTTTTTCAGATCGATATAGAAAATTTTCGTAAACTACAACCATTTTAAAAACTATTTTTTAAAAAAACAAATGAATAAATATTTTTTTCAGTGAGTATGGTAAGTCAATAGTAATAATTGTAGTCTTTCAAGGACCTTGTAATGTGAAAAATGATTTTTAGTGTTTTTTTTAAAAAATAAAAAAAAAGGTACGCTTACCGTACGCGTACGGTAAAAAAAAAAAGTTTTTTAAAAAAAATGTAAAAAAAAGATGAAAGATAAGGTTGGCTCTTAAAAGAACCGTTGTGTTCATGCAGGGACAGAGGAAAGGAACCATGGGAAAATCATTCAAAGCTACAAATGTGCTGATCTATTTTGTTATTCACTAGGGAAACACTGGTCTCCCTATAACAAATTAGAGCTTTACAAAATGTGCAATGAATATCAACCTTCCGAAATCGAGGGTTCATTTCCAGAGGGCCAGCAAAAGGAGATTCTCCCCCCACAGATGAAGGGCTCACCTGAGCTGCAGAAGAAGGAGTAAGCTCTGCAGGTGATGGTCCAGGCTGAGCTGCTGTGGATGTACTGGCTCGTCTTTCTGAAGAGTTACCTCCAAAAAGTTGAGCATGTGTCCTTTTGTGTACATCCTTGAGGTGCCTCATCATGGTGTGATTCCCAAAGGAATACTTCCTGTCAGGATTACCTCTAGAAAGTACACGCTGACACAGCTTGCAAGTAACTAAGGGTGCATTCACCTTTTGCTGGCCTTCTGGAAAAGTAAAATAATCCCAAACATAAGAAGGTTTTACTTTCCTCGCTCTCTGCCTCAAGACAGTGCTGCTGGTGCTAGCCTCACTCTCAGAAGAGCTCTGCTGTTCTGCCATCGTATCCCAAAGACAAACCAGCTCCTTCTCCCAAGGGATCACAAGCAGAAATGAGGGGAATGGGTGTGGTGTAGGAGAGTTCTAGAACTGAAAGTAGTTTCAACCAATCAAAAGTTGTGTTTCAAGATCACATGACCTACCGTACGCTTACGGTACGCTTACGGTGCGCTTACGGCAAAAAGTACGCGTGCGCGTAAAAAAGACACGCGCTTGCGCACATGCGCATAACAGTCATTTCCCGGCACTTCCGCGTAACGTGCGCGTGTTGCGTAAGCGCGCACGCGTCCCACGCGCAGTACGCGCGGCTACGCAAAGTGCGTAACTATACGCAAGCAGCGTAGATAGATTACGGACGTTGCGTAAACCGTACGCTTACCGTGAGCTTACGGTACGCGTACTATAAAAAAAAAAAAAAAAAAATCTGGAAATAAATTTTACATGTTTATTTTAAAAAATATATATAAAAAAAATATTTAAGGATTTTAAAAATTAAAGCATAGTCTTTATAAAAGATAAGAAAATTAAAATAAAAATATGTTTGAAAAAAATGAAGAATATAAAAAAAAAATAGCATTTAAAAAACCTTGCAAATTCACTGAAAAAACCATGGGTTTCACACACGTTATAGTTAGGAATTAGCATTTAAAAAACCTTGCAAATTCAATGAAAAAACCATGGGTTTCACACACGTTATAGTTAGGAATTAGCATTTAAAAAACCTTAGAAATTCACTGAAAAAACCATAGGTTTCACACACGTTATAGTTAGGAATTAGCATTTAAAAAACCTTAGAAATTCAGTGAAAAAACCATAGGTTTCACACATGTTATAGTTAGCTGGACATTTTACTCGTAAAAAACCAATGAAATTGCCCCGTTATAGTTAGTTCAGCTAACTATAACTCGCGCGCCCGCAATGCACTGCTGATGACGTCACATATTACATCACTCATGACATGGTCAGTGACATCACTCATGACATCACTGATGACATCTCAAATGACATCACTGATGACATCACTGATGACATCATCTAGTGAATGTGTGTTATTCTGAAAATTAAATATGTTTTATATATGTATATCTCATGGTCGATGGAAGAATAAATGGGTATATAAGTGTCTAAATGGATGATTTGTTTTTGAAAAATTGATTGTGTAACTGACTGATTAAGTGTATCATAGTGAATACATGGCTTAGTGAATAATGTTTAAATATGTAAATATCTGTATCAGTCTCTCACTTTGTGTATAAGTGGCTGCATGGGTTGGTGAGTAGCTA
Organism: Triturus cristatus; assembly: GCF_964204655.1. Classification (NCBI taxonomy): domain Eukaryota; kingdom Metazoa; phylum Chordata; class Amphibia; order Caudata; family Salamandridae; genus Triturus; species Triturus cristatus. The sequence continues at coordinate 1,691,111,711 of NC_140589.1, forward strand.
CATGGGTGCCTATTTAGGTTATTAGTTGTTTTTTTGAGTATCAGTCTGAGTGTCTGCATGGTTCGGTGGGGGGTATTACGTAGTGCATCGGTGCATGAATGAGTGACTCACTGTTTGTATGTGTTGAACACAGCATGTGTGCAGGACTGTATGGGTGGATGAGTGTGTGTATGGGTGTGTTAGTGAGTGAATGACTGTCTCAATAGTGTCTTCAGGAGTAACTACATACGTTTTAAACTAGTATATGTGACTATTGGTGTATATATGTGAGTATATGTGAAAGTGAGAGATTGAAAGAGTTCCTGTATGAATAAGTATGTGTTTCTATAAGTGATTGTTTAAAAGACTAAGTATGTGTAAGTTTCCGTAGAAGTAAGTGTGGTGGTGTGTGTATAACTGTATATGCAAGTAAATGTATGTTTGATTCTTTATTAGCATGAGTGACTATGTGTGTGAGTAACTCTATGGATGAGTGGCATTGTGTAACAGGATGTATAGATGTATGAGTACATATGATGAGTGAGTACATGTATGAGTGACTGTATAGGACTGTTGGTGAATGAGTGGATGTGTATGTGGATCTTAGAATTACTGAAGAGGTTGTTGTAACTGGTATTGGTATGTCCATTGTTTTGAAATTTTTAGTCTCTATTTTTGAATGTGTGTATCAAAGCTTATATTAAGGTGAGAGGAGGTCTGCCACTCTATCACAAGGATGATGTCATCAGTGATGTCATCAGTGATGTCATTTGAGATGTCATCAGTGATGTCATGAGTGATGTCACTGACCATGTCATGAGTGATGTAATATGTGACGTCATCAGCAGTGCATTGCGGGCGCGCGAGTTATAGTTAGCTGAACTAACTATAACGGGGCAATTTCATTGGTTTTTTACGAGTAAAATGTCCAGCTAACTATAACATGTGTGAAACCTATGGTTTTTTCACTGAATTTCTAAGGTTTTTTAAATGCTAATTCCTAACTATAACGTGTGTGAAACCTATGGTTTTTTCAGTGAATTTCTAAGGTTTTTTAAATGCTAATTCCTAACTATAACGTGTGTGAAACCCATGGTTTTTTCATTGAATATATATATATATATATATATATATATATATATATATATATATATATATATATATATATTATATATATGCATCACAAAAAAGAGGTCCCAACATGGAGAGCCACATACAGGTGTGTGAATCTTTAATCGGATGGGCAGCTAAGTACAGTCATCGTGCCATCAAGTCCTGACGCGTTTCGGGCATCGCGCCCTTGGTCACAGGTGCTGGCTGTATGAACGAAGGCATGGCTTTGTGGGCTTCAGTGATTGCTGTACTGAGCTGCCCATCCGATTAAAGATGCACACACCTGTATGTGGCTCTCCATGTTGGGGCCTCTTTTTTGTGATGCAAATGAAATGCGGCCCTCCCAGGTCGCGGAGAAGCCCTCCCACGGATGAGCGGGACCTCTGAAGTCATTCATACTTTGGATAGGAACGATGTGTGTTCGGCTGGGATATACCAGTCTTGCGGCATTCATACAAGCCACACAGCCCCACTTGGGAGATTATTTGTATTTGAGACTTTGGCAGCCGTACTTACCAGTGATTATCATTTGAAGGAACTCCATTCACCAGCATGCACTTGCGGACACGCCCAGTGGGCGGAACTTCACTGCTGATGAAAAAGAGCGGCGGGATTCTGCCTTCGTTCATACAGCCAGCACCTGTGACCAAGGGCGCGATGCCCGAAATGCGTCAGGACTTGATGGCACGATGACTTTGTGGGCTTCAGTGATTGCTGTACTGAGCTGCCCATCCGATTAAAGATTCACACACCTGTATGTGGCTCTCCATGTTGGGACCTCTTTTTTGTGATGCAAATGAAATGCGGCCCTCCCAGGTCGCGGAGAAGCCCTCCCGCGGATGAGCGGGTCCTCTGAAGTCATTCATACTTTGGATAGGAACGATGTGTGTTCGGCTGGGATATACCAGTCCTGCGGCATTCATACAAGCCACACAGCCCCACTTGGGAGATTATTTGTATTTGAGACTTAGGCAGCCGTACTTACCAGTGATTATCATTTGAAGGAACTCCATTCACCAGCATGCACTTGCGGACACGCCCAGTGGGCGGAACTTCACTGCTGATGAAAAAGAGCGGCGGGATTCTGCCTTCGTTCATACAGCCAGCACCTGTGACCAAGGGCGCGATGCCCGAAACGCGTCAGGACTTGATGGCACGATGACTTTGTGGGCTTCAGTGATTGCTGTACTGAGCTGCCCATCCGATTAAAGATTCACACACCTGTATGTGGCTCTCCATGTTGGGACCTCTTTTTTGTGATATATATATATATATATATATATATATATATATATATATATATATATATATATATATATATATATATATATATATATATATATATATATATATATATATATATATATATATTACCTACTGGCGGTCGCCAGTAGGTAGTTATAGTTAGGACCACGTTTCCATAGGAAAACCTCAACATTCTATTTTGAATAACTTTGGCGCCGGTCGACGAATCCTCGCGAATTTCTCAAAATAGGTGGGGCGCTACGCTCCGCTCCTACCCTGAAAGTCTCGGGGGGATTCGTCAAGCGGGGGCTGAGATAAAAGGGGGGTCCCAAAACGCGTTTTTCCCATGCATTTTTCCATAGGACCTTTAGAACGAGCTACAGCCCGAACGGCTGAACAGAATTACTAGAAATTTGGCAGAGAGGTAGTCCCTAGGTCAAGGAAGTGCCTTTTGTAGGTTTGGTGTAAATCTGTTCAGTAGATTCTGAGAAAATAGCCTTTAAATCAATATATATATCTGAGCCCGCTTACGGTACGCTTACCGTACGCTTACGGTAAGCGTACGGTGGCGTGCGCGAGCGCGATTCTGATTGGCTCTTAGATCTTAGTAAACATTCGAATCGGCAGAAACCAGGAAGCGGCGTCCGCCATTTTGTCTACCGCACTGAGTGTTATGTATCAAACATGATGGCCAAAAACATGTTACGGGGATGTTTTGACAACTCCCTCTCACATAGTCATGTTGAGGGAGTCCCCAAACATCCCCCAAGAGCAAAAACGGCATTATTTTTTTTTCGGCAATTTCGCGGGGTACGCTTACCGTACGCTTACCGTAAGCGTACGGTAAAAAAATAAAAATAAAAAAAACACTATCCACACTTTCTCCACCCCTTGTGCAAATGGTGGCCGAAGACCACCATTTGTGCATGGCTTATCAAAGCACAGAAATTTCCCAAAAAATTTCAACAGATTACCTATCACAAGGAAGCGCATAATATGTCCTCCATGTGCGCACGGTGCGCGAAGCGCATCGTGCGTACATGGCCCATCTAGCGTAACGTGGGCACGGCACTAACTGCGTAAAGTGGGTGCGCGGTGCGCGAAGCGCACCGCGTGCTCACTGTGCGCGCACGGTGCGCGAAGCGCACCGTGCGCGCACGGAACGAACTGCGTTAAGTGGGCGCGCACGCCACGAATGGCGTAAAGTCACTTAGCATTTAAAAAACCGTACAAATTCACTGAAAAAACCATAGGTTTCACACACGTTATAGTTAGGAATTAGCATTTAAAAAACCTTGCAAATTCACTGAAAAAACCATAGGTTTCACACATGTTATAGTTAGCGGAAATTTTACTGATAAAAAACCAATGAAATTGCCCCGTTATAGTTAGTGCTGGCAACTATAACTCACGCGACCGCAATCTTCTGCTGATGACATATGTGTCTTTATGAAAAAAAAATATTTGTAATATATGTATAGCTAAAAATGTATGGAAGAAGACATGGGCAAATAAGTGTCTAAATACAGTATTAGCATCAGCAGAGGATTGCGGTCGCGTGAGTTATAGTTGCCAGCACTAACTATAACGGGGCAATTTCATTGGTTTTTTATCAGTAAAATTTCCGCTAACTATAACATGTGTGAAACCTATGGTTTTTTCAGTGAATTTGCAAGGTTTTTTAAATGCTAATTCCTAACTATAACGTGTGTGAAACCTATGGTTTTTTCAGTGAATTATATATATATATATGAAAGATCACCACTTGGCTCCCTTCGTCGGCCGGCAATGGCGCTGCACACCAGTGCGGGATCCTGACGGTCGAGCCAGACCGTTACAATATATCCACAACTCCCAAAAAGGAAAATCAGGATCGCACTCCGTAGTTCTGATGCAATGCTTTCATTTTAAATTCGCCCAAAAGCAGAAAAATTCACAAAAATCAAGATCCCCCACTTTGTTCCAATTAAAGTGAAATAAACCAATTATATTATCTAAATTCATTTGCACAAATTTAATATGGCACCTTCATGCGGATAATTTGCCCGCTAGCTCATTTTGGAGACTGTGTTATCAATTTTGAATTTTAACACGATCCCTATGCAATTATATTCAAAGTTGGTGCAGAAGTTAACCAATCACCTTCGCAGATTACTAACCTCTTCACAATATACATGTTTTTATGTGTTTTCATGTGAAATGAGACCCCTCCAGTGGGGTGTGAGCGCATAGTACTCGGACCAGGCTTAAAATTGATTATATTGTGTGATGCCACTTTGGCTAACCTGTTGTATTGCGCAAGAAAGAATTTAAGAATACGTAAACATACCAATTTTCACAAATTGGAATTAGAGCAAACATAAGAATACGAATCAGACCACCAATCCTCATGATCAGACCAATCCATTCATCAAGGATATGTCCCTCCAAACTTATGTCACGGCAACAGCAAAACAGCAACATCATTCAAAAAACAAAAATCAATCATGGTTCCAATCACAGGTGGCTGTACAGTTCCTCACTTTGATTCAGGCCATAAGGTGTTAATGTCCTCATTTTGATGATATAGCGGGATTCCTTCTGCCGTAAGATTCTCTCTCTATTGCCACCTCTGATGGACAATGGAATTGATTCAATGCCGTAGAATTTTAAAAGCTTCCAATTGTTTGTGTGAAACTGTCCCATATGTTTAGCAACAGCGTTCGTAGTGTCATTGTTCGTTACAGCCCGTGTGTGTTCCAAAATTCGTTTTTTTAATTCACAAGTAGTGCTGCCCACATATTTCAATTTACACGGGCACTCAATAACATAAATTGTGAATTGGCTTCTGCATGAAATGAGCTGTTTAATACGCCAGGTTTTCCCATTTGCTAGACTGAACTCCGTAGTGGGTTTAGCAATTTCACAAACTTTGCACTTCCGGCATTTGATAAACCCATTGATTTTCAACCAACTTGCATTCTTTTTGCCTTGGAAATGGCTGTTGATCAACCTGTCTTTGAGGTTCCGAGCTCTGCGATATGTAATTAAGGGATGATTGCCTATGATTTTGCTGACAGTTTCATCCATTTGTAGCAATTTCCAATTTTTTCTGATGATTTTACTTATTTTTTTAGCATCATTCGAAAAATCCATAATCATTCTTATGGGCTCAGCCTCAGGTTTGATCTCTTGTTTGGGCTTCAAGCATTCCTCTCTTGATTTCTCATTCGCCCGTTGCCAACACCTTTTGACCAATGCCTTATTGTATTTGCGCAGCTCAAATCTCCTTGCTGTCTGTAAACTCTGGTTAATCCACTCCTCTTGTTCCGTGCAGATCCGCCGGATCCTCAAGAATTCACCGTATGGTATACTCGCAATGAGTGATGGTTGGTGGAAGCTAGTTGCCAACAGTGTCGCATTTGTGGCTGTAGCTTTACGATGCAAAGTTGTCTTAATTTGACCATTCTTAATGTATATTTCCATGTCCAGAAATATCACTTTCTCTTTGCTTATATCACTAGTGAATTTCAATTTTGCCATACTTGAGTTCAAAATAAGGAAATATTTATCAAATTCCGCTTTGGTCCCGTCCCAGATTAAAAACAGGTCATCAATAAAGCGGTTCCACAGGACAATTTTGTTGACATATTGATCATGCTGAGGGTGCCAGGCTACTTCTTTCTCCCACCAACCCATCACTAGGCAAGCATAGTTAGGGCTGAAGGAAAAACCCATAGCCGTACCCATGTTCTGGCGGTAGATCTCCTCCCCAAATACAAATATATTTTTCGTGAGACACAATGATATCATTTGCAGCAGCATTTTGTTATGATCACTATAGTGAATGTTTCTTTCTTTTAGAAAAGATTCTACTGCTTTCATTCCTATCTCATTCTCAATGTTAGTGTACAGGGAGATGACATCCATGGTAATGAGGAGATAACTATCCTGCCAAGGGGTATCCTGTAAGTTTCTCAAAAAATTGGTGGTATCCTTTATATATGAACTCAAATTGCAAACAAAAGGTGCCAGAAAAAAGTTAATATAATTAGATATTGGTTCCAAAAGAGTTCCTTTGGTGGATAAAATAGGTCTCCCTGGTGGCCTCTTTGAATCCTTATGAAGTTTGGGAAGGAAATAAATAGTCGCAATTATAGGAAATTGTACTGTCAAATATTTCACCTCATTCTCATCCAACAATTTCTTCTGAGCCCATGTTGATAATTTTTGATCTACATGTCTTTTTATTTCATCTGTTGGGTTTGATTTCAATTTTTCATAGTACACTTCGTTCCTCAACTGGCGATGCGCTTCTGTGGCATAAGCACTGCGGTCCCAAATGACAATGTTGCCACCTTTATCCGCAATTTTTATTTCAATTTGATTATCCTCAGTTAAACTAGAAAGCGCTTTCCTTTCAGATTCAGATAAGTTGTCCTTATATTTAGAAAATTTCATTTTATGAATATCCTGCACCACTGCTTCCTGAAATAGATCCACTTTGTTTCCCAGTGTTAGTTGGGGATAGTATTTAGATTTAGGGTTTTTCATGCTCAAACCAGCACCCATCTGGGTGCAAGCCGCCTGTAGCGTAATGTTCTCATCTTCATTTTCCACATCCAGATTTAGCAGGGTTACATAACTTTCTGAATCCTTTGCCAATAAGTCCGAAACTGTAACGGCCTCAACGTGTTCCTTTTTATTCCATGTATCTTGATTCTCATGGAAAAGTTTTGCCAGTTTAATTTTTCTGACGTATTTATAAAAGTCAATTCTCAGTTGAGCAATGTCTGTTGGTTGGATGGGACAAAAATGTATACCTCTTTTTAGTAAAGACAACTCTGCTTCACTCATTTGTCTTTGCGATAGGTTGACAATTTGTAGTTCATCCATGGGGGTTATTGAGTTTAAAAGTTCTTCCTCTGTCGCATGCTTCTCGTCTGGGTTCCTGTTTTTTCTGGAAATTCGCTTGCTTCATTTGGTTCTTCTCTTTGGTTTCTGGGTTTCCAGTAGAGTCCTCTGCCTCTGCCCCTGTAACTCTGTTGACTTGTCCGGTTTTGCTCCCATTGCCTCTGTTGAAGAACGAGGCGCATGTCCCCTAAAAAAGACAATCTAGAGGGATCCGTTGCTTCCAACGATTCTACATCACTTGCCTCTGTTGATGTAAGAGAGGATAAACTGCTTGTTGCACCCATCGTTTCTGAAAAATGTTTTTGTTGTTTAAAAAAATCATATTTTCGGCCAAATGTAAAAATATGCCCATCTGTATAATCGTTTTTATCTCTAATGAATTTGGTTTGTTTCCTTTTCCTAATAATTTCTTCATGCTTCTCAATTTGGCTCTCCAGTTCCTCCTTGAATTTCATCATGTCGGGCGTGAGCTTTAATGTCTGTATTTCCTTTTCCATGTCTTGTAGTTCCTCCTTAATTTTAGTCAGACTAATTTCAAGGTGTTTGATTAGAATCTTCATTAGACCTAATGATGAATCCAGGATGAATTCGCCCCATTCATGCAATAATTCATTTGTTGCATCCTGATTACTTGGCATTAATAATATTCTTAGGCCACGAGGCACCCGCCGAACTTCCATATATTTTCTTCGCGAAATTAGTTCCCAAGATTTATTTATTTCCTTCCGACTTGTCTTTTCCCACATTCGTAGTTTACTTTTGGTATCCGTTTTGCCCGTTAGTTTTGTTTGGGCTTCAGGTATCAGTTCAATGTCTGTTTCAAACATCGTATTCATAAATTCATTCAGTTTAGCTTCTCGTTTTTCCATGGTTCCAGGAATGTCCCAGCCAATGAAATAATGAACTGCTGTGTTGTAGGGCTGAAAAATATTTAGTTTCAAGAAACGTGCCGAACTGTTTGCTTACACGTCTCAAACTAATGTTTCAAGCGGAGACCTTCTCCATTCATGCATGTACAGATTTACGGACAAGTATGCTGAATAAACAAAGTATCCAATTAGCCGCTCGTTTACATTGAAACCTGTAGTGCGGTTATTTGAAGATTGATACGTCTCAAACAGGACTTGTGGTAAAGCCAGCTTTTTCGCTTCATGCGTGCGTATTACTTCAACTCATTGCACATTGACTCGCGCTGTTGCAGGTATATTCACGCTTACCTCGACCCTCCGGTTGTAGGTAGATGCGTTTCACTGCTTCAGCTTCCAAAAATGTAACGTTGCAATCCGCCAGCGAGCACCGACTTGATTAGAAAGATCACCACTTGGCTCCCTTCGTCGGCCGGCAATGGCGCTGCACACCAGTGCGGGATCCTGACGGTCGAGCCAGACCGTTACAATATATCCACAACTCCCAAAAAGGAAAATCAGGATCGCACTCCGTAGTTCTGATGCAATGCTTTCATTTTAAATTCGCCCAAAAGCAGAAAAATTCACAAAAATCAAGATCCCCCACTTTGTTCCAATTAAAGTGAAATAAACCAATTATATTATCTAAATTCATTTGCACAAATTTAATATGGCACCTTCATGCGGATAATTTGCCCGCTAGCTCATTTTGGAGACTGTGTTATCAATTTTGAATTTTAACACGATCCCTATGCAATTATATTCAAAGTTGGTGCAGAAGTTAACCAATCACCTTCGCAGATTACTAACCTCTTCACAATATACATGTTTTTATGTGTTTTCATGTGAAATGAGACCCCTCCAGTGGGGTGTGAGCGCATAGTACTCGGACCAGGCTTAAAATTGATTATATTGTGTGATGCCACTTTGGCTAACCTGTTGTATTGCGCAAGAAAGAATTTAAGAATACGTAAACATACCAATTTTCACAAATTGGAATTAGAGCAAACATAAGAATACGAATCAGACCACCAATCCTCATGATCAGACCAATCCATTCATCAAGGATATGTCCCTCCAAACTTATGTCACGGCAACAGCAAAACAGCAACATCATTCAAAAAACAAAAATCAATCATGGTTCCAATCACAGGTGGCTGTACAGTTCCTCACTTTGATTCAGGCCATAAGGTGTTAATGTCCTCATTTTGATGATATAGCGGGATTCCTTCTGCCGTAAGATTCTCTCTCTATTGCCACCTCTGATGGACAATGGAATTGATTCAATGCCGTAGAATTTTAAAAGCTTCCAATTGTTTGTGTGAAACTGTCCCATATGTTTAGCAACGGCGTTCGTAGTGTCATTGTTCGTTACAGCCCGTGTGTGTTCCAAAATTCGTTTTTTTAATTCACAAGTAGTGCTGCCCACATATTTCAATTTACACGGGCACTCAATAACATAAATTGTGAATTGGCTTCTGCACGAAATGAGCTGTTTAACCCCTTGCATGCCCGCCCCTTTCCCCGCCCAGTGCCGCGCTTTGTATTAGCGGGCGGAGTTCATGACGAGCTGGACTCGTCATGGGCACAGCGCCACCGCAGCCCATGACGAGTCCAGCTCGTCATGGGCACTGAAGGGGTTAATACGCCAGGTTTTCCCATTTGCTAGACTGAACTCCGTAGTGGGTTTAGCAATTTCACAAACTTTGCACTTCCGGCATTTGATAAACCCATTGATTTTCAACCAACTTGCATTCTTTTTGCCTTGGAAATGGCTGTTGATCAACCTGTCTTTGAGGTTCCGAGCTCTGCGATATGTAATTAAGGGATGATTGCCTATGATTTTGCTGACAGTTTCATCCATTTGTAGCAATTTCCAATTTTTTCTGATGATTTTACTTATTTTTTTAGCATCATTCGAAAAATCCATAATCATTCTTGTTTGGGCTTCAAGCATTCCTCTCTTGATTTCTCATTCGCCCGTTGCCCGTTATATATATATAACCTACTGGAGGTCGTCAGTAGACAGTTATAGTTAGACCTAGTTTCCATTGGAAAATCATTTTTTGACTTGCCTATAACTTTGGCGTCGTTTGACCAATCTTCATGAAATTTCCTCCCAAAAAGTGTCAAAGTAGGTTCTGTGTGTCATGAAAAGTTTGGGTGTGATCCGTGCAGTAGGGACCGAGAAATTGGGGCATATAAAAAGGGTGCGTTTGTTATGTTAATTCTCATAGGAATGCATTGTCAAAACTACAGCCCAAACTGCTGGATGGAATTGCACCAAATTTGGCAGAAAGGTAAATGTTGTTACGCAGATTGTGCTTTTTGTTATTTGGTGCAAATCCATCCAGTAGTTTTTGAGAATATAAAGCTGAAAATCATAAATATATCCATGGCCGCTATTTTGTGATGGTTTCGAGTGTAAACGCGAAGGCATGTGCCCACGAGAATGCTCTGATTGGCTGGATGCAACCTGAACAGAAAGTAGCGGCTGACATTTTTTATTCCAGAATGGTTCTGGGGGCTGAAAATGAGTGTGAAAGCTAACATAAGGGGTCAGGGTGGAGATATGCTGATCCCATGTTTGAGAAATGGGTATGTTAGTGACACAAGGTATGTGTCCAAAATGGTTTTTTTTTAATCACGTGCAATATTTGCAATGATGCCACAATCGCCAGCACGGCCTCCGTGTACCGTCGTGGGAACGTCGCGACTATCATGAAGGCATCATGAACATTAGTGAAAATATATTTAAAAAACTTATACATTTATACACACTCACCTGTCACACACTCATGTACGCAATCCAAACTCAACCAGACACTCAGAGACTCATGCACCTACTTAGAAACTCAGTCATAAACTCATGCTTACAGTCTCATACCTACATAGACTCTTACAACCACTCACAGATCCACCTAGGCACTCATGCACCCACTCATAGACTCACTAAGATTCTCATGCACCCAGTTACAGACTCACTCGGAGAGTCATGCACCCATGTACAGACCCACTCAGACACTCATGCACCTACTTAGAGATACAGTCATAGACTCATGCGTACCATCTCATACCAACTTAAAGACTCTTACACCTACTCACGGACCCATGTGGGCACTCATGCACCCACTCACAGACCCATTCAGATACTCATGCACCCACTTACAGACTTACTTGGAGAGTCACACACTCATGTACAGACCCACTCAGAGAAGCATGCACCCACTTACAGACCCACTCACACACTCATGTATGTTCTCACAGACCCACTGAGATTCTCATATAACCACTTACAGATCCACTCAGACACTCATACACCCACTCACACACACCCATACAGTCACTCCCACACTCAGTCACAGACTCTCTCAGAGACTTATGGATTCGGTCAGTCACTCATACACTCAGAAACTCACACACCCACTCACAAACTCAGTCAGATATGCACACACCCATTCACTCACCCACTCTGAGACAAATGCTTTCACTCACAGACCCATTGAGACCCTCATACACCTACTCACAGAGCCACTCAAACACTCATACATCTATTCACAGACCCACTCAGACACTCACACACCAATACAGTCACTCACACAACCACTCATAGACCCACTCAGAGACTTATGCACCTAGTCAGTCATGCACTCAGATACTCATTTAGCCACTCGCAGTCACACTCAAAGACCCACGCACCCACTGACAGAACCACTCAGACACTGATGCTGCCAGTCGTTTGACCCACTAAGAGACTCATGCACTCACTCACAGATCCACTCAGACACTCATGCACCACTCACTCACCCACTCAATCACTTTGATTTGCAATTTTGTGACGTGATTGCGATCATCACAATTTTGTTGCAAAAGAATTTTTTTTTTAACAAGAAAATTAACAACATTTTGGGTTCTTGGGTGGCTCTAAGTGAATTTTTCAGTATGTGAAATACATTTGCTGATCACAGATTCTCCATAGAAAATGCGACAATTCAAACAAAGCCCTGTGCACACGTTCAACGAAGTGTTTGCAATTGTCGAGTAGCAAGATATATATTACAGATGAAATAATAACAACGGTCAACACCAGTAGGTTCTTTTGTGTGTGGTTTTTATGTATTTTTGTTCAGACAGTATCATGAGTTGAAAAACCAGCTGACATGTGTTTCGTCACTGGGGCTTTCACCCGTAACTCTTCAGGGCTGAAGGGATAATTGAAACGTATTATCGCTGAGCCGGTGATAATTCCAACCCTTTTCGAATGGGTAAGCTGCAAGAGTAAGCAGCTGGTGGTTTGCTGGTGAAGTTGTTGGGGGGGAAGAACGGGTAAGTCTCTTCCCCGTGATTTCTTATCAACAGTAAAGAACAGGCGGGTACATCCGTCCTACATGCGTCCTGCGAGTAGCTTGGTGATGTGTTGCGGGAATCTGCATCTGTATCGCTCTCTTTCCGCATTTCATACACCCACTCCAAGTTCCACACTACCATTCCCAAAACCATTGACACACCCATACTAGTACTTACACACCCACTCACCGATTCATAGGTCTACACACACATCCACTCAGATACTCATACATCCACTCATACACCAATTCACTCACTAATGGAGCCAATGATATATCCACTCATACACCCATACAGCCACTTACACACTGACAGCCACTCATAGAGCTACTCACACATCTACTCACTGAACTATAGAATCAATCACACAGATATTTACTCGCCTATACAGTTATACACACACCCACTCACTTATTCATACAGAAACCAACACATACTCACTCACCTCTACAGTCACTCAAATAAGCACACACTCACCCATACAGCCACTATCATGATCACTCACTCACAGATAGTCTCTCATGTACTCCAACACTCACCTGTACTGCCTTTCACATATCCAATTAATCACCCATATATCATTGACACATCCATTCACTCACTGACACAATCATACACACACTCAGTCACCTCTACAGCCCCTCACTTAGGCGCTCACTAACTCATACTGCCACTGACTTACCCACTCACTCATTCATGTAGGCAGTCACACACCCTCTCACCCACCCACCCAGATACTCATTACACCCATACAGGTACTGAGAAAACCAATCAATCACCCATACAGCCACCCCCCTACCCACTCACCAACCCATACAGCCACTTAGAGACCATCTGAGAGACTGATACAGACATTCAGACAACACAGTCAGTCACCCATACATTCACTGAGACACCTAATCACTCACTTATACAGTCAGTCACATACCCACTATATCATCCATACAGGCACTCATACACCCACTAATTCATCAATACACCTTGGTATATATATTTGACACTCGTAAACATTTTAAAACACTCACAGTCACTCGATGATATCATAAGTAATGTCACTGACCATGTCATGAGTGATGTAATATGTGACGTCATAAGTAGTGCATTGCGTGGGCATCAATTATAGTTAGATTCACGTTTTACCCACGTAAAAGCATAGAAATTCAGCTTTTATAGTAGTGATTGTAGTGATACTTATCTGAAGAAACTATAACTCATGCTATTAAATAACTTTAGGCCACGAGTTTTACTTTCTTAACATAACTATAAGTATAACTATAACTGCTGAGTTTCTATTCTTCTGTTTGGATATATATATATATATATTCACTGAAAAAACCATAGGTTTCACACATGTTATAGTTAGCTGGACATTTTACTGATAAAAAACTAATGAAATTCCCCCGTTATAGTTACTGTAGGCAACTATAACTCACGCGACCGTAATCCTCTGCTGATGCTAATACTGTATTTAGACACTTATTTGCCCATGTCTTCTTCCATTAAATTTTAGCTATACATATATTACAAATATTTTTTTTTCATAAAGACACATATGTCATCAGCAGAGGATTACGGTCGCGTGAGTTATAGTTGCCTACAGTAACTATAACGGGGGAATTTCATTGGTTTTTTATCAGTAAAATGTCCAGCTAACTATAACATGTGTGAAACTTATGGTTTTTTCAGTGAATTTGCAAGGTTTTTTAAATGCTAATTCCTAACTATAACGTGTGTGAAACCTATGGTTTTTTCAGTGAATTTGTACGTTTTTTTAAATGCTAAGTTACTTTACGCCATTTGTGGCGTGCGCGCCCACTTAACGCAGTTCGTTCCGTGCGTGCATGGTGCGCTTCGCGCACCGTGCGCGCACAGTGAGCACGCGGTGCGCGAAGCGCACCGCGTGCCCACGTTACGCTAGATGGGCCATGAACGCACGATGCGCTTCGCGCACCGTGCGCACATGGAGGACATATGATGAGCATCGTTGTGACAGGTAAAATATATGTTTTGTTTATGCTGTAATAAGCCATGCGCAAATGGTGCCCTTCGGGCACCATTTGCACACGGGGTGGGGAGAATGTGGATATTTTTTTTTTTTTATTATTTATTACCGTACGCGTACGGTAAGCGTAATCGGCGAAATTTTCGAAAAAAATAAAATTGCCTTTTTTCACTTGGGGGATCGTTGGGGACTCCCTCGACATGGCTAGGTGCTTGGGAGCTGTCTAAACAGCCCCTTTACATGTTTTTGCACTTTGTTTTTCAACCCCCTGTCAGAGTGCGAGAGAGAAAATGGCGGCCGCCGCTTCCTGGTTTCGACCGATTCGAATGTTTACTAAGATCTAACGGCCAATCAGAATCGCGCTCGCACACGTCACCGTACGCGTACGGTAAGCGCACCGTAAGCGCACCGTAAGCTGGCTCAGATATATATATTGATTTAAAGGCTATTTTCTCACAATCTACTGAACAGATTTACACCAAAACTACAAAAGGCACTTCCTTGACCTGAGGACTACCTCTCTGCCAAATTTCATTAAATTCTGTTCAGCCGTTCGGGCTGTAGCTCTGTCTAAAGGTCCTATGGAAAAATGCATGGGAAAAACGCGTTTTGGGACCCCCCTTTTATCTCAGCCCCCGCTTGACGAATCCCCCCGAGACTTTCAGGGTAGGAGCGGAGCTCAACGCCCCACCTATTTTGAAAATTGTGTGAGGATTCGTCGACCGGCGCCAAAGTTATTCAAAATAGAATGTTGCGGATTTCCTATGGTAAGAGGGTCCTAACTATAACTATCTACTGGCGACCGCCAGTAGATAATATATATATATATATATATGGGAAAGGATTTTCCTGTGTTGAACCCCCAAGGAGTGTCCACCAAATTTCAGAGGGTCACAGAAAGGCAGCATACCAACAAGCGAATCCAAGTCATTGCTGAGGTTTGCTCAATTCATTTTTATTTTCTTCTTTTCTTTAGTTGTAAAAAGCAAAGTGCATAGTGCATCAGGTGCAAATAGAACGACCTACGCGTTTCGGCCAAAGGCCTTCGTCCGGGTCACGTGATAAGCAGTGAAGGGTGTTTAAGAAGGGGTTGGTTGGACCCACCCCCAATTATCCACACACCCAAATTGGTTTAAAAGAAAAAGGTGCAAAAAAGGTGCAAAAAACCGGGATAGTAACAAACGTAATTGTACATTCAAAGCATTCTTGAATCTTGAAATTTATAAACATGTAAAGTACTTAGTTACCATTGCATTACGTGTCAAATATATAAATGCTTTTCATTACTATGTAAAATGCGACATAAATGCAAAAAGAGTATAAACATGTAAAGTAATTCATTACCATTGCATTGTGTGTCAAGTGTATAGATGCTTTTCATTGCAACGTAAAACAGGAAGATGGGGATGGAAAGAGGAGAAGGCAGCACAAGATGTTAAAAACTGCAGACATTGTATGTGTGTAGGTATTCGGACTAAGGATGTTTGTTGATTGTAATCTAGTATATGTTTGAAAGGCACTTAATTGTAACTTTAAGACTGATGTATTCATTTGATGATTCAGCCAGATATAGAAATATGATTTAGCAAAATTTGAGGTATCACGCAGGTCTTATGATGAATATTATATTTCATATTTTATGTTTAATATTATAAACTTAATCAGGGTCAGATTTTGATAAAGTACCAATACCTAACAATAAATCATTTGGTGATATCTCCATACATATATATATATATATATATATATATATATCGGTTTAACTCTAACCCTGGGCGTAGTTTGCGTAGTAGCGCTACGCGTAGCTACGCGTAGTGCACTTTGCACTACACGAGATACGCGTAGCGCTACGCGAACTGCACTGTTCGGGATTATTGCACAGTGCCGGATGCTTGTCCGCACTGTGCAATCATTGAAAACGGCATTTCGCACAGTGCGAGCTGTCGTTTTCTATCGCTCGAGTAGATTTTTACTCGAGCAGCTGCTTTCTCAACGCGGACTGGTAGTTTCTCATCGCGAGCGGTCGCGCGCATACGCGACCACTCGCAATTAGAAACATGACCTTCTCGCGTTGAGAATCTCGCCGGGAGGTTTATTTTGCACGCTTGTGATCGCCAACTTGATGTTGCTGATCGCGAATGAGGAAAAAGTCTTGCCGGGATATCATTTTGCTCGCTCGCGGTTGCCAACTTGACGTTGAGGACCGCGAGCGAGCAAAAAATGCCAACTACGCTATGCGTTTTTGCACTGTGCTACGTGCAATTCGCGTAGCGCGATGTAACACAAACTACGTAAACTACGCGAGCGTAGCGTAGTTGGCCGCCCAGGGTTATTTAACTCACCCTATATATTCTTACCTTTTGTTATAGAGGCATGCGGGTAAAGGCATATTCGTGATAAAGGTATGCGTAAAGGCTTTGCATGGTAAAGGATGCGTGGTAAAGGCAGATGTAAAGTTATGAGTCAAAAGCTCCTCCTTAGTTAGTTTGAAGTAAGAATAGTCAGAGTACTTTGATAAGTACAGGTTTTTGTTTTATTTGTTCAAACATGAGAAGTTCTTTTTCAAGTATTCCAACATTCAGGTTATATCCTTTATTTTTTTTTATTACATTGTTTCTTTCATCACACTAAAACAAAGCGAACAGCCGACACGTGTTTCACCCAGTGGCTAAAATTGGGCCAGGGCTTTTTCAAGGTTTAAAATTCGAAGTAGTGGCACATCATGTTAGCATTGACGTTTTGTATTAAAAAATACTTCACAATAGAGCAGGGCGAATATTTTAATCTGTTCAAAAAAGTCGTAGTCTCGGGATAATCCCAACACGATTCTTCCCACTGAGGTAAAGGCATATTTTGTAAATGAAAGGTAGAAGCATGTATCATAGAGCTAATAACATAACAGAAGTGTGTAAGACTTGTGACAGAAGTGGGGTGCCAGTGCTAATGGTGCCATGATGCTTCAGGACCAAGAGGAGTGAAAGAATGTGTGCGAGAGGGGCACTGAAGATGGAGCATTTCAGGGAATATAGCATAGGATACAAGCACCAGCGAGCATCTATACCCCTACTGCCAAGAGGATCGTATGTTCTGTACAGGTATGGAGCAGTTGACTGTTTATTAAAGCTAGCATTATCTCAAAATAATACAGAATGGTATTGCTATGAGCCATGTGGAGTAAAAGATGTGCAAATCATTCTGTGTTATGTAGTGGAGCAAAATCTGTTTTCCCAACTGTACCAGTGATGAAAAATTATTTGCTATATAATTGCAACAGTTCAGAATTTATGCAATACTGCTAATTCATTCTCTTTGAATGTTCTAATTTTTAATCAATGCCATTTGTATCGTTTGACAGTTGGATAAAGTACGATACTGAATATTCCTTTTTGCAGTCAATTACCAAAAATAGTTAAAATCTGTCAGGGAGCTGTGTTAAACAGCATGAAGGGATGCACTAGCTTTGAGTTGCAGCAATTCTGCTCTGTTTCTTTAGATTACAATGTTAAACTAGTGTAGCCCACGCTATTTGCAATCACATTAAGACTTTCACCTTAGGTATGGGTCAGGATACACTGAGGGAAAACTTTGTGACCTCTCGTCGCAATGTTTGCTTAGTTTCCAAACATAAATGGTAGGTTACAAGGACTTAATGTACTCTCTGGGTTTCAGGAGAAGCAGCAGTCAGAGGGTCAGATCCACCTTATCAAATCAAACATTCTTTTGATCAGGAAAACAGTGAGTGAACTCAAAGTCTTCGAGGTCAAACTGATATGTCTTGAATGCTAGAGTGCATTACTATTTAATCATTAGTGACTGTGGGGGTTTGTGCATTGCACCAAAGAGCATGTGTGTGTGAATCTGGACACTTGCACAGAACTACATTGTATAAGAGCAAATGTCTAAGATGAAATCCAGATGTTAGGAAACTGACTTTACTCTAGATATAAAGGCAAGGGGAACCTTGCCTGTGTGATATTTTAAAGGTATCCTAAAGGTTGTTAAAACATTTGAAAATAATTGCAACTACAAGTGAACAGCAAATGTTAATACTCTAACAATTAAAAAACCTGATTATTAAATGTAATCAGCATGGTATAGGTGAGCCTTTGTACTCTGAAATATTTATATAATTTTGTGTGTTAATATCAGGAAGTTCTCGTAGTGGTTTTGAAGAAAATTGCTGAAGTACATTGCTTGATACTGGTACAATTGCTATAGGTTGAAAGCAACCTAGGTCCTCGTGGGTCTAATAGAGACTTTTTAAGCAGCGAGCTTGTAACAGAAGTCTTGAACTTCAGGAGGGGAAAAGTGAAAGCCCCCCCTGTGGAAAAAGCAGTAAAAACACACTGGACACCAGCTGCAAATTTGGGAAGGTAGAAAGGACTAACAGCCTGATACACTTCTATTTCATTTTTTAAAAAGTGGTCACAAATTCACCCCACCTTTTACAAATGGAATTGTATTTTGTGACTGACATAAGTATTAATAGGTCGGAACCGCGGGGCATGGGGTACATAATTACCTGTCTAATTAATGTTCATAAGGCAGTTAGCAATTTGTAATCCCCGTGATTGTCTGCAACCACAACCATGATGGCCTCCAAGAGACAGCAGATTGCCATTCCTATGATTGCATTCGATTTTTTTTTAAAATAAAGAAACCACAGTTGCTTTAAAAAACAAAAGTTTTTCCATTTTGGAAATCTTCAGTGAGAGCCGGGAGTCGTTCATGGCTTGCTCCCCCTGAGGCCAGGCCTTACTTAATACTCGCCCTCCGACATCGGAACGTATAATACGGTGTTGTAGCCACTGATAACAGCGCATTAATCCCCACGCTGCCACTAAAAGCGGCATGAACTGAGTCTACAGACGCACACGAGTGTGTAAATAAATCAACACGCGTTTACCGAAATCTTCAATGCCCACGGCTGCACTCTCTATATTAAGCGCTCAACGATAAGGGACCAGACTGGTTGTATTACTCTCTGTTTAAGCAACCAACACGCCACTATAAACAATTTAGAAAACGTCTAGCTTTGTCTACGACCAATGAATATGCAAGTCAGCTGGTCAGCAACGTGTGTAAACTGGACTATTCACAATCACGAAGTGATTTGCAAACTCAACAAGAGAATCCAGTCACAGCTCTGAAGAGAATCCCTTTAAATAAATTGTGATGTGAAGCGCATCGGTACGCTTGATCATCAGGGGAAGAGCTTCTCATAAAAACATGAATAGCAACAGGAAATAATGTGTCCAAAATGTACAATTCCTTTGTTGTGTCAAATGTTTTACCCCCGTTGGTTCGTAACCGTAGCCTGTTTCAATGAAATTGTCATTGTTTGAAATGTGGGTTACCTTGTTTTTCTCTTGACTGGTTACATTGATTGTTATTTGAAATTTGTTTTGATGTTTCTTTTCCCTCAGTTTGTTTTGATGTTATGTAATTGTGAAATGTAGTCCATATCTGTCTTGTGAACTCAAACAAAAGAAAAATAATTGAAAACATTGAATAATTATGTGATGTGGACCATCATACTCAAAGATTTTGGTCTGAGTATGTCTAAATAGTTGGCAGCCTAACATACGGTCAGCTAGATACTTATTTTTTTATTGAACTTTCTAAAAGAGGCATTTTCATAATTGTGATTAAAATCGGACTTGACCAATAATGAGGGCTTTTAGTTACAATTCTATAGACACCAAATCCAATCTGTAGACCTGCTCCCAATTTTAAAGTTAGCACTTAATAAATGTAATAAGGTAACCCAATGTTATCCCATGGGAGAGGGAAGCCTAGCAGCAGTGAAAATCAAATTTAAGAGTTTTTTTACTACCAGGACATGTAAAACGTAAAAGTACATGTCCCACTTTTTTTAAACACACTGCACCCTGCCCTCTGGGCTGTGCATGGCCTACCCTAGGGTAACTTATAAGTATTAAAAAGGAAGGTTTGGGCCTAGCAAAAGGTTTATTTTGCCACTGCAAAAAGGTCATTTGAAAACTGCACACATATGCTGCATTTAATTTACAGGCCCTGGGCAAATGTACCATTTTACTAGGGACTTACACCTAAATTAAATGCATAAATTGGGTATAAGTAAATTTTACCTAGTTAGAAGAGGGAGCACAGCATTTAGGTGTTACCCTGCAGAGAGGGTCAGGTCCAAAAGCAGAACTTTTATACTAAAACATATCCGAGATGGGAATTTCTGACATAACCTGTGTGCATCAACATGCTAGTCTTAGATGCAGTCTTATAAACAAATAAGTTAAAAACACATTAACTGCACTGTTTATGTTATTGTTATTATCTGACCTTGAGATAAAGATAACAAGGCACTTGTCATGGACTGATGTCTTATCAAGGTCATTGTCTGAATGACTTGTCGCTTTGGCAGGTTCTTGAAAGATAAGGACAGACAACATCCTTATCAAAGGCAGCCATGCCAATAATTAGGCACAAATGGAGAAAATGGGGTCTCAACCTGGACAAGATGGAGGCTGGTCTTTGGGAATTTACATCAATATTTTCCTTAAAAGAGGGGTATGCCCCCTTCATACCTCCTCCCATTTGCTCTTTGGAAAGAATCACAACATTTCTTTTACCAGTTAGAATGTATTTTTTGCAAAAGTGCATAAACGAAAGCCCTTTTGTAGTCACAAGTCTTTGATTTTGTGAAGCTCTGGGTTTGTGATCACAAAAGGGATTTGTACTTGAGGACCTAAATCCCGAGGGTTGCACCGATAGTGCACTAGGTGGATTTCACATCTTGGAGGAAGAGTGACCCTTCAATTGATATTGCTGTAAAATTATATAAGAGTAGCCTTTGGTTTTTCAGACCCAACACTGTTACACCATATAGGAAAGTCTGACTGAGTGGTGACAAATCTGTGATTTGAGTGCATAAACAACCTCTGATCATATACTTGTGCTTACACTGTTTGAGGAGTTTGAAATGTTTGATCAGATGAGTTAAAAAAATGACTCTCTTGGACTTGGATCCCATACTTAGGTCCACAGTCATTAAAGTTTGTATGGGAACTTTTGTGATGAGCTAAACACATGCCTCTTTAAAATGTAAAGCAAAATGATAGTATTATAGTATTATTTTCGTTGCCTTACAATGTAAAACTTCAGTAGATGTGGCCCTTAGTGATTTTAGGGTTTTGGACCCCACAGACAAGTAAGTCTCAGTAGACATCATAACACTTGTCCAGTGCCAACAGAGATGTACCAATTTTCTGCTCCTCTTGTATCAGCTAGAAACAGGTGTGTGAGGACACAAACGTAATCTTGAAATTGACACATCTTGCCATTTATTTATTTATTTATTTATAAAGTTTTATATAGCGCGAACAAGATCCTGAGGGATAACAGAGCGCTTTACAATATGATGGGAGGAAGGACAAAAGCAATATCTATAACAATATCCATAAGAGGAAGGTAGAGAAAAAAAATACAGTGCAAAATACAACTAGGAGGGTAATACAATAAAACAGGTGTAGGCGGGCAGCAAGGGTGAAACAAAGTGTACAAGGGGGAGCTGTATCAAAAATAAGAACAAAGTCAGCAGGAGCAATGTCAACAGGCCCGTGAGTCTAACCCTATTTGGGTATGAATTTGTTCATTAGGAATCTTGTGGCTTCCACTTTGAACGCCGTCAATGAGGAGATTCTACAAACTTCCGGTGGGAGAGACTTCCAAATCTTAGGGCCAGCTCCGGAGAAAGCTTGGTGACAACTTCTCTTTTTCTTAAGGATGAGTGGTTTCAGGAGGAGGGTAGAGGCGCTTCTTGAAGCTCTTATGCCACAGGATAGTATAAGTATTTGCGCAAGGTACGTAGCAGTATTAGGGTGAAGGGCAGCAATCTTTAATTGAATTTGTGCTTCGAAGGGCAACCAATTAAGGGATTTTAGGACTGGGGATATATGATCTCTTTGCTTGGTATCTGTAACCAGTCTAGCAGCCGAGTTAAGTGCAGCCCTTAGTGGAGCCAGAGCGTATTTGGGAAGGCTACAGAGGGTAGCACTGCCGTAATCTAACCTCCGCAAGACAAGCGCTTGGACCACCTGCTTGAAATCATTTAGAGGAAGGAAAGGTTTGAGAGATCTCCTCAAGTGGCTAGCTCCTTTGCATACATTGCTGATATGACCTTTCATGTTCAGGCGCTTGTCCATGGTGATACCGAGAGACTTGGCTGCATCTACGATGAGAGGCGTACAGTTGAAAGCAGTGAGGTGACTCAGCCAGAGGTCTAGCTTGGGGATGAGATTCGGAGGGGAGATGATTCTCTGTTAACCAGTTTTGAGTACACATTAGGGTAGTATTGAGTGAGATGATGTTTTCCGAGGATGAGATTTTCAGATATAGTTGTGTGTCGTCCGCATACATGTGGAAGAGAATGTCCATGGAATTTAGAGAATGTGCAAGAGGTTCCAAGAAAAGATTGAAGAGGATAGGAGATAGAGCGGATCCTTGGGGGACCCCCATGAGAACGGGAGAGGGCTGGGAGAGAGAGTGGTTTGCCTTGACTCTTTGAGTTCTGTTATGAAGGAAGGATGAGAACCATTATAACACCTGATCAGAAAAACCCATTCTATTTTGCAGGATGGATAGGAGGTTGTCATGATTAACCATGTCAAATGCGGAGGAAAAGTCGAGGAGGAACAGGAGACAGGATTCATTTTGGTCGAGCATAATTAAAATGTCATCAAAAACGTGAGAGAGAGTCGATTCGGTGCTGTGCCACTTCCTAAAGCCCGATTGATGCTGGTCTAGGAGTTGGTAATGCTCTATGTGGGCACAGAGTTTGGATTGCACACATTTTTCTAGTAGTTTGGCTAAAGTGGGCATGTTGGAAATGGGGCGGAAGTTATTGAGATCAGATTTGTCAGCGTTAGGTTTTTTAGTATGGGTGTTACCTGAGCTGCTTTTAGGCATTCTGGGATCATGCCTTGTGCTAGGGAAGCATTAACAATCCTAGTCCATGTGGGGATCAGTGTATTCTTGATTTCTTTGGAGGTAGAAGGGGGCAGCGGGTCGCTGAAATGGTTGGAAGGGTTGATATTCTGAAGAATCTTGAAGATATCATATTCACTAAATGTGGTAAAGGTGCCCCATGATGCATTGTTCTTTGAATTTGTGGAGGTCGATTTACGCATTACAGAGGAGTCAATAGGTGAGGCAGCAATGGAAGAAGGTAATAGAGCTTTCTTAGAGGCGAGGTCACTGGAAATGATTCTTGATTTCTCCGTGAAGAAGGTGGCAAGATCATCGCAAGAGGGTGGGTTGCCACCAGGATCAGATTGGTTAGACCCAACGACTGATTGTTGTTTGACCAATTCGAAGAGTTTCTTGGGGAGGTTTGCCGCTTGATCCAGTTGGTGTCTGAAGTAAGTTTCCTTAACACTCTTGATTTGTTTGTTGTACCGGCTCCTGGCATCTCTAAGGAGTTTTAGTTGGTCCGAGGAGGGATTGACTCGCCATGACCGTTCAAATGCCCTAAGGTTGCGGCGTTCTGAGTTTTTTTTATTATACCAAGGTTTGGATATTTTTGTTGAGGCATTTTTTAGTTGGAGTGAAGCAATATTCTCCATTATGTTGGAGATGGTTGAATTGTAGGCTTCGGTGAGTGATTGTACCTCAACTATGTCAGCTTGGAAGGAGAGGGCAGATTTACAATGGGCAGCTAGTTCATCAGAGTTTATAGCTCTTATGTTCCTTTTCCAAATCTTAGATTTTAGTGGTTGAGCCTTCATCATCAATACCTCCCTGTTGATATAAAAGAGGATGCAGTGGTGGTCTGACCAGTCACAAGGGGTGATGGAATCTATGGAGATAGACTGCTCTTTAGAAATAATGAGGTCTAACGTTTCTCCTTTGTTATGAGTTGGTTGGACACAGTGCTGAGTCAGATCTTGATCAAATCCAGCGCTTTGACTAGGTCTGTCCATCTGTACCACACAGTTACCTGCTTATCACCCAGAGTTCTTAGCACATTATGTTCCAAATATGCTAGGCATGCAGGCTGACATCAGTAGACATGGGATTCCACTGTACCTGAGCATAAAGCAGGAAACTAGGCCTCAAATCAGTGGAAGATATTCTGCAGTTCTCACACTAATAGACAGGAAAGTCAGAACTGTGCCTCTACATCTTTCGCATTAAACATTATTATTTCACAGACACTTCCACACGATTTGGTTGGCATTTTGATAGGCAAATCCTTTACGATTACTGGTGCAGTTTTTAAGTCTTCTTGTCAAAGGTTATAGTCTTTCACTAAGCTACCCCACTCAACAGTCTCATAGTCCTATATCTTAGAACGGCTTATTTAGGGCTGTTCTAGCTTGCATGACATATGTGTTTTAAGTTCTGAAATGGATCCCATCTTCACTTCCCAGGAAGGCTCTCCTGAGACCAGACGAAGGAGGACAGAGCCCCTCCTCCTGCCATCGCTAGGCTGGTGCTAGAGATCTGCTGAGGGACTTCAGAGAACAAAAGTCTCCTTCATCTATTGACATTAGCTTTTTTATCAGCCATCACTTTGGGATCTCAGGGAGCGAGGATACCCCAGATCCTCCTTTAGCTTATGAATAGCCCCAACATTACTTCAGTAACCAATGTGTTAAGCAGTGGCTCGAAAGAAGTTTGGAAAAAACTTTTTACTCATCAATATTTGCCTTAATCATTTTTTGTAAGTTTATCAACAGCACCAATTGAAGTTTAGGGCATTTTTATTCATATATTTCTATAAGCTGAAATAATGATGTGAATGCAAGATGAAGGAACAAAGATATTAAGATATGTATTTTATTCTTTTACAGAGGTTAAATATGTCAAGACCTATATTCCTTATATTGCCTGTTGGGTCCCTGAGCTCAGAGAAATATCAAGGTACCTGAGGGACAAGTTACAGATGACTGCAGTGCTGCTGTAAGTCCTTTCTAAATACTGCTGAATCGCAGTATTTAGAAAGGACTAATTTCACGTGCTCACTTTCTTTGTGTGCTTTTAATAAAAATATAAGTTGGAGTTATGCAAAAGTTGAACTGCGAAAGCCAGGCCTAACGTATCTCAGTGTGATACAGAATATAGTAACCATAATATCATCTGGCAGGGAAATAGGGTGCCAGACAGCGTTACAAAAATATTTACTAATTTAAGTAAAACTATTTCAATCTCACCCCACTGGAGTGATATTTTTGTAAACGTTATTAAGGACACAATACTTTTAGCAGACAATATTTCTGCTAATAATATTCTGATATTCAATCCATCACCTGAGGCCTTTTTGGGAGTTAACATCAACAGTAGTTTTAAGCAAAGGATTTCGAGATCACAGATCGCAAATCCAAATACCTTCCCGCTGGACCCTCTGAATACTTTTTTACATGACGTGCGTGCTCACTTAAAAAAGATATGTAAAATCCTCTAGTGCGAAATTTCAAGAAATTTCAAAAATTTTTGTGTAGCGTAAATTTCAGGAAATGTTGCCTAATTATTTTAAATTTCACCCAGACCTTGCATTTATGCCTATTTTAATCAGATGTAACTTAAATATGCTGAATGTGTAGGTAATGGATTATCTTGTTTGTGAAGGCTGAAATCATATCAGCTCATTTGCCTGGTGTACACCAACCGGGTAATTCTGAGTAAAGAAGTTTTTGCTCAGAGAAACAGAAGCAGTGCAAAAACTGTTACTGCATGGCAAAAAAGACTGCTTCCCTTGTGGTTCTTACTTTTTAGTGCATCACGCAGTCGGGATTTAGCACTTGCAAAACTACTGCTCAGTTGTTGAGCATAGAAAAGCTATTCAGTAAATTGAGGAATCAAAAAGCATAATTTATTGGTCATTGCAAAGCTGACACTTATTAAGGTGGAGTTTTAGAGCTCGCAGGGGACCATTTGAGGTTGGCAGTGTTTTCCTGTGTCATAGTAATCCTACAATTGCAAGGATTTCCAATGAATGAAAAGGAAGTGATTGTTGCAGAAGGGGTGCATGCGATACAGTGCTGTCCTCCATGTCTAGTGAACAAGGTAATAAGGAGTCCTTTGACATCTTCCACTGACACACCTTGGATCTTTGATGAAGAACTTGCTAGGCTTACATATGAGGCTGGAGAAGAAGGACACCTACCTCTTTGGTCACCTCAGGATGAAAACATATCTCACATAAAGACAAACATCTGGAAAAACATCACTGAACAATGTATTGCTCTTTTCCAGGGTGTACGGATTCCAAAATGTGGAGTTCAACAGGGAAGTCGGGGAGGGTCCTCGCAGTGATTCATGCTCTAACCTGGGAAGAACACTCCTGAACCTGTAAGCCCTGAGGGTAGGCTAACATCTTAGCCCACAAGCGGTAGGTGCAATGTTATCTTTAAGGGCCATTGCATCTATATGTTGAATTGTATGAGGGCATAGGAAACAGACATTTATCACACCATCCATCCACAGGTCACACACTGGCTACAAAAGCCCTCACCACAGATGCAGCAGAGGACCATAGGCTAAGATTCCAGTGGACACCATGATCACCATCGCCAAGCTCACCCGCCACATTGGAACCCTGGAACCCATTGGAACCCTGTCAGCTCCAATTCTGCCTGTTGTAATTCATGTCACATAGAGTGCAAACCAATTGGACACAAAAGAAGTGCTCCGACCGACACAACCTCAGCATATTTCTTCAGCTCAAACTACCTCTATACTGGTGGACAGAAAATAACTCGCTGGGCTACCATTACCCTTGACCAGTTAAACCAGAGGTGGAACATTCAGGATATTTGCCATTAGGCATTACTGGACAGCGCATGTGCGAATGTAAAGTCTATTTGTGTCTTTTCAAAGATGTAAACAAACATCAAAACATGGAAAGTGGTAAAATATGCACATTTACACAGAGTACAATTTAGACGGGAATGAACATCTTTAGAAGATAGGTAGCAAAAAGCAATCAAAATAGAATCTGCATTTGAGACCTCTGCAAAACTGCTGGAAAGGCAGGAAATGACCCTTTATCGCAGAAAAAGCTTTACCTGCGAGGACACACCATTTAATAAACATCTCCACCAATCAATTCAACTTCTAACTGATTCATTCGACTATTCTTCATCCTTAAGTTTCACTAAAAACAGAGACTCCAGTCCAATCACCCCTGATGAATTACGTGCATTAGGACCGAAATGCACAGGGAGTCTGCTGATATATGATGAACATAAAGACACTGTACAATGCAAACTACATGATGTATGGACAATAAAATTATGTTTTCATTAAAAGAAGACATGATTTCATCATAGGATTTTTGGGATTGATACTCAAAAGGAAGAAGATAGGAAGGGAAGAAGGAAAAGGGGAATAAAGTAATTTATGTTTGTGTACTGGGTTGTTTGGTTTTGAAGGGGAATAGCATGGATAGTTATTGAACTTAAAATATGTATTTAATTATTTTTATTATATTTAATTAATTAATTATGGCTATTTTATTGGTTCACTTATTATGTAAATTAGTTGTTTCATTTGAATTATTTATTAATTTAGTGATACGTGTTTTAATCATCATGTTTGTATAATGTATTCTTTATTTTTTTATTGTTTTTCTGTAAGTAATATTTTAGCTAATGTTGAATTTATTATATTATTTCTATTTTTGGTGTTTGTTTTCTTTTGTTTGTAGTTAGGAAAGTTAATTTTATTTTAATTTATTTAAAGTTATCTTTTTTAATTTTACTATGTATATCTAATTATTTTGTCTTTTTTTTAATGATACTGTATGCATTTTTTAATATATAATGTGATACAATAGTTTTTTGCTATTAGGTTTTAAAAAATTTTTTAATGAGTTTGAATGTTTTATGTAATCCATCTGAAGTCCAACATTTTTCTACTGGTGCTTACACTGGAGAGTGAATAGTAAATCTAATCTCTCTATAGTCCAACACTTCCACAATTTTTGCCTAGACTGGAGTGGGAATATTAAATCTGACTTCTCAGAAGCCCAACAATTTCCCTACTGTTGTGTTGACTGCAGTGTAAATAGTAAATCTAACCTCTCCAAAGTTAAATACTTTCCCTAATGTTGGTTAAACTGTATTTATATCAATTACGTTTTGGAAAGGTATTGCCATGGCCATCTCTGGCATATGGTTTTCCCCCTAAGCTACTGATAGGCATTTTGCTAGGGTGAGATCCTTGCCATATGTTACCACTAACCTATGATGGGCATCCCTGGTATATGTTTGTAATACAAGGGCATGGGAGCAGATTTTGTCCATACTGGGCAATAGTATAAACACGGCAGACTGGTATTTGTAGGTACTATTTCTAGAATTTAGAAAAACAAAAACCTAGTGCTTTGGGGACTAAAAAGATACCTTGATAAACATACAAGCTTTTGATTCAAGGCATGGAGGTTATTTAAACAAAACTGAAAGGCCGGTGCTTGGTAACAAATTTAGTTTTCAGGAAATACCAAGGTGGATATTTTGTGAACAAATTATTTCATTTTCACAATCTATTTAAGAAGAGTTCATGCAGAGTCAGATTAAACATTCTCAAGAGTACTGATGTTTGAGATCAGAAACTAACCAATTGGTGTAATCCTACTGACATGTCTGCTGTCAGAACTTCTAAGGGCTTTGGAGTAGTTTTAATGTTTGTGCCTGTGTGAACTGTCTAATCTGAGGGAGTGCCTTTCTTATTCTGAACAGGAATATGATATCTGTCTAACGTCGGTGTCCTGATTTATCCTCAGCAACATGATTCTCAGTTACAATACATCACTGAGAATATATTTAGAGAAAGCATGACTGGAAAATGAAAAGAGCTTTGATATATACTTGAAGAAAGATGCTAAATGCAATTTAGAAAATGTAGGCAATGTCAGTTTGCATACCTACATTATTTGAAATGCCTGTAAAACAATTTGTTTACACAGTGATGGCACTTGCACACCAAAGCGTCTTTGCTCACTGATTGCGTTTCAATGGAAGTGTAGCAAGGAAGAAGAGGTTTACATAAACGAACGGCTCTTGCAGAAAGGAAGAGGGTGATCTTACTCCACAGGCAAGGTGAGTTGTGTCTGCGATATACTTATTGAGTGTTTTTAGGTTTCACCTTGACAGCGCTTACGCTGTGCTCGTGAAATCTCTTATCTTTAATATATTTTAAAAGGGGGCTCTTGTCAGTTCCTATGGCAGAATTACTGTGTTCATTCGCTTTGTGTGGAACTTTTATTTTATTAAGTTCCCCTGGCTGCACGCATTTATGATACTTTACTAAAGCTGTTCACACTGTTTAAGCCCCATTCACTGTCAAGATAAGATCTCTTCCCACAGAAAAGGCATTCAGCTTTTAACAGTATGCTGGAATGCTTGCTTTTTATTACTTACTTGTGTAAAGCAGGTACATTAGCCTCAGAACGCTTGTGGCATTTCCTATTCGTGCCTCAGTACATTTCTTTGCACTTTGTAGGCATTCTGGGATTGGTTTTTTCAACTTAATATATTTGGTCATTAAAATCAAATTCTAAATGTTGGAATAAACATTGCATGTTAAAAATAAAGTTAGTATGCAAGAGCTATGCTATATTTTACTACTAAGCTACCGCTCACAACTGCAGTTACCTTGTAGACAACAGGGTCATGATTTGAATGGTGCAGCAGGTGCAGTAGCACCAGGCCCAAATGTTGTCAGAACTCCTCTAAGCACATAATTTTGTTATATTTAACTACTAAACAGGCAATCACAATTGCAGTTACCTGGCAGCTAAAAGGGACTTGATTTGAATGGTGCACCAGGTCCAGTGGCACGGGCCAAAAGTTTTTTTTATTTTTTATTTTTTATTTTTTTGCCAGAACTCCTCAAGGCCAAAAGCTCCCGGGCACCCCACCAAACACCTAATATTGCTAAATTTCACTACTAAACAAGACAGTCACAAGCGCATTTATCTAGCAGGCAATAGGGTCATGATTTGAATGGCACAGCAAGTGCAGTAGCACCGGGACCAAAAGCTCCAGGCTCCCCACCAAACACCTAATATTGCTATATTTTGTTCCTAAACAGGCAACCATAAGTGCATTTATCTTGCAGACACCATGGTCATGATTTGAATGGTGCAGCAGGTGCAGTAGCACCGGGCCCAAAAGGTGTCAGAACTCCTCTAAACACCTAACATTGCTATACTTTACTACCAATCAATCAATCAGGCTTTTGTTAAGCGCGACTACTCACCCTTAAGGGTCTCAAGGTGCTAGGGGTAGGGGGGTGCAGGTTCCAGTCCATCAATGAGGGGGTCTATCGAAGAGCCAGGTTTTGAGGTTTCTTGAGAAGTTGGGGAGCGATGTCTGTCTGAGGTGGAGCAGAAGGGCGTTCCAAGCTTTGGCCGCGAGGAAGGAGAAGGAGCGGCCTCCTGATCTGGTCTTTCTGGTGCGGGGGACCACGGTGTAGGAGAGCTGGGCTGATCGTAGGGTCCTTTGGGTTGCGTGGAATTTGAGTCGGCTGTTCAGGTATGCTGGTCCGGTGTCGTGGAGGGCCTTGTGTGCATGGGTGAGTATCTTGAAGGTGATTCTAGCCTCGACAGGGAGCCAGTGGAGTGTGCACAGGTGCTGGGAGATGTGGCAGTGTTTTGGCAGGTTGAGGACCAGTCTTGCGGCGGCGTTCTGGATGTTCTGTAGCTTGCGGGTGAGGTGTTTGTTGATACCGGCGTAGAGTGCGTTGCCGTAGTCGAGTCTGCTGGTGACCAGGGCGTGTGTGAAGGTCTGTCTGTGCTCGAGGTGGGTCCATTTGAAGGTCTTACGAAGGAGGCAGAGGGTGTGGAAGCAGGAAGACGAGATGGAGTTGATCTGGCGGTCCATTTTGAGCTCGGAGTCCAGGATGATCCCCAGGTTGCGTACGTGGTCCGTGGGGGTTGGTGGGTTTCTGAGGGCATGGGGTCATGGGTGTCGCTCCAGGCATCGGGGTTAGGGCCCATGATGAGTACTTCTGTTTTGTTTGTGTTTAGTTGTAGGCAGCTGTTTTCCATCCATTTGGCGACGGCTTCCATGCTTTCTCGAAAGTTGTGTCTGGCGGTGTTGGGTTAGTTGGATAGGGAGAGGACAAGTCGGGTGTCGTCTGCGTATGACACAATGTTGAGTCCGTAGGTTCTGATGATGGGGGCGAGTGGAGCCATGTAGACGTTGAAGAGCGTCGGGCTGAGGGAGAAGCCCTGGGGGACGCCGCAGGTGGTAGGTGTAGGGTCCGAGAGGAAAGGGGGGAGTCTGACCCGCTGCGTTCTGCCAGAGAGGAAGGAGCAGATCCAGTTGAGGGCCTTGTCCTGGATTCCTGCGTTGTGGAATCTGTATATTAGAGTGCGGTGAGAGACTGTGTTGAACGCCACTGAGAGGTCGAGGAGGATGAGGGCTACCGTTTCACCTTTGTCCAGTAGGGTGTGAATGTCGTCTGTTGCGGCGAGGAGGGCGGTTTCCGTACTGTGGTTTTTTCAGAAGCCGGATTGGGAGGAGTCGAGGATGTTGTGCTCTTTGATGAATGTGGCGAGTTGGCTGTTGATGGCTTTCTCAATGACTTTCGCTGGGAACAGGAGCAGGGAGATGGGTCTGTAGTTTTTGAGGTCGGTGGGGTCTGCCGAGGGTTTCTTCAGGAGGGGGTTCACCTTGGCGTGTTTCCAGTCGCCGGGGAGCGGTTGATGGTGTTGCGGAGCATGGGTGCTATGGTGTCGGCGGTTCTGTTGAAGATGTGGTGGGGGAAGAGGTCAGTGGGGGCCCCTGAGTGGATTGACTTCATTGTCTTCATTGTGTCTTCGGTGGTGAGGGCTGTCCAGTTGTCAAGCGCTGGTTTCCGGGTGTCCGGGGTGGTTGATGAGGGTTCAGTGTGTTGGTTGTCTTCGCCGAAGTTGTCGTAGATGCTCTTGATTTTGTGGTGGAAAAATGTGTTGAGTTTGTTGCAGAGGTCTTGTTAGGGGGAATGTCAGTAGACTCGCTGGTCAGTTGGGCGAACTCCTTGATGATGTTGAAGAGTTCTTTGATATGGTGCGCGTGGGTGGAGATTCTGTCTTCAATTGCTTTTTTCCTCGTTTCTCTGATGAGTTTGTGGTGGGTGTTGGTTGCGGCTTTGAAGTTGTTGTGGGATTCTGTGGATTTGGTGTTCCTCCAGGCCTTTTCGAGGCGGTGGCAAGTGCATCTGGACTCTCGAAGTTCAGTGGTAAACCATCTGGCTTTCTTGGCATGGGTATTGTTGTTTTTCTTGAGGGGGGCTATGTTGTTGGTGCTGTCAGAGATCCATCTATGCAGGGTTCGGGCTGCGGTGTTGGAGTCGTCGTTATCCGCGATGGTTGGAGTGGAATTGTTGAGTGAGGAGGTGAGCTGGTCGTCAGTGATTTTGGTCCAGCTTCTTCGTGGTAGCAGGTGCTGGTGTCTGTGGATGGTGGGTGTTCTGAAGGTGAAGTGGACGCAACGATGGTCAGTCCATGGAGTTCGGTGGTGTGGCTGAAGGTGATGGAGTTTCCTGTAGTGAAGAGGGGGTTGAGGGTGTGTCCTGCTGAGTGCGTGGGCTCGGTCACAATCTGGCAGAGTCCAATGTTGTGGAGATTGTCCAGGAGGGATGTGGTGTTGGGGTCCTGTTGGTTGTCGAGGTGGAAGTTGAGGTCTCCCAACAGGATGTAGTTGGTGGATGCGATGGCCTGCGGGCAGATGATGTCCGTGATGGAGTTGGCGAAGGGTCCGCGGGGTCCAGGGGGTCGGTAGATGAGAGTTGCTCGGATGGTGGCGGTGGGGCTGGCCAGTATCTTGAAGTTAAGGTGTTCCATCAGGTCTGTGGGCTCATCGGGGAGTGTGCTCAGGCGGAGGGTGGATTTGTAGACGATGGCAATTCCTCCTCCCAGCCAGGTGGGGTGGTCCTTCCTGGAGATCATGTATCTTTGGTTGATGGTGATGTCCATTCCCGAGGTAGTGTTGGTCCAGGTTTCAGTGAAGAACGCTACGTCCGGGGTGGTGCTGTCGAGGAGGTCCCAGATTTCGGTGGCGTGTTTGTGGAGGGATCAGACGTTGAGGAGGATGCATTGCACGGTCTTTTGGTTCGGTTGTGTTCTTGTGGGTGGGTTGAGCTAGGTCCATGTTCTTGGCGGTTCTGCAGGTGTGCCGGCAGCGGTGACAGCTGAAGGGTACGTGGGTGTCAGCTGGTGATGCTAGCTTGCAGTTGTTGTTGCGACCTGGGTTTAGTGCGTGGAGTGCTGCTGGGTCGTATCGTTGGCAGGGTGGAGGTCCAGGGTTCCTGGCGCTGGTCGCGGTTGGGTCGCGGACGGGCGCAGACGGGCGCAGACGGGCTTGCCTTTGGCGTGCCTTCAGCGTGTCCACTGCGCAGCGACCATTAAGTAGGGGTCAGGGAGGGCTGGACAGCTGGGAGGCGGGATGGGAACTCGATCAGGCTGGTCGCGCTAATGGGGGAGGGGCCGCAAGGGCAGCAGCAGCGGGAAAACGGGTGAAAAGGAGGCCAACAGAGCGAGAAAAAGAGAGAAAAGTGAAATACAGAGAAAAAGAAGAATAAAGGGTGAAACGGAGCAGAAGGCAGAGAAAAAGAGAAAAGAGTGAAGGGTCAAGAGACGGAAGGGTGAAAACGGAGCAGAAAGGAGAAGAAGAAGGGGGCAGAAAGCAGAGTGAGAGAAGGGGTCAGTGGTCCACAGGACCACCAGGGATGAGGCGCAGGTGTAACCTGCGGGTGGAGGATGGCCTCGAACACCAGCACTACGTGAGTGCAGGGGCTCACAGAGGGCCTCACTTAGTGGTGGAGCTGCAAGGGTGGGAGAGCAGTCTTACTGACAGTGAGTCAGTGGTCTTGCTCGCCTGTCCCGCAGTGGCTGCCATTAAGTAGGGGTCGGGAAGTGCTGGACAGCTGGGACATGGGAGTGGGGAGGGGAACTGGAACGAGCTGGTCGCATGGGGGAGGGGCCGCGGGGGCAGCAACGACAGGAAAACTATTGAAAAGGAGGCCAAAAGAGTGAGAAAAAGTGAAAAACAGAAAAAGTGAAAAAAAGAATAAAGGGTGAAATGGAGCAGAAGGCAGAGAAAAAGAGGAGAAAAGAGTGAAGGGTCAAGAGGCTGAAGGGTGAAAACGAAGCAGAAAGGAGAAGAAGAAGGGGGCAGAAAGCAGAGTGAGAGAAGGGGTCAGGGGTCCACTGGACCACCAGGGATGAGGTGCAAGTGTAACCTGCGGGTGGAGGAGGGCCTTGAACACCAGCACTACGGGAGTGCAGGGGCTCACAGAGGGCCTCACTTAGTGGTGGAGCTACGAGGGTGGGAGAGCAGTCTTACTGACAGTGAGTCAGTGGTCTTGCTCGCCTGCCCCCTCAGTGGCCGCCATTAAGTAGGGGTCGGGGAGGGTTGGACAGCTGGAAGGCGGGAGCGGGGAGGGGAACTGGATCGGGCTAGTCACGCTGGGGGTAGGGGCTGCGGGGGGCTGCAGTGGTGGGAATGCGGGTGAAAAGGAGGCTAAAAGAGCGAGAAAAAGAGAGAAAAAGTGAAAAATAGAATAAAGGGTGAAACGGAGCAGAAGGCAGAGAAAAAGAGGAGAAAAGAGTCAAGAGGCTGAAGGCTGAAAACGGAGCAGAAAGGAGAAAAAGAAGGGGACAGAAAGCAGAGTGAGAGAAGGGGTCAGGGGTCCACTGGACCACCAGGTTGAGGCACAGGTGTAACCTGCGGGTGGAGGAGGTCCTCGAACACAAGCACTACGGGAGTGCAGGGGTCTACAGAGGGCCTCACTTAGTGGTGGAGCTGCAAGGGTGGGAGAGCAGTCTTACTGACAGTGAGTCAGTGGTCTACCATACAGGCAGTGACAATTGCTGTTACCTTGCAGTTAAAAGGGGCTTGATTTAAATGGTGCAGCAGGTGCAGTAGCACCAGGACTAAAATCTCTAGGCACCCCATTGAACACCTAATATTGCTATATTTTACTACTAATTAGGCAGCCACAATTGCAGTTGCCTTGCAGACAACAGGTTCACGATTTGAATGGTGCAGCAGGTGCAGTGGCACCGGGCACAAACGTTGCCAGAACTCCTCCAGGCCAAAAGCTCTCTGCACCCCACTAAACACCTAATATTATTATATTTTACTACTATACAGGCAGACACAATTTCAGTTATCTTGCAGTTAAAAGGGGCTAGAATTGAATGGTGTAGCAGGTGCAGTGACACTGGGACCAAAAGCTCTAGGGACCCGACTAAACGCAGACTATTGCAAAATGTTACTACTAAACAGGCAGTTACAAGTGGAGTTATCTAGCAGGAACTAGGGGCATGAATTCAATGGTGCTACAGGTGCAGTGGCACCGGGGACAAAAGTTTTCAGAACTCCTCTAAACATCAAATATTGCTATACTTAACTACTAAATAGCCAGTCACACGTGCAGTTACCTTGCAGGCATTAGGGTCATGATTTCAATGGTGCAGCAGGTGCAGTGACTCCAGGGCCAAAAGTTGTCATAACTCCTCTAAACACCAACTATTGCTATATTTTACTACTAAACAGGCAGTCACAAATGCCGTTATCTTGCAGGCACTAGGCGCATGGTTTGAAGGGTGCAGCAAGGGCAGTGGCACCTGGCCTAAAAAATGTCAGAACTCCTCTTAACACATAATATTGCTATTACATCAATGTATTCTATTATTTCTCTCTTTAATTTCATTGTTCAAAATCTTGTTATGACTTACCTGAACTATACCACTAGTAACAGCACAATATATTTCCTTTTTGCACATAAACAAGTCATAACACTTTAACAGACTTTCTGTAACTTATATTGTACAACTACTCAACAAGCTACAACTTACAAAAAAAACCAGTTTATTATTAATCACATAGGCGAAACCTAATGCATTTACCAATGCTTGTTTAAGTTAGTGTGCCCACTATGTGTGACAGGAGAATTTAAAAGGGCAGAGGCCATATTTTCGTTTCTTAAGGACATCAGCCCTGTGGCAGTGCTTTAAACCTTCCTCAGTTTTATTTTCTGTTAAACTAGGAGGTTAATGACTGAGTGAACTTTGGCGGGGAACAACCTTTACAACGCAACTTTTACAACGCACTACACTTACAACGCATTTTTTACAACGCACAATCCATTACAACGCATGACATTACAACGCATGACATAACAACGCATTTTTAAAAACTACCTTTACAACGCATTCCATTACAACGCATACTACCATTACAACGCATAACATTACAACGCATAATATTACACTACACTATCCAACACTTACCCTACTGTTGCACCCCCTGGAGTTAGAATAGTAATTTTTACCCCTATACTATCCAACACTTACCCTACTGTTGCACCCCCTGGAGTTAGAATAGTAATTTTTACCCCTATACTATCCAACACTTACCCTACTGTTGCACCCCCTGGAGTTAGAATAGTAATTTTAACCCCTATACTATCCAACACTTACCCTACTGTTGCACCCCCTGGAGTTAGAATAGTAATTTTAACCCCTATACTATCCAACACTTTCCCTACTGTTGCACCCCCTGGAGTTAGAATAGTAATTTTTACCCCTATACTATCCAACACTTTCCCTACTGTTGCACCCCCTGGAGTTAGAATAGTAATGTTTACCCCTATACTATCCAACACTTTCCCTACTGTTGCACCCCCTGGAGTTAGAATAGTAATTTTTACCCCTATACTATCCAACACTTTCCCTACTGTTGCACCCCCTGGAGTTAGAATAGTAATGTTTACCCCTATACTATCCAACACTTTCCCTACTGTTGCACCCCCTGGAGTTAGAATAGTAATTTTTACCCCTATACTATCCAACACTTTCCCTACTGTTGCACCCCTGGAGTTAGAATAGTAATTTTTACCCCTATACTATCCAACACTTACCCTACTGTTGCACCCCCTGGAGTTAGAATAGTAATTGTTACCCCTATACTATCCAACACTTACCCTACTGTTGCACCCCCTGGAGTTAGAATAGTAATTATTACCCCTATACTATCCAACACTTACCCTACTGTTGCACCCCCTGGAGTTAGAATAGTAATTTTTACCCCTATACTATCCAACACTTACCCTACTGTTGCACCCCCTGGAGTTAGAAAAGTAATTTTTACCCCTATACTATCTAATACTTACCTTAAATGCAATTTAATATTATGCGTTGTAATGGTATGCGTTGTAATGGTAGTATGCGTTGTAATGGAATGCGTTGTAAAGGTA
This sequence comes from Triturus cristatus, assembly GCF_964204655.1. Classification (NCBI taxonomy): domain Eukaryota; kingdom Metazoa; phylum Chordata; class Amphibia; order Caudata; family Salamandridae; genus Triturus; species Triturus cristatus. The sequence goes on from NC_140589.1 coordinate 1,691,149,421, forward strand.
GTTTTTAAAAATGCGTTGTAGTGTCATGCGTTGTAATGTCATGCGTTGTAATGGATTGTGCGTTGTAAAAAATGTGTTGTAAGTGCATGCGTTGTAAAAGTGTGCGTTGTAACGACATACATCCAACTTTGGCATATCCAGCTCTGAAATTGACCACGTTATGAAGGGCATAAAGTTCTAGAGCTACATAAGAGAGGGTTTATTCAGTGGCGTAACATATGCCCCGCAGCCCCTGTGGTGCGGGGGGCCCGCAAGCTCCAGCGGGCACCCTCAGCACAGTACCCTGGCCAGAGAGCTCCTGATTGAGTTCGGAAAGGGAAGGCTTGAAGGCTTCAACAAATTCTAGAGTGGCGCATTGTCTCAAGGTACACTCAGACTCAGCAGTCAACACCATAGAAACTAAAGTCACCAAACCATTTAGTGAAGTCATTGCTGAGCTCATCCATCATGGCACATGGGTTATATACCATACCATGATATTACGATATCATGACTGTAAGAGAACTGGGTTCAGGTTGCAAAACCCCTTAACAAACACACTTCAGTAGCATTTGCATTTCAAAGTAAAACGTATTTTAGGATTATTTTTTATTAATATAAATACGATTTAAAGATAAATATTAAAAGGTAGACCAAGAAATGCGATATTTAAAGTATATTTGATCCATATATGTTACTAGTATTTTTTCAAATTGTACCTACCCAATTAGTTATTTGATTGCTGAACCATATTTGTAGTTTATTATTGAAAATATGTACTGTAAATACATTCATATGTTTTTCAATATGAGCACTACTCGATGTAATTATTAATTGCTGAAAAAATCTGCTAGAGTAATTTGTGTGTGTCATTATAGAAATGTGCTTTGAGAATATATGCCATATTGCTTAGCAGCTGTTTACGTATTCAAAAGACACATTAACTTGAAGAAACATTACAAGCAAAATGTATTCTTCTTTTTAATTATCAAACCTTATTCAAATATGAACAATAAGTAATTTCGCTCTAAGTTTATGTAAATGAGTCCTTTTTTCTTCGTTGTGTTTGATGTCAGAACCATGCTGTAGAATATTGTACTGTTCTATACATCTTTGGTTGTACATGATTCACAATGGCTTATAATTGCTTGCTTTTAATTAAATTGTATGCAACGAAGTACTTTAGGTTTACAGGAGTCACAATTATAAAAAAAATAATAAGTTATATAAAATCATGAAATGTACACCACTGTATCCCTCTCATTGTGTTCCTGTGCTATTTTCCTTAAGTTGATGGTTGGTTTTCTGTAAAAGTGTGTAGTAAATGCAACTAGAGCAGAGGTGGGAGACGTTCCAAACGTTCCCCTCTCAGTTGAACATAAACAACAACCGTGATTCTTCGCGCATGGTGTTATGTTTGCTGAGTTATCCTAATCTTGCTTCAACTTGGGTTTTAAAAAAAAAAAAAGGGGGGGGCAAGAGTTTGCTGCGTTATTCTCTCAAAATCTAATTTTACTGCAGTTCCCTTTATCTATTTAGGTTCTAACTTTGCAACTAAAAAATGCACGATTTACTGATACGTTTTTCAAACTTAAGACTTTAGTAAGATTGTCTGATTTACGATGGATTTTGCACTGGTTTAATACAGACTTAAAACTGTTAGATCGTATTTACAATGGACTTTGCTTATTTGCACACAATTAGGCATCTCTGACATTTTTCATACTACTGGGATAGCTAGAGCCGCAATTTTGTGGTGAGTGCGCGCTCTAGCATCCACGGCCCTGATGTATTTAAGGAAGGATGCAGCGCGGACGCGACTGCAGTAGGTAGAATCAAGGGTAGTTTTCGCTAGCACTGAGCTTGCTTTTATGTTTGTTTAAAAATGTTTTTAAATTGAATCTGACCTACACCAGTTTTAACGCTGTCCACAAATTCCGATATGGCAGGAGGAGGGAGCAGCTAAAAATCAACTTGCTTATTTGCACAAAGGTAGGCATCTCTACCGTTTTTCCTACTACTGGGACAGATAGAGCAGACATTTTGTGGTGAGTGCGCGCTCTAGCATCCCCACCCTGATGTATTTAAGGAAGGACGCAGTGCAGAGGCGCCAAAGGCAAGCCCCTCTGCGCCCGTCAGCGTCCAGGAAGCATCTTGCGCAAGCCACTATGCCTGTACAAAATTTGTAGGTAAACTAATCTATTCTTATAGTTCCTCTCAATTACACAGACTTGTCCTAACACAAACCTGCATACCTCTCAGACTAGACACTCTGGTCTGTGCAGAGGTTAAATGCACTCTATGTAGGTTTCACACAAACTTAAGGGACCATGGTAAATTGGAACAATCATGCTGTAGGGTCCCAAGTTTCGTGACAGTCTTGATTAATGCACGTTCTTTCCCTAACCATGCAGAAAATATCTATGTCCTGTTATGCGAGGAGGCCTTAGACGTATTATGTATTACTGAATTGTGGTTAACAGACTCCTTTGGCCCGGCTATTTGTTCTGCAGTTCCCAACGGGTATAACATTTGCAGAGAGGATCGAGGGATCAGCAGAGGAGGGGGGGGGTAGCTATGATCTATTGGGAAAATTTCCCCTTGACCTGTAATAGGCTTGGAAGGAGCAGAAGCTATGGGCTTCTGCCTTACCCTATCCCCTAGCCAATCAATAGGTGGAGCCGTAATCTATAGACCCACGTGTCCAACTGGAGCTTTTCTCACCTCTCTGTACAATGCTCTTGCTCCCTTAGTTCTTAGATACTCCCACATCTTCCTTCTTGGGGACTTTAACCTGTGCATGGAGCTAGATCAAGAAAAAGAAATAACTTCATTGTGGGAGAGGATCTTGGCTATGGACTTGACCCAGACTGTATTTATGCCCACACATCTGACTGGACATACCCTTGATCAGATTTTCTCTAACCTACCCTTAGAAGCAGATGTCCTGATCCCCTTAGTCTGGTCAGATCAGTACATGATTAGGTTCAGATGGGCTAGGTTGAAGAGGCCTATAGCCAAAAAAGGCTACTTATCCAGAACGGTAAAAGCCTTTCACATAGTCCAATCAGAGGTTTTCTGTAGGGTGCTGGAAGAGGAAACGCCCCCTGTCACAGGTGATGTGGACTTGGATGTTGGTCTTATAGACGACTGGATTAAGGCCACTACTCGAGCTCTAGCCCCAGAAAGGATACAACGGTCATGTGGCACTAAGCCTTTCAACCAGTGGTATACTAACTCCCTTAAAGAGATGAAATTGCAAGCACCTAGAGAGATAATGAAGGATGGCATACTGTCCTATCGCTAAAACATGATACAATGCATCCTGAAGATAATATCACAAAGAAATTAAGATAGCAAAAAAACTGTATTTTGAGGCCAGAATTTTAAAAGCTAGAAATCAATGAAAAGAGATTTTCAAAATAGTGAAGTAATTTACCTCCCCAGGAGCCTGAACTGGCCATCAGCTACCGCCCATGGAATAGTGTGAATAACTTGCCTGTTACTTTTAGGACAAAATCTTGACTATTCAAGACAGTCTCCTCTCCCCATGCTGGAGTAAGGAGAGTCCCGGTGTTAGTGGTGGAGAGGCAAATCCCGGCATTAGTGGAGGTGAGGAAAATCCCGGTGTTAGTCAGCAGGACACCTATACTCATGACAATACCACTTTCTTAGAGACTTTTGCTCCGATCTCCCTTGAAGAATCACTATATGCTATAGAGAGTCTTAAATGAGACTCGACATCTGATCCGTGCCCGACTAACCTTCTTTCCTGGGGTGCAGAGGCCATCAATTCTTTTGTGAATAATCTTCTCAATACTTCACTCTCGTCGTCTACTGTTCCCAAAGCATGGAAGCAGGCTAAAATTGTGCAACTACTAAAAAGAAATTAGGCTGATTCTATGGACCCGACTAATTATAGGCCCATCTCTCTTCACCCGGTCCTCTCAAAAGTTCTTGAAAACACGTTAATCAGCAGCTATCCCTATACTTGGAAAGTAATGACCTGCTGGACACAAGCCAAGCCAGTTGTAATACTGAAACAGTGCTGGTGGAGGTGGTAGATTTCACCAGACTTAGACTCGATGCAGGAGGCAAGGCATTGCTGATTATGCTGGATCTGTCAGAAGCATTTGATACGATCAATAATCACACCCTTTTGGCGTGACTCCAGTCTGTAGGGATTCGAGAACGGACATGGAAATGGTTGGCCTTTTTCCTCGACGATAGAGGTCAAGAGGTATGGTGTCCTACTTTCTCTGCAGGACCTTGTGCGTTCAAGGTGGAAGTGCCACAGGGCCCTACACTGTTTAATGTGTATCTGGCACCCCTGGCAGGCTTGGCAGAGGCTTTAAGTGCTAAAGTAGATTTGTATGCCAATGACACCCAACTGCTCTTCTCATGGGGAAAAATGAAACATTTACAATTGAGGAAATCAGAAATTGTCTGATGAAAGTTTTCCAATGGTTCTCCTTCCTTCAACTGAAATGTAATGCTGGGAAAACTCAGCTCCTCTTCTCTAGCCTGAGAGTGGAAGAACCATGGCTGACCTTTTAGCCAAAGGATGCTCCTCCTCCACTAACCCACACCAAATAGGTTAAAAATGTAGATATGAAGTTTGATTAACAACTTTCGTTTCGCTTACAAGTCAGTGGTAGGAACCTGTTTTGTCATATTATATATGCGGAGAAAGTTCCTTCACTTCCTGTCCATGGCAGCTAGACAACAGGTGGTCCAAGCTCTGATTACATCAAGACTGGACTATGGCAATTCACTGTATTTAGGCCTGCCTGATCACCTGTTTGGTTCAGAATGCAGCCGCTCGTACGATATTTTGCCTTCCTGGGAGAACTCATGTGTCTCTACTTCTTAGAGACCTGTATTAGCTTCCTATTGGGAAGAGGATCACCTGTAAGATCCGAATATATGATGTTATCCTGCAAACAAACACTCTGCTATAGTATTCGTTATAAAAATTTGTTGTAAAGGATATTTACAGTAAGATCCTACTGCTTATCCACAAAGCATTGCATGAGACAGGCCCAGGGAACTTGAGAGGGAGAATCGGGTTTTACACTCCCCTCAGAAGTCTGCGCTCAGCAAATCTCAGTTTGGACAAAATCACTCGGATCTGCAAAGCAAGGACAGAGGCCAGATCATTTTCCTACCTGGGTTCGTCTCTATGGAACAAACTCCCCCTGGAACTAAGACGCATTAAAGCAACCCCTATGTCCTGAAAAATGTAAAAACATGGCTCTTTATTAACAAATGATATTGATCCCAGCCTTCCCTCGATAGGTCCACTACGGTATTAGCACCAGGACACTCCTTGGAGTAACAGTTGCACTTTAGAAATGCCGCTACATTTACATTTACAATGGACAGATTTAAATATGTCTTCCAAGGCTTAAGACTGTCCTATGAATCTATTAAGCCAAGACAAAACATCGGAAATCTTTCCATCTTTCATGACTTACAAATTTCTCAAGACTGTCTTAAGTCTGAAAAATCCCTTCATATAATGTGTCCTTAGTTTAATTTTAACAGAAGCCCCATAGAGTTGCAGCTGACACCCTCTTCACACACCCTTACACAATGTCATTTGCTATAGCTTCCTGAGGAGTTCAAGAATAGGTTGATTCATAACATTTTAATTACATTTCCTTGGTTCTCCAAAGAGGGAAAGATGAGCAAGTAGTTAATATAGAAAAGTGTAACAAAGTTGGGAGCCATGGTGATTCTCTAGATGTGTATATATCTATGACAGGTACATAGGTAGCGTAAAGTTAGCTCTACTGCTGCTACATTCTGTGCTTGCAAGAAGGGATAGGCATTTACGGAAGGGATCAGGAAGAGGGGTCCCTTGTTAATTGGCATACTGTGCTGGAATGTAAGTCTTACAAAAGACAGAGTGAGAAATAGGAGGGAAAGTGAAGTACAAAGAAGACGAGCACCAGACACTGTAAGCATGTCATTGTAGAATGCATATCTTTAACAGGTCCACAACAACTTTACACAAAATTTCATGAGGCATATTATGGAAGTGCCTTGGGGGCACAACGGGTGTTTGCGTCCGCTTTGGGCATCCCCGGGGCACTTTGGTATTACATAAGCGGCCGCAGACACTTGTGCGTCCCCTTCTGTAATACCGAAAGCGCGGGCGCACATACAGCGCCAGAGCTTCCTCCAGAGGGTGTTCCCTCATTTGCATGGTGGTGTGGTCCCATGAAAATGAGGGAATCCCTTTGCCTCTATGCCCACGCAGTATTACAGACGCTGGCGCAGAGGGAAAGAAGCTCTCAGGAAGCACACTAACAGGCCGCCACCTAAAAGGTGGCGCACTATCAGTGTGCCCCCTCATTGCAGCCCTCTGGCGGGGGTAAGGGTGTCCCATGGACCACCCAGACATCCACTTCGCTGACTACAGCCGCTTGTAAGGCGATCTCTAATCTCCTTTAAAAGTACAGATGGGTTGCTGTCTGCACTATGAAAACACAGAGCAGCTTTAAAGCAGAAGCAGCCACCATAGTGCGGCATATTTTCCTGGATTGCGCTGGGCGTATTTCGAAAAGGTGTGAACAGAGCAATCCAGGAAAATGCGTTGCATCCTATGGTCCCAAGTTGGACAACCCAGAGAAGTAACAAGCTAAAGTAGATTCTGAAAATAAAAAGATACCCTAAATGGACCTCAATGGCTGCTTAAAGCTGTCAGCTTCCTAAAAACCATAAGGTGTGTGAATATCCCTTACAACTCTTCATCCAGTACTCTAGTAAGCACTACATCTCATAACAAGATAACAGGACCTCGGTGGTCATCACGCACAGCATGGAAACTGTTAGACCTGTCCGCCTTATGGTGGTCATCCCCCAAACCTTTTCCCTCTCGACCATTTTGCTGAACTTATTTTGTTGGCCTTAGGACTTTGTGCACTTTATCATTACTAACCACTCCTAAATTGCTTGTGCTCACTCCATTACAACATAGTTATATTGGTTTATAAACAACTGGTGTATTTAATTTACTTACAAGTCCCTGATAGAGTGGTATACTCTACCAGGTCTGTTGTGTGCAGATTTGGATTCCCTATATAGGTTTCCTGATTTATGCCCTTATATAGGTACAATTCATATTGCCCTTATTTAGGCATAGAAAATCCAGCCCTTATTTAGGCATTGTCCATGCTAACTAAATACAGGCATGGTCTCCTACATCCGTCCATCCACGTCACAACGAGTTCTTGGAAAACCGGACTCATTAAGCCTTGAGGAATTTCCCTTGCTTGGATATTGATTTCTCTGAGAACTTATTTAGTATGCATGAACATCTATTCCTTAGGGGTTCATTCATGACGTTCCGATGCCCGACTTTTACGTCAATACAGGCATTCCTAAACACCTTCAAGGTATAAATATACCTGCACTTGCCCTGGCAAACCACAGTTCCGGCACAATCCAGCTCGACTGCCTACTTGCGGTTCGCCACGGCAAGTTCATAAGGAAATCGAGTTCCAGCCTGACGCACTGACCAGACACTGTCATCCTCTTCGCAGAGAATCCAGCTACAGTGTTTCTGACTGCCCTTGCGGGGTGTTAGATATCGAGTCCCGGAAAAGAGATTCCAACCTCGCACATTCTAAGGTATGGAGCAGACTAGAACTTAGAGACACTTTTGGCAACTCTTGGGAAAACTAAAACTATAGCTATAGTTAGCTATACTTTAGAAAACAGGACCTACTTCTTACCTCGTACTACACTTAGGTTAGGTACACTGGGATAGAAATATTTAGAAGCATCAGATGAGTATTCACCTTTTAGCCTCTGTTATTTATGTATGTATTTTAATTAATATATGTCATAGCTACAAACCATGCTATTGCAGTATTATTTTATCTTACTGCTAACTCTGTACCTATTGTACTTCGCAGCCTGTCTTACGATTGTAGCAGTTCATATCTCTTGTATGAGAAATAAGACTGTTCAATAAACCCTTTTTATTGAAACGCCCGTCTCTCTATTTCTGTGCAACTCTGTAGAAACGAAGCATGCACGATTGACTGAGTGAAACTATTATCCATTGTTTCCATGGTTCTGAGATTGTTCCGACTCTAAGGGAAACAAAGTTGTCATTTTTTATGCGGTTGTCAGAAACTAATCCCTTCTTGTGTATTCGAGAAGTTTCTAGTGACCTCTGAGTTAGCTGGTACACACAAGTAATTAAGTTTAATGTACTCGATAGAGACAAACTGACCTCAGTCCTATGTCAAATCTATAGTGTATATTATTCCAATGCGCAGAGCCTATCAGGGATATAGGAACTTCACTACATGGCGTCCAACATTTGGTAAGGCACTAATTTAACGCTAGATGCTAAAGTAACTCAGTCGTGCTTTTCTCAGAGACCCCTACTCATAATACTCCATAAGACGTCTGGAGTGGGTAGGGATAATATCCGCCAATGCTGAGTAGGACAAAAATCCTATGTATTAGCTGTTTGGTTTGTTCAACGTTGAAGGATACAGTGTTCCAAAATATTGTGCACTTTATCTTTGTTCCCTTGAAACTTGCTCTGAAACTTTCATTAAACAATGACTGAAAACGGCACAAACACCGATACTGGTGGAGCTGCGGCTGACCAAGTCACAGCAGCTTTTAATCGTACTGGTTTTCAAGAAACCGACGAGGATGCTATAATCATCCATCCAAATTTAAGGAGAGCCATCACTCTAAAACTTATAAAACATGGCCTAACACCAAGAGGTGGTAGAGCAGTTTTTGTGATAGAGGCACATGAATCTCACCAGACAGAGGTATTCTGTTCATGGATAGTATTCCCAAAATCAAATCCAGTAACACACTTGTTTCACTTCTATAAAGAAGATGATCCACTTGAGGAATATATTCCTTTCGAGGATATTGAAATTCCACTCACATCCCAGGAGCGAGGAGCTCTGGTTTAAAGGCGCCCTAAAACATTACAATATCATTACCAGGCTCGGTCCACTAGGTAGACCAGGAGCAACATGGACGATTTTAGCCGGCTACACCCTCATCCTGACATTGAAGAAATGACAGATGTAGAATTACTTGCTCAACTGAAAGAAATGATCAAAATTTATAGACAATTGGTTCAATATGTTATGCGGACTTTCACAGTCCAACCACTATTAACCATTCAAAATCCAGCCCCTCATCAGGGGAATACATTAAAAATCACTCCACAGACTTTACACGCAGTCATGGGTAAAATGCCCACAAAACGTGAACAAATTCCGTTCTGGATAGCTCAAAAAATTACTCAAATCGAAGCAGTATTTCCTAATACTAGCCCTTATAAGAATCACAGAATTCTAACAATCTGTTTACCGATGGGGATCACACCACATCTGGAAGACTGCACCACTTGGGGCACAGCCTTTGCTGCAATCTACACAAAAACACATGGTGTACCGTCCATGGCGGTAATACCTGATGTCCTGAATCAAATTCAAAACGAATACGGGGCAGAGCCTGCTCTGAATTTAGGTATGAAGTTACTACAAAATTTCGACCAGGTCTCAACAATAATATTGTCGAATATTAAAGGAGAAGCAGCATCAGTGGCAATCCACCAGAAATGAAGGGAATTTGATGTAACAGAACAACAACAAGAACTAGCCAGAATAATTGAAAAATCCTATGAAGAATTAGGCAGAGACAGTTTGGGGGGGGAAACCAGTTAAACCACAACTGTCTGAAAGTCCTGATAAGGTCTTTTCTAAAAACACTCCTACCTCTTCTAAAAAGAAGTGGGAAACTAGCAAACCGCATTCCAAAGAGAAGCGTTCTCAATCTCGAGGTAGGTCTCCTCAAAAGGGGCCTTCTGAAAGGAGGTACAACCTCAGGAATAGGGATAATTTGAGAAAACCTGACAGATATCAAGGTACTGATACACATTCCTCTCATACCATTCCGATATCATCACAGACATCCGAATAAAGATGATGGTCAGAGAACAAAGAAGAATGTGTGAAGTCCAAAGACGATCAATACGTTCAGAAAAACAAACAAAAACCTCAATTCTCCAAGAAGAAGGTAGCAGGTCTTAAGATCAGACATGCCGAGGATTCTGAGGTCGCAACTAAAGAACGGAGAATGGGCCTAGACAATGTTGGACAGTGCAGCAGAAGTTACAGTAGCTCGCCAGAACCTGAAGGGGCTTCTGGAGACAGTGGACATGAATGAGGACATTCAAGTTGAAACTGCAGACACCAGGGTTAGTTCTCCTCATAGGTTAAATGAAATAACACTCCGGATGGAGGGAGACATACCAAGAAAAATGAAAGCACTCTTTTGGGAGCATCTTTCAAGGGGTTTTGATATACTTCTAGCAGAACGAGACTGGCCACCAGAATTTGTCAGGGAGTGCCCACAAGGCGAAGACATCATTATGCCAGCCTTCTCTAACCATGTTCCAATGCATTTAAAATATACTTATGCCAGGAAATGGGCAGTGGCCCAAGCCCCAGCATTGTACAAGAATCATGTAGGATGGGATGAGGACTCACCTCATCACAAAATCCAGTTAAAAAAGTCAACCAGCTGCACAAAGGCAGTACCCAGTTAAGCAAGAAGCTAAAAAACAGGTCAGGGAGATCTTAGATCAACTTGAATACCATGGGGTGATTGAAACGTGCACCTCATCAATGAACAATCCTTTGTTTCCTGTTTCCAAACCATTTCGTCTAGTTTTGGATTACAGACACCTAAACTCATGTTGTAAAACATTTGCAGTGCAAAATGCACACTGTACAGCATTAATGAATAACATTGTGCGTAAAAAGTACAAAACCACATTAGACATTTCAAATGGCTTCTTTTGTCAAAATATTGCACCTGAAAGTAGATATTTGACCTCTTTCTCAATAATGGGAACTCAGCGTCAACGTTGTCAACTCTCACAGGGGTTCAAGAACAGCCCGGGGTTATTCTCAGCAAGGGTAACAGAGTTACTGCAAATTTATGATGACGAGGCATTGTCATATGTCGATGATATATATCTGACAGACGATGACCAGGACAGGCACTTGAACAGGGTGAACACCATTATATTGGGCTTCACCTCTGAGGGTTACAAATTCAACTTTAAAAAGTCCAGAATTGGCCATCTCAACGTCCTTTTCCTAAGATATGAGCTTTCAAGTGAAGGCAAAAGCCTGGCAGTCAACTTATTAGAAAAGTGTGCACTGCTCCAACCTCCAAAAATGCTGAAGAATTTACAGTCGATTCTAGGTTTTCTGAATTTTGGAAGAACCTACATTCTAAACTACGTAGAGAGGGTTAAACCTCTCTACAAATTCATCAAACCTGATTTTAAAGCCACAACTTGGACACAAGAACAAACAGAATTTCTGCGTTCACTTTAAACAGACATGTTAGCAACTAAACACTTGCAAACACGCATAAATGTACACAACTTAGTGATCCGAATCATTCTGGTTCAATGCGGATTCACCTACTTAACTTTTAACGAAGGTGAGAAAGTACCCATTGCATACAAATCACACTTGTATACACAAGCAGAAATGAAATTTACTTCTACAGAAAAGATTCTGACAGCAGTTCAAACCGCTGTAGCAAAAGAAAGAGCCCTAGCACAGGGGAAACGAATAATGGTCGTGACTCCAGTACCAGCCTTAGAGGCAGTTACTAAAGCGAGCATTCCAGATACAAAAGCTTTACATCCAAGATGGATACAATGGGTTAATTCTCTTGCTGCAACTGATGTTGAATATGTTTTTGATCCTTATTTGAAAACACAAGCATTCCTGCAATACGAACACGAACGTCCTCTGCTTATTGAAATACTCCCTCTTGATCAGTACGAATTTATAATTTAAACTGACGGATCTGCACAACCCGCTACGGAGAGTAAACAAGCTTATAGTGCAGCTTGCGCGATCGTTAAAGGTCGTATGTGCGATGGCAAATTCAGACCAATGGTCACAAAAACGCAATCTCTAGGAGATTGTACAGCTCAGCGAGCTGAACTACAAGCATTCAAGATGGCACTTGAAAACACGGATTGCGAATTCCCCACACTCATAGTGTGCGATTCTTTTTACTGTGTTCAATCTTGCAATGATTATTTACAGAATTGGCTTCAAAATGGTTTCAAGGATGCAAAAGGTGGCACAATCAAGCATAAAATGCTTTGGGAACAGATAGTTCAATTGCGAAACGGACTACAAAACACTCATGTTAATACACACGCTGAGTCATCAACGTGATGACGTTGAAGGGAATTCATTGGCAGATGAAGCCGCGAAAGGGGCTGTGCAAACGGCTTCCGTAGCTGCAATCACTCATTCAAAAACGAAAATAGACAGTGAAATAATGCTGGCTGTCAATGCTTCAAGCAAAGGCAGCGGGGCAGCGTTACCTAAAAAATGTCCACTCAACTACTCATATATACTTGATGTGAACAATGTTCCATTTGCTCGAATCCCTAGAGTGGGGGATAGGGTAATACCAAACATGGAAGGAAGAGCAGCTTTGATTTGCGAAGCACATCTGGGGGAGGGTCTGACACATCAGGGGATCTCTAAAACAATTTTAGAACTAAAAGAGATGTACCGGTGGCCAGGAATGAATACACTGATTCATATCTTCATCAATAACTGCATAGACTGCAATAGAGATCGCAGTACAGAATGCCGCCAGATACCTGACTACAACATAGCAGCCCAGTTCAGACACCATTATTGGACAGCATTAGTCTATCTACATGCAGGCATCCTCTTGGACAAATGCAGTTCCACAAACACTAAATCATGGTGCCTATGGATGTGGCCTCAGTGCTCGGCTGACGCTCGAACTGTTATACAAGATTTGCGAGTCTTTATCGGCACATACGCAATTGGCACACTACATTCTGACAAGAGTCCTGCGTTTAGCTCTCGAGCTTACAAAGAAGCCATGGCCAGTTTGGGCATAGCATTGCGGAATTATTCTCCATTCCATCCTGAGGGAAATTCTGTTGTGGAGAGAAAAACCGGGACATAAAGCAGTCTATAACAGCTACGGTATTAGGTTTGGGTGATGGGTGGGTCAAACACCTTTATGGGGTCCAACACGCACTTAACAACTTGCCAAGAAGTTCTTTAGGGGGAGTCACTCCGTGTGAAGTCCTGTATGGAATTAGAATGTTGGTACCGGACCTTGATATGCGAGGCACAGTGATGGAAAATAAGAAATTTGATATTAAAAATCGTTTGACTGTTTTACAAGACTAAAATGAACTGAGAAGAAAACAGAGCAACGTGCTCCTGAAGCCAACCATCACTGAGGAAAAACCAGCCATCCAAGCAAGGCCTGTCTGGATCCCAAAGCTTGGTGATCTAGTCAGAGAAAAGATCGTGGACAAGAAGGAATTTGGGCCTTCTTACAGACAACCAGTACCTGTCCTAGCAATCCTTAGATCAAGAATAGTACTTTTGCCGCCCCTTGCTGGTAAAAAGGAGAAAAGATTTGTGTCCATCGACCTGATCAAACCACACTATGTGGCCGATACTAAGCAGTAGGCCAAGTGGACTCCGCCAATGTAGCAGACGCACTCCACTGGCTACAATCCAAGAGGTTCAAAGTGAGAGACTCATCACCTTTGAAGATTCTGCAGTGAGAAATGAAGGACTAAGCAACAAAGCTATGGGACTTGTCCCTCTTGAAACCCAAAGAACAGTTCGTCCTGATACACATGTATACAACGAAGTAACAAGTGATCAACTGGTTCAAAAAATCCTGATGCAATTCCAACCATTGACAGAACTGCCTCTGGCTATTTCATGAACTTTGATACGTTTTCTGAAGGGCCAAGCAAACCAGAAACGACGCCAGCAAAAAGAACTTTCAAAAAACAAGCAACAGACTTTTTTCATCTCCTGAAAAAGACTTATCTGGTTTCACCATGGATTGAACTATGGATTGTTTAGGGACTATTCTTCTTTCTACTATGGTTAGCTCTGGTAATAACTCTGAGTATGCTGATCAATGGAAGATATATTCAAATGGACACAGCAAGTAAAAGAGTGAACCTACTTCTCCAGCCTCACAAATCATCCAATCGTGAAGCAAGCGACTTGTCAGCAGTGAATATCACAGCCGTTCTCATACATGATGGTATAGTTTGGGACCAAACTCAATATGACATTTTTGGCCCGTCTGAGCTTTTGAAGATTCCACATTTATTTAAGATTTCATTAAGTGACTTTATTACCTCTAGTACCTTTTCTGATGTTTGGGACTTCGAGACTGTTAATAACATGATGTCTGATCTAGAGATGTCTACTGTATTCACAAATCATGAATATTTAGAGGGTTCATCAGACTATGAACAAATGTATTGTTATAACCACTATGGTCATCATTTCTTGCATAATTCTGCAACGCCTAGATATGTATTTTTGTATAACCAATGGGAACATTGTCCTACACCTCCAAAGGGTAGCTCAAAAACGTTTGCAATGAAGGTTCCATATTTTTCAGGCTACAATTTGGACAGGAACGAAAAATATGTTAACCAATACGAAACAGATTTATTCTGCAGCGTTTATTGCCCAACTGTCTAGACAAGGTTTCGTATTTTGGAAAGACAACATTGAGACAAAGACTGTCTGGGGTACAAAAGATTGGCAAGTACAGGGGGTAGAAGCTTTATTTAGAGCCTGTATTATCCCTGAGCAAATTATGTTTTTGAATGACACTGTCCAGCAAACGTCTTGCCTTGGATTAGCCAGGATCATAGACATGAACACACCAACCGTACCCATATCTGCAAACAATAGCACTACACGGGGGGAGGTCGACGTACATAATATTTTCCATCACAACAGATTAGATCCAGAATGGAAAAAATGGTTGATCTGGCCGACAGACACGAATAACTGTCAAGATTGATTCCTGAACAAAACACAGGGTTTCACTATCAATAGGCCAGACCCACGCTATGTTCAAAGACAGCATCCAGGGGTAATAACAACATACAGTGTAGGGAAACTCTGCCTTGGCTGGCTACAGAAAGCTACACTGAAGGATGTTAAACAACCCTTAACTTTACTTCAAGAAGGGGCAGACCTTAGGGAATTCTTGCTAGGACCAAGAAAACCACGTCAAAAACGTTTCATATATGCCAGTATCTACGCTGCTCATAATGAAGCATGGAAGGTTACCCAAGCAGAGACTGCAGAACGAATATGAGAAATTGATCGTAT
The DNA here is from genome assembly GCF_964204655.1 of Triturus cristatus. NCBI lineage: Eukaryota > Metazoa > Chordata > Amphibia > Caudata > Salamandridae > Triturus > Triturus cristatus. The sequence continues at coordinate 1,691,164,645 of NC_140589.1, forward strand.
TAATTTAGAGAAAACTCTTTCTGTAGTAGACAATGGGTTAACGACTCTGTCGTCCAGAATATATTCATTGGACAGCATTGTCTTCTGTCATAGACATCATGGAACAAGACTTGGTCATGTTGCAACATGGTCAGTCTCGACTACGTTCTATCATGCTATTAGGCTGGACGCTACAAAACTTGCGTGCAGGCTATGCGCCTTGGCGTTTAATCAACACTACGTCACTGTTTTCAGAATTCAATCTCACTGATAAACAGATCAGACTGGCACAAAGGAGAGCAGACTACACAATGCTGAGCATTGAAAAACTGGAAAAATTACCATTCACGGTGGCAGAAAAACCAGATACTGAGTGGATCATACATGGTAAAATTACTCTGCCTGTTACAACTTTCCATTTTCGGTATTGCCTAAAACATATACCAGTTGGCAAATATGAAAGGTTGGGTAAAGGATACATCAAGACATCCTTGGAATTACCTTACACACATAGATGTTGGAGTGGGGAACATGAAGTGTTTCTTAGCGGTGCAAACTGTGAGCACACTCTAAGCGGTTCTCTCCTTTGTCAGGGTATTAACTTACACGGGGCCTGTGATGGTTCCACTACAAACTTATCCTGTCACCTGCAAGGTTCACCGGCTGCAGTGATTAATCCAATTTTCGGCCAACTTTCTATTGGGAGTTACATTATGTTGAATGATCACAGCTGCTGTGGCATGTTGCCAGGTATTCGATATCTAGTTACGGTTACATCCAGGGTCACTTGCTGTATGCAAGTTTTGTTTCCACAAATAGATACAGTCAGGGAGTCGCCTTTATGGCCTTCACTGAATATCTCTTCTATGCAAATTGATACTCTAAGAAGAATGAAAGCCATTCTTTTACAAAAAACAGTGCCACTGACCTCGGCCAGAGAAACCTATGATCTCCAAGTCGCAAGGACTTCTGCGGAGATACATACCCTTTTGTATACAAACTGCCCTGTACATTTCTCGGAAATGTTAGGTCATATCTTAAACATGTCTGATACGAGCGGTATTATACATGTATTTAAGAACGTGTGTGCAGGACTGTTAGCACCTTTTCAAGCAGTCCTGGGAATTTTTCCAAACTTTGTGCACTCTGTGTTTGGCGGACTGCCGCTCCTTTCAGCACTCGTTGCAGGGATCCTAATTTTGCTCCTTCTGCTACGATATGGCAAGCCTCATCACCAGTGTCACTCCAGGCACCATGGAGAGAGCTCTATTGAGATGAAGTGTCGTAAGCGCATCGTCCAAATTTTGGGTTTAGCTCGTCTATGAGAATTAAATATCACATGGTTTCTGTCATTCAGACCAATCTGGCAAGATTGCATCTTACTTGTTCTATGCTGCCTGCTCTGCGGTGAAGAATGCGTGCTAGACATCTGTCCAACACTCCCATCAGTCATGCCTAAGGATATTGATACTTTGCTGGACCCAGTAACGGCCCATGCTCTGTGTTGTCCCCAGCGGCTACCAATCCTGATGACGGCATTCATTGAGATCTCACAGACGCAAATTGCTACTGCTGAGGTACGAGAAGAGACAACAGGCACGCAGGTAACATCTGATTCGAACATTGCTGATGCGATCAATGCTGAAGGCAATAGTTCACATCTATGTGCAGTTAATCTTCTAAACGAGGTATTCCAACTTTCACCTACAACGGTAGATGACTTTTTGTCTACAGGATTAGAAGATTTCATGTTTTCTCCAGGACCACACACTGACTTTTGATTCAGGCACACAGTGTTCCGAAGAGACTCTGAATTTGGCCTTCATTCTTTTCAAACAAGGGACTGACTTTGGAACCTTTTCCTATGATTAATTCTTTTTTTTCCAAATTAGTATTTTTCATTTTTGGCACAGTAATCTGCTTATAGTAGAACTAATCATAGAGAATAGAATTCTTTAAAAAACTTCCAGGAACATTATGCCACCTTGTCGCATCAACATTTGATTTGTACTAACCTGATATAGTTTCGGCCCTTTTTTTTCTTCTGTATTAACAAGCCATTTCATCAAATGTATACATTTAAGATGCATTCTTGTTGGCGTTTTTCAAATACACGCATATGCTTAGAATGAAACATTGCTTTTAATATGTACAGCACCTTATGCATAGCAATGGGTTTGTATTGCATTTTTAGGACATATGTTTTTAGATATGTTTTAGCATGTTTTCGATTATCATGCGATATTCTCTTTTAGACATGTTTAGTATGTTTAGGATTTAGTAATGTCGTTCATACGAAACTGGAGTAGGTGTTGTGTGTAGATTTAGATTCTCTATATAGGTTTCCCGATTTATGCCCTTATATAGGTACAATTCATATTGCCCTTATTTAGGCATAGAAAATCCAGCCCTTATTTAGGCATTGTCCATGCTAAACAAATACAGGCATGGTCTCCTACATCCGTCCATCCACGTCACAACAAGTTCTTGGAAAAAAGGACACTTAAGCCTTTAGGAATTTCCCTTGCTAAGATATTGATTTCTCTGAGAACTCATTTAGTATGCATGAACATCTATTCCTTAGGGGTTCATCCATGACGTTCCGATGCCCGACTTTTGCATCAATACAGGGATTCCGAAACACCTTCAATGTATAAATATACCTGCACTCCCCCTGGCAAACCACGGTTCCGGCACGATGCAGTTTGACTGCCTACTTGCGGTTCACCACGGCAAGTTCGGAAGGAAATCGAGTTCCAGCCTGATGCACTGACCAGACGCTGTCATCCTCTTCGCAGAGAATCCAGCTCCAGTGTTTCTGACTCCCCTTGCGGGGTGTTAGATGTCGAGTCCCGGAAAAGAGATTCCAACCTCGCACATTCTAGGGTATGGAGCAGACTAGAACTTAGAGAAACTTTTGGCAACTCTTGGCAAAACTAAAACTATAGCTATAGTTAGCTATACTTTAGAAAACAGCACCTACTTCTTATCTCGTACTACACTTAGGTTAGGTACACTGGGGTAAAACTATTTAGATGAGTATTCACCTTTTAGCCTGTGTTATTTATGTATGTATTTTAATTAATATATGTTATAGCTACAAACCATGCTATTGCAGTATTATTTTATCTTACTGCTAACTCTGTACGTATTGTACTTCGCATCCTGTCTTACGATTATAGCAGTTCATATCTCTTGCATGAGAAATGAGACTGTTCAATAAACCCCTTTTTCCCATCTCTCTATTTCTGTGTAACTCTGTAGAAACGAATCATGCATGATTGACTGAGTGAAACTGTTATCTATTGTTTCCACGGTTCTGAGATTGTTCCGACTCTAAGGGAAACAAAGTTTTCATGTTTATGCGGTGGTCAGAAACTAATCCCTTCTTGTGTATTTGAGAAGTTTCTAGTGACTTTTGAGTTAGCTGGCACACACAAGTAATTCAGTTTAATGTACTCGATAGAGACATACTGACCTCAGTCCTATGTCAAATCTATAGTGTATATTATTCCAATGCGCAGAGCCTATCAGGGATATAGGAACTACACTACAGGTCCTGTAAATTAAATGCTACCCATGCCCTGCAGCACTTATTGTGCCACCCACTTAAGTAACACCTTAAAACATGCTCAAGGCCTCCTACTGCAGCCTGAATGCAGCTCTAAACTGACATGTCGACGTGGCAATGAACCCACTTGCCAAGTCTTACACTCCCCATTTATTACATATAAGCCACCTCTAAGGTAAGCCCTAGGTAACCCATTGGGCAGGGTGCTATGCAATTAAAAGGTTGGACATGTACATTTAAGATTGACATTTTCTGGTAGCGAAATAATCCTAATTTTTTTACTACGGATAGGCATACCCCTCCCACAGGGCAGGGTGCTGTTTAATTAAAAGGTGGGAAACACACGTACCTTCAAGTTTTACATGTCCTAAATTTGTTTTTTACTACTGATAGGCCTACTCTTCCCAAAGGGCAGGGTGCTGTGTAATTAGAAGGTTGGACATGTACCTTTAAGTTTTACATGTCCTGGTAGTGAAAACATCCTAAATATGTTTTTCACTACTGATAGGTCTACCGTTTCCATAGGATAAATATTGGTGATTTCTTAATACATTTAACAAGCTGTAATTTCCAGTTGGGAAGAGTTGGGTATGTTGTGTTTGGTGTCTTTGGAATTGTAATGGAAAACACTGGTTAATGGTAAAGTCGGGTTTTTGATTTAAATTTTTTAAATGCCACTTTTAGAAAGTTGCCATATTTCTTCCCTTAGCCCTTTTGTGCCTGCTGTCTAGTCAGTGTCACATGACTGGGTTAACTGACAGACTTTGTGAATTCATCCCAGACAGTCACACAATAGAATCTGCCAGCTAATGGCCTGAATCGGCCATTAGCTGGCAGGATGGGGGAAGAGCTGAGAACAGACCCACTTTCAACTGAATAGGGTGTGCTCTGCCTTCACACGAAGGACCTGTCACCCCCACATTATAACTGCAGCCAGCTTGGAGACAGGGCAGGGTAGTCAGGAAATTCCATGCTCTTCAAAGCCACTGTCTAGAAGCTTCTCCCACCTTCCAGAAGGAGGGCACCAGGGTACAAAAATAGGGCCTCCAACACCAACTCTTCAGTACACATCTGGACCTAGGGATACTCTGCCAGGAAGAACGAATGTTGTGCTGCTGAAAGGACTGCCACTCTGCTGGACTGCTGCTCTGAAGAACTGCTGACCTGCAGCCTGCCGCCCTCTAGCCTGGGTGGGAAGGACTGGACCTGCATCCGTTGAACCCAGGACCACCAGAATAACTCCAAGGGCTAATTGGCTGGCCACCTGACTTGAGCCTCAGGGACAGAAGCCTCCAACAACCTTGGACCCAGCACATGGACTCTGCCATCTGTGAGTCACCCTGCAAAGAAGTGCTACCCCAGTCCTGGTTGATTGAACTAAGGTGCTCTGATAGCCTCTGTGGATCTAGCAGAACCGATGCATCTCCGCTGCTGCAGGGCACAAACCCGAGCCGAAGTGGGTCTATCGCTGCTGATGTGTGGATTGGACCCATCACAAAGATTCGCATCACCTTTGCAGCCTCTTCAGAAACGTCGCATGATGCATCCTCGGTGCAGGCACTCGCTTCCCTCATTGATGCTAGCCTTGATGACGGACTACGCATCACAGCCTTGCTGCTCCTCAGAATCGCCCCGACTGCGCGGCACATCCTTAATACTGGACTTCGCATTGCAAGCCGTCATCAACGGGATCCTTGACAACAATGTAGGACCTCACATCGCAGCCTTGCCGCACCTCGGAACCGATGCATTGCTTCAGCTGCATGAGGCATCTTTAGAACGAATCGTCACAATGCTCCACGAACTAGGATTTAAGGTACATTGTTCACCGCGTCTAACTGGGTCCCTGTAGCCGGCCCACATGCCATTGTGGTCGGCCTGAACTTGTGGCTTTGCTCTGCTCCACCCCAGCCAGATATCCACAGTTGGTGATTTGTTTTTTTTAGAGCTATCTTCACTCAAAGATTTGAAATTGCATAACTCCTATTTTACTGATTGGATTTTTGTAATTTTGGTCTTGTTTTATTATTCAAAATTACTCTATTTTTCTAATCTCATGTAGGGTCCTTTTTGTGTGGTGTTGTCACTTTATTACTGTTTGATGTGTTGCATAAATTTTACACATTGCCTGTAAGTTAAACCTGACTTCTCTGTACCAAGCTAGTTGAGCACAGGTTAATTTAGGGTTAGCTTGTGCCTCATCCTGATAAGGATTGCGGTTGCTGCCCAACTGATGCTCACACCCAGTCATCCAGCAACCACATTTCTTACAGAAACACTTCCCACATAAGATAAAAATAAAGACAACACCCTTGCAACCGCACACCTTACATGTTGCACTTTCCTGCCAATATAGGCCAGTTCTTCAGTCCCCCAATAGTGGTAGTAAGTGTTATATACATTTTGCAATACAATACAATACAGTGAATTCAAGCAAAAGATGCTAAAGGCATGTGCTCCACAACATGAATGGTTTTATGTGTTTACAGGTGTAAGTAGACCCATCTATAAAAAAACAAGATGACGGGTAACAATGCAAGGTTTTTTGCAATTAGAAAATTTACAAATTGATAAGTATTTAAGAAAAATGCTCACGTTTGTAATGGCCTCTTAGTTATACAGGCAGACAAAACAAATCACTCTTGCCCTCAGCTGTCACTACTACCCTTTACATTTTTAAACTTTACACCAGGTTTTTAAAGATTGGTTAAATGTGCATGCTAAACCATTATAATTAATTAATATTGTTTCACTTTTCTTATTCATCAGGTTTACCCTCAGGTTCTTGGGTGGTACATCTTTTTGAATCACTCATAGGCCCTAGTGCTGTAGGAAATAGAGAGGTAAAATAAAATATAGATATGATACAAGTAACAATAGCAATATTTCTGATTCCTCTAAATAAAGACACTTGTGCAAGCTGATACAGTGTTCACAGTTTTGTTGTGAGCTGTGAATGAGCTCTGTCACTGCTAAAACAGTGTTCAGTGGGAAATGGAATGGGATTTGACGGCCTCACAAGAGGTTCTGGGAACCAACTGTATCATGGGGCATTTTACTTCTGATGTCCCAGGGCTTGAACTAAGATTGGCCAAGGACACCTTGTTAGCACTTTATCAACAGGGCACCCCAGGAAAGCATAGGAAGGCACTGTGGAATTAGAGACTCAGAACTCAGGGCTATATTTATCAATAATGCACGCAACACAGCAAACCACCTTGCTGTGCTGTGCTGCACTGAGTAAAAGGGAAAGAGCAGGAATGCACTGTATTTACCTTTACACAGCCCAATTCTGTCCTTTCCTAGCACTGGCACACTTTTGGCTGCTTAGCGCTAATGCAGGCACCCTAATGTCATGCTGCATGGGTGCCTGCTTTGAGGACAGGATTGTTTTTGTGCAGGAAGGGACACCTTGTTTCACAAAAACAATACTCAGAGGCAAATAAAGGTATTTTTCCTTGTTGCACCTCCGGTGGGGAGGTGTACAATTCTAAAGCATTCCCACATCTATTAATGTTAGTACATCTGGGAATGTGTCAGAATCCATGGGTGGATGCATGGGAACACCCACGCTCCATCCATACCAAGCTTCCCTGGAAAAGAGTATAGTGAGGCAGTAATTTGTGCAGTCTTGAGTTGCTCCACATTTATCAAGCAATGCAGGGCCACACAAGGTGGACTTGCATGGCTTGTGAAATCTTTTTTAGGTTTTGCGTCTCACTTGCATCCCCTCGCGTGGCGCAAGGGCAACCCAAAATCTTGATAAACATACCCCTCAGTGTACTGTGAATTGTGTGTAATAAATCAATGTCTAGCCATTGCTATATCTTTATACAAAGCATTGTATTTGACACCAGTCTGATACTATACATTTACTATTGGCCAGTGGCAGCTTCTTCGCTAAGGCAGAAGAGCATTGCCTCACCGCCAGGAGCAGCAAAGAAAGGAAAAAATAAAATGATAATAACAGTACTTTATTATTATTTTGTTTTTTCCTCCTCCTGCGGCAGTGCATGAGGGGGCAGGGCAGAGCTGCAGGGGAGGACTGGTTGATCACTCCTGTGCGCAATGACTGTTAGGTTGGGTCTCTCGGACCACCCAAAACAGTTATGCGCACTCCCCTGTTCTCCATGCAGGCTGCATTACAGCCTGCATGGAGAACATACCCACCCCTCCAGCCCCTGGCTGAGCGCCGTGTCATGGAGCTCAGAACAATTACAATGCTCCATTGGAGCGTTGTAATTGGCTTAGAGGTGGGAGCCTGACTGCCTGCTTCCTGTTCCGACCTGGAGTCGGACACAGGCGAGCAGGAGAGAAGACGCGGGACCTGGCGACAGCGGCAAGATGTTTTATTTATTTATTTATTTATTTTTAAGCAGCTCACATCCAAGTCCTACCCTTCACCCCCACCGGCGAGCCGTGCCGGTCACCCCGGCTATTGGCACAGAACTAGATATGTCCACAATTACTGTGGGGCAATCAGACGACTATGTCTACTAGTAGCGACCTTATCCCAACCCTAAGAGTTTCTCTGAGGTGTGTATGCATGCCATGTTCTAATGCTCTTTTGCGGCTTATGGATAGCTTAACCAATGCATTCTGAGACTCATAACGTGGGTGGCATCCTCCCTGGGTCAATCTACCCTTTACAGCTATGCTACCTTAGTGTCCTCTCCACTCTCATTGTGTTTAGTCATGGTTTCATTTCGGTTCTTAGTGTGTTCATATTCTTCAAAACTGCCTGTGTGTTCTAAACTCAACAATTATCTAAATTGGCTCTGTCACCTAGAAGGCACACATGCATACAGTCTATGATCTACACTTGCAAGTGGCTCTCACTTGGGGGTGGCAGGTAAAAATGATTATGTGACCTGGCTGATTGCGGCTTGCAGTCCTTAGCGCCCATATGTGATGCAGTTGTCATAGGTAACCACTTCAGGTGGTCATGCTGACCCAACAAGAACTCCTCGTTCAAACGATTGGAGAATCCAACCCAAAGGATACAGATGTCAGCTCACCTGGTGAAATTGTTACAGGAGTTTGATGGGGACTAGAGATACCATTCAGCGGTTGTGCACCTGCAACCCAAAATCATAGCACAGGACCTGTCACAATCAAAGCAATTTTGTAAACCGTTTCTCTGAGAAAGAACAAGGGTCACCACAGCTCTGGTTAACAGCTCCTTCCCATGCCTAGCCTAATGCTCAACATGCTTACTCAGTCCTTCTTGCACATGTTATGGTATGTTATGTTATGTTATGGGGAATTTGTAGAGCGCACGTACACCAAAAGATCTCTTGGCGCTAAGTTAAAAACCAGCACCGAATTTGTGTCTAGCAATAGGCTTGAGTGAAGAGCCAGGTTTTCAATTTTTTCCTAAAACACATATAATCAGCTGTCTGTCTAATCTCGATCTGCATGGAGTTCCTAAGTTGAGGACCCAAGATGGAAAAGTGTGAGCCACCCAATTTTTTGCGCTTAAATCTGGGTGCTATCATCAAGTTCATTTGTGCCGATCTGAGATTCAGTTTTGGGAGGTATGGGTGGATCTTTTCCTTCTTTACTAGGTAGCTACGCTGTGGGTTGATCTTCAAGGTAGATCTTTACTGTGGACACACTTCCAATATCCCCTTTTTCAGATAAGGCCTATTTATTAAAGCCTTCTCTGACCAATATTCTTATCAAGATAGTATCAGGGCTTTGGTTAATGATCTTGACACGAGAAACGAGCACCAGCCTGTGAACCCATTAATCTACTGCTGCAGAGGACCACCTGGTACCAGACTGTGAGAAATTTCCAGAACACTGATCTGTGAATACCATCCCATATTTAATCTAGGTTTTAGACAAGAAAGCTGCATTCACTGGTCTGTTGTGTGTTTTTGGAGGGTGTTTCATCTTGTTCTTGCTACTCAGCCGCATGTTATTGTTCTATAAATGTTGCAAGCAGGACAAAGGATCCGGGTAGTTCCTTACAGGGGCTTGCAAGACAAATGAACGGTAGAAGGTGGGGAAGAATGGCTAAGGAAGGGGGTGAAGGTTAACCTTGCAATTCAAAGAGCTTCATGTTTCCCTCCTTTCTTTCACAGGAGCCTAGTTTGCTTCAAAGCCCTTCAGGTTTGTTCTAGGGACTACCCACAATCTACATGCCCTGCCTGGCCAGCTTTCTCCATCACCCATTTTGTGAACCACTCTCATGCAGGGTATCCAAAACCATGTTTCTCTGCAGTAACACACAAACACTACCATGCCTGACATAGATGAAGCAAAGGACTCGAGTAAAAGGAGCAGCGAGATCCCTTTCCTTAGCAGTAGCGGTCAGTAGGCCACTTTCCCCATGTATGTGGCATAAAAAAGAACTAACCCCACTACTATGATTACCTGCTGCCAGCACTGTCAACATTTACTAACTGCATGAGCAAGGCCAGACTGGGAACCCAATTTCTGTAGTAAATACAACACAATTCGGATTGTCTTGAAGTGAAGTTTATTATCAAATTACCCCAGCATAGCAAGGAGCTGCATGCACAGCGTTGTAAGATCCCTCAATGTCTCTCACATCTTCCCGCTCCCACATTCCATATTCCATCCTACCTCACCACATTCTGTGAATCCTCCAGTACAGTGCCACAACATGGACACATACATGTCAACTCCATACATTACCTCACAACACAGCCCTAGCACATTTTGTCAGACCAGCTTCCGTACGGTGCGAGCGAGCTCAGTGAATGAGACTGTCCACTCATGGGAGTTTTGGGGGGTTTTCCCCCAAGACAATTTGGGGAAAAATGGCAAAACTGGTGCTTTCAACAACACATTTTTCATTATATATTCAATTGTTTTAGCTTTCAAAGCATGGTAAATAACAACCTTATAGTGCACCAGATACCCAGTCATACCACATATATTCTTTGAGCGAACACAACAAGTAAGATGTCAAGCATGAAATAGGAATTAATTTAAATATAAAATAAGTGTACACATTCACTGAAATACACAGCTAAGCTGAGAACAGAACAAAAGGCCATTTTGACGGATATAAGCATCCTTTGCGCCAATAAGTAGCACAGCAGGGCCGGCTTTAGCGATGGTGGCACCAGGTGCAACAATATTTTTTAGTGCCTCCAAATGACTTCTTCCTCCACAGATTCCCTTACTATTACTTTCCAACAATGCCCCTCATCTCTCCATAGCCCCTCTCTCACATATATTCATTTTGTTCTATGGCGCCTATCGTACCAGTGTAGGGTGGAGGAGCACTTTACATCACACATGCAATCAGGGACAATAAATCATACATGTGTAACTCAGGTGTTAGAAAATATTACAAGAGATATAGGTGACTGCAAGGTGTAGTATTTAAATGTCATCCATACTGTCAGGCATCTTTTAAGAGTGCTTGGTCTGGGAAAGCACAAACTCAGAATTCAATACATAACACAGCGGTTAAGGTTGACTTTATTAATAATCATTTATTTCTACCCAAACCCTTTTTAGCAACATTAAGATCATGAAAGACTGGGAAAGAACTAGGGGTGGGTGGAATTTGCGAAATCCACTTTCGCAAATTATCGCGAAAATGTTTAAAATTATCGCAAACAAGCGGAAATATCGCGAAGATGCGCAATTTTTTTTCCCGCATGTTCGCGAGATTTTCTGCATGGTTGCGGGTCGCCAACTTACCCATGTGATTGCTCGCGGGCGCGGCCATCTTGTTTTGAGTTGTCTCACGGTGCATGATCGCGAGAAGAAAGACGTGATCGCGAGACGCATGACGTCACTGCGGGCGCGAACTGTCGCGAGACAGCGCAAATGGCTAAAAACAATCCAACATCTCATGGAGAACGCGACCGGATCAAGAAAACTTGTGGCGAACGCAGGGATTCAGGTAAGGCGATCGCGCGCGCGCGAGAATGTATTATTTTACAGCGCGAGCAAGAAACAAATTATCGCCAAGCTGCGGAAAGCGGAAATTTTGACATTTTCGCGCTCTCCGCGGAACGCGAAAATGTCAAATTATCGCAATTTCCGCGAACGGAACGAAATTTTCGCCCAGGCCTAGAAAGAACCAGAAGTTTCCAACCTGTATCATGCATTTTTTTTATGGCAGTTCATAGCTCACTGTTCTATATTATGATTGTTACTTATGAACTACAGTAACAAAAGTATCTCTATGACAAAAGCAGTAACCCACTGAGCTATCCACATAAAATGCAGTTCTGTGATCTGTGCACATTCTTTGAGGCAGGCGTGTTAACCCTCTGCACTACTTTAAATGAGTGAAAACTTCCACTAGACCAAACTTGATCTCTCTCCAGTAGGAACATTAATCACCAGCATTGTCTCGACATTTTTATAGTTTCCTGATAACTGCTGGGTATAAAAGGAACTCTGCAGCAGGTGTTTTTAAACCCATAACTATCTGCAAAGCACAGTGCCCCGAGTTAAGCAATAAATTGGCCCCCAAAACAAAACCTACTACAGGAACAAAATCTTCCAGCCTCCCAGGGAAACGCCTGATGCCCAGTACAGCCAGTCTGGCTGTGCCCGTGTGAGGACAGAAGTTGATCCAGGCGAAAAGAGAGGTGCACTTGGTGAGCCCCTTGAGGGCACTAGAACGACCTCTGATTCTCAGTCCATGGTCCAGTGCGCTCAGTGTGCATGCATGATTCTCATGTGTACTAAGAGAAAAATCACAAAAAGGCTATTACATTTTTCTTGGGCAGTTAGTACATGGGTGCGTGTGCCCTTGAGCCATTCAGAGGACATTCCTGTCGCTATAGAATCCCATTAGTCATAGCACTTCCATTTTTCCATATGACATAAATCCCTTCTGTTATCCAAGTGCTTTGACTCTTGACTCCTCTTTCTTACTGGGGAATGTACTCATATGCCTCGTTTCTTCTTCACTTGTTCTGAGATGGGTGGGGATTCAAAAGCCCTTTCCTTTAACTACTTCCCATCTCTTTGTATCTCCATCCAACTTCCACTCTATCGCAGGTCGTGTTCCTATGCTTCTTCCATTTCTCAAAACAAACCCTTCCCACCATTCCCTGCATCGCCCCTTTTGTTGTGCCTTATATGACACTATGGGCCATATTCTCAAGAACGGGCGATAATTATCGCCAACCTAGGTTAACGCAATTTTACATAACGCCGTCTATCGCGGGAAAGCAATGCCGTGTTAACGGCGTATTCTCAACATGACGGCAACAGGCGATAGTCTCCTGATAACGCGTCAAATGTCAGTGTTAAAATTACCGGGACGCCGATAAAAAAGTAAACCCGAACGTTAAAAAAGTGGCGATGGGCCCAACAGCGAAAAAAATATCAGCGATAAGCAGCGCCAGGCTTGCAATTCCCACGTCAGACGGGAAAAATTACCATAAAAGCTGCAAAAAAAATAAAATAAAAACAAAACCCAAATAACTGAGAAGCACCATGGAGGAAGCTGGAGCAACTACAGAGGCCAATCATAACACCACAAACCCCCCGGAGGACCAGCCAGGGACCTCGGGGAAGGAGAAGGGCAAGGAGAAGAAGAAGAGGCTGGTGCATTTTCGGAAGGTCCGCTGTCTTGTTCTGCACTGCCTTGGTTGTAGTCCGGGGGGGGGGTGGTCCTGGGGGTGGTGGCGGTGGGTGTTGTGGCCCTTTTGGGTCTCCAAGCTGCATGATTAGTAGCTCCATGGCATCTGTTGGTCTTCAGATGTGGCTGTGGGCTGGGCTCCCTTTATACTGCAGGTTTTCGTCCTACTTAAGACCAGAAAAAAGCAGGTCTTAAGTCCCTGCTGCTAACGTGCCTTATCGCCTGTTTTTTGGACTGGATCGCTGATCTGGCTGGTCGTTGAGAATATCGCGAAGTTGTGTTATTGTTAGTTTTTGCACGGGAACGCCTAACCTGCATATGATTAGTGTTAGTTGTCGCTGTCGGCCTTAGCGATGTTTTTAGTGCCAGCTATCGCAGGTAAACTGACGATGCCGGCTGTTAGCGCAGGCTTGTGAATAGGGCGATGAGTCCTTGAGAATATGCCCCTAACTTTGTTTCTGTGATTTTTCTTCATTGTTACACAAGTCTTCATCTCTTCACAGTCACGCCTCAACTTCCCAGACTTTACAGAATAGGTTCTTCTGCTGTCTCTGTGTGAACTCCATCATCACAAGCCCTGTCTCATCCTTTCTGTTGATAGTCATTTCCCCGCTCCACTTAACAAATTGGTACATGGAACTGCCAAACGTATTAGACTCATGGCTCATCTCTTTATTCATCCATTAGCCTCCATTTAACCTCTGTCTTAATACCACCACTTCCACTCACTGCCTGGAACTGCTAAATCATACATATCTGAAACAGATTTGGCACCTACATTTGCGATATGTAATAGCAGTCTTATTTGTAGCTGTCACATATGTAAGTACCGATTCTGTGATGCCTAATAGTGTTATAGCATCAAGCCGGCAGTTCTACAAAGCCTAGCAGGTTTCAATGAGGGAGAACTTAGTCAGTACTTGAAATGCAAAAATAGAAGGACAGGTACACACTATCCCAGAGTACCTGTTTGCTACTAAAACGTGCTTGTACTAGTCCATTAAATGTATTGAATCAGTGCTGAGACAAGCAGGTACTCTCTTTTTTTTAATAACAGAAGTGCAGGTACTCAGTACCTTCTTATGTAAAGCACTGAACTTAGTTCAACATTGGTTGCATGGCCTGGGCAGCAGAGTGCTAGTTAGAGGATATATACATAAGGATAGGTGTAAAAAAAAAAAAACAACAATAGACTAAAAGAAGTTCACTGATCAGACCATGGTAATGTGAAAGGATGTATGTTTAATGATAGAAAGATAATAAAATTGAAGTGAAATGGACATGTGTAGTGTTCTGACTTTGTTATACCAATATGCCTATGTCATATATTCTATGTCATGTATTCTGAGTATGTTCCTTTTTAGAATGTTCTTCATGTAGAATGTTATTCATTGAATGCAAAGTCAGTTGTATCTGTTTGCTGGAGGATGAGGTCTCTTGATTACCAGCTACATTAAAGGACCCTCAAGCAACTCTACTGCTTCCTGTCTCATTCGCGTATGCTCTTCACTACATTTTGGCGACGACTGGAAATTCACATAAGAGACCTCAACCCAACATCTACTCTGCCATCTACTTTACTCAATTTTCATCTAATCCAGAACTCTACTTTACTCCCACCAACGTCACACAACTATTTCCTAACTGCGTCCAGCTGATGACACAAATACCTCCAGAGATTTACAGCTCCTAACCTTCATGCGTCTCCGTTGGAATTAATTTCCCTTGGCGTATCTCGCACAGTGCTGCTGAAGTGGAAGGTGTTTGATTGTCAAGTTGTACCCCTCGTGTGAGTGTGTCTCAGACTCACCTTCGCAGATTCGGTGTTGAAGCTCGGCGAGAGAGGCCCGTTGGTGAGTTTCGCTTCGAGGCTTAGCGGGGCAGGCCTATCGGTACGCCGGGTGCTGTTGCCTAGCAACCCATGTTGCCTGACCGTGCCTTTCGCCAGCATCGCCTCATCAATGTCGACGTCACTGACTTCAGCAACCCCAACACGTCATTTCCTGGAGAAGCCAAACTTCTTACTCCGCTGCTGCGAGGAGATTAATCCTCGTACGGTGAGCGTCTTTTAGTTCACACGCTGAGTGCCTCAGGGAGACTCTTTCCTGCCAGCGTATTCGACAGCGGAAGAAGGTACTGTTTATTTTAGGTACTTTCCATTTTATCTTTGATTTTCTCGTTTCAACTATAAACCTCTACGAAAGAGGAAAGTGCCTTTTACACTGAGTTTGCCATGACCTCATCGCTGATCTGCACAGCTTCGTTTCTTCTAAATTAGGTTCCTGCAGATCATTTATAAAAAAAAAAAGGAAACAATAAACTATCAGCAAGATTACCTGCTACGATTGCTGTGTGTCGTTAAATCAATTGTGGTTCTCATCCTGCGACTACATTAATACTAAAGAGAAACGTCTGACAACACTCTGATCTGCACAGCTTCTTCTGATTTTTAATGTGAAGTCACGAGCTGCAGATCGGGATCTGTTTAAAACTTTGCTTGCCTTTGATTCTCAGGTGTACAATCTGTAAGATTGCTATAATATCTGTTGTAGATTACTGAAATTGTTGTGTGAATAATCTCTCTTGTGTATTAGAAACAGGTGGTTTTACTTCTCATATTTAGCTTACATTCAGTCTTGATTCAAATTAGTTACGACACCCATCACTACTCGCTCATTACCACCATGCAAAACGTCACATCTCCTCCTTTCTTCCTTTACGCTCCAGGTGAACCTCCCATACCTTGGCTAAAATGGAAAAAGGTATTTGATAATTATGCTAGGGTCTGCGGTACTTCCCTGAGTGCGGAAAGGAAGTCTGCTCTATTTCTACACTGTTTAGGCTCAGAGGGACAGGAAGTATTTGAGCACCTTCCTGATTTACCAGATAGTGAGAGTAACTCCCTTAACGGATATGACATTTGCATTAGGAAGATGGACCTGCATTACCTAGCTAAAATGAGCATGATATTAGAGCGATATCACTTTGGAAAGAGAGTTCAGAGACATGAAGAGTCTGTGGAGCAATATGTCACATCTTTGCGCAAACTCGATTCTAATTGTTCGTTTGGTGGGAGCTTAGATGAAAGACACAGAGATCAGCTCATGTTAGGCTCCTCTATAGACAAGGCAAAAGATGCGCTTTGGCAAAAATATAACCCTTCCCTCGAAGACGTCATCACCACTTTAAAATTACACGAACATTCCAAAGCGTGCTCTGAAGCCATATGTAAAGTTGCAGATAACAACAAGAGTACTGACTCTGATGTCAAAGAGATAAAAACAGATTCATCTCTAGGTTCTGATAAAGCTTCAAAATCATCTCCACAGGGTGCTTCAGTTTCTTCAAAATTCATACGGCCAAACTTGAATACAAAGTCCTTCTCTTTAAAATGTTTTCGTTGTGGTAATACAGGACATGTAGCTAACTTCAAAGATTATCCTGGGTGGAAAACAATTTGCTCGATTTGTAAAAAGAAGGGTCACTTCTCTAAGTGTTGCAGATCCAATAGGAACCAAAAGAGTGTAAGAGAGGCAGATCTTTATGAACAAGATGATGACAATCTGATTGTATCCCAAATTTGTTGTCAAGTGATAGATGGACCCATGAAAGAGGTTTTTATTAATGACTAATGCGTGAATATGTTGTTTGACTCTGGGGCGAAAATCACCTTAGTTCCCAAAACGTTTTACGAAAAACATCTAATCGCCAAAGTGAAGTTACTTAAACCAGATATTGTTCCGAGGGGTTATGGTGACCAAATCATAAATCTTTTGGGATACTTTATGGGGACAATAGACTTTAAAGGTAGAGTCACAGCAGGCAAGATACATGTCTCGATGAAAGGAGATTCCTTGATAAGTTGGTCTCATCAACGCGATCTTGGAATCTTTCTGGACCCTAATGAAACTCCTTCAGTGTGTTTAGAGACCTTCCCACCATAGCCTCGATCTCTGATCATAATACTTGGATTAAAAAATGTCCCAAAGTTCTCGATAAAAAACTTGGATGTCTTAAAAAATACTTACACTTAATCAAATTGAAAATTAATTCTTTCCCTGTTGTAGCCAAAGTCAGGAATGTCCCTTTGTTAGTCAGAGATAAAATGAAAGAAGAATTAAATATATTGCTAGATAATGGTGTCATCAAAGAAGTCGAGGCCACTGAGTGTATTTCTCCTGTTGTTATGGCTCGGAAAGCCAACGGAGAGGCCAGATTATGCATTGATATGAGGGAACTGAACAAGGCAGTGGTGGTTGATCGTTATCCCCTCCCAAATATAACGGAAATGTTGTCTTCCTTGGGTGGTGCCACTCATTTTTCCATGCTAGACTTGTCTTCTGCCTGTCATCAAGTCAGACTCCATCCTTCTTGTGAAGACTTGACTGCTTTCATAACACCTTTCGGCACTTATACATTTCTTAGGATGCTGTTTGGCTTAATATCAGCTGCGTCAGTGTTTCAAAGGGTTATGGAGAGTATTTTACATGGCATTGATGGAGTCAAAGACTACCAAGACGATGTCCTTGTTCATGGTTCAAGCCTGCAAGAACACGATGAGAGAGTAAATCTTGTGCTATCTAGATTTCAAGATTCAGGCCTTACTCTCAGGTTAGACAAGTGCAAGTTTGACGTGAAAGAGATTGAGTATCTAGGTCATTTGATCTCTGGTTCGGGGATCAAACCCAAACCTTCCTTATTAAAAGCCATCTCTAATCTCAATTATCCTGTAAATAAAGATGAGCTCACAAAGTTTTTGGGTATGGCAGAATTTTATAATAAATTTGTTCCTGGATTTGCTAAAAAAACTGAAAGAATCAGATCGTTGTTAAAAAAGGGGAGTGAATTAATTTGGGATAAGTCATGTAGTGATGAGTTCGACTTAATTAAAGATTGCCTAAACAAAGCACCTAACCTTTCTAGCTTTGATCCCAGGAAAGAGTCTTTCATTATGACTGATGCTAGTTGTAAAGGACTAGGTGCCGTGCTTTTACAACCTGGAGAAAAGGTAGACAATACAATTCTGTTCATCTCGAGACCACTTAGAGGTGCAGAATGCAATTACTCAGTTGTTGAAAAGGAGGCTTTGGCCGTGTATTGGGCTGTTCGTAAACTCAAGAAATTCCTGTGGGGTAAAGCTTTTTCAGTGGTTTCTGATCACAAACCCTTAAAGGAAGTGTTTGAGAAGAAAGGAATTGATCGTGTATCACATAGAATAAGAAGATGGGTAGTCGCTCTACAAGATTTTGAATTCACTGTCTCTTATTTGCCGGGGTCTAGTAATATTCTTGCGGATTGCTTATCGAGATTCGATAGTGCATCTGTCTCTGACAGTGATGATGACGATTCCTTCCCTGGGAAGATTCTGGAGAAGATATGAAAGTGTGTCTGGTGACTCAAGGTGTAATTACTGAGGAAGAATGGAGTGTAGGCATGAGTGATGATTCTGTTCTTCAACGGGTCATTTGTTATGTACGTGACGGGTGGTGTCAAAAACGCCTGTGTGATGAGGAGATCAAAGGCTTTTGGTTTATCAAGGAAGAATTGTCCATCTCCAATGGTCTTCTTTTCAGGGGAAGCAGGCTTGTTGTTCGTTTGGTTTTGCGCAAAAAGTTAATGGATAATGCACATGCTAGCCACATGGGCATTGCAAAAACTAAAGACAGACTTAGGGAAATCTATTGGTGGCCTGCAATGGACACCCTTGTTGAAAGATTGGTGCGTGACTGTCCTCAGTGTGCCAGTAGTGATAACGTTCTTAAATGCAGAACCCAACCTATGGTGGTCAGAAAGCAAGCAAATGGTCCCTGGGTTGATATAGCTATTGATATTCTAGGCCCAGTCAAGGTAAAATCTCAGGATCAGTATGTTTTATTTTGTCTTGATATGTTTTCCAGGTGGCCAGCTATCAAGGTTGTCAATTGTGTGGATTCCTCATCTGTCATTAATTTTCTTGACAAACTTTTTGCGAGTGAGGGGTTGCCAAGTTCTGTGTTGACAGATAATGGGGTACAATTTGTCTCCAGAGTGGTAGAGGAATTCTTGAGTGAGAGAGGAATTACCCATAGACGTGCAGCTTTGTATCATCCAGAATGCAATGGGGTAGTTGAAAGATTTGTAAGAGTTCTAAAGGAGGCCATGCAATTAGCCTTGGTCTCCAATCATGACTGGGAAGAATGGACAAGAAGGTGTTTGAGTACAGATTTACTCCACATTTTTCTACCGGTGTCACTCCTTTTACATTATTTAAAGGAAGGGTGGCTAGCACGCAAATGAGTCCTCTTTAGGTGACTTCGAAAAGGTTGGAAGTGGGTGGCATGGTTGACCAAAGTGTAGACTTGAAAAACCGTGAGTTGGAGAGAATGATAAAAAGGAAAGAAATATTTGATACAAGAAAAGCGGTAAAAAGAACTGTTGTTCAGGTGGGTGACTGGGTCAGGATAAAACTTCCTGAAAGAAAGTTTGGTAAGTCCAAGTTTAGTCAACCAATTAAAGTGACTAAACTTCTAGGAAATGCGGTCAGAACACAGGATCATAGAGTGTGGAACCTCAATAGGATAGCTAAATGTCCTCCAAAATGTAGCGAAGGTGACTTCTCTAGGATTCTTAATACTCCCTCACTTTCTGAGGAAATGAGACCGGTCAGGTTAAAGAAGATTCCTCTTTGTTTTCAAAATTGACTACAATGTGTTCGTCTTTTGTTCTCGATCCTACTTGAATTCTTCTATTAGTTTTGTTATTGAAAAGAGGGAGGTGATGTAGTGTTCTGACTTTGTTATGCCAATATGCCTATGTCATATATTCTATGTCATGTATTCTGAGTATGTTCCTTTTTAGAATGTTCTTCATGTAGAATGTTATTCATTGAATGCAAAGTCAGTTGTATCTGTTTGCTGGAGGATGAGGTCTCTTGATTACCAGCTACATTAAAGGACCCTCAAGCAACTCTACTGCTTCCTGTCTCATTCGCGTATGCTCTTCACTACAACCCGCTTGTAAAATAACCATGGAAAAAAATATTTGCCAAAGAGCTAATTCCATGGGAAAGGTCTTTAATTAAAAATGTGCAAAAAAAATGAAAATTACAGAAGTTATGTGTAACTATCCTGTAGAGATCATATCAAGACTAAAGGCACCCGAAGTGGCTGAACTATGACACACATTGTCAAACCAAATCTTTTGTTTATCTGCGGAATATTTTGCCAAGGTGTTAAGAAGCGGACAACAGTGCAGAAAACAATTATATTGGGGCCCACCTTGAAGCTGTTTCTGAACAGGATATGTTGCAGTGAGGTCATAGCTTTTGGATATGGTTATTAAGAAACTTCCTCCTCTAAGAACAAGTCCATAAAGGCTTCCCAGAATTCTCAGTACCTGGGATTCTTCAAAATAGTTTGCAATCCTCCTCTGTTACATGACCTAATGATGTCCCTTAAGAAGCAATTTTTAAAGAAAGTCCCAATAGTCTGTAGCAGACAAACTGTCCACAGAAAAGTAGCACTGGTCGATAAAGTCCTCTTATTAGAACACCAGTTATCTTGATATCTTTCTCCTCGGCCAGCTGCTTGATCTGTAACAGGTTCCTCTCATTCCAAGAACTCGTGGCTCCAAGAGGCAAATTTCCTAGTAAGTAAATTGCAGTCCACAATAGATCCTGATGTCTAAGACACTAGAGGTGATATGGAAAACTGTCTTCTGCAGTTCTGAAACAAATCCTGGGAGCAAATGTTCAAGCCAGGAGTTTTCCTATGGCAGGCAAAATAGGGTTCTTTTTCAGCAAGACCAGGTAGAAGGGCCATCTCTCAGTGTTTTGTAATGGGAAATTCTAATGTGACATTTCAGGATGTTCTAGCCCGATCTTGATAGAGTTCACACCGTCACTAAATCCTTTAATTGACAATATTAGGCGCAAAACATCTCACATAGTTCATTAAAATAAAAACAATCAACATGGCTTATGTCACCCCACGAGGAAAGAACATTTCCCTGCTCTTCAGCTCCACCTACTGCCAACCTGTTCAGCCATTCCACCTCAAAGGCATTCCACACTCCTATGAGAATTTAAGAAACCGCAAATGGACCTGGAGACAGAATGCTGGTGAATGTAGCAACACTGAATAGCCAAGCGGAAGACAATAATGAACATTTCCAAGTGTACACATGTTAATCCTTCCCACCATTGTTCCTTGATCTCCCAAGGGATACTTTGGAAGTTATAAAGTGACAATTAACAATAAGAGTAGTAATAATGAGCAGGTTAATTAACATAAGTAAGTATAATTCATCTCCCCCCTAGGAGATATAATTACTCTCATCAAATCAACATGACTGGAAAAAGTATGATTTATGACTTGCCACATCATTAAAAAGTGAGGTAAATATTTAAAGTCCATCTTAACAATTATGAGTTTCAGCCATGCCAACTTTGGCTCACCAGATTACTGCTACTACTGAAATTTTAACAATAAATGGCCAAATTAATAGTTTAACCTCAATGGCTGCCAGTTTCACTATGGCACTCGCAACATAAGAAATTTTGTGGGGAAAAATGATCCTACACCCCCAGATACCATAGCACATATGTAACTAGGCAGGGTAATCTGTACTACTACACCTAACTCATAATGATATGGACTTGCAGAGTCTAGTATGGCACTTGGTATGGCATTTGATATTTTATTTTTATGTAGTGTTTACTACCGGTGCAAATGCAACTAGGCACTTTGCGGATGGGTGCTACACTGCCCCATGGGATGCTTGCGATATTGGAAATATCATTATGCCAAAGGAATTACAGTTGATCATGCCGATTATCACTTGGCTTTCATGTAGTACATAACAATCTGTTATGCCAATTTGTCATTTATTTAGTGCAGTATGTTACGTTGAAATATCACACAGCTATCATGTAGCTTGTAAAGGTTCTGTTTTGCCAATTTGTTGTGTATTTGATGCAGCTTGTTATGCTGAAGTATCTCAAAGTTATCATGGTGGCTGTAATAAAGAGTCTGTCGTGCCGCTTGTCGTGTGTTTGGTACAGTTTATCCTGCTGATTATCACATGCGCTCATACCTGCTGCATGATATCTCGGTTTGCAGGATCGTGCTGCATGGCGTTCTGCTGCTATCAATAAAACTGCAACCCATTGGAAGTGCTATTACAGCCCAAAAGATGTGCTCTATGGCATTCATCCAGAAGCTACACAAAGGAGCCCTTTGGCTGCCCTATGAAGAAACACTGCATGGCATTCACTCAGAAGGGGCAGAGTGCAACCCTTTGGAGGCACTGATAAACCCCTAAAAAGGAGCGCTGCATGACTCTCGCCCAGGAGATCCAGTGTATCATCATGGTCATCCTCTACAGCAGAAACAAGAGAGGTTCAAACCACTCAAAACACCGTTAAACCACCAGACAATGCTTTAGGGAATCAATCCAGAAGTGACTGAAACCTAAACAGGCCTAATTTGTAAAACAATAAGTGCTGAGGCCCAACTGTTTCTTAGAAGCCTACTGGGGCTGCTGCTGAGTGTCAGGGTTGCTAAACACCAAGGCTGTCCAGTGTTTATTTCCCCTTGTGCCTCCGAGCATCCGAGCAGGACAAAGCTGGATTTTGTGGCCGCCTTGATCACTTCCCCTCTAGAACAAATTTGCTGCATTACACCTGAACAAGGATTTATCTGCAGAGTCTTGTAGTAGAATGTCGTCTATGTGGAAACAAAACTGGGTGCACACAAATAAGTGCTCTAGGAACAATGTAAGTTCAAGGGAAAGTCTGTGCTAAACATGAACAAAAATGAAGACAAAAACATTCTTTATAGTATGTTATGTTATTGTAGTTTTATAACGCGCTCAGCTATTCCTAGGAGTGTCCCGGCGCGAGCAAGAGGACAGTGACACCAAGAAATTAGAACAAGAGTGTTTTAAGGTGCTTCCTGAACAGTGCTGAATCCTGAACAGCACGTAAGGATAGTATGATAGCCTTAACCCAGCTAAAGGGCAGCATGCTTAATCATGTGGCTTCTCCCCACATTGGTCCGGTTTTATACAAATGTGGGCTACTACCTTTATTGAAGAGGACCTCTTAATGTCCCTACGCCTCTGCTTTTATGGTTGAGGTGTCCTGTGGCGGAGCCAGGGAGGAAGAAAGGTAAGTAAAAATACTTACTGCTAGACTCGAGTCTAAAACAGTTTCCAGTATGTAGAATAAAAAAGTTCGGGGGATAGTTTGACCCTGCTATGAAGTCAACAGGTTTGTGCCCAAAACAACAGCCCATAATAGGGTCATTTGGTTTCATCAGGACCATACCCCTCTCTTATCCACCCATTCTGTAGCAGTCTCCTTGTTTTTCACCTGATCACCGTGGTCCCCTTTTGCACGTTCACTGCTACATTTATGCCTTCAACAGCACTTGATGGTCCATGTCTTAGTATATTTTTTGTGGGTGACATAAATAAATAAATACTAAATAAATATATACACTTTTTCCTTAAATTGAAGACTTCGATCTCTGTATGCAGCTAAATTTATTTCAAGTTTGCACATAATTTCACAAAAGGGGCATTATTTCTAGTTCGGGATATCATAAACTGTCCAAGAGGTCCTAATTTGGGTCTGACGGGCTGTGCTACCACCATATTACATATTATGGCCTATGTTCTGCCCCAAAATAGTCCTTGCTGCTGTGAAAAGATGAGACGCAAAACAACACATTCTTGTTAAATATTCTATTGCTCAAAATAGCAGATTGGTGCGAATCGGGTTTGCCGGGGTAGTTTTGTGCATAATAGAGACATTGGCACAAGGCGCGCGCTTGCATAGCCCTGAAGAAAGAGACCCTCCTTATGTGCAGGTAAATATGCTCAGAGCGTCCCCGACGCTATTATTGACCATCCACATCCATGAGCCCTGCTTTCAGAGAAAACATTCATCCACCTGCACTCTCGCTCTTTTTTCCTTCCGAAATGGCCCCTCAGGAGTGACAGGTAAACACTGACTCTGTTTTTTTGTACTTTGTAAAAATTAATCAGTAACTCTTCCACCCTGTTTAAAGTCAAGAAAACAAATTCAGCTGACGTCGCCTGCCCCACAAGGTCCTTCTCATGTGACATTCCTTGAGGACTCGAGGTAAAGGGAACTGAAGCGCTGCCAATCACCTCCACGCACAAGCAAAAAAGCAAGACATGATACATGCATTGGGCATAAATTCATGGGCGTCATTTATGGGTCACCAGGGGTCGCAGCTGTGGCCCCTGGCTTGCACACTGGCACTTGCTTTGTGACCCATGGTCTCAGAGGTGGTAAAAGCAGTCCCAAGAAAGAAGGTAAACAGTCTCTTGATTACCACTGTTTACTTTCTGCTTCTCTTACTGGCATCCAATTATTTAAAATAAATAAATCCAAAAACACACATTGTTGACAACTTATATATCTTTTTTGTAAATGCATAAAAAATTATGTAAATCGGTGACACATACCTTCAACTTTTTCACTTAGGAAGAACGCTCGGATGATTATAAATAAACACGTTTTAACAATCACAGAAAAACTATAAGCAAATAACATGTTTTATTTTGAAGCACAATATCCCCATGTTAAAAGAAAGAAGTGTGTAATGTTTTTCTGGCATATCATGTCAGCATACTAATTAGAATGCTGCTATATATAAATTAGACACATATTTGTGTTAGTAACTGCTGTATAATTGTGTAATCATGATGGTGTTCTTAATGTCGTGGCAAAGGTCATATGATGTCACTTTCCGTGATTTCACTGAGGTCAAAGGATGTGTGATTTCATTTTCGCTACCTCTAGCATTTATGTGAATCGAGGTCCATCCATAAATTGTGGCAAAACTACAGTGGAGACACTTTGATATGGTGCATTGATGAGTAATGGTAGACCACAGATCAACGGGCTCAGCAGGTGAATAAATTAGGCATGTGGAGTCCTTTCCTGGAGCCCACTGGAGGGCTGAACATTGTTGTCCCTTAGTATGTGTAACAGACAGACCCACTGGAGGGTATGAATTGAGCTGAAGTAACTACAATCCCCAGCGTGCAACATCAATGACTACTCACAATGATGGCACACCGGAAGCCACTCAATTAAATAAAAGCACGCAGAGGGGTGTGGAAAACTGTAATTGACTGCCTTGTGGAACTTTGTGTAGCGGCTGGCCCGGCCGCGGAAATGCCCAGCTGCTCTTCGAGCAGACCGCCAGCGCTGGATTTCCTGCGCTGTTTGGGACAGAGAGTCCGGTGTGTGGGAGCAGAAAGGCAACGGAGGCAAGACTTTCCCCCATCGAGCAACCCACTGGGGTAACAGACTTTGTTTAATTTTAAATCTCGACGGCACCCACTGTGGTTTAATGTTGGGGACTACACGGACCAAGAGGCTTTGTGGCCACACCCACTGGGGAGGGTCCTTTATCAGGTGTTCCTCATTGCCTGCCGGGGTTTTTGAACTTGCCAGTGATCAAGGGCAGAAGGCTGCCCGAAACGCGTTTGGCCATACATTATGCACGAGAGGATGAAGCTGCTCTGTGTTGCCAACCTGCACATTAAAGGTGTTTAACTCTCTCGTTTGGGGCATTTCTTCAGGGGGCAACCTTGTGGAACTTTGTGTAGCGGCTGGCCCGGCCGCGGAAATGCCCAGCTGCTCTTCGAGCAGACCGCCAGCGCTGGATTTCCTGCGCTGTTTGGGACAGAGAGTCCGGTGTGTGGGAGCAGAAAGGCAACGGAGGCAAGACTTTCCCATCATCGAGTAACCCACTGGGGTAATAGACTTTGTTTTATTTTAAATCTCGACGGCACCCACTGTGGTTTAATGTTGGGGACTACACGGACCAAGAGGCTTTGTGGCCACACCCACTGGGGAGGGTCCTTTATCAGGTGTTCCTCATCGCCTGCCGGGGTTTTTGAACTTGCCAGTGATCAAGGGCAGAAGGCTGCCAGAAACGCGTTTGGCCATACATTATGCACGAGAGGATGAAGCTGCTCTGTGTTGCCAACCTGCACATTAAAGGTGTTTAACTCTCTCGTTTGGGGCATTTCTTCAGGGGGCAACCTTGTGGAACTTTGTGTAGCGGCTGGCCCGGCCGCGGAAATGCCCAGCTGCTCTTCGAGCAGACCGCCAGCGCTGGATTTCCTGCGCTGTTTGGGACAGAGAGTCCGGTGTGTGGGAGCAGAAAGGCAACGGAGGCAAGACTTTCCCATCATCGAGTAACCCACTGGGGTAACAGACTTTGTTTTATTTTAAATCTCGACGGTACCCACTGTGGTTTAATATTGGGGACTACACGGACCAAGAGGCTTTGTGGCCACACCCACTGGGGAGGGTCCTTTATCAGGTGTTCCTCATTGCCTGCCGGGGTTTTTGAACTTGCCAGTGATCAAGGGCAGAAGGCTGCCCGAAACGCGTTTGGCCATACATTATGCACGAGAGGATGAAGCTGCTCTGTGTTGCCAACCTGCACATTAAAGGTGTTTAACTCTCTCATTTGGGGCATTTCTTCAGGGGGCAACCTTGTGGAACTTTGTGTAGCAGCTGGCCCGGCCGCGGAAATGCCCAGCTGCTCTTCGAGCAGACCGCCAGCGCTGGATTTACTGCGCTGTTTGGGACAGAGAGTCCGGTGTGTGGGAGCAGAAAGGCAACGGAGGCAAGACTTTCCCCCATCGAGCAACCCACTGGGGTAACAGACTTTGTTTTGTTTTAAATCTCGACGGCACCCACTGTGGTTTAATGTTGGGGACTACACGGACCAAGAGGCTTTGTGGCCACACCCACTGGGGAGGGTCCTTTATCAGGTGTTCCTCATCGCCTGCCGGGGTTTTTGAACTTGCCAGTGATCAAGGGCAGAAGGCTGCCCGAAACGCGTTTGGCCATACATTATGCACGAGAGGATGAAGCTGCTCTGTGTTGCCAACCTGCACATTAAAGGTGTTTAACTCTCTAGTTTGGGGCATTTCTTCAGGGGGCAACCTTGTGGAACTTTGTGTAGCGGCTGGCCCGGCCGCGGAAATGCCCAGCTGCTCTTCGAGCAGACCGCCAGCGCTGGATTTCCTGCGCTGTTTGGGACAGAGAGTCCGGTGTGTGGGAGCAGAAAGGCAACGGAGGCAAGACTTTCCCCCATCGAGCAACCCACTGGGGTAACAGACTTTGTTTTATTTTAAATCTCGACGGCACCCACTGTGGTTTAATGTTGGGGACTACACGGACCAAGAGGCTTTGTGGCCACACCCACTGGAGAGGGTCCTTTATCAGGTGTTCCTCATTGCCTGCCGGTGTTTTTGAACTTGCCAGTGATCAAGGGCAGAAGGCTGCCCGAAACGCGTTTGGCCATACATTATGCACGAGAGGATGAAGCTGCTCTGTGTTGCCAACCTGCACATTAAAGGTGTTTAACTCTCTCGTTTGGGGCATTTCTTCAGGGGGCAACCTTGTGGAACTATATATTCACTTAAAAAACCATAGGTTTCACACATGTTATAGTTAGCTGGACATTTCACTCGTGAAAAACCATTGAAATGCCCCCGTTATAGTTAGTGCAGGCAACTATAACTCACGCGACCGCAATCCTCTGCTGATGACGTCAGATATTACATCACTGTATTTAGACACTTATTTACCCATGTCTTCTTCCTTTAATCTTTAGCTATACATATATTACAAATATTTATTGTTCAGAAAGACACATATGTCATCAGTGATGTAATATCTGACGTCATCAGCAGAGGATTGCGGTCGCGTGAGTTATCGTTGCCTGCACTAACTTTAACGGGGGAATTTCAATGGTTTTTCACGAGTGAAATGTCCAGCTAACTATAACATGTGTGAAACCTATGGTTTTTTAAGTGAATTTGCAAGGTTTTTTAAATGCTAATTCCTAACTATAACGTGTGTGAAACCTATGGTTTTTTCTGTGAATTTGTACGTTTTTTTAAATGCTAAGTTATGTTTTTAAAAAAAAATTTTTTAAGGATTTTCACCGTGCGTGTACAGTACGCGCACGGTGCGCTTCACGCACCGTGCGCACGCTGTGGGCGCATGTTACGCAGTTCGCGGATTTTTTCTGTTTTTACCGTACGCGCACGCTACGCGTACTCCGCGATTTTTCGCAAAAAAATTCAAGGAAATTTTGGCCCTTGGGGGTCCTTCTGGGACCCCCTGACAAAGGCTAGGGGGTCAGGAACTGTCCACTATGCCCCTTTTTCACGTTCTCCACCTTTGTTTTTCACCCCCTCAGACTGCGAGAGACAAAATGGCGGCGACACTTCCTGGTTTCGACCGATTCGAATGTTTACTAAGATCTAACAACCAATCAGAATCGCGCTCGCGCACGGCAGCGAGCGCGTACGGTAAGTTTTACCGTACGCGCACGGTGCGCGCTTATAGATATATATATT
Organism: Triturus cristatus; assembly: GCF_964204655.1. Classification (NCBI taxonomy): domain Eukaryota; kingdom Metazoa; phylum Chordata; class Amphibia; order Caudata; family Salamandridae; genus Triturus; species Triturus cristatus. Next base: position 1,691,193,189 of record NC_140589.1, read on the forward strand.
GATTTAAATGCTATTTTCTCAGGAAATACTGAACAGATTTACACCAGACCTGTAAAAGGCACATCCCTGACCTGAGGACTACCTCTCTGCCAAATTTCAAGTAATTCTGTTCAGCCGTTCGGGTTGTAGCTTGGACTAAAGGTCCTATGGAAAAATGCATGGGGAAAACGCGTTTTGGGACCCCCCCTTTTTCTCAGCCCCCGCTTGACGAATCCTCCCGAGACTTTCAGGGAAGGAGCGGAGCGGAGCGCCCCACCTATTTTGAAAATTTCGCGAGGATTCGTCAATCGGCGCCAAAGTTATTCCAAATAGAATGTTGCGGATTTCCTATGGAAACACGGTCCTAACTATAACTATCTACTGGCGACCGCCAGTGGATAATATATATATATATATATATATATATATATATATATATATATATATATATTCACTCATAAAACTAAAGGTTACAGGAACAGTATGAGTGAATTTCTATGTTTTTTCTAGTTCTATATCCTAACTATAACGTCCATTTATGCTTTGTTTTTTCGAGTGATAATCTATGTTTTTAATGTTATTTCCTAACTATAATGTCCCTGAAACGTTTGTTGTTTTAGTGAATTCTGAAGGTTTTTTTAAATGTCATTTCCTGACTGTAACCTGTAACCTTTGAGAGCGGGTGTGTGAGTGGCTGTATGGGTCAGTGAGTGGATGTGTTACTGGCTGTGTGCATTTGTGAGTGGGTGTGTGAGTAGTTTTGTGAGTGGCTGTATGGGTCAGTGAGTGGGTGTGTGGGTCTGTTATTGGGTGTGCGGGTGGCTTTGTCAGTGTGTGAGTGGCTGTTTGGGACAGTGAGTGGGTGTGTAACTAGCTGTATGGGTCTGTGAATGGGTGTGTGAGTAGCTGTGTGGGTGTGTGAGTGGTTGTGTGAGTACCTGTGTGGGTGTGTGAGTGGGTTTGCAAGTAGCTGAATGGGTATGTCATGGGTGTGAGAGTGGCTGTTTGGGTCTGTGAGTGGGTGTGTGTGTGGTTATGTGGGTGTATAAGGGACTGTATGGGTCTGTGAGTAGGTGTGTGATCTTATTTTCACCTACCAAAAGCTACCCTCAAAAGCCATAAATTCTGAACCCTGGTGGTCTACATGGAAACTGTAATAACACAGAGATCCACTAATAGTGGATGACTTGCTTACTTTTACTAGGAACATACCCTCCCGATCTGATGTGAATGCTTTTTATCTTTTTCTCAAATAACTCAAGAACCCAAGCAGGAAATATCTTACTATCTCAGGTTATCATAAGCAGAACTTTGAGCTGAAGACCACCCAGTATAAAAATACAAAGATCATATATGAGCTAAGTTGTCTGATAATCTGACTCTAAAGATTTTTTTTGTCAAAACTTTCTTTATTGTGTTTTCAAAATCTCATACAGTGACAGTATATGCAATCACAATCCTCGTAGTACAGAAATCAAAGTGACACTAAGGTGAACAGTTTCTTTCTGAAGTGGGATTGCCTCCTTACATTTTCCAATGCCTTCTCATCATACTGTCAGTCAACTTCATACAAACATCAATATCACTCTTACTCCCTTACCCCACCCCCAAACAATAACCCAATAACCAAGGATACACTGGAAAAGTGTGAATGAACAGGAAAAACGATTGTTATCTAATGTGTGTGTCACATAAGAGCTCTATACAATGCTATCGCATGGAGTTATGTTAGAATTAAAAGAGATGAAGCGCTTCAGTCCGAGACAAGCAAGCACAAAATGGAAGGCCTGTGGAGAGGTAAGTTACCAACAAGCCTCTCGTGTATTCAAGGTTTTTACAATTATTAGAGAGGATATCTGCCATTCATTCCCTCTATAACAGCCTGCCATAACCTGGCATGCGACTGGGACAGTGAAGGCACCGCTTTCCGTTTCCAATCAGAGGCCAATGCGAGTTTTAGCATCACTGAGACACAGCCACATAACTGCCCTATCACCAGTGGTCTGACATTTAAGATTATCGTCCCGCAAACCCAGAAGTGCAACTCCTGGACTGTCTAGAATTGGGTACCCAAGATATCTATGCATTGGGCCAAAATCTTAGTCCAGAATGGACAAATGGTAGGGCAATTCCACCATTTGTGTCAGAAGTCACCCAGCATTCCGCACCCTCGCCAGCATGGGTTGAAAATATTAGGGAAGATTTATTTCAATTTGGTGGGGTGAAGAGACCAATCAAATAAAGCTTTAAATTGGGCCTCCCTTGGGTATATCGAGTGGTTAAAACAGGGTATTTCCCTTCAGAGCTTGCTCCGTCTTGACTCTGCTATTGTGTTCCCAAGTATCTGTTCCCAGAATGTTATATGTCGTGATTGGAGGTAAGAAGTGTGGTATGCAATAATGAATAAAAAATTAGGTGCACCCTTTAGAGCTCCCCCACTTTTAGCAAATTGTTCTATAGGAGTAAGCTCCCTGGTAGCAATACCTCTGATATCTGGACAGAGAAACCAGTGTCTTAGTTGGGTATAGTGGAAATGGTCTGAGGGCTGGAGGTGGAAATCTCATTTACAGTGATCAAAGGTAAGTGTATCTTCATTGTGGAAAAGGTCTGAGGTGGTAAGGCAACCCACTATTCTCTAGGCATCGAAGGGCCGGGTTGTAATAGATTGGTGTGAATGGAGAGGGAAAGGTAGTCCAGGTCGCCAACCTGTTCACCTCACCACAAACATTAAGTGTAATCTTTGTAGGTGTGCTCAGATAAATATTCCAGGGGCGCTCCACTTTAGGTTTCTACATGAGATCCCAGATATATCTCCCTGTTACCACCCTGTCCATATGGAGACAGGGCTTGTCTGACTCGCACACTGACCATTCTGAAATCACTCTCAATTGGTCAGCTTTATAGTATAGTTGAAAATCCGGAAGACCTAGGCCGCCTTAGGTTTCTGGGAGTCAAAGAAATTTATATGAAAGACGGTCTCTACTGTTCTGACAAATAAATCGAGTAACTAGACAGTGCAACGTATCTTGGTGTGTGCTTCGGTGCTGGTCTTCTCCCCCCACAGCTCCCTGTTTATGGCCTTATCTCTGTGTTGCATCCATTCCAGGTCCTTTCCCTGTCCCCCAAATAACAGGCCTTCCCCATGTACCAACAAACCGCCCCCTCAGAAATAATAAGCGAGATATAAAGTCTCTCAAAACGTATTTGTTCAATAAAGCAATACATCCTATCAGGTGTATAGGTCAGTATCTGCTAACGCAATCTGAGTAGTTGTCAATAATAGTCAAGGCATAGTATTTAGCAACTGGAACGATATTACGACTCCATCTAAAGGTAGGACCATTCCTCTGATGGGCCCCGCCCATCCCACCCCACTAGGCCACCTGCCCCTCATAGGGAAGACATTTTTAGAGTTTTAAGGCAACAGTACCGTCTTTCTAGGTGGACGACGGTCATCTTGTATATATAGAGCCCAGCCCTCATTTACTCTCGGGTGTCCTGCTAGGCTCACCACTTCAATGTTTTCTTTGTATCTTCGGGTGATGCTGTGTAAGCCAACGTCCTTTGTCCCCATTCTCGGCTGTGGCTTCAGAGGATCCTCCTGGACTTTCGCGTTTGTGCTGATCATCTGAAGTTGGTAATCCCAATAACTTCGCTGCCTCTGAGAACTCCATCACATGCAAGTTCTGTTTTGAAATTCGAAGGCTAGACTGAAAGGGAGTGACTGGTGAGTGCCTATTTAATCTGCAGGAGTCAACGTAAGAGCAATTGCCACGACTTTGCTCTCAGATTTAAGCGGAGCCCTCGTGGATCACATCTGCTTGGCCATCATGGTTGAGCACCCCCCTTTGAAGATTTTTTATGACTAGGGATGCTAACTCCAATAACATGTCTCCCATCTCTACTGACTGTGACATTACTTTCTGTCCTTCATCCACTCTGAAAGCTCCTTTGTAAGAAAGTGGGCAATTAGTAGTGGTAAATATGCACCTACCAGTGGCAATAAGGCCACTATCATGGTCTAGGGCTCAGTATATGTCTCAATGAATTATTCCATGCTAAACCCTTGGTAACTTGGCTGCGAGCAGGCAGGCTTAACTTCGGAGACAGGTATGTAAAGCATTTAAAAACATCAATTTAGTACATAATGAAGACAAAACACACCTTAAAAATCCTCCAGAAATGTATACAAATATTAAATATTTGTATCTTTATAATGACACCAAATGACACAAATCCAATGTAGGGAACTGGAGATGTGAATTTTTACTGATTTAACACTTTCTAGCACTTAGAAACCTATAGCGCCACTCTGAGACATCTGGTCGCGCTTGACCAGGACGAAGTCAAAGTTTCAGGACGACCATGATGGAGCCCTGGTCAGATCCACTAAGAGGGAGGCATCTGTCAAAATTTTACCTCCGCACTTAGAAACTTTTCTGTACCTTTTTCTTCCAAGGGCCCTTGCTGCTCTTCACCACTCTGGATTCAGTGAGGGTTCACTGGCTTGACTTTCAGCGAGCTCCAACTCAAACTCTGGAAGTTGGAACTCCGTAGCTCTTCAGTGAGATGAACCTAGAATCTAGGCCGGATCGCAGTTGAAGGTGGCCATTTTTAGGTCTCGCCTTGCTATCGCGTAAGCGATCGCAAAGCGAGAACTATTGTAAAAGGGCTTTTGGAAGTGCTCCGAAAAGCGGATTGCATGGCTAGCACGTGCACAATCACGCGCATCGTGCCGCCATGCACTTCGCTTTTGGGAGCACTTCAAAGGGTCCGCTCCCCCGCCCCCAAGCGCGCGCGCGCCACGCTCCGTCGGGCTTTTTTTTTTTTTCTTGTTTTAATGGAGGGCGGAGCAGAAATTGATTGGTGGCTGGCAGGCTCGAGCTGAGGGAACTCATTTTCTTCGACTCAAACAATGGCCGGTGTTCCATCAGCAGCCTCAGCATCGGAAAAGAACCGTCACCACAGAAGATGGAACAGGTAACGGACACGGACGCCGGTAACACGGGGCCGCAGTCCTGCGCATCTAGTGCTCGGGACCCCTCCTCTGAACAATACTGCGTCAAGGCCACGCCTCCGAGAGCCCACTCCCCCCCTCAGGTGCCCCGCGAGAGATCCCCCTTCCCTCTAGCACGCAGGTATGTCGTTCTATTCTTTGTTCTGGGTAAACGGCCAGAGCCCGGGGTGAGGCCAGTCACTGGTGTTTCGTTGCAGTTAATTTTGCATCTTTTATGTCCCCGGGCACCTGTATTGAAGTCCTGTTTCTGACGGACGCGAGATCTCGCGTTTGTTTTAAATCAAATAGCGTTTTTTTTTAAACTTGCCATATTTGCCTCGTTTTTTTTCCCATAGTATGTTCAGAACAGTTTAGGCACCATTAACTTTATTTTGGAGTTGTTTTGTATTTCTATTGCGGTTTCAAGAATATTTTTCATGGTTCAAAATTTAATTTTTCTCCGCGTTTCACATTTAAAATAAAAAAATACTGTCTGTGGTATAACGGTCTTGCAAGTACTCTGGACTGGATAGTTGAGCAGGACTACTAACGAGGTATATAACGTCGGCATAAGTAATGATATTCGGGCCCACGCGTGCAGTTTTAAAATTGTGCGCATCTACTAATTTTTTCTTTGAACCGTGTTTTAACCGCTTGTATGAGGTGATAGAACCTTTTGACCAATTTAGAAAAAAAAATATTTGATGGTACTCTACGTGTTTAGGAAAACCTTTACTTTTGAATACTAATTTGTGTACTGATTATGTTATCAGTCATGCATCTTTTTTCTCTGTCTCATTTTTACTCTTATACTTTTCGTTCCGTTGCTTGATTGTCGGTTTACTGTAACTAAATATAACCAATACCCATTTTTTGTAACACATTTGATTGGGTTTTCTGAAAAGTAAGGCACGTATTCAGTGCTTGGGTTTTTTTTTTTGTCTCGGAGGAGACCTGGAGGGAAGGTGGTTTGCCTGGAGGCTTCCCCTGCACTTTGGGGACCCACCCTACAGCGTTTGATCTGAACTTTATTTTTTTGTAGTTTCATGTTTCATCCACCTGGCATGCCACGGGGCAGTAAAGCGGAGCCTAAACATCAACTGCCTCAAAGAAATGGGGCTTGGTTAATGTAACTAACTTATATTTTACAACTTGTTCTGTGTAACCTGTAACGTAACGAAGCTAAAACTAAAGTTTCTATGCATTGTAACTTTTCTTTTGTAAAGCTCTCTTACACAGGCATGTGTAAATAAGAACATAAATTATCGTATACCTTAATATGGCATTCGCATAAAATTCCGGCACTTGCTAAATATTTGTAGCTATATCTTAGCGCTAGTAAATGATTTGTACCTTCATGAAAGTGTGTTGTTTTAAAAATATTGAGTGCATCTGCCGTCATGAAGTCTTGTTAGGTTTGCTTCATGTTTATGGACACAGTCTTTCTACTTGGGGCTTTTGACTATTTGATGTGTTCTGAGAGTTGTAGTTCTCTGCTGGACCAATTGGACTGATATTCCCGCTTATTGTAACTTGTAACTGCACAGTCCAATATTTCTAGACATTGTATCTGGATTACATAGAGCTGGATAGCAAACCTATAAACAAGCATTTGCAATGCAATAGGTCTCGCAGTTACACGAGTTAAAGCTATTGGCATTGTAAATGACAATGCCAATAGGCATTGTTATTTGCAATGTCAATAGCTCAAACTCGCGTAAATGCGAGACCTAATGCATTGCAAATGCTTGTTTGAGTCAGTCACCTTATGGAGCTTTTTTTTCAATGTTGCTCCAAACTTCTCCAAACTTCTGGAACTTCTTCCTGAAGTTCCCTTTTGAGGGTACAATGGGTCCAAAACACAATCCAGGGATCTGGAAGCTCCAATATGGTCCTTGAAAGTTTGGGACCACAATTCTCACAATAGATCTGGACAAAACCCTTAAAGGTCCACTGGACACACTCCAGGCAATGGACTCTTGGTGGTGATGATGCAGATGAGCTCTGATAATTTGTAGCTTGCAGGGAGTCCACTCTTTAATTCTTTAGAAGCAAGGTACAGCCACAGGGCTGTAGGTCCAGATAGTGCAGTGGGTGCAGTCAGTCGGAATGCAGGGAGGAGTGCAAATCATGTTTCCAGCATGGCAATCCTTGTTCTTCTCTTAGTTTCGCACAGCAGATCTGAGACACACTGCACCTCTCACATATGTAATCAGTGTTCTCTGCGGTCTAACAGGAGAGCTCTTCTGTCCAATGAGGTGCAAGGCAACACCACAGAGCATGACCATTTCCTCCAAAGTGTGGCATAATCTTCTCCCTGAAAGCACTATTCCTGAAGATTCAACATAGCTGAAATCTCAGCAGAGCATGAAGAGCTAACTAAACCAAATCTCAGTATGGCTCATTTCCATAGCTCTCCACCTCCTAACATCTGCAGCGTCTTTCCTTAAGTCTCTCCTCTGGCTGGGTAATAGGGAATAGGGGTAGATGGAACTGGCATTTCCTGCCTGTCCAATTCCTTCTTTGAAGCTACATGCTTTACAAACCCTGTCCCCTGCTCTGGCATTCCTATGTAGAAGAGCTTTCTCCAGCAGATAGCCTCTCCCTGGGTGAGCCACTTATCACTTCATCAAAGCAGCCTGGCTAATCCTGTTAATTCTGACCAATCAGGGAAGACTGCAGGAAGGCCGCATTTTGGCTTAGAGACAAGAAAGCCTTCTAACATCTTTTCTGTACGAGTTATGATAAATTCAACAATAGCATATTGTTGAATTTATCAATACCATTCTCCTAAATCTTTGAATTATATTTTCTTCAATTACTAGCAATATTTATAGATTCATAACAATTGAAATGTTATCCTATGGGGTTAGCCATCTACAATGGGGCAAATGAAATGTGTGATTTCTCCATCATCAAAGCATATACAACATCTTTAATAAGGGCCCTGCTTATAGTTACATAACCCTCCTGCCCCAGAGATGCCTAGGGGAGACCTTGTGGGTCCTGAATGTGTGCAATTAATCCTCCTTCCACAGTGCTCATAGCACCAAAGTTGATTTTGAAAGGCACTTTACTACAACGGGAGAAGTGAAATGTGCAATTTCTCTATCCCCAGGGCATATAATGCTGTTTACATTAGGGTCTTCTTTATAAGCACCTGACTCCCCCACCCCTGGCACACCTAGGGGAGACCCTGGGGGAACTGAGCATGCAAGAATATTGCAGATTATCACTTTTTATGTGCCCCTACCACCTACGTCGAGTTTGCAGTTGATGTACTTTTAAACACAGTGCTGCAAGGCAGGGCTGCTTTTAAAATTACCTCAGGCGCAGGGCAGTGCTCACATTCAAGTGCAGAAAGGGCTGCTGGCCTCCAAACTGCCATGCCCTAATATATACTAGGGATTTTTAGGCAGTTTTAATCCCCTTTCCCTATTATCTAATAGGAATTTATAGAGTAGGTTATGCCACTTGTAAGCGTACCGTAATACATAGCGTACCCTAATGCATGTGTGTGTTTTAAGTGTGTTTTCAACTTTTTCAACATAGCACTGGCCCTGGGCCTGGTTAGACAGAGCCCAGGGACAGTTTGAGTCAGTTACCACCAGTACCAATCAGAAAGTAAGGGGGTGCCAAGGGCACACAGGATGACTTTGCAACATCCTTATTATTGCTTCCACACCTCTGGAGACTAGGCAGCACAATGCAGGCATAAATCAAGGTAACCTGTGTCTTTCTGTGCACTCTATGTCTGTGTCACGTTGTTTTTATGCCCCAGGCTTATATTGGTGCTGTGGTTTAGTCCCCACGTTTGCAGTCTGGTGTCCTGCAGCATCTCAAGCTTGGGTAATAAATGCAGGCCTCAGGCATAGGAGACACAAAGACGGATTCCAAAGTGACACTGTACAAATAGTGTTTATTCAAGCTTCTGTTTATTTGCCCTCTTGCTGTAAAAAAAAAAACCCAAATATTTGTACCTGTTCTTCGGAAATGCAGAGTAGATCAGTGGTCCTTAACCTGTGGTGCATGGACGCCTGGGGGTCCACGAAGCCTACTCAGGTGGTCTACTACTGTTTAGAAAATGTAATAACATGAACAGATTAATAAAGTGTATACAAATAAGAAAGCCAAATGTAAAGTTTAAACATTTTAAACGCTCTGTAAATGTATTGGAATTTGAAATTGGAGGCTGATAATTAAGTTAGTTCCTCAAATTTATTCATGGAAGCAGTGCAAGTGAATCAACCAGAATATAGTGTGGACGATGAGTGGCCTAAATTGAATTTATAACAGCTCCAACCTTCCCATTAAAATTAAAAATGTATTTTACTTAAATATATTTGGTGAATTAAATTAAACATTTCATAATTTGTGTATTTGGTTGAGGAATTCTTGTCTCTGTACTTTTGGTGTATTGTTCTGTGATTCAAATAATCGAAAGGGCTTAGGCCTGGATCACCAGCTTCCAGTAGTGACTAAGTGGGGACCCGCATTTCAGTAATGAATAAGTGGGGGTATAAAGAAGTCAAAATGCTAAGAATCACTGGTGCAGCAGACAATGGAGTTTCCACTCTACTTTGACAACTACATGCGCTCTTGTATTGTTTTTGTTTTAGCTACAAGTGATTGTGTGCACAGTAAAATAAAGGTACTTCCTTATGAAGAACCCTCACCTCCTGTCTGAAGCCTGTAATGGCACAGGCGCATGTCTGTAATAACATGGCTCAGTGCTGTGACGTCACTTCTCCAGAGGAGTCAGACAGCAGACCGGAGACTGCAAAGGAAGCCCCCTTGTTGACACAGACAGGTCAACAACTATCAGCAAACCTGTTCGGCAGTTTCATGCTTTAGTTGCTCAAACTATTTTCGTTTATTGACTTAGATTAAAACTCCGGCTGTAAGAAGAGGGGGGCAACTACTCGAGCTGCTTTCTTGTGTAGTTTAGCCATTTTCAATGGAACGTGGAGGAAATGTAAACGTCCTGTGTTTGCTAACACATATTCTGTGGTTATCCTGTTCCTATGTTCATTTTGGGAAATAGAGTAACTAAGACACAGAGATGTGAAAAGGTATGTTCAGAATCACTCACGATGCTTGTCTGAGACTAAAAACTTGGCAAAACGTAATCACGACATCTCACCATCTCTCTCTTCTTTTTCCAGTAATATTGTAAGTTGCTTTTGCATGCCTGAAGCATGTTAGAATGCTAGAAAGCTGTCATGTCAGTTAAACAGGACCCTACCGCTAGGTTTCTCCGGAGACTCTAGGGGGCAGATTTATGAGCCCCTTGCGCCTCATTTACGCCGCCGTTGCGTCACTTTTGTGACGCAGCAGCGGCGCAAATCCTGCGCCATGCTGCGGGGTATTTACAACGTGACGCATCTGGCAGATGCGTCACGTTGTAAAGCCCTGCGCCACATGTAGGCGTTCTGGAGCAGGGGGGGGCGTTCCGGCGCAGGAACGCCTCCTAAAAGTGGCTGAGTGAAATCTACAAGATTTCACTCAGTCACTTTTAAGGCCATGCTGCGTCAAAACCCTGCACCTGCTTGAAGCAGGCGTAAGGATTGACGCAGCATGTAAGGGATAGGGCACCCCCGAGCCTTGCTGGAGCTGCGTCGCGCTTGCGACGCAACTCCAGCAATGCGCCGCCTTTCCGACAGGAGATGCGTCACGCATCTGCCCATCCAAGTGCCACGGTGCGCCGCATTGTAAATGCGGTGCATCAATGGTGGCGCATGGGTGGGCAGGTGCGTCGCAACTCTTCTGGCGCATCTCTGCTGATTAGCAGAGATGCGCCAGACGTCATAAATCTGCCCCTAGGTTTTAACACACTCCTTAGAAACTCCTGTGAGTGTGTGAAAACTCTAGGGGACTAGTTCACAGAAACAAATTAAAAGTACAAGTAGAAAAGAACATCTCTGCCAGTATGTGCTTTTGCCTTTTTTATCTATTCCCAGACTTATGTCTAGAAAGCTGCGCCAGTCGCAGGTTTCCAAGCGCACTATTGGAAATGTCATATGACATCTTTCAAGACCTCCTATTCCGCCGGTGGGGAATGCTACATAACGTAGAATGGAGCCCATTTTTCAAACAAATACTTTTCTTTACTTTTTTTTTGCAGGGAAAACATTTTTTCCCGTGGGGAAAGCGCATCCCATACACCCACGCCAAATATGGGGGCCGTCTGTTCCCGGTCCGATCCTCTAAGGTGAATTAGTCAAGCCTTTGGCTGCAGTAAATGTAAAGATCTTCCCCAACACAGAGATTGTCCCTCCGGGCTGGTCACCCCCCGAGCACACTCCCCGTGAGTGAGCCCGTCCCCTGGTGCCGCCTCTGCCCTGAGCTGTGCCCTGTGCATCTTTGCTGTGCCCCGCCCGCCGGATCCGCTTGGTCCGCGGATCTCCTGCGCCTCCTGCCACCAGCTTGCTTCGCCGCCTTTTTCGTCTTTTCCTGCCGTTTTGCCCTAGCCCCCTGTGCTCCCCCCCTCTCTCGCCCAGCCCCGGCCGCGTTTCCCGCCACCTCCCCGCCGCTGCCCCCCTGCGGCCCCGCCCCCTTCCCTCGCTCGCCCTCCCCATTCGCCACCCCGCTCCCCCTCCCAGCTGCCCCTCCCTCGCTCCGCCCCCCCACTCTCCTCATATGGCAGAGTGGCCAACGCGCAGCGTGCACGCGCAGCGGGCGCGCTGACTGAGCGCCGAAGGTGCGCCAAAGGTAAGCCCGTCTGCGCCTGTCCGTGCCTGGACCGCGCCCAGTGCCCGAACCCCTGGCCCCCGTGGACCCCAGCCCACCCGCCAGACGTACGACGCCACCACCCTCAACGCACTCAACACCGGCCGAATCCCGGGATGCTACCGAGCCACCCCGAGACGCACCCACGGACCCTTCAGCTGCCACGCCTGCAAGTTCACCTGCATCCGGACCTGCCCCGCACCAGCACCCGCCAAGCCGAACACCAGCAGCAACCACCTCAAGTGCATCCTGCTCAACACCCGCTCCGTCCACAGACACGCCATCGAACTCTGGAACCTCCTCGACACCACATCTCCAGACGTTGCCTTCCTCACGGAAACCTGGATGAACGACTCCTCAGCACCCGACATCGCCATCGCCATCCCAGAGGGATACAAGATCACCCGGAGAGATCGCGTCAACCAGACTGGAGGAGGCATCACCATCATCCACAGGGACACCATCCGCATCACGACCAACACCGATGACACCCTGACTACCGCCGAACACCTACACTTCCAGATCCACACCAACCCTAAGACCACCCTCAGAGGCACCCTGATCTACCGACCCCCGGGACCACGCACACCATTCAGCGAAGACATCGCCGACTTCATCAGCCCGCACGCCCTCCCCTCCGCTGACTACATCCTCCTGGGGGGACATCAACTTCCACCTGGAGAACAACAACGACCGCAACACCACCACCCTGCTTGACAACCTCGCCAACCTCGGACTCAAGCAGCTGGTGTCCACCCCCACCCACCTTGCCGGACACACACTCGACGCCGTCTTCTCATCCAGCAAAGACATCGCCTTCAGCCACGCCACTGGACTCCACTGGACGGACCACAGCTGCGTCCATTTCACCTTCAGAAGAACCACGATCCACCACCACCAGCAACAGGTTGCTCGAAGAAGCTGGAACAAGATCACAGCCGACCAGCTCGCCGCTTCCCTGAGCCAGCACCCTCCCGCCAGCTCAGCGAACCCCAGCCAGGCCGCCGACAACCTCACGAAGTGGATCAGCACCTGCGCGGACGAACTCGCCCCACTGAGGACCCCGCCCAGCAGACCCGGCAGCAAGAAGACCCCATGGTTCACCGACGAACTCAAGAGCTCCAAGAAGAACTGCCGAGCCCTCGAGAAAGCCTGGAGAAGGGAACCAACACCGGACAACATGACCACCCTCAAGCTCGCCACCCGGAAGCACCATCAACTGATCCACGCCACCAAGAAAACAGCATTCAAGGACCGGCTGGACAACAACGCACACAACTGCAAGGAACTCTTCAACATCATGAAAGAGCTCTCCAACCTCAACGCCGGAAACAACAACATCACCCCATCGCAAGACCTCTGCAACTCCCTCGCCTCCTACTTCCACAACAAGATCGCTGACATCCACAACAGCTTCATCCCACAAACAACGCCCCCAACGGCCGCACCAACGCCCCCCACCACCACCCTCAGCGCCTGGACCCCGATCAACACAGAAGACACCATCCGCACGATGAACTCTATCCACTCCGGATCTCCGACCGACCCCTGCCCTCACCACGTATTCAACAAGGCCGACGCTGTCATCGCACCCCACCTGCGGGACATCATCAACACCTCCTTCGACACCGCCACCTTCCCTGAGAGCTGGAAGCATGCCGAACTCAGCGCTATACTAAAGAAACCAACAGCGGACCCCACCGAACTCAAGAACTACCGCCCCATCTCGCTCCTCCCGTTTCCAGCCAAAGTCATCGAGAAGACCGTCAACAAGCAGCTGGCCGCCTTCCTCGAGACGAATGGATCCCTCGACCCCTCACAGTCTGGCTTCCGAGCCAACCACAGCACCAAGACCGCCCGCATCGCTGCCACCGATGACATCCGAGCCCTGCTGGACAACGGAGAAACAGCGGCCCTCATCCTCCTAGACCTCTCCGCAGCATTCGACACTGTCTGCCACCGCACCCTAGTGCAGCGCCTCAGCAACGTCGGAATCCAGGAGAAGGCACTGGAATGGATCATCTCCTTCCTCGACGGAAGGACACAGAGAGTCCGCCTACCACCGTACAAGTCAGAGGCCACCGAAGTCATCTGCGGCGTCCCTCAAGGATCCTCGCTCAGCCCCACCCTCTTCAACGTCTACATGAGCCCCCTTGCGGCCATCGCACGCCAACACAACCTCAACATCATCTCCTACGCCGACGACACCCAGCTGATCCTCTCCCTGACCAACGACCCCGCCGCCGCCAGAGCCAACCTCCACGAAGGGATGAAAGACGTAGCCGAGTGGATGACGACCAGCCGCCTGAAACTGAACTCAGACAAGATGGAAGTCCTCATCCTGGGCTCCTCGCCCTCCACCTGGGACGACTCCTGGTGGCCCCCCGCCCTGGGCACCGCACCCAAACCGACAGACCACGCACGCAACCTGGGCTTCGTCCTGGACTCCTCCCTCTCCATGACCAGACAAGTCAACGCCGTCTCCTCGTCCTGTTTCAACATCCTGCGCATGCTACGGAAGATCTTCCGGTGGATCCCCACCGAGACCAGGAAGACGGTCACCCAGGCCCTCGTCACCAGCCGACTACGGCAACGCCCTCTACGCCGGAACCACCGCCAAGCTCCAGAAGAGACTCCAGCGGATACAGAACGCCTCAGCCAGACTCATCCTCGACATCCCCCGAAGCAGCCACATCTCCGGACATCTGAGAAACCTGCACTGGCTCCCCGTCAACAAGAAAATCACCTTCCGTCTCCTCACCCACGCACACAAAGCCCTACACGACCAAGGCCGGAGCTACCTCAACAACCGCCTCAACTTCTACGCTCCCAAACGCCATCTCCGATCAACCAGCCACGCCCTCGCCGCCGTCCCCCGCATCCGAAGAGCGACAACAGGAGGAAGGTCCTTCTCCTACCTGGCCGCCAAGACCTGGAACTCCCTCCCTCCCGACCTGCGCCTGACCCAAGACCACCTCTCCTTCAGGAAGAAGCTCAAGACCTGGCTGTTCGAGCAGTAGCGGCACCCCCCCCCCCCCCAAGTGCCTTGAGACCCTCCGGGTGAGTAGTGCGCTTTATAAATGTCTTTGATTGATTGATTGATATAGTTGGAAATCTTTATTTGTAGTACATAGAATAGATACCTCCAGCTTGCTCTTCCAGCTTTGCAATCCTAACTATCCCACTTCAAACATCAACATTCTATCCTAGCAACAAGCCTTACATTCTACTTATGCAATGAGCTCTACACATCTTCCCCCTTGCATATATTACACACATAAATTGAATAAAGAAATAGCACTTTATACATCAAGAAACAAACCACATTAACACTTGTGAAATTAGATTAATCATGCACAATCTGATCAGGAGCACGACATTTGGAAACATTTCCCGTACTCCAAGCGGAACCATCCATCAAAATAAGAATGTTCTTTTTCACCGCCCTAACCTGCACAGGTTGTGAAAACTTGCTTTCTCCTTTGATAACATTTCCCCCACGCTTAACAGCCACCCAATCTCCAGCCTTTATGTCATGATCTTCAACACCTTTCCTGATATTATAATGCCACGCTACAGTCCTCTGTTGTTCCACAACATCATTCTTGACCGCACTACGATCAACCCACACACACTCCTTATTCTTAAGCCAACCTGGAATCTCCTTCACACCCGGCTCTCGTCCCTTAAGGGGAAACACCTGTCACAGAGTGTGGTGTAACTCTATATGACCACACTAATTTCTTCAGTTCATCTGACCACGATAAACCATTGGAAATAGAGAGTTGGAAATTCTCCATTATCAACCTATTGATCCTTTCTACTAAACCATTGGCTTGTGGTCTGAATAATGCAACTCTCTCATGCTTGATTCCCATTTTGGAGAGGAACTCCTTCATTTTGTTGGAAACTAATTGAACCCCATTGTCTGACACAAGTGTTTTTGGCATGCCTTCATTTATGAACACCCTTTCCATGAAACCAATCACTTTTTCAGTTTCGATACAGTCCGTACTCTCAACAACAAACCATTTATAGTGATAATCCACCAGAACCATTAAGAACTTGCTCCGAGAGCCATGCTTCATAATGGGACCCAAGAAATCAATCGCCAGTCTTTTCCACGGACGACTGGGAAACTCCGGACACGTAAGTGGTGGTTGCCTCACAATTTTCGTCTTATCACTCCTAGCACACGCATAACAATCCTTGACATGCCCTTCAACCTCATTATCCATGCACGTCCACCAAAACGACTGCCGGACACGTCTTTTGGTCATATTCCTACCCAAGTGACCTTCATGAGCTATATTTATTATCTTGCGTCTGAGACCATCTGGTGGTACTAATTTATTCCTCCTCCACAACTTTTCCTCGCTTACACTCAACTCCGTCCCTACATTCCAATATCTTCTGAACCGAGTGTCTTGACCATAACTCTCTTTCCATCCTGCCGACACGCATACCATTACCTCTTGTAACACCTTATCATGTAACATTGCATCCTCCCATTGCTCTTTATCAAATGCGTGCTCTTCACTACACTTAATCACATTTACACCATCATCAAAATCTCCCTCAATGGCATCGACTGGCATTCTGGATAGATAATCAGCTACAACATTCTTCAAACCTTTCATATACTCCATTTCAAAATTATACTCAATCACAGATAGAATCCACCTAGAAATCCTCGGAGTGACACTTCCTTCCAAACCCCTACCACCCTTAAACAAATGCACTAAGGGTTTATGATCAGTGCGGACCTTAAAAGGCAACCCCCAAACAAAATAACGAAAATGTTTTCTGCCCCAGCAACATGCCAAGGCCTCCTTTTCAATGACTGAATAAGATAGCTCTGCCCCTTGAAGTCTTCTTGACGCAAATCCAATAATCCTTTCATCACCATTATACACCTGAGTTAAAACTGCTCCAATGCCAACAGCACTTGCATCTGTGGTGACAAATGTCTTGGCATTTACATTAAAATGTCCTAAAGTAGGAGCATGGAGTATACAGTACTTTATGCGTTTGAATGCTTCGTCACACTCCTCATTCCAATTAAAAACTACGCCATTCTTCATTAACTGCCTTAAGGGTTCCACTATTTCTGTAAATCCACTCACAAATTTGGAGCAATATTCCGCTAGACCTAGAAAGGACTTTAGTTGTTTCTTAATGATTGAAATAGGAGCATCATTGATAGCTGACACAATACTTTTCTTAGATTTGATTCCACCTTCAGATATCTCATGACCCAAATACGTTACACAACTTTTCCTCAACTGACACTTCTCTCTTTTTATAGTTAGCCCATGCCTTTCCATACGCTTTAAAACTTCTTCCATTACTGCATCATGATGTTCACCATTTCTTCCTATAATCAACACGTCATCTTGAAAAAATAGAACATTCTTAACTCCCTCAAATACTTGTTGCATGACCCTTTGGAATACTGCCGAAGCAGATGCTAGGCCGAATGGCATTCTGCAATAGCGGAAAGCACCTAATGGGGTTACAAACGAGGTAAGGTGTCTGGATTCCTCACTGAGGTCAATTTGGTGATAAGCTGACGACATGTCAATAACACTGAAAATCACTCCGCCACCCAGAGCAGTTAACATTTCAGAAATGTTAGGTAACGGTTGCCTATCTACCCATATGTTCCTATTCAAGTCGCGCAAGTCCACACATAAACAAATTTTATTTCCTTCCTTGGGGGCGACCACTATGGGCGCCAACCATTCTGAGGCCTCAATAGGCTCAATAATCTTCTGGCTTAACAATTTATTCAATTCGTCTTGAAGAGGGTCTCTCATCAGATGAGGAACATTCCTCACTTTGTGGACAACTGGCACAGCATTATGTTTTAAAACAATTTTATGAGAAAAGTTTACAAGTTTCCCTAATTTGTCTGAAAAAACATTAGAAAATGTTTTCATCACACTTGTTTCCTAATCATCAATTTCATGAATTACTACAGATTTAACCGGTTGATCAGCATTTGGATTCAGCATTATCCCCAGGTCTTTCTGGTGACGCCAGCCTAGTAAATTGGATCCCTGCTTTGTCAGGTATACTCGACCATCAACTTGTTCCCTTGCAAAGCCTATTACCATCCATTTAAAACCTAGTATGTCTATAGTTTTACCACTATAACCTACTGGTTTTATATCAGGAACATCCCAATCTTCCATCCTACTTGTCTCCTTCCATACTTTGAAATACATGTCTTTGGACAACAGTGTGTAAAGACTTCCGGAATCAATCAACATTTTCACATCACCCCCGTCCAAACTGATCATTGAGTGTGGTTTTTCTAACTTATCAGTGCTTTCCACTGCAATATCATTACTATTAACTACATTACACTTCACTTCACTAAGGATGGGCGAACCATCTACACAGAGCATCAACTCTTGAACACTCTCACATGTATCATCAATCTCCTGTACACACTGGGTTTTGGAATTGCACACCTTGGCAAGATGTCCCCTCCTACCACATGCTCTGCAAATAGCATTTCTAGCCATCACCTAGGACTCGAGGCAATATGGCCAGGAGCGCCACACCGATAACACTTAAAACTACGTATAGTAGTTGTTTGTGTCACATTTCTTGATCGTGCGGTGGCCGCTAGCGTATTATTTTCGGTACGCAAACTTTCTGTAGGCTTAACTATTGGCTTAGATTGTGTTTTTCCTAAATATTTTACTGTCCTAGTTTCGTCAATAGAAGCTTGGATCTCTGATCCTTTAGGATTTAAATCTTTTGACCCTGAATCTTTAGATACTACTTGTTTCGTTACCATTGAGTTACTACATTTGTCCATTTCTCTTATCCATAAGTCGGAATGTTCAAGTCCCTTAGCTATTTGTATTGCTTCTTCTAACTTACAATCTTTAATGAGAAGCTTTTCACGTACCCTTTTATTATTAGTGCATCTCACAATTTGATCATGTATGAGTGAATCTCCTAACCCCTCAAAACAACAAGTAAGAGAAAGTCCCCTTAACGCAGCCACATAACTTGCGATATCTTCATCTGGCTTTTGTAAGCGACAAAAGAATTTATGTCTCTCTAAGACAACGTTAATTTTGGTGATGAACCTCACTTCCAACATTTGCATGCTCATCTCATAAACGTTATTAGGTTGCCCTTCACCCATTCCCAGGGAGATTTCAGGAAGATTTTCGTATAAACGTCGCCCCTCAACTCCTAAATGATGGAGTAAAATGGCTTGTCTACGTATGGGTCCATATTTGTCTGCCCCAGTTGCTAATATATAAGTTAAAAATAACTTCTTCCATTCCTTCCAAGGAATGGGAGGGTCACCAGGTGTTGGAAGAAAGGAAGGAGGCGCTGCTAAGCCCTGATCTGCCATAATAAAAATAAACAAACCCAATAAGCTTATTATTACCTTATTAATAATAAACAATAACCTTGTCTTTCACCTGGGGAGAAAAAAAATGGTTAGCAAACAATAAAGATTTGTAAGTAGCAGTTGAAGCAGCACTGTAAGACGATGAAAACGGTGAAATGTTTCCCAACTTGTTAAAATGTCCGCCGTGCGTGTAATGCGTCTTATTTTTATGGTTGATTGGGCATCTCACAATTTGATCACGTATGAGTGAATCTCCTAACCCCTCAAAACAACAAGTAAGAGAAAGTCCCCTTAACGCAGCCACATAACTTGCGATATCTTCATCTGGCTTTTGTATACGACCAAAGAATTTATGTCTCTCTAAGACAACGTTAATTTTGGTGATGAACCTCACTTCCAACATTTGCATGCTCATCTCATAAACGTTATTAGGTTGCCCGTCACCCATTCCCATGGAGATTTCAGGAAGATTTTCGTATAAACGTCGCCCCTCAACTCCTAAATGATGGAGTAAAATGGCTTGTCTACGTATGGGTCCATATTTGTCTGCCCCAGTTGCTAATATATAAGTTGAAAATAACTTCTTCCATTCCTTCCAAGGAATGGGAGGGTCACCAGGTGTTGGAAGAAAGGAAGGAGGCGCTGCTAAGCCCTGATCTGCCATAATAATAATAAACAAACCCAATAAGCGTATTATTACCTTATTAATAATAAACAATAACCTTGTCTTTCACCTGGGGAGAAAAAAAATGGTTAGCGAACAATAAAGATTTGTAAGTAGCAGTTGAAGCAGCTCTGTAAGACGATGAAAACGGTGAAATGTTTCCCAACTTGTTAAAATGGCCGCCGTGCGTGTAATGCGTCTTATTTTTATGGTTGATTGGGCATGTTCAGAGGAATTCTTCGTTGTCAAAGTGCGCGCGCATGCGCTAAGGAGAGAAGCAGAAGTGTTTCCACGAAGACGAGGAGTGTTGAGTCGCGAGGAAACTCCGCGAGGCGACTTCACGAGGGAAACCCAACGTAAGTTAAAAAATGCTTGCCTCAATGTTTACATGTCGTTAGTCATCGCAATCTGACATCGGCAGAGTCAGCAAAGTAGGGGAAAAGTACCAAGGTTACGATGCAATTCCAAAAGAAATTGGGCACAATTAACTTTGTCGCGTGAAACGCGCTTGTGAAACAGCGAAATTCAGCGTACGATGCAATCCTCAAGGCACATGACAAGGTTGTTGTGCAAATCTCCCATCGGCAGAGTCAGCAAAGTATGGGAAAAGTATGAAGTGTACACAATGCAATTCCAAAAGAAATTGGGCACAATTAACTTTGTCGCGTGAAACGCGCTTGTCAAATAGCGAAATTCAACGTACGATGCAATCCTCAAGGCACACGACAGGGTTGTTGCGGAAATCACACACGTTACACGTAGATTGTCGAATACCTTCCCAAGTACGAAGTACGAACCAGACAAGGTTGAAGAAGGATGAAGATACACAGCAGGGTTGTCACATGTTACACGTAGATTGCCCAATATGAAGTATGTTGGAAGAGCAGATAAGGTTGAAGAAGGCGCAGGATACTAGCAAGATACACAGTACATACCAGGTTATGAATATCTTGATTATTTATCCCAAGAATTCGCTAATTCTTCTTTGAGTGGGTTCTTCTTGAATAAATATACTTCAGTGGTTTATCCAGGGGTGGAGGTATTCTCAGTCTGCCCCCTGCGCATCTCAAGTCCGTTGTCGCCAATGTAAAAATCTTCCCCAACACAGAGATTGTAGTTGGTAATCTTTATTTGTAGTACATAGAATAGGTACCTCCAGCTTGCTCTTCCAGCTTTGCAATCCTAACTATCCCACTTCAAACATCAACATTCTATCCTAGCAACAAGCCTTACATTCTACTTATGCAATGAGCTCTACAGTAACATTATGACATTTTCCAGGGCGGGAAAGGGTTGGATTAGAGGTTGCGAATGCCTATAAATATGTGTGCACCCTGAAATTGTCAACACCATCTTTGATATTCTGATAGACAAAGGTGTCTTCACAGGATCAGGGATGATGTGAGTGGCAGGTGGTGACCTTCAAAACTGGAGGGGCGTCAGAGGACCGAGAGACAAACACAGTGGGAGGCCCAAAGATAATTTTAAAAAAATTAAATGTACTTACCCGTGTTTCACTTACCGTGTTTTCTTTATTCTTCTGGCATTAGTGTGAGCCAGGGCACCTCATGGAACCTCAGGCAACCCCCTTCTACAAATCCAGAGGTGAACAGCCACTAGTACACGGCTGTATGTACGCATGCCATTACTTCGCAAGCGTTACTACGCATGCGATGTAACAACGCATTGCCTTTAGTACGCGTGCTGTTACATCGCATGCGTAGTAACGCCGCATGCATAGGGGGCGGGCGCCGTTCTTGGAGGTCGTCAGGTCAGCCATTTGCTCCAGTGAGGATCTGAGGGTATGTTTTGGAGGTGTTGCACGAGGATGTAGGTGAAGTTCGCTGGAAGTTGAGGGAGCTGGGGGCCACTCTCTGCGCCTGCCCTCCAGCCCCCTATAAGCTTTATATCCTGACTGCCCACGACAGAGGAAACCGGAGGAAGCAGGAAGAGGGAGAAGATTGGAACCACGCGTGGTAAGAGGTAAGTGGGGCTGTGTAGGGTCGTGTAGGGGCTGTGTAGGGTCGTGCAGGGTTGTGTACTTGCGTTAGTGTAGTGTAGAGTAGTGTTTTAGGGTTTAGGGTAGT
Source organism: Triturus cristatus (assembly GCF_964204655.1). Classification (NCBI taxonomy): domain Eukaryota; kingdom Metazoa; phylum Chordata; class Amphibia; order Caudata; family Salamandridae; genus Triturus; species Triturus cristatus. The sequence continues at coordinate 1,691,215,028 of NC_140589.1, forward strand.
GTCGGGTGTGCAGGGTAGTGTTTAGGAGTAAGGAAAGGACTGGGGCTAGGGGCAGGGTCGTGTTGGGGTAGTGTTTTAGGGTTTAGGGTAGTGTTGTGGTGTTAGTGTAGTGTAGTATACCGTTTTAGTGTTTAGTGTAGTGTTGGGGGTTGTGATGGGTAGTGAATGAGTGTAGGGACTGGAGAAGGGGAATATGTATGTTTGTGCAGGGGTAGTGATTTAGGGTTTAGGGTAGTGTAGTGGTGTTTCAGTAGTGTAGGGTAGTGTAGTGTTTTAGTGTTTTGGTAGTGTTTTAGTGTTTTAGATGTGTTGGGTAGTGTATTTCTATTTATTATTTATTGTAGTGTTGTGTTTTAAACATTTCTTTTTTAATATGATATGTTATTCCGCATACCATTTTTATTACTGGGTAAGTTTTTACTTCACATACATTAACACTTTCAATGTACTGGTATGCGAAGTAAAAACTTATGCAGTAACGGTTATTGCTAAGTAATACCCGCGTAGTAATAGCATGCGAAGTAATGGCATGCGAAAGGACGTCTCATATTTAATCCAGACGCTGCTCTCATGCTGCAGCTGAGCAGCATGAGAGCAGCACCTGGATTGGCTAGAGTGGGCTGCCTCGACGATCCAGCATGGACAGGAGGCCTGAGTCTGCTCTCCACCCAGCCGTCTGAGACAGCTAGGTGGAGAGGTTTACAGTGCGCATGTTAGGCTGGTCATTGCAAGACGGCTGGCCAAAGTGACTTGCACAGTGTAATATGATGGAGTGAGCACCACACCCCTCCTGCCAGTCAGCAGCAATACCCTGCCCCCCAAAAATGCTCGGGCTGGGAACAGTGAAAAATCAATTGGTAATTCACTTTATTACTGTTTGATTTTTCACTTTAGCTGCACTGGCAGCAGAGGGGCTCACCCCTCTGCCCTAATGGAACTGAATCAACAGAAGCAAAATCACCAATGAAACAAGTAGCAAAGTCATTCAAACAAGCCTTCCTGAGGTAGAGTATACGTTAAAAACCATGGAGGTTTATTAAAGATCAAAATCATTACAAAAGTAAAATATAGTTGTCAGTGAGAATTAGCAAAAGGCTCATTCAAATGCAGCAGTAAATCTAACCAAAATATTCTAACTTCTAAGCATGCATGAGTCAGACCCACATGGGTCTGTCTACTCTCTGAAGATGGAACATGCCAGAGATGAATCCCCTCACAGTGAAAATCACATTGTCAGCATAAGGGGATCAAATTGTTACACAGGTTTAGGAAATCAGAATACAGAACGTAATGTAGCATCATTTACCACCATTCTAATACCATCCCCTAAAGGAATGTTAATATAACCTCTTTTGACCTAATGACCTTTTGACCTAATGTCATTGGATGTGACAGTATCTAGTTCACTCAAAACAATGACAGACTTAAGTAATGAAGAGACTTGCTGGAGCAAGTGTGAAAAGGCCTTGAACAGTTACATTTCTAGGGAAAAGGCCTTCCGAGTTCACCAAGAACAACATAACATATCATTTTATTTCTGCTTCGAGTTTAGACAGAGTGAGACAAAAAATGGATGCACAAAAATACAAGATGGAGTCGAGCCTAGTTTAGGGCTTTTCTGTCCAATGTTAAGAAAACAGTTTAAAACATTGCAGCTTTATTGTTTTCGAGGCAAAACATTCATTTCATTAAGCAAACATTATTTATTAATAAGAAATATCTTTGTCAAATAGTAACACTAAAATATGATGGACACAATATTGATGGCAAAATATCAAAAATAATATATGAGCAGATAAGGAAGTCTAGGTTTTCTATACTTAACTCCACATAAAAGTACTTGGCTATCTTTATGCCTTCAAGATGTAGATGTTCAATGTACAATTCGGAATTGTAAATCTATTCGTTCCTCTATGAGAAATATGAGGACCCAGAGGGCATGCTTGGTTGTAGTAGTGACTTTACTGGGTCACCTTATTGCTCTTATCAACACTCCTATCAGCACTAAATTTGCCAAACGTCTTTGATATGGCACTTACTGTGTGCAGAAAGATGGAGGCAGGTACCTCAGTGTGGGAGCAAGATATAAACCTGGGATGGGACCCACAGAGAGATACATCTAGACCAGGGATTAGACATATGAAGAGGCATTACGATCTCCCATACTGATCATAGATTTACATAACCTGCTAGACATATTATGGTTTAGAAATGACACAGGTGGGAGTTTTCACTCTACTCCCATGTCATACCAATATTATTGGCTCATTTCACGTGAAATGCCCTCGGGATGACTGAGTTATCATATTTCCTGCATACACATTCAGATTACCTCCCTGCGAAATTGGTGCTGAGTGTGCCCCAATAGGGCTGTGTAACTGTTGTGCACATGCCTTGGTCAGGCACATGCTAATGGTGTGGTGTAGTCATTGGAGCTCAATTAGGGTTGAACTGCTGAGACTTAGGCAAAAATGTTTACTTTTATGTATTTGCTCCTATGGGATTTCAAGATCTTATGAGAGTGGTTGCAATTTGGGAGAAGCTCCACATTTAAGCCCCATCCATATGTGGCCACTTGCTTGTTATTTAAATCACCAGCAGAAGACTAGTTCCAATACCCGCTCTCCAGAAAATCAGTTTCAGCTTTCCATAGAGAGAGAGAGAATCACTGTGAACCAATGGGTATGTATTATTGCCTGATTTTATACCAGACATTGAAGATTTCCATAATGCCATACAAGCAAATAACAGTATCTCAAAATTCAGTGAAAACCAAATAACTTAACAGGCAATATGCATGTGCACTAAAAACAAAACTTACCTTGAGGTTTGGCATCACAGGTGCAATAGTAAATTACTACGGATATCTACACTACTAGTTAAAATTTCATCTGAATTGTTTGCGAGAAATTCTAAAAACGGGGCGTCAGAAGAAATAAAGATAAATCTTAGCATTTAGCTATTCAAAGTGTTGGAAATTAGTTTTGCCCGCATAGCCCACCAGGATCTTGCACATTTAGGCCCCAATTACAAGTCTGGCAGTGTGAGGACCACCAGACAGGTGGTGATGCAGCAGTGGCGGGTATTGCGACCACCATATTATGACCCTAGTGGTCGTGCTGGTCTGGGACCATTAACTACGCCAGGAAACCGCCATTCCCTGGCGGTTGAGCAGCGGTCAAGAGGCAATTATATGCTTGGTGGGACCGCCGCGGTCCCACAAAGCATTTTACGACTTTCATCTCCGCCACTGATTTCATGGAGGTCTTTTCTCCATGTAAACAGTGGCGGAGAGGAAAGTAAGGGGGCCCTGCAGGTCCCCCTCTTACCTCATGACTTGTGGATGCACACAGGGGAGCACAACTTATGCCCCACCTTTGTGCATGCACAGAAGTTCCAACACAGCATGGACTTTGAAGTTCATGCTGTGCGGGAACTTCCTTTGACGTTCCCATTGCAGTGCCTATTTTATAGGCAGTGCTGTGGGAAAGGCAAAGGAAATGCCTGCCAATGTTTTTAAAAGTCACTACTGGGTGAGGGGTCTTCACACAGCTATGGAACAGCTGTGCCAGCGATGAGCCGGTGCAACTGCACCAAAGTCGTAATTGGGCCCTTAGTGTGGGTGAGTCTCACTACCTGAGTCTCACTCATGGCTAATTAATGGTAATTGAACGAGTGTGTTTACAGCCAGTGTCCCCCTTTTAAGATAAGGCCACCGCAGCACAACTACGACAATGGGTTTTAGGCTGGTTACATGTGAACATATGTGAATGCGCTTGTGTTCACATGGGCAGGCTGCACGTGTGAGACTACCGTTGTGCACAGCCCAGTAATTTCACACAGCTCGCCAGGCACAGAAGAGGCTCTGCAAGGATAGGTGCTGACCAGGGTTATGCCTTATAATACAAGTGGGCATTTCAAGGATAGGTCTCTAGTGCTTTCACTATTATTTATATAGATGAAATATGCGTTAAAGTACAGTTTCACTCGGCTAAGGCCTATTCAATCCAGCAAGGTGTCAAACTGGGGTAAAAAATGCATGCTGAGTTTAAATTTGCCGTTCCCAAAACACCACATATACATCTTAGGGATCGTCAAGAAATGACATATTGCTGCAGCTCAGCTCTTAACCAAATGCCAGGCCATTATTTTCCCTACTGGTGCAAGTTCATTACTCTTCTTCACAGCAAAGGCCTCCAAACACAAAAGCAGTAGTCATCAGCGATTGAACTAGTTCCTGTGGGAGGAAAGAGGTGTGGAAGAAATCTGCATCTGAATATTAGCTTGTTATACTGTACCTGGCCTGGACGGCCCAGACCCACTGAACATAGGAGGAAGCCCAAACTTCTGGAACCAGCATTGGGGGGGCTCACCTTTGAAGTTTTGGTGTGAGGCATCTGGCAGTGATGGCAGCTATGGGTGGAACTGAAGTCCTCAGAGGAGCTCTATTCAGTAAAAAACTTGTCAGTGCCATTTTTGGATTGTTCCAGAATGCTGTGAAGGAGGGTTCAGACAGGAATGTGACATCCTAGGATTGAGACAGGATGTAACGTCCTAGGATTGGCCAGGGGTACCTGACCTCTAGAACTTTCCACCGCCATTTATAAACTCTTGCACGAAGGAGAGATGGGGAAGACGACCCTAGACCTGGAAGGCGACAACAGTGGAAGCATGGCTAGCTGGAAAGAGGAGCCACCTATTGCCCTACAAAGATGGACTAAGGATTTGGTCTCCAGCTGACTCCAGGACTAGATGAGCCTCTCCAGGGCCAGTGGTGGTAGTGCCTTTTGCCCCCTGAGAACTGGTTGGGGGAAGACTTGAACTACAAAAGTTGCTGGTGGCTAGAGCTCACTTCCAGGAGCAAAATGAGCCAAGTATTTTCAAAATCATCTCAACAGGGCCAGAGATAGTCCTATTTAAAGATTCGACAATTGATCCCTAAAATATTAGCTGCCAAGCACGTGGCTGTCCACCTGATCTCTTTGAACTACCCTGAGGGTGGAGCAGGGCCAAGAGGCTGGAGCTACATGAATTTTTGTTTTGATTTACTAAGTATCTCCTTTGGAAAGGGGCATGTGTGAGACCCCTCCTGTACATACTTTGCGCCCTTGGAGGCCCCATCTCCCTGAGGGCCCGGCACAGTTAGTTGGTTCATTGGCCCCATCCCTGGGACACCAGAGTGAAGAGAGTAAGGGGGTGCTGCTGTGCACCCCCTTGCATGGCAGTGTGCTGCTCCCACCCCCCATAACCAGGGGAGTGGTGCACACCACAGCAGCATATCCTGCTGGCACAGAGCAGACAGGGACAATGCAGGTTCCAGCTCCCGCGCCAGTGCACCAACAGTGTCGGTCAGGCAGGGAGCTGACTGGAGAATCTGGAAGTGGACTCTCCATGCTGACCCCATCCTGATAGACCTCAGGAACTTGGTGGACACCCACACATAGTTAAAAATGAAATACCAATGGAAAAAGAGCCCACAGCATCAGGTCATGTTAAAGGATAACATCCCGTAGACCCACTCATCAAATATTCATGTTTTCAGATCTGGAGTGCCCTATGGTGCCCCCTATGGGCTTTAGTTTGCCTATTTTCTATCTCCTTGGTACCTCAAAGAGAGATAGGGGCACCACAAATAAAATGTCCAGGTGTTCTGGGGGGCTGCACTCGGATCAGCAACCCCCCACTAGTTTTTATTTGAAAACTTCCCCTAAGTCTCAGGGCAAACAAAAACGATGACCCTGGGAGAGGATTTATTGGATTTAAGAGCACTCTCAGAGCTGAGCTTTTTCTTTTGTGCTCCGGAGTACAGGGACCTCTAATGATTGGTCCTGAGACTGCATTATGTGCGCTGAAGAGGTGAAAAGAAAGAGTATACACATACTATTGCTTGAATTTAATTTCTTTATTCTTAACACTTCCTTGACATTTGATTATTATTGATTCCATTGATTTTGATGTTAAACAGTAACCTGTGGTTATTGATCTTAATATGGAGCTCTGGCAAAGCCAATAGGCCTGCCTTATGTATAACAACACCCCTTATAAAATAATGTTACATCTGATATACATGGGGGCATTGGGATTATGGGGTTCAGCAAGCACTAGGGGTGAACTGTGATATAAGGGCTTCACAAGGATATTTCCATCTACCTGAGATATATATATATATTTGTACTTTAATGTATAGTATATTTAGTTGTGTATGTGTAATCAAAGTACTGACCGGATAATAATTTATTGAGTGTTGTTTTTACATCTCAACCATTGGGATTGCTAACCCACCCCACCTCCCCTGAATAGGCGTTGAACTGCTGTGCTTTGCTACCCTAAGAGAGTCAAGCGCTACCATGGGGAACTTGGTTCCAGTTAAAAGACAATTGCAGTTTTATTTCTTGTGTAGAACTCACATCGTTCACAACGGATAACCCAGTTTCTTACAGAAAGACAAGAATATATCTGAGAATTATCAATATCTGTTTGTCCTAACAATTTGTTTCTTCTGGAGAATGCTCCTGTGTAACTATATTGTGGGAATTTGACAAGAGAACAGTGTTTTGCTTCATCAGTGATGAGCCAATAAGATCCACCTCCTTTGTTCTATAGAAAGAGGGAAATCTTCTTTTTCCCTTTCAATTAACGTTGAGTTGCAATAACCACTGGGAGGAACAATTAATATCATATTTGTCATTGTGGATCTTAGCTTGGCTGAAAACAAGCAATTAGTGATGAAGTACCAGAATAACCAGTAGCTAGAGATAAGTTATGGAAATACAACTTAAAAATATCTTAATTACACAATTTACATAATTAGTTAGTAATTAAATAATTTTTAATAATTAAAAATTAATCATTAATTAATTCTAATTAGTTTACTTCCCAACCTGTACCCCTACAAACCCTGCAACCCGCTACAACACAACATTACAATAAACAATTAAATTACATTTAAAAACAACTGGAAATGAACAAACTATATTAAAAACATTACCAATAATCATACAAACAATTTATAACATATGCATTTAAAACATATATTAACATACATAAAAATAATTAAAAACCCCTATCAGATTCCCGACTCGTATTTTAAAAGCATTGAAGGCGAGGTATGCCTGTTATTGTGGAGTGGGTGTATGCCTCGCATAGCGTTACACAAATTGACTAAAGGGTGGTACGTCGAAGGGATTGCACTCCTAGATATACGACTCTATTACTGGGCCTCGCTATTAGTAGTAATAAATCACTGGCTATACCGTTCTCCGGCAGACTCAGCCTACATGTTGGACAGATGTCAGATGGGATGAGAGGGGTGCCTGGGAGCCTTTTACACGAAGATCCGGAAAGGGAGATATATGGGGCCATTGGCTCGAACAGTTGAAATTTGGCATCAGGCGACTAAACGTCTGGGCTGGGCCGGTGTGTGTACTCAGGCCACACCCCTGTGGTCCACTCAAAAACTGGGGTTACTGTGTCATCAATTAGGATTCCAGAAGTCGGACACAATTGGACTGTCCACAGTAGGACATCTAGTCAAGAAGGGCAAAATCCTTACATTCAGTGAACTACAAAAGACATTTGAGTTGGCGCAAGGGGAGATTTTTCGCCACCTGCAGATCCGCTATGCACTCAGGGCAGCACTCCCGACTTAAGTAATTTGCCAGAGTCATCCCCCTTGGAAGATCGGTTGCTTTCTGAGCCCATTACAGGCAAAGCCATATCACTAACATATCGCAAATTGTGCAATAACTTGCCAGATCCCTTTCGAACTCTCCGAGATAACTGGCAAGCCGACATCGGATGCGTTGAAGATGAGGACTGGCAAACTGCACTGATGTCCCCAAGGGAAGCAGCCATAAATCATCGTTTTCGACTGATCCACTTAAAAATCCTACATCGAACATACCTTACCAGGGTCACCTTAGCCAAAATAGGAACAAGACAGGACGCGCTCTGTTTGTGTGGATGTCACCAAGAGGCATCCTCCTATCACATAATATGGGACTGTCCCCAAATATGGCCCCTGTAGGACAGGGCAACGACGCAAATGCAGGACGCACTAGGGAAACAAATAACACTAACACCACCAATGGGGCTTCTTAAAATTTGGGAGGCCACCGATCTTACAGAAGTGGAGCAGCAATTAGCCACCCTAGGGTACACTTTAGTTAAAAGAGCAATTGCAATGAAATGGGGGGCAGCGGAAAGACCATCACTAAAGACTTGGGCAGCAGAAATGGACAAATGTATGATAGCAGAAAAAGAAGTATATAAATCTAGGGGCTGTCCTGAGAAATGGGATAAAAAATGGAGCGGGAGGAATACACATAGAGGGGAATTATGTGTCTCCGCAACTGTGGAGATGGAAATTTCGAGAAAGGATGGGCGCTCACTGATAACAACTGACTGAGTCATTGTGCACTGTTATGTTATAAGTAATTGTTACTATTCAATTGAAATGCATACATGCCATTATATGTGACTATTTGATGTTTACAATCAATAAAAAGAATTTAAAATAAATAAATAAATAATTTAAAAAACATATTATTAAAAACTATATTTAAGTAAACGATATTAAAAACATATATATTTTTTACATCGATATTAACAACATAAATATTTTTGTAAACAATATAAATTACAGATTGTTTAACATCGATATTACTTACCTTAGAAAATCAATATTCTTGTCAACGATATTCCTGTATCACGATATTTGTGGACCACGATATTAAAAATTCGATATTTCTGCATCTCAATATTTTATACTTGATATTTTGTCTGAATAGCAGTGGAACCTGATGCAACAGTCTTTGTCGGCACCCTCCAGTGATGTCCTTCTCCACTGATTCCCGCACTACCACAAACCAAAAGTGCTCCTCATCACTCCATAGCCCTTCTTTCACATGTATTTCATTTCTTTTATGTAGCTACTCATACCAATGTAGAGTGTCAGAGCACTTTACATCACACCCATATTTTGCAGAGACAATGAATCATGCATGTGTAAATCAACATTTAAAAAATGTTACATTAGACAAGGAGGACTATAACATGTAGGAGTTACATATCATACATACTGGTAGGCATTATATTTTAAGAGTGCTTGGTCAGGAGAAACACAAACTCAAGATTTAAAAATGTAACAGAGTGGTTGGGGGTTGGCTTTACCAATAGGAATGTATTTCTACCCAAACACACCTTTTTTAGCAAATTTAGGATAATGAAAGGCAGGGGGTAAAAACATACGTTTCTAACCTATGTGTTGCAAGCTTACATGCTGCTCGTTGATGCCAGTTCATTGCTCACTCTGCTATATTAGGATTGTAATTTATGAACCACAAGTAAGAAAAGGATCTTTCTGACAAAAGCCGTAACCCACTGAGCTAGCTACATAAAATTCAATTCTGTCGTCTGCACGGTACACGTGTTTTGCAGCAAGCACATTAACCCTCTACACTATTTTATTGTGAGTCAAAAGTGTGACTAGACAAATCTCCATCTCTCTCCAGCAAGTACATTAATCACCAGAGTTATCTTGCCATGTTTATTATTGCCTGAAAACTGCTGGGCGCACTGTGAACTCTGCAGCAGGTGCTTTTTATCCTATAAGATATTTCAAAATAGAGTGCTGCCCCGAGTCTTGGCACCCAGCGTGGGAGTACAACTCACACCACCTTAAAGCTAGCCCTGGGGAAAGGACATATATTGTGTGGGAGGACCAGTCGTACTTCTAACTACAGTCTAACAAACATTGGGCAAAATACATACACTGAGGGGTCAGGAGTGAGGGTCAGATTTGCTATTCTAATTCCAATCCAACAAACACTGGGGAAAATGCATACATTGTGCAGGTCAGATTTGCAATTCTAACTCCTCTCTAATAAACATTGGGGAAAGTGCATACACAGGGTGGTAGATTTACTATTCCAACTCTAATCTATCACATAGTGGGGAAGAGAATACATGGGGAGGAACTTTTCTAACTCCAATTAACAAAACATTGGGGAAACTGCAAACATTGAGGGGTTCAAATAAAACACACACATACTAAATAAATAAACTATAACAATGATTTCATAATTGCAAATAAATAATTTAACAATCCTGCTTCCAAACCCAGCACACAAACATAAGTGTATTAACATCTGCTTATTAAAAATATTATTTAATTATACCGTAGCTTTTTTTAAATATCTGCCCGCTCATACACCCAATAAAACTCACCTATCAAAAAATATAAAATAATACAAAATATTTTTTTTTTAAATCAAACTTTACAATTGTAAAATATTAAACAAATAGCAGTTAGTAACACACACTTTTTTGAGTTTGTTTTTCTTTAATATTTATTTATAAGTTTCATAAGATACAAAAGTATATTTAAAGACACATGCTCAACACCTACAACTTTCAGTGATCCATCTAATACATAGTATCCCTGCGTAACACAGTGACATGTACAAGGCCTGGTAATACAGTGACCTATTCTCCATTCACTTCTTTTTACCCCACTCCAGCTGGATACTTTAGTTATTCATGTCACCCTGTGAGCTTGTATCGTATTCCGTTTGCAAGCTAACAGATGTCTGTTCCAGCAAATAGGACCTTTAGGGCTGCCAGATATCAAGTGGCCTAGACACCGGATGTTGTAGTTGTGCGTACATCTCACTGGCAGTATTACAATATGAGATGCTGAACATCCAGCCCTTCAACGTTGGTGGGTATTTAGTCCCCCAGTAAATTACCACCTCTCTTTTAGTTAACAATAATGCAATTGCACTGAAGCGCTTATATGGCTTAGCGATCTCTTGCACATACCCTAGCAGTGCCTGCATAGGTGACGGGGACAGGCCAACGCCGGTCATTTTCGATAGCTCACTAAATACTTGAGACCAAAATCGCGCCACCCTGAAACAGGTCCAAGCCATATGTGCAAAGTCGGCCATCGGGGCACTGCATCTGGGGCAGGTGTGCGGGTGCAGTGGATCCATCCGGTGAACTTTGGCAGGAGAGACATAAGCTCGCCATAGAAATTTAAAGTGTACTATCTTATGTTTATGGTTAAATTAAACTTTACGTGTTTGCTCACAACATACCCGCCACTGTGCATCGGTAATGGGGGCACCCAAGTCCCATTCCCAAGCTGCACGTACCCCCTCATCCCTAACTGGGAGCATAGCCACCGATGCCCTATATATCCTAGCCATGAGGTGCTCACCGGCTATATCCTTGATAAGCAGTGTCAGCAGAGGAAACTCCTTTGGTTCCAAGGGGTAGCTCAGAACCAAGTATTTAAACGCTCTCTGTAATCTACACAAATTAAACTGGCCAAGGAACGTGGCTCCCCGGAATCTTTCCTCCTCTTCACTAGAGAACATGTGTCCATCTGGGAACACATCCCTGATTGTGGTCAAAATAAATTTGGTTAAGGTTTGTTGCATCGTGACCTCCTTGGTAATGAGTACCCAGATATTCCCTGCAAGTGGGAATGCCAGGAAGTACAGCAATTGTGTCCCGTGGCCTGAGCCAGCTGCATCCAGGCCCAACCGATCGTTGACAGTGTCTATATGTCCACCGGGTCCCGTTTTAAACCGATCGGAAGCAGTACAGACATGGGTGTGGGTGAGATAAATCTGCCTCGGGGCGTAAATATGGAACCCATGAATCAAAATGAAACCAGTGCCTAGAAAAACTACACTGTGCAGCCAGGTAGTATGCATGGAAATTGAGAATTCCAACCCCCCGCGCTTATGGGAGCATCAAGATGTCCCAGCTAATCCTCGGCTGTGTGCCACCCTACACCAATTGGATTAATTTAGAGAGAAGCGTGGCAAAAAAGGTCTTATATAGTGGTATTGGAATACTCTGGAGCAGGTATAGAAATTGCGGCAAAACCACCATCTTGATCACTGCTATCCTGCCAGCCATGGCCACGGGGAGTTTAAGCCTCTTCTCTATTTTACCATCTAATTTCTCCATGGCTGGACTGTGGTCAAGTTGAAGTGTTTTGGCCGGATCCCTGTGGATACTTATCCCCAGATATTTCACCGAGTCATCACACCATTTCAAAGCCAATTCAGTGTCCCGGCTACAGGGGGCCTCCATTAATGGAAGAATTTCAGACTTACCCCAATTGATATGCAATCCCGATAGAGCACTAAAGCTGTTGATCTCCCGCAAAAGGGTCCCCAGGTTTTCGTCCAGGTGCTGTACCTATAAAATGAGATCATCGGCGTATAGTGTAATCAACAGTGGGCCCGTCTTAAATTGTATGCCCCTGTGAAAATGATTATCCTGGAGGTGACGCACCAGGGGATCCATCGCAAATACAAATAGCAACAGAGAGAGAGGACACCCCTGGCGCGTTCCCCTTGACAGTGTGAAGGAGGCAGTCAATAAACTGTTCACCTGAATTTGAGCTGACGGAAGCGTATCTATTAACAAGACCACCGCTATGAACCTGGGCGGCATCCCCAGCCTTATCAGAGTAGCCCGAAGAAAGGGCCACTCTAGAGAATCAAAGGCCTTTTTTGGCATCTACAAGCACTGCAGCTGCTGGGAGTGTAGGTGAAATCCTGTGCAATGTGGCAAACAGAGTACAAAGGTTCAGAGCAGTGGACCTATGTGGGATGAACCCTGCCTGGGAGGGTGAGATCAGTTGATCAACTATCAGGGCCAACCTGGTAGCCAGCATTTTCATCAGAATCTTGTAATCAAAATTCAATAGGGATAGCGGCCTATAAGAGTCTGGGGGAGCACACCTTTTTCAATTGCCTCCTGATAAACATCTATCAGATGAGGAGACAGTGTCCGTTTGAAGGCTTTATAGAAACTGCCAAAAAAGCCATCCAGACCGGGAGCCTTGGACCCATCCATGGCATCTATAGATTGAACCACATAATCCACTGTGAATGGCTCAGTCAGGAATTCCCTATGTGCATTCTCCAGCCATACTAATGCTATTTCATCCAAATAGGCATTACTAGCATCAGTATCCAAGAAGACATTAGTTGTATATAAATCTTTATAATGCAATAATATTTTGGTCTTTATACACTCGCAGTCGGTTATAGTCTCGCCTTCATCCCCAATCAAGCTGGTTATGTCGTGGGGGCCCTGTTGGGCTGAATTATCTAGCAAACGTGCGGCCTGGGTGTTCTCCCTCCCCATATCTCCTCGCAACCGCATGTTTCCCTAAATAGTGTGATTCCCTCTCCGCAGCCTCGTGGAATTCAGCCAGGAGGACCATCTGTTGCCTCAACCCGGAAGCCATCTAAGCATCTCCTCGTTCTTTGTCAATAGCTACAAAACTGCCTCTCAATTCAGGATAGTGTGTTGCGTAGGTCCTTAAGAATTCCGGCCCTCTTCGATATACACACCCCGCTTATGTACGCGTTAAATGCTTCCCATAGCATCGCTTTAGTGTCCACAGTGCCCTCATTAAGTCCAAAGTAATCATCAATAGCCTGACCTAACTTGTCTGCAAATACTGGATCGCGCAGTGCCATCTCGGGGCTCTGCCACCGCTTAGCTCTAACACCTGGGCCAGGAATCCTCAGTCCCACCACCGTAACTGGGACATGGTCCGACAGGGTATGCGCAGGTGCCCCGTCACACTCAGCCATGTAGTCACGTCAGGGGTGAGGAACCAATAATCCAGTCTTGTCCACATATTGTGTGGTGCTGCATAGTGCATGTACATCGGTGTATCTGCATGTAAGTGACGCCAAGCATCAATCAGCCGATACGCATCTAACAATCCTGTCAAAATTTGCCTCGCCCTTGGCTTCGTGTCTGAAGTGGTGGCTGTACTATCCAGCCAGGGATTCAATAAAACATTCAGGTCCCCACCCATGCATAACCGGTCCGCCCCATCCTGTCAATGCTGGCATGTAAGTCAATAAAGAATTCCGGATCGTCTATGTTTAGAGCATATACATTAACAAATAGTATCGTGTTCCCTAACAGCCACCCTTTTACTAGTAGGAACTTGCCTGCCTGGTCTGAGTATACCTCTACTGCTTGAAATGGTACTCGCTTGTGGATTAGAATGGCAACCCCTCTAGAAAAGGTGCTATAACTAGCAAAGTAACGATTTAAACCCTCACTAAAGGGAAAATTGGGGGAATATGTGGCGACAAGTGGGTTTCCTGCAGGAAGGCAAGGTCAACATTGTGACGCAGTAAGTAGTGAAGTACTTGTTTCCTCTTCCGAGCATCATTAAGTCCCCGCACGTTCCAAGACATGAACACTATGGTGTCAACAACATTATTACTATGCATCATTCTTCAATTTGGTATCTAAGCTACTATTTGATCTCATGATCATTACGTATATTCTGAGCATGTGTCTACAAGTTTGCAGAGAAAACAAATCTGTGAATTTATACCATCCCTCCCACCGCCCTGCCATCCCCTTAGTCTTCGCTAGGGGAAAACTCCAACTTCCAAATATCAAAATGATCATAATTCTGAAAATTGCAACACACAAACAAGTGTAGGTGCCTAAGCACTGGGGGGGTGACAACGCTACACCCTGTCTTGTATTGCATGCTATCAATAAAAGAGAACATATTTAAATCAGCCGCCCCTCCTGACAGCGACACCCCACTATCCGACAATGTAGTAAATGCACTAGCATTACTCATCAGCCATATCCATGGGGGTAGTCCATCAGCTGGCCGAGAACAAATCTGCGCTGGCACCAGAATCCGGCATCCCCAGTAAGCGATCCGGCATTGGGGACTTCCTCTGACGCCCATTCGCATCCCGCGTTTGAAGAAAGTCTTGCACTGCAGCAGGTGTTTCAAAATTTCGGGCCCGACCATCTACGTTTATTCTGAGCCTCGCAGGATACAACATGCCGTACCTCAGACCCGCTTTCTTCAAAGCAATTTTGACCGCAGCAAATTTCTTACGTGCATCCTGCACCATTACTGTAAAGTCCGGGTACAAAGCTATATTTGACCCCTGCCAGTCCAATGTTCCTTTCTCTCGAGCCATACGCAATACAGTGTAGCGGTCCCTACAATTGAGAAGCTGTGCCATTATAGGGTGGGGAGCACAGTCAGGATTAGGCAGAGGGCCTAGGGTGCGGTGTACTCTTTCAACAACAAATGTAGAAGTGAAGGATTCTCGACCGAACAGCTCAACCAGCAACCCCTCCACAAATCCATCCAACCCGCCTGTATTTGTGGACTCTGGCACACCAATAATGCAAACATTATTCCGCCTTCCTTGGGCTTCCAGGTCCTCATTCTTGATAGCTATTGTTTTAAGCACCCTTTTCATTCTCTCAATCTTTCTAGTGTTTCTTCCAGGTCCGAAATCCTGCCCTCAGCTTTCTCCAGTCTACCTTCATGTTTATACAGCCGGGCCCCCATTTTATCAAGCTGTTTGTCCAGGGAGTTGAAGTGCGTATCAAGCGCCTTGAATCCTAGTCACAGCTCAGACATTACCGCTTCGTTACTCTGGGGGGGGTCGTCTGTGGGGGACCTGCAGTGTCACCTCCTTCTGCCATTGTTTTGCTTGTGGAATCCGATCTACCACCCGGCTTCTCAAAGGTGAGCTTTCTTTGCTTGGAGTCTCCTTTGCCCATGACCCTCCTTGTCTGGTATATCCGTTAGGCCAACGCACACTTCCTGGCCTGCTGCTGGATACACTTCCAGGGTGCCGATGCATCCGCAGCGCAACAATAGACCCAGGTCCAGCAATGGCCACTCCACTCTCAGCTGGTTAACTCACCCCCTCCTCGGGTGGTGCGAAACCACACCAGTGTCACCAAAATGGTCTATATGGGCTTACACGGTAGTCATATCTCATATGTATCCTCTCCGGAGGGGTCTCGATGCCAATCTTCACAGCCCCCCTGTGTTCGCATCAAGTCTGGGTCTCTCCTGCTGGCGTGCCGTATCCTGCTAACAATTGAAAAATTCTGCATACAGACTTGACCCTTACTGGGCAGTCATGCGGTCGCTCAGTTGTGTGTGCTGTCCGGCATAATGAGAGGCACTTCCCTGGGTTACAGCCACTTTGCTCACTCCTGCCGGTCAACTGCATGCGAGCAGGCAGCCCAGTGACGTTGCGTCACCCTCTCCGCCATACGGCCGCCTGCCGCTTCTCTTCTCTGCCGATGAGTCTTCCGAGGCCCCCAGGGGAAAAAGGAAAAGCCCCACTTGCCTACTGGGTCTGGGAGGGTGCCCCGGTCGCCGTGGACATGCCTCCAGTTGCCGCTTCAATTTACGGTAAAACGCTTTCAGTGCGCAGCCATCCTAAAGTTAGTGCACCGAGAGCGCACGCCCCAATCCAGCACAGGCCCGCGTCTCTGAGCACAGCACCGGCTCCAAGCACACTCGAGCTCCCGGCTCTTCGCTCACCACACCTCTCCCAGGCCCGCAGACACAGGTGCTTTTAGTTCCAGAGTGAGGCCTCAGTTCATAGCCGGGGCAGGATCATCATGACACCCATCACCAGGGCTCCCGTCGGTGCCTCCGCTTGGTCTCTAGGCTGCCGCTACCGCCAGGCGGCCAACGTTTATTGGGGATTTCGGCAGAGCTCCACAGATACGCGGCCATCTTGGTCTGCAGCTTGGCCATGCCCCAGTAACATACACTTTAAACATAACATAAACCCTGATATACAACACTAGCCATAAAATGACATCATATAATACTGTATAAAAAAATTACAAATATTGTATTAATTAAAAATAATTAAACCAATTAAAAAATAAATACTCAAGGTAGCATAGCTCAATTAGAATCAAATTTTATAGATTTCACCTGATCAATGCCCACCAGTTACCCCAATAAACTTGACAACCTGAAATTAAAATGTATTATTTTATTAAAAACTATTAAACATGAAAAAAATCAATCAAGAAATAATCAAATGATGTGAATAAATAGTGAAAAAATACCATTCGCCAAAACCTGCAATAAATTACACACCTAAATTAAAATGCTAACAAACAATTTAAAAGTATGTTAAACATATACAAATAAATAAAAATATCTAGTTAGTCAAATTAAATTATATAATATAGTATTTCTTAAAGGCTATCTGTGCACTTCCAAATGAACCCAAAAGCCAAAATAAAAAAATAAAACACTACTATAATATTAATTACATTTCTTACAATTACATTTCCCAATAACACAAATAATGAACTAAAAACATAATAAAATACATAAAAACAAAATAACTGTTATATTAAATTAGATTTTAAACGTTGATAATATTGGAAAGTTCAAAACAAATATTGACATTTTTAAATATTTTCGCAATATTTTTGTCCAAGAAATTGCACAATATTTTGACCATGATGGTATGGTCAAACACTATTTTTAAGTCAATATTTAAGAGGACAAAAGTTATAACCTTACAATACAATAGGCGTGAGATCACTATGATCTTCACTAACAAATGACTGTGGAATATTTGAAGAAAAAACAAAATGATTGATAGTGATTCAAAGTGAAAGTGAGCCAACTATAACATCTGATTAACGCATGTCCCAAAAAAGAGTTTGGAATTAAACTTTTTATAAGATCCTGGAAACAATTTTGATACCTCTTTTAGGATATTTGGCCAGTCAACATGTCAACAAGATGACTAATGCATTGTCATTTACTTTTGCCCACAACCAGGATCCATTCTCATTATATATGTGATGTTCCAGACCATGCCCTCAGATGAGTGGCTGTGTAAACTTTGAACATTACTGACCAGTGGGCTGAACTTTGGTGAGTCCCACAACTTCCATTATCGGGCAGAGCAGTTTGCCTACTTTGCTTGGTCTTCCCTTATTTTAGGTGTGACATGGCAACTTTTCTGTGTGATTATAAGATAGAAGCCCATTGAATAGTTCTTTGATTGCCCCCTAAATATCTTTAAAACACAGTCAGAGCCTCATCAGTCTGGGACCTGGAACTCTTTGTGGCCCTGAGAAGGGTAGGATGCTTAGGTGCAGAAAGGATCCACAATCTTCTGGCTACCATTTCTAGAAACACGTGTCCAGGGATGGCTAATGCAACACATACTTTTTTACACACACTGTGGCATAGGCGTACTCGCCGTCGCCACTACATCGACCACAGTTCCTTGGGGCAACTTGCTGGTGTGACGAGCAGTGTGCGGCCAATTGAACTTGATATATTACGGCTCCCTTGAGCCACCGGGCTGACGAGTCCTGGATCAGCACCTGCGCGCCATGAGAGGTACTCTACCTGTTTTTAATTTTTGGCAGTCCATGCGGCACCCCTTTACACTTACCTGCTCCCTGCTGACGAGAGGCAACTACCTCGAAACTCGTGTCCAGGGATGGCTAATGCAACACATACTTTTTTACACACACTGTGGCATA
Organism: Triturus cristatus; assembly: GCF_964204655.1. Lineage (NCBI taxonomy): Eukaryota > Metazoa > Chordata > Amphibia > Caudata > Salamandridae > Triturus > Triturus cristatus. The sequence continues at coordinate 1,691,233,394 of NC_140589.1, forward strand.
GGCGTACTCGCCGTCGCCACTACATCGACCACAGTTCCTTGGGGCAACTTGCTGGTGTGACGAGCAGTGTGCGGCCAATTGAACTTGATATATTACGGCTCCCTTGAGCCACCGGGCTGACGAGTCCTGGATCAGCACCTGCGCGCCATGAGAGGTACTCTACCTGTTTTTAATTTTTGGCAGTCCACGCGGCACCCCTTTACACTTACCTGCTCCCTGCTGACGAGAGGCAACTACCTCGAAACTCGTGTCCAGGGATGGCTAATGCAACACATACTTTTTTACACACACTGTGGCATAGGCGTACTCGCCGTCGCCACTACATCGACCACAGTTCCTTGGGGCAACTTGCTGGTGTGACGAGCAGTGTGCGGCCAATTGAACTTGATATACCATTTCTAGAGTATTCGGGGGAAATTTTGTAGACGCACCATCTTTGTGATACACTATGAAGATTAAATAGTTGAAAAATTAAAATGTTTCTAGAAATCTTGAAATCGCGTGAAGAATAAAGGGTTAAAGAGTGGCCTAAAATGGATGTTGCAACAACGGATTTAGGGAATATCATGGCAAACTTTTCTAGCTGGTATTCAAGCATTTCGACTGGTTATCTGAGTGTAATCCAAATCTTCTTTTGTAATAAAAGCCCCACACCCTTTTGATTTGATCTTTCGGTCTTAATGCATGTCTGTATTACTCAGGAATGTGTTTACTTGACAAGACCCGCATCACTGTTATGGCTGAAACTTCAAAATGCTCAGTATCTATGAGTGAACTGATATTGCAATCTATCATATTTCACACCTATTTTACTTACCCATATTGGGTTCATCCTTATCAGTCGCTAGCTCAGACTGGACTCTGCTCATATTCCCTTCCCTATAAGAGCCTTTCCTTTTCTAATAACTTTCATGAGGAATACATTCCTTGAATACGGTCCACATTACCAAAGGCAAATAAGCAATTTTTCCTCATTCTTTGTCTCATCCGTTCTTTTTAAGGAAATTACCCTTTTCTGACAGGTTTCCAGGTTATTAGGATAGTAACAGATATTGACTGTGCCGTCCATCTCACCCAATCTTCTCACCCTTTGGTCTCTAGGCAGTCACTAGATCAAGAGAGCTTTGCATCCATCCATATAACCTGCTGCTCTTCTCATGCCTGTCCTTGAAGGGCCAGGCAGGTCTTATGATGATGGCTTCAAAGGTTGCCATCCAGGGGCGCACTCGTTATGTGCCTCTTGGATACATGCTGGCCTGTCCATTATGAGCATCATGGGCTAGAATTGATTGGAGATGATGTAGATTTTACACAACAGCAAGAGGCAGTAAACAGGACACGAAGTTTAGTGGCAGAAAAGCAGGCAGCCGTGTCACCCAGTGCAGATGGTGAGTCCATGGTGCAAGCACTCTACCGTCTCCAGTTAAGTTATAAAAAGCATGGTGAGACCCAACGGCACATCCATATCAAGGGCCTTGGGTCAGCTAATGGTAAAGAAATCAATGATAGACATCAGACTGCTGACTGCAAATGATGAGCACTCAAGTGACATCATGTCACTAGATGCAACCATCTTTGGGCATTAGTTGACATTTCACAAATATAATATGAGTATATTATATCAGTGCTGTATGAGGTCAAACAGTGTGCAACAAACTATTCCTAATTAATTGGAAACTTTGTCATTAAAAGTGTAAACATGAGGGTCTTTGGGGCATATTATCAAAGACGGCGTTAAAATTATCGCAGCTTTAGTTGCAGGAAAGCAGCGATAATCGGCTTGATAATTTGCCGCAGAGAATTCCCATAGAAGCCCATGTTCTGGTGTGAACCTGGGCTTCTATTGGAATTCTCTGCGGCATAATATCAAGCTCATTATCGCCGCTTTAGCGGCAGTTTCCTGTCGCTAAAGCGGCAATAATTTTAACGCCGTCCTTGATAATATGCCCCTTTGTTCTGTATCCTGAACAACCATGTCAGGGAGAAGAGAGTAAACCAACAGTGGCTGTTCGGGAAAATATGCCCCAATTTTCCCCAGCATTTATGTCCAATTCTAATTGTGTATCTAGGTGGCTCTTTCGCTCTCACTCACGCCATTGAGGTAGCTCAGTTGTTTATGCACCTGTTACAGGGCCGAATCTGTGATCTATTCTGACTCAGTCTATCGTACTTGAGGTTAATATCATGCACTGTAACATTACTTGGTAAAAACAATTCTCTTCGGGCCGTAAATCGTATATTGTTTATTAAAGTGTGTAAATGCGTTTGAATATCTCCTACTCGCTGCAGCCATGTTTCCGATACGTGTGCGCTTCTGATACCCCCACGTCTGGACCTAGAAACATATGGACCGCCCTTGGACAGTATTTGTGAACTTGAGATCACGGCCCCGGGCACGTCTTGATAGTCAATAGAAGCCGGAGAGATAGGAAAATCGACCAATTTCTACTGATGACTTTGATTTATGCTCAGAGTGGTCTGATGTCAGTTGTAGTCGCCACTCCCTCTTGTACTGTTAAATGTACTACTTTTGTGGTATGCACTGAGGTGTATACATCTGATGAGAATGTGCGCAACAGTTCAAAATGGCTGCCAATGGAACAGACAGCGGGTTGCTCCTGAGAAGAATGTCAGATATAGTGTTTGAAACGTGAGTGTTCACAGCACGAACATGCATGAAGTGGGTACCCATGTGAGAACTAAAGAGGTTAAACAAAAAACAGGTCGGAATATGTAATGCACTAATCTGAAATCCAAGAGTCGTTCCAAATTTAAATATAATTTAGATCCAAAGCATTTATCAAACCACAGTGTATGCTTAATTGTGGAGAGGGGTTGAGTGTGTGTCATTTCTTTTTTCTGTTTACAAGGAATGGTATTCACCAATACAGAGCAGCCACATCTACCTCTAACATTTATATTTTAAAATAACATGACATTTTTTTTTTGCACTGTATGAATTGGTATTTCAGAAGGACTTGTGTAATGTTTGAATTATTCTATGTGCCCACGTGCAATACGGAAAATATTTCACTGGGATCTTGTGAAATATGTTCCTCATCATCTTAATGTCAAACCCAAGTCACTCTGCAGAGCTTTACTGTTCTTTTTTTGTCATTCTTTAATTCTATTCATGAGAAGGTGAACAAAACTCCCAACATTCTAATTGCACAATATTATTAAGCAGTCCGGCACATAGGCTGCAGCTATGAAATGTAGGTGGATTTGAACTCTGCTTCTACTTTTTTTCTGACAAGTTTAAGCAAAATTGATTATTTATATTGGCGTTGCATTACCCTTTTATTCTTGTGCGATTTGCTTTCCATCTGTGTTTCATGTAACAGTGTAAAGATGCGCAATGGGATATGGTCTTTTTGAAGTTGTTTATGCTCAACTATAACGACTCCTGTTAAACTGCGTCACAAATCCATTTGTTGCTTTTTCAGCCGTGCTTAATTATGTATGTGCGAGGCAAAATCCATGCCCTTCCTCACAAGAAGCCCTCACCTCCTGTAGACGCCTGTGATGGCAGACATGCATGTCTGTAATAACACAGCGCATGCCATGGTAAGGGCAGTGACATCACACCTCCTGAGCACTCAGACAGTAGGCCGGAGACTATAGAGGAAATACTTCCGGTGACACAGACAGGTCACTGACTACAAATCTGCTGAGCAGGTTCCTCGCGTAATTACAGAAGTCTTTTTTCTTTCTCTGTCCTATTTTATTTTTCTAGCTTAGCATCATTTTCAAAACCCACTATTATGTTTTTTTTTTTTTACTGAAAATATTTAGTGGAAAGTTAGGGAAACGCGACTGTATTGTTTTATTCAGGGTTTATCCTGTTTCGAACTCTCCCAAGTTTTTAAAATATTAACTTTTTTTTTTAGTCCAGCGCATTGTACCGCTGGTAGGCACTGCAATTAGGAGGCTGTAGTTATTGTCGAGTTCAGTGATGCTCCTCTTACTGTACTATGGAAGTTCAGAGGGGCATGTCAGCAACAAGCGGCGATAATTATCGCTAAGCGCACTTAGCGCTAGGATAATTATCACCGGCTAGTGTGGATTTTTATCGCTGAGATAGCGTGCTATTAGCAACGCTTATCTCAAAAGCGATAAAAATCCTAGCGCTAACTGCCGAACGTGAGATTATCGCTGGAAACCCAGCGATAATCCCACGCAGTTTGGCGATAGCTTGCTGATAGAGCATCACATACTTAGCCATGATATCCACCTTACATAGGATATCGTGGCTAAGTCAGTTTCAAAGCAGCCGTAGGAGAAATGTCGCTTAGCGACATTTCTCCCGTTATCCTGGGGAGGAACGCCCACTATGCATCTCTTTAGAGATGCAAAGATGGGCGTTAGGAATTCAGGCGCTAAGGCAAGGTTTCACGCGATAGCGTGACCTTGCTAATATAGTGATAAAATTATCGTCGCTTTTCGGCCAAAACTGGCCGCAAAAGCGGCGATAAATTTATTTCGCCACCTTGTAGATATGCCCCAGAGTTCGTCGTCGTCGTTTATATCGCTGAGCCATCAAATCCATTGTATAGTTCTGGAGTAAGCCAAAACATTTTGATTTTAGTATTATTATGAATATTTATGTTAAATGTTCACTTATAGGAGCGTCCTGCCATCCTTCTTCATCCATTGGTCAATTGTGGCATTCACATTTTTCTTCCTCCCACTACAGCATACAGCATGGGGCATTTGGGCAACTGGTCAGCTGGTTGGGTAACTCCACTGTGCGTGAGGGCATTCCATTCTTGCACAAAGAGCACATCCACACAAAGTAGTTCCCTTCAGTACCTGGGACTGCAATGGCAAAGTGTGGGTTGTGAAGCCAAGAATGTTTTAACTTTTAACCAATCTTCATTTTTTATATTAGGCTGGCTGCTTCTCGAAAATAAAGCTTTACAAAAAATCAAGACAAAACTAAATAACTATTGACAAAGTCAATAGTCTTGCAGCCAACTCCAGACCTGTTGGCTTTATGAATGTTTATTATTAAACAGTAGCTATGTATAAGGCTCCCAGCCAGTTCCAGTTTTTCAGAACAAGGAATTATTCCCCAAGTGTTTCAAAGTAGTTAGTTACATCCAAGGAAATTGTTAGAGATAGGTTGGTAGCACTGTTGATAGTCTCGTTAGGATTGGTTTGGGGAAAGGTTGGGGATAAAAAGAAAGGCTGGCAGTAAAGGTAAAGACAGAAGGGTAGGGGAAGTGTCCCTTGGAGGATGCAATCAGGCAAACATTGAAAGTCCTACCATAGGGAGAAAGCGAGGATAGATATAGTGTGGTGTTTGGTGTGCAAGGTTGTAGGGTTGGTTGATTGACCTCATTCCATGTGCTTCTCAAGGATCCGTCATCTGTAGCCTTTGGTTATTGGTGGAAACGTTTTGGGATAAAACATGGGAGTGTAGAGTCAGCGGGGCTCATGTATATCGGTTGAAATGGGGAACATAGCCTTTGTCATCGTCACTTACAATCCAGTTGATCAATACGTTTGTCTTAACAACCATAAGATAACAGTACACTTGTATGAGCCTTAGATTAGTGTAAGTGGTCCAAGAGACCTGCGGCTTGCATTTGGATACCCTACAGTGGCACATCACAATTGAATTAACATCAAGACGGTTTGCATCCAGAGCAGCAAGTATCAGGTAATGGTGTGCACCAAAATATCAACTATAAAATATCGACCAGCAACAATATCCACTCCAAGGGTGTAGGCTGAGAATATTGAATCTGGCACATCAACATCATGAACACAATATTGAGGGGAAAAATATCGATAGGGAGGTTAAAATGCATTTTCTATACCTAACTCCACGCATATGTACCTTGGTGATATATATATCTCCAAGGTACGCAGATGTAAAGGTAAGAATAGTAAACCCTAACCTCCCTCCATGCACTTACCTGCCTTGATATTTTGTACCTCGATATTGTGGTTATGATATCGTGACCCGTCAATATTTCGCATTTCGATATTTTTTACTGCAATCGCAAACAAGTTATCAGCTTGCACAATTTCCTCATGGTAAGTAGATCTGTAACTAGAAAAGTAAATCTACACTCCCCTACTTATTCTTATTTGACTCGCTTGTGTAAGTTAACATTTTGGAATCAATATTGTTGCAAGTCAACATTTTTTGGGTCGGTGTTTTGACATGAACCGGCATGCAACAGGATAACAGAGAAGTTGAAACACTGTGGCAAAAAAGAAACCCCCTATATGGCGTCCTTCAAAAACCCAGATGCACCTTGTAATGTATAAGGAAACAACCGTTCAATCTGAGGGATGTATTGAGAAACATGCATAGCACTAAAATACTTTTATTGCTGCTGATGGTGATAATAAACTCTCTGCACCTGAATAGTCCAAAAAAGTCATCATTGTGTCCTGCTCACATTGTGTTTGTTCATGTGCTAATAGCCAGATAACCAAATCTTACAATGATGTTATCAAATTAATAATGTTATATTAGCTCTAGAGCACGAAACACACAAAATGATCATGTGGTGTGAAGTAAGGTATACACACGTTTAAGAGGAAGGGAGCAGAGCAACAGCCTTAAAGATAAGAGACAGATACAACTTCCCATAGTCCCACCACAATGGGTGCTAGCCAAGTGAGATCACCAGGTCACGTCAGCTGCAAGATGGTCATCACCCCAACCTCCAGACCACTCTGTCCCAAAGCCCACAGCGTGATGTTCATGTCTAGGATCGAGCACCTCGCAGGACGTTGCTGCAGGGTCCATGACAGTCGGCCCTGCCACATGGCTCACACAGGAGTTGTTGCTGAGGAGCACCCAGAGTCCCCCTGTCAGCCACCGATGTACTCTGCAGCTACTTGTCAGTGTCCACCACCATGGCTGGGGGTGGGGGGTACTCCTGTTTCCAGCTGCTCAGTCTGAGATGTGATTTGGGCCGTGGTCGGATCACTAAGGGGTTGACACACTCTCATGACTCCGACTCCTCACCACAGACTCCACTGTCCCTGCCAGCTTCAGAAATGTGAACAATGAGTGATGGTGCACCCTCCCTTACGCCCACTGGCGGCCATATTTGAAGTAGTGTTCTGAGAAACTGCAGGCACCCATACTATGGACACATATGCAGGGACGTATTTTCGGGGGGAGGGGGTGGGTGTTTACTATCAGTCAGTTAACATGCCGCAGCTGACTGCCTTGTTGGGTCAGCTCATCTATTGACTATTGTCCTGGCTGCAGTATACGGTGTTGTAGCAGGGCCCTGTCCTGGGCTCTTTCGCGACATCTGAAAAAGACACTGTGCGCTAGTGTCCCCTGTCAATGTGACCTCAGTGACCCGATGCCATACATTGCCGACAACAATAGCAGGGATCACCCAACTATAGTCTGTGGATGATGGGGTCAATGCTCCTAACATGCACTCCAGTACTAGATGCTACATGGAGACGCGGCTCATAAGGCCCACTCTTATCTGAGTCTGCTTTAAGGAGTTCAGTACTGAGGTGTCCTGCTTAGACCTTCCTGCACCCCTTGAATCCAGCATTCAGGCAGCTGCCTGGCGCCTGCCAGAACTCCCTGCTGCTTTCAAGCAGTGTAAACCTGGCTGAGGGTGCTTGGAATGGGGAGAGGGACTGCTTTTCTGCTCCCAGACAAAAAAGGTATAAGTACTAAAGTAAGCAAAAACGTGTGTGTGTGTATATGTGTGTGTTAGTGTGTGGACTTCACTGTATGTGCACATAAGTATGTATGCGTATGTGTGTGAGTGTTCTGCACAAGGGTGTATCCATGAGTGAGTGTGGGTGCATATGAGTATGTACTTGTGAGTGATGGTGTCTGTAAGAGTGTACATGTAAACGAGTGTGCACATAACTGTGTATTGTGTATTCACATGAGTGTGTGTAAATGCAGGAATTTGTGTTTCACCTTATAGTCTGAAGTTGATAACAAGAAAACCATTGAGCTCTGTAGCAATAAAAATCTTACTTAGTGACAAGATACCACAATTGGTGAACATTCGCTGTTACAAATACCTATGTTATGTGTGCATGCGAGGGTGCTCACATGTTAGTGTTTTGCTGGTATGTGTGTGTGCACAAGTATCTGTCCATGTCACAATAGCAGTAGCTGCACCCAGAATTTCAGAACTGAGTGCTCTGGCAAAAGCATTAGTTTGTCAGTCAAGAATAGATGTATGAATGGATTCTCCAGGTTGGGTATTATATGCATTGATAGTGTACCTGTGTTTATGTCAAAAAGGATTGGAATGGTAGGGGGTGCTGCACGTCAGGAGACTTTTGGCAAAACGCCTTCTGATGCACAGAGGCATGGCTAGCAGGAGTAACAATCCTATGCATGTCTGTGGACTGACTGCATTAGCATCAACAATAAAACACCCGAGGTTGCTACCTACAGGTTATTACTAAAAACATCAGGTGGAGCTGTCCTTCTGTTAGGGCGTGTGTAAGGAAAGATAGACTACAAAAAAGAAGGGTACGAAGTTCCTTGGCGGTATATTACCCACCCAAAAACATAATAATAAATGGACTACAGGTAGTAAGGAGGTGGGGTATTCCTCCTGTCGGAACTAGGGCCCTCACACACCCAGCAAGCTAGATGTCATGCTTCATCATATGGGCCTGCTCCTCGTCGGGCCGGCGCTGCAATGCCCGATAAGCACCCTTGAAGGGGCTCTTTTTCGGAGATCTTCTGTTCCTTGCCCTATGGGTGCTGTGGGTGTGAGGGATCTATGTGGGTGTAGATGTGCAAAGTGAATGGTAAGACAGGTAAGGGAGTCCTCTGTGGTACATTTTATTCTGAGAGGGACCCAACCTGGTTTAAAAGTCAATAGGGAGGGGTGACTACTTTGTTATAATGTGACAAGAATTGCACTCAACTCCCAGGTGGTCAAGATAGACCCAGCTGGGTCTTCTGGCGGTAAAATGTGTGTGTGAGTGTACCAGCAGATCATTGAGTCCTACATTCAAGACTGGGGTGATCTGGTGCTCTGTAGGTCAGATCTTGACTGCACTAGTAGTGTTACGTGAAGTAGTGGAGGGTTCTGCAAGTCAGGGGGGTCAATACAACTGCGTGTATCAATCAGGAGAGTGTGCCAGTGTATGTGAGAAGGTAAGTGAGAGAGCGCGCTGAGATTTCTGTAGGACAGTAGTAGTACTGAGGTGCACTGGAGCTGTGTGTTTGACTCAGGAATATAATAATATTGAAATCTGCAGTTTGCTGCTGTCATGTCTACAGTGCATTGGTAGAGCTGTGTGTAACCTGACTGGGGAGCAGGGGTCCTTTGAAAATCAGGAACGAGGCTCACTGAATGGAGGGAAAGGTCACAGTGTGACAATCAGGGGTATTGGATATAATAAATGAGAGCACTTGCAGGGTTGTGTTTGGGGCTGAGTCCTGCACCGAAGCTTGAACCCATGACAATACCTTGCCAGTTGCACTGCAGCTCCCTCCATGTATATATGTCTGTATGTGGTATTTGTACACTGTGAACCTAGCCGAAGGACATCAGAGCGCTGTAGAGGGGCAATGACAAGGGTTCAATCAACAAGTTATTGGAGGTGCAGCTGGATTGGACTATTACTGCATCATGATGTAGTGTTCTTTGAAGAGGTGACTTTCCAGTCCTTTTCTAAGGAAAAGAGCCAGTCCTGATGGATACAGGGGTTTTTGTTCCAGGAAGGTGCCTGTTGCCTTGTTTTTTTTTCTTTTTTGCACTTCTTCATCTTCAGTCCTGGCTGCATTGGTGCTGTGAATCACCAGAGGTGGTAAACTTTCAGGGAGGAATGTTTTCATTTCTTTGGCAGAGACAGCGGATGTCAACCTGTCTCGGATTTCTTGGCGAAGTGTTCTTTGATCAATTTGATCAAAAGGTCATATCAAGGGTACAAACTGAGTGACTTGTGTGAAAATTGGTGTTCAACTTTGTCGAGGTTCATGTTGGTGAACTAGGGTTGTACTAGTTGTTGATTCATTTTATACATACCTTCCTACCACAGTCTCACAGTTTCAGATGCTGGTTGCACTACATGTTGCAGAGTTTTATATAGCGCGAACTTGACCCAAATCGGGTATCAGAGCACTTTACATAGCACCAGTTGCATTACATGAGGACACATTCATTTTAGTTAGGCACGACCAATATCGGAGTTATGCATGTCCTATATCAGAGTTATGGAAGCTCTTATATAACGCTGTCTGTTGAGGTATTTTATCCTTGAATAGGGACCCCTTCATGTATCAGGCTGATCTGACCTGTAGAGGTCAGAGGCCACAGAAATGGAACATCTACTTTATAATTTGTACTAATGCAACACTTAGTGGTCTATAATTATGCCTCTCAAAATGAAAAAGCACTGGGTTCACCCTTTTGATTCTGAATCTATGACCTATATGCTGGATTCTTGCACAAACAAGTCACATAAAGCGAGCAAGCAGAATTAATACTCATTGGAACATCCATGTAAGTTTTATTTTTTAGCTGCTGGCTGAGCCAGCGTCTGCAGGGAGGTGGCGGGCCATGGGAGGGAGGAGGAATGGATTGGTATGTGCACTTCTGAGTGTAAATGTCTGTTTGGCAGGCCGTCTTAGTCCGGCCAAACAGACATGGGCAGTTAGGTTTCTCCAACCCAGATGTATTGCACAGCAGGGTTCGATAAACAAGTACAGGCTTCCTGTGCCTGAGCGAGCGTTAAACCAGCCCGTCCAGGCCAATCCCCACATTGCTCTCATGCTTGGTAATAGCATGAGAGCATGCATCTTAAAAAAAATAATAATAATAAGTAAACATTGAGGGGCATATTTATCAGAAATTCATGCAGAGCAGCATGCCACCTTGCTGCGCTGCGCTGCGCTGCGTGACAGCGTAAGGGCAGGAATGTCCCTTATTTTATATAATACAGCTCATTCCTGTCTTTTTCCAGGGCTGGTGCACAAGTTGCTACCGAGCACCAATGCAGGCCCTCTTGTACCATGGTGCAAGGGTGCCTGAGTGGGAAGGTAAATTGTTTTTGTGGGACACCTTCCTGCACAAAAAACAATCACCGAGGCATTTTCCTCTTTCTATGTGTGCTGCAGCACACACAGAAAGAGGAAAAAACAAGGAGAAATAAAGATATTTCTCCTCATCATCTCCTCATTACACCTCCCCTGGGGATGTGGAGCATTTTTACTCATACCCAGGCCTTCCAGTATTGGTAAATCTGGGAATGCACCAAAACCCGCGGGTGTGGCGTGGGAGCACCCACGTAACACCCATGGTAACGTCTCCCTGAGGCAGAGTAATACAATGCAGGGGGTTGCGCTCCGTTGCGCTACTCTAGTTTTATCAAGCCAATCAGGACCATGCAAGGGGGCCTTGCGTGGCTTGATAAATCCAACTTATGAGTTGTGCCGCTCTTGCCCCTCGTTGCGTGGCACAAGCAACTCACTGGTAAATATCTCCCTGAATTTTGTGAGACAGCTCAGCACTGCATGCAATGTTCATTTCACTCAGATCCTGTGACTTCCAATTGGGTTTTCACACTTTTTCAAATACGCTTTTGAGTTGAGAAAATACGGTATTCATAGCAAACTTATCCAACAATGACTCTTCATACTTATTAATCTGATTTCAGATGATTTCTCACTGAATTTCAAAGAAAACTAATAGTAAGCACTGAAGGATTTCCATGCACTACAAATTTGAGTTTTGTTTTTAATTTGATTTCAGAGGACTGCCACAATACAGTTTCCCAGGATTCCTTTCTACCAAGTGGAAAGAGCCATAAGTATCCTCCTTCGACTTAAAAAGTCCTACAGACCCTAGTGGTACTGGGTCGAGTGTCTTGCTCACATGCGAAAAAACCTGCGATTCAACGGAAGTGACTGTGCCTTCTTAAGGGACATCGGTGACACTGTGCACGTAAAAAGGGCGGTGACACTGTGCACGTAAAAAGGGCGCATTCCACCTGAAGAAACACTGGTGACAGGCTGCACCCCCTGGCCACAGTGACACGTGTCAGAGAGTTCCTGGTAAACAAGTGCTGCAAATTGACCTTAAGGTTGCACGTTGTCTTGATAAGGAAACCTGAATAAATAAATGGATATTCACCATTCCTACTGTGTTCTTGAATGTGGATTCGGTAAAATGCTTGGAGCAGCCAAAACGACATCACTCACCCTTTAACCATCAATTACACCCCAGGATTAACCCTTTGACCTAAGTGTGTAAACTACAGACTGTAAACAGAGCTCACGTAGCCTTGTTTGCTTTCTCCCACTGCAGCTGCTGTCAGGACACTGAGGCCAGTGGTAACAAGGGACATGCTAGTGGTAGCCAAGGGCAACCCCGGGGTGGCTACTACTCCCATGAAAGGCATTGGCTGCAGTTCATTCTGAGATGAGGAAGGCTGCCTGCAAAGCTCTATGGGCGAGGTAGGACATTTGTTTCCGCAGTTTTATGTAGCGTGAACTCGACCCAAAGGTAGTGGAGCACCAGTTACCTTACACAAAGATATACACAATTTGTGGTAGGCCAGGGAAGATTTAGGGGCATATTTACAAGGGCTTTATCTCCGCTTTTTTGGCTTACACAGCCAAAAAAGCGGAGATAAAACCAGCGCCCTATTTACAAGAGGGTGCTAACATGCATAATTGCATGTTAGCACCCTTTTTCCCATTTTCCCAATGCCTCACTGTGCATCTCCAATGAGATGCAACGTGGGCATTACTGGGAGTACCCAAGATGGACTACCTTGCAAATATCGCTGATGTTTACATTGCGATATTTACAAGGCAGCCCACATGATTTTAGCACACATTAGATTTTGGCGAAAACTGCCGTTTTTGCCAAAACCTAACGTCTGCTAAAATCCTGACATAGCCATCCATAACACAGGGGGTGGATTATGCTGATACGACCCTGTGGGTCATATCAGCAAGGTTATCGCCCTTTTGCAGGGAACATCGCTGAAAAACCAGCGATGTTACCTGCAAAAGGGCGATAACCTCGCTATCTCTGGAATTTTTATCGCCCTGGAGTAACGCGTTGTTAATAACGCGCTATCAAAGCGATAAATACCAGAGCTAGCCTGCGATAATATAATTATCGCTAAGCACGGCCAGCGATAATTATCGCTGGCCGTTGTTAATATGCCCCTTCGTGATTTGCCCAGAATCACAGGATGTTGAGCTGACGCCGAGACTCGAACCTGGTTCCCCAGTTCTGAAGTAGACAGCTCTGACCGTTACGCCACACCCTCTCATTTCTACCGTTGCAAAGGATGCTCAGCTGTCAGAAGCGGCTCCTCTGTTGAACTGCCTGTCAATACTGTGAACCATTGACGGGCTGTTCTGTCTGAGGCCACGGGGAGCTAAAATCGGTTCCTATATCCGACCGGAGCTGTTTAGGACTGCAGATTATTTCTTTTTAATGTGCTCGGTCAATCCTGAATAACTTTCCATCGGCTGCAGACACCGCCGAGTGACACTCACCCAAGGAGCGCGGGCGCGGCGGAATCGCTCTACAAGCAACCTTGCCGAAGGCTCTTGTGCCGCACAAAGCTGGCTCCATCTTTGTGCGTCGAGTGAGCTAAATCAATGTTAAATGCTTGGCTCTTTTCACAGGACAATGACCAGGCCCGAGCCTCACCCGTCCCCTTTGATTGACACTTGAAACGTCGAGCTGGAAGCAGCCAGGGGCGCTGCTACAAGCCCGGAGCCTCGGCTGGGGAGAACAACTGGCGACATCTGCGGAAAGGCCGACAAAAGGCAGTTGAAAGCCGTGTTTGTTGCCTTCCCCCCTCAGATCTCGGCTCTTTTATGGAGCTCCTTGCTTGCTTTAATATTATGATTCAGCACCTGGCTCTTTTGAACCTTACTTTAAACTTCAAAAGCCGAGGTGGTATTAGCCAACATGAAACAGCAAAGTGGCGGTAGTTTGATTTACTGTTGTCGTCTTATCAAGGGGGTTTTTTGTCACCAGCTGCCACTTTCTGTCATCCTTGGAACCATTATCATTTCTCTAAAAAATCTGAAAGACTCCACTTAATGCCAGCTTTGAATACAGACAGCATCAGTAACGTACACAGTTCCGAATGTGACAGGGCTATCAAATGGGGAAATAAAAACGCTGCAGAACAATACAAACAAAAATAATCTCCGTTTTATGCGCGTGACCGTTTGCGACTGAAGTATGGTCGCATTCGATATTCACTCGTTATTTGCACTTCCGGATAGTCCCTTAAGGCACCCTACGGAAACATAAAGGAGCTAGACAGGAAAGTCACTGACCTTTTTTCTAACTTAATCATTCCCTGACTATGCACTCGAGGCAAGAGGGCGTGGCTACCATTATAGCAGCCAGTGGCGTCGCCAGTGTGTCATGGACCTCAGTGGGACGCTGCAGTTTGAACTGTGAAATACAACAATAATCAGGGTTTAGCAAACCTCGCAGGCCTCTGGGCCCCGGTGCCACTGCACCTGCGGCACCATTGGAAGTTATGACCCTGATGGCAAAAGAGCAAGCCCCAGAAGTCTGAGGAGTCTACTGCACCCCAAATATGTTCATCTTTTAGTGGTGCCCGACCCAGGTCCCATAGCACCCGTGCGGTGGGTGCCACATAGCCGGCGAATGCGTAATTGACACTCTTCAGGGAAAAGTTGACAACATAGTTCATCACCTCAGGCCCCGAATACGTCAGAAACAGAAATGCCAATCACTGCCCTGCAGCGACCCCTCCCCCGCCCGTACAAGGATCTCGAGGCTGCACGTGCGAGTGTTGACTCCAGGCCGCGCAGACTGCGCGCCAGGTTGTGCTCAGCTGCATGTCTGTTTATATGTAAACTTCCAGGAGGCCCCCGCGAGGAAGTGCCCCGAGGCCGCCATTCGGCAGCATGTCTGGTGCAATTCAAAAACCTTAAATAAATAAGCAGGCTAAATACATTAGGTATTCTTCTCAAATCCTTTTTGAATCTGTGTTCAGAATCCTCTGAGGCCTGTTTCATGATTTTAACATCAATCTGCCTTAGTATGTATGCATGCGCCATATTGCATCGTGCAGTAAGTGCACAGATTACAAAATGGACTTGTGACGTTTAAACACACACTAAGAAGCGTTTCGCTAGTGTCGCATAATTAAACTTTGAATTGTTACAACAGTCTAGCAAACGCGCCTTTGCACAGGTTATGCTGTTCGCGTGACGCGAAATAGAGACATAAGGCACTGTTGCCAGTTTTGTCTTTTTGCAGAATCAGTGAAACAGTTGCAAAAATATGACACTTTTTCTGGACACGACCTGTATGGAAGTGTGATACCGTTCTAAACTAAGAACAGATCGGATCCCTGTTTAAAGCTCGTGAAAAAAAAAGCAAATGTATTTTTGCACTTTTATGCTGCTTAAGTAAGAATAAACGAAGAAACCTGATTACCCCCAATTAGTTCCCCTTTTACACATTAGAAGTGTACAAAATACATTTATTTAATTCCCTAACAAATAAACATGGTAAAAAGCATGAACACAATCACCTTCCTCCATTTTAGCTCAGGTGCAAACTTATCTAACATGGACTGGATCAGTAGTTTTTAGTTTATTATTATTATTTTTTATTCACAGCACAATACACAATACCAGACAATAAGAAGAAAACACACAAAAACATCATAGGACTACTTCAGCCATAAAATCTCAGGTTTTGGATCAGTAGAATCAACTCCACATTCTTAAATCACATACATTAAAATAATCATTTGTCTTGTCAAAATAGTTCACGACTGCCTATAGACTCACAATTACATATAAACAAGCATTTGCAATGCAATAGGTCTCGCATTTAAGAAAGTTTGAGCTATTGGCATTGTAAATGACAATGCCTTTTATGTTTTGGTTTTTTTTTTTAAGTTCAAAGAAAGTTTATTGGAAATAAACATAAGATAGAACAATAATACAATACAGTATATGTCAATAGTAAAAAATAGAAAATATGCTGTGTACAATAAAGAAAGAAAAAGTAAGAAGGGGAGAAAAGAAAAAAGAGATAAGAAGGAGAAAGAAGGGGGGGGGAGGAGGGAAAGTAAACAGATAGAGATATCATATAATTATATCACTGAAAACATTGGTCAAATATATAACATGTATATCATATTGATCTCACTACTACAAACTTAATTATATATTGAGAATAAAGCACAAAGTATAACAATATTTAATTAACTATAATCTAAGGAGGTTTGGAAACTTCTTCTATGGCTGGAGTATGAGACGGCAACGATTGAGCAGACACATCTAGAAAGTTGGTCACGGGTAGCCATAATAAGTCACGTTTAATGGCCAGTGTAATCGGGTGAACATAGGCTCTATCCAATCGATGATTATAACAAACTCCATACCACCAAGCCTGAAAAGAAACGTTTGAGGCATTTTTCCATGATTTAGTAATTTGCTGAAAAGCAACAGCAATAAGTAAATCAATAATGAGGATATTAAGGGAGGTGGAGTAGGACCAAACCTCTGCAACACTACCCAGAAAAATATTGGAAAAAGAAAATGGGATATGAGTATGAAATAGTTTATTAATTTGTTGCCAAACCCTAGACCAAAATTGATGAATAACTGGGCAAGTAAATAGCATGTGCATAAGATCTGCAACAGGGGCTGGACACGACCAACAGGTAAAGGGAAATAGATGGTTAATTTGATGTAGTTTGGCAGGAGTGAATAAAAGTCTGTTATATATAAAGAACAGTGTTTGTGTAGTATTTGCTGCCCTAGAAGATTTCCGTAGTTTAGTCCAAATTTTATCCCAGGTTGAAGTGGAGAAAGAAGTATTTAAATCAGATTCCCAGCTAGATTCAACTGCAGATTTATTACGGGGCTGACCAATGGATCTTAATTTATTATAAATTTGAGAAGCTGAAATGTTCACTGTTAAGAATGAAATTTGAACTGGAGAGGGAGTAGTCTGCATGGAAGAAGTCATAAGTTTATCGTAAGAACTTTGAGCAGCTAGGGTCAGCAATATATATTTAGGGTGATACGAAAAGGGGAGGGAATAACGCGTTTGTAATGTAGAGAAGGATATGCAGGTATCACCTAGAAAGAGCTGATGTGTCCACTTGAGACCAAGATTGAACCAATCCTTCCAAAAAATAGTCTGATTTTTAATCTTAATATGATTGTTATACCAAATCGGAGATTGCAAGAACCTGTTTCGGTCATCTAAACCATCTAGCATAAGAGGGTGAAAAAGTTTACGAGTGTGCATAAGAATGGGGAGAGAAAAGTTTTGGGGGGTATTAGATAGAGACAAAAATTCTTCAAATGAGAAAAGATAAATGAAGTGAGATTCAATTTCTACCCACAAAGGCAAAGATAGTAAATCCGTTGCATTCTGAGATAGTAATGAAGAAGAATTCTTAAGAAAGAAGGAAGTATGATAAGATGCAAAGTCGGGGAAGTTAACTCCACCTAAGTGTTTAGGTTGTTTGAGTTTGGAAAAAGACATCCTAGATTTTTTGTTTTGCCACAGAAATTGTGAAAGAATAGTATATATTTTTTTGTACCAGGATTCAATAATGTTAACAGGAAGATTAGATAAGAAGAATAAAATTATAGGGACCAAAATCATTTTTACAGAATCAAGTCTACCCCACCAGGATAAAAACAAGGGATGCCATCGCGCTGTAGAGTCGGATAATGTTGACAGAAGATTTTTAAGATTGAGTGATACAGTATCTTTAATAGAGGGAGTGAACCATAGGCCTAAATATTTAATCTTAGTAGGATTCCAATGAAAGGAAGAAGATACAAAATCAGCATGGAAACAATATTTATTTAACGGAAGAATTTCGCATTTATCTACATTGAGTTTGTACCCTGAAACCGAGGAAAAAGTAGAGACTTCTGAAAGAAATGCCGGTAAAGAGGATTGAGGATTAGATATAAATAAAAGAATATCATCGGCATATGCCGAGATTTTTAATTGCTTATCGCCGTAAGGAAAACCAGTAATATTCTTGTTCATCCGGATTTTAGATAAGAAGGGCTCTAAAGTCAAGATAAATAAAAGCGGAGAAAGAGGACAACCCTGTCTGACACCTCTGAGCAATGGGAAAGAAGAAGAAACCAGTCCATTAGCCAGAATAAATGATTTTGGAAAAGAGTAAAGCAGTGAAACATAGGATAGAAACTTAGGGCCGAAACCAAACCAAGTAAGAGTCGAAAAGATAAACTGCCAATTAACCCTGTCAAAAGCTTTCTCAGCATCCAAAGCCACGGCCGCTAATGAGGAATGATGGGAATGAGATTTACTAAGTACATTGAAAAAGAGACGAGTGTTGTCCGAGAGGTGGCGACCTTTAATGAAACCACATTGTTCTTTACCTATTAAGTGAGGTAAAATATTATCCAGACGAAGCGCAAGAATCTTCGCAAAAATGTTATAGTCCAAACTAATTAAAGAAATAGGTCTATAATTTTTACATAATGAATGGTCTTTACCTTCTTTAGGAAGAAGACAAATTAGAGCCTCTTGAAATGAACCTTCAGAACTCCGGGAAGTAATAAAAAATAGGAATAATTTAAGTAATTTGGGAATAAGTAAATTAGAAAAATGTGTGTAAAATTCTATCGTAAAGCCGTCCGGACCCGGAGCTTTCCCCTTTTTAAGTGACTGAATAGCATTGAGAATATCTTTAGCGTGTATATCAGATTCTAGAGAAGAGAAATCTACATTCAAAGAAGAAGGAGGAGGAGGGACGGAGGCTAAATACTGATCAATATCAAATAGGAGGGGTGGAAATTCTGGAGTGTATAATGATTTGTAAAAATTGGAGAATTCCAAGAGAATGTCTTCGTCTTTATGGAGCACAGTATTAGATGAAGATGTGATAGATTCAATTTTGGTACGTTCTTTTTTAACTTTGAGATAATTAGCAAGGAGATTACCAGATTTATTTTGTGCAGTATAGTATTTAGCGCTAGATTTAAGCAGATACAGATTTGCAGAATCAGTAGAAACTTTATTAAAAGAAAGTTTAGCGCTAATGAGTTCCTTTAAGATAGATTGGCTATTTGACATGTAATAAAGGTGTTCTAACTTTTTAATTTGTAAATTAAGTGTTTGAGATGAGAGAGAGGCTGCACGTCGTTTTCGGGCAACAAAGGATATGATAAAGTCCCTAGAGGCAGTTTTAAAGGAATCCCATATAAGTTGAGGAGATAGTTGAGGGGATTCATTCTCTTCGAAAAATAAGGAGGCAAACTCGAGAAAGGCTGGTGTGAACTTAGGATCTAATAAAAGGGAATTATTAAATCTCCAGCGTCTAGTCCCTTTAATGGGAGGGAGTAGGTCCAAACTCAAGGAAACCGGGGCATGATCAGAAATTAATATAGAGCCTATGTCCGCCCGAGAAATATGTTGAAGTAGAGCCTTGGAAATAAAGAGGTAGTCTATTCGGGATTGCGAGGAATGAGCAGGTGAGTAATAAGTATATTCTTGAAGTGTGGGATGACAGAGTCTCCAAGAGTCTACAAGAGCTCTTTGAGAAATAGTGGAAGTGAATTGGGAATGTGCAAAGGAGGGGACAAATCTGGATTTGGAATGTCTGTCAATAAAGGGATCTACAACCATATTACAATCCCCACCAAAAATCAAATACTCGTCAGTACATTGCATTAAAAGTGAAAGAATTTGGGGCCAAAACGATTTATCATGTGTAGTGGGAGCATAAACGTTAAAAATAGTGAGAGAAATCTTATTAATCAGCAAAGAGGTCATAACCCACCTACCATCAGAGTCATTATCCTGCTTTATGAGATGGACATCCAAGCGTTTATGACAGAGAATAGCAACACCATTGCGTTTTCCTGAGCCCGGTAATGCAAAAACATGGCCTACCCAATTCCGCCGTGATTTAGTTATCTCAGTATCCTGTATATGAATTTCCTGCAGAAGAGCAATATCTCCTTTTAAATTTGCAACATGTGACAAAACTCGTTGACGTTTGATAGGAGAACCCAAACCTTTAACATTCCAAGATATAATATTTAACGACATTTAAATCTTTATAAACTTAGCCAAAACAATTCGTAGAAGAATTTGCCATGCATGCAAGCAAAAAACGTGCGAAGAATGCAGCAACATACGGAAAAAGGTCATTATTATAGAGAGATAGCAGTGAGAGATACAGAAGATCATAAGACAGCAAAAAAAAGAAATGAGTTAAATAAGAAGCATAAAAGATAATCCGAAAATATAAATGAAACAGAGGAAAAAAGAGAAAAAGAGGGAAAGAGTGAAGATAGCAGTAAACAAAGAGACAGAACAAAAATAAGAGCAATAGAGAGGACATACAAATAATAGAAAAAAACATACCACAAAAGAACAATCATGGTGGGGTAGGTGGAGCCACGCGAAGGAGGCCAGACGCCGGATGAGAAATTGCAGGACGAGAAGCACACGCAGAACATCATCCAGGAAAAACGAAAAAACGAAGAAAAGTAAGGGAACACAGAGACCGCAACCTGTTAAAAGGGAACATAAGAATAATAATTAACATGGGAAGTGACAATAACTCCAACGTATACACATATGAGTAAAATAAAAGAGAATCAGAATTGAGGGCAAATAAGAAACAAACAATGAGCATTTGGAGCTAAAGCATTCATGTCAAATTATGGCTTAGAAGTATCCATAGAGACTCCTCTACAAGAGTTCAAAAATTTTTGAAGCACATCAGGGTCTTCATAGTTGGTTGTTTTGTTATTATAAGTTACTTTGAAAAGACAGGGATGGAATAAGCCATAACGTGCATTCATGCTGCGAAGTGCTGGTCTCATATCCAAACATTTCTTGCGTCGATCAGCAGTAACCTTGGCATAATCTTGAGCAAAAAGAGGTTAGAACCATTCCAAGAGATCTTTCCTTTCTGTTTGGCAGCATGTAAAACCTTAAGGAGATCAGTATATTCTAGGAAGTACAAAATAACTCCTCTAGGTTTTGTTGAGGAAGATGAAGAATGGGGACTCTGACCCAAACGGTGTGCACGTTGAATATTTAATGGCGGAGATGCTGAAAAACCAAGAAGAGTTGGAAGAAAAGATTGAAAATGAGATATCGGATCAGAACCTTCAAGTCCCTCAGCCAGGCCATAAATGCGCAAATTATTGCGCCTATTGCGATTTTCTAACTGCTCAACCTGTTGCTTGAGATGGTCGACTTCTTTGTGAATATGAGGAACCTGAGCAGCGAAATCCTGAACAGAATCAACACGCTTCTCCAGAACATCGACCCTTTGTACAGTATGAGACCAGTTATCTTCCAAACTCAACAGACGGGTGTTAGTTTCTTCCATATATGGTTTGAGGGCACGAATCTCCTCAAGGATAAGTTCCAATGAGAGAGGTGAAGAAGAGTTGGTAGGAGAGGGCGGATTCGCTTTTCCTCTTTTTCTAGGCGTGAAGGAAGCCGAAGACGGTATTTTGGATCCTTGTTTGGTACCTAGCCGAGTCGTAGAGGAAGAAGAGCCCTTCGTAGTAACAGAGTCACCAGGATTATCATCCGCGCCCTCTTGCAAGATGTTTAAAGGGTTGAAGTCCTCCAAAGAAGTATCACTGGGTTGCAGAGTATCTTTACGAGCAGTCCGAGATGTTGCCATGACTGAGCTGAGCAAAGGTACCCCTCAGCAAAATTTTGTGAGAGAGGTACAGTAGTATAGAGTCACTGAAAGCAGAGTAACACCCAATGCTCCTGTATGGATTAAATATAAAGAAACGCCAAAAATAATTCCAAGTTCTTTGTTCAGGAAGTATTAGTATTCAAAAGGAGCGGACAACAGCAAAGAGCGGAGGAATAATATGACTGACCAATTCATACTGTTTTCCTGAGGAGACCAGTCATTCTCCAGCAACAAGCGTGAGAGGACAAAAAATCAGTCAAGGCAGGTAAAAAGACAGAAGATGTGCTCCAATAACTGTGTGCCAGTGTTCCAATAAATTGCCCCAGACTCTTCATTATAGAGACATCTCATTGAAGGTCTGCATTATTTTTGGAGAAGTGGCGGCAAACGTGAGGAGATTATAACACGAAAAAACAAAATGGCGGCCGCGAGTAAATCGCAGCCGTCATGGAGCCGAAAAAGTGTCTTCTCGCTCACCATATGCCAGGAATTTGAGCTTGGCGACTGGAGCAGTGCTTCCAATGAAGTCGGAAGCAGTTTCCGCGCTCCGACAGCAGGTGGAAATATCCTGGAACAGCTGCGCTGCCTCACATCGCTGCGGAGCTCATCGTAGCGGCGGCCATCTTCTAAGGCGCCGAAACCATGCCCCCATGTTTTGGTTTTTAAAACATAAATAAAAGGCATTGTCATTTACAATGCTAATAGCTTAAACTCTCGCAAAAGCGAGACCTATTGCAATGGCATTACTAAAAAAAAGTACTGTCACAGCTGTATTTTAGACAATACTGGTTGCTTAGCTTTGTTGCATTCATTTTCGTATTTACCGTATTTAGTAGTATCCAAAGTAGGTTACCTAACCGTTAAGCCCGAGTTGTTAATTAACCCATAGAAGGGAGTGTTTTACAGTTGAGAAATGTGTTCAAATGTAATTTTGGTAGTGCCATGGAATGATCAGCCAATGAGGTACTCGATTAGCAGGTATTTTAACTACATATTCAAAATGTACGGTTTTGTGGCAGTTGGTTGTTTGTACACAACCACCTCTCTGAATGTGTTCAATGAACACAGAGCGCCATCTGCCAGTCAGTGCTTACTACGGAGCGACTAAAGCACAGAACAAAATGTATTTATTTATCCTGAGTGTGAATGCACTCGGAGGGCTTAGGTGCCTGCCCAAACAGACTAGTGATCCCAGCGCATCTACAGACTCTGCCTTGCCCCTCTGCACCAGCAGGCCACAGCAGCTCGGAATCTGCCACTTCTGCTAAGGATAGGTTGGGGGAGGAGGTTGGGGCATGCAGGCGTTTCCGGCAGATTTCTAAGTTATTGGAAGTGATGGTTCAGACACGAGGCAATGGAGACGCACTTTGTCTGTTTGTCTACACCAGTCTATTTCTCTACCATCCACCAGGCTCACGGTCACATATTCATTCATCTCTCCTTATTAGAGGTGGGCAAGCCAATACATTAGCTGGGAGAGCCAGCTGGAGATGATCCAAGGGTATAGGAGCCAGTGCACGAGCCGAGCCGTGAAAATGTTCGGCATGTTTGCCATACAATAAACATGATGTAAATGTGCAATAATGTCTCTTCAGAACTCAAAAAAATGCTCTTCTTTAGCGCATCACCTCAGTACACAACATTATAACACTGAATTGGGAGGAAGTTATTAAAAGTGCTTGTTTAAAGCGTGAATTAACATCCTGCTGCTCCTCCCGCCCAACAACAATGCCATTTGTGAATTAAGAGGCGTCAGTTGGCATGCATACCCCAAATGTGGCCTAGATTCTTATTTATATTCAGCGTAACATTAAAATCTAGTTCATTAGACACAAGAAGAATTGTGCAGGATGTATCTCGAACTCGCAAATATCAAAGTGGCAGCATTACCTTTGCTTCTTTCTGCTTCCACCACCTCCTCCGGTCCCTGCAGCAGCTGTGCAGTACAAATAAGTAATCACAGCCGCAGTGGCCTGGAAGAGCTGCCTCCTTCAGCCAGGGTCACAAAGCTCTATGGCCGCTTCCCTCTGAAAGTTGAATATGGCGCTCGTACATGTGGAGCAAGGCCCGGCGTTAACCTTGCTAAAGAAAGACGAAAGCGGGCGCCGGGCAACTAAGATATATAGCGTGGCACCAGTGCCTAATAAAGTTATGCGCATGGCGGCCCCTGAAGGGCGCCATGCTGATAAAGAAAAAAAACATTAAGCAAGAAAATAAAAATCACAAGAAGTCTAAAGCTGTCGCCGTGCTACAACATGTAGCGCGGCGCCTGTGGTTCTTAAAGTTATGCTCATGGTGGGTCAGGAAAGGGCACCATGCTGATAAAAAAAACAATAATGGACAAAACCGGGTGCGCTAAAACATATAGCGTGATGCCCATGTCAAGGCAGGAAGCATCAAATAAAAACAAGGAGGAGGGGCGGGTGGCGGTGTGCGACACTGAGGGTGGGTGGCTGTAAGGGTGATGAAGGTGGGAGCATGGCACAGACGTGCATCGAGCAATGCAATGAACAACAAGCAAACAATCCAGTCCGGATGGGTGAGCCGAAAAGGAGACAGGGAAGGAACAAACAAGCCTCACTTCAAATAGAAAGCGAGCGTTTAGCATAAAGTGTTACGCATGCCAATAAAAAGCATGGGCGTAGCTTCCACTCCACTTCGCCTCGATTAAAATAGATCTCGCAGAGCGAGAAACGCATGTACTGCAATGCTAGGAGAGACCTATAAACAAATACTAGCTAAAACATCAATTACATAAATTGTGTGCATGAAAATGTAAATTTATCCAGTAATACAATTAGTTCATGATGGCCCATTTTTCTCAATGATTACAGGAGGCTCTGCAGACCCACAATTAATTCTAAAAATCAAATATTCGGCCGTGGCCAGGATGGCAACTGTAGGAAAGTAGGATCTGCTTCTATGGTTACCCCCACTTTTTGCTTGATGTAATGCTGTTTTTGACTAGTCTGACTAGGATCCTGCTCATCAGGACCCCAGTCTCTCTGCTTTCTCCCCTAAATTGTTATGGTAAGTACTTAAGTCCATCCCAGGTTGGATACTGGGGTACCCTTATCAGTCCCTAGTATATGGTACCCAGGGCATAGGTACCCCAGAGGTCCCCCATAGGCTGAAGCATGTATTATGCCACCTATGGGAGACCATTCAAACTATCACTACAGGCCTGCCATTGCAGCCTGTGTAAGCTTGTGCTAGCACCACTTACGAAAGATATAGGTTTCCCTATATCTAGGTTCAATGCCCTTAAAACCTCTAAGTCACCCCAACAGCAGGGCCTTTTCAATCTTGAGGGCAGGGTGCTTGGTTCTAAATGTGAGGTTGCCCCAGAATAAGCAGGATTCTTCGAGAGCCTTCGAAGTCCATTTGTAAGTGACAGATCCATGTAGCATAGAGCATATAGAGGGGCACGGCGTCATTACTTGATGACCTTCTCGAAACGGGCTCAACAAACCCCATCATGTTTGGTATCAAACATGTTGGAATCCTACCCCCACACCGTGAATGGTGTGGAAGGTATGATTTCAAGCACTGTAAAGGCCCTCCGTTAGGTCCTCAGTGCTCCCAGTACCAGTCTTCTAGACTCGGACAGCACAACATGGCTGCTGCCGACCAGAGACACGATTCCGCCCTCCTGCTGCTGAGCCAAGCTCGAGCAGGGGAAGGCAGAAGTGAGAACACCTCCCAGACAGGGTTTAGTGTATTGGGGCCAGGAGGGAGCGCTTGCCAGCACCACATAGTCTGCATGCAGGGCACATTTGGTGCCCTCCATGCATAGTCCAGTTCAAACCAGTTCAGGGAGCCATTGGCTCCCGCTCTGGTGCGAAACTGGACAGAGGACAGGATAAGTATCCTCCCCCTTGTCCAGCCCCTCCTTAGGGAGGGACCCCTGTATCCTCCCAACCGTTTCCTTAGGGTATTTTAGGCCTTAACTGTGGGTGGGTCCCTAGATTAGTCATGGGACACGATGCAATTCAGACACCAATTCAACTTCGACCATCTGGGCACTCTGGACTTCGCTGGACTTCGCTCTGGGCATCAAGGCTGCAACCGGGAACACTCCTGCTGCTCCTGATCTCTTCGCCCTGCTTGTCTGCTACAACATCCATGCCTGTGCTCCATACAGGAACCCTTCCAGGGCCTGTGGACATCCAAGCCACCTGAAGGAATCTCCCTTGAAGCGAAGGAGTCACTTCCCTGCATCTGCAGGCACCGCAACCGAGCTGACCGGTCTGCTTATCCTGGGCTCCTACGGACATAGAAAGGCTCAGCAACACAGGGGGTGGTTCTTCATATCCCTTGAGGCCTGTCCTATCTTCTCACCAAGTTTGAGGCCAGTATTCCTGGTCGAAGCTGCAAGAACCAAACCCCTGTGCACAACATCGACTTGCAGTTGCAAAGGCTTGTTGGCTTATTCCCACCAAGATCTTCAGGCTCCAAGTAGCTCCAACCTCAAGCATCTGCAGCAACCAAGATCTTTGTACTAACCACATCACTTGCTCTGTGGGCCTGCATCTTTGGTGAGCTGCTCGAGGTCCTCTGCGACTCTAGTGCCATCGGCCAATGGGTCCTCTTGAGGGTCACTTTTGAATTATTTTGGGCTCCCTGATTGTTTGGGGCCTGCCCTGACTCCCCTGCTTGTGGTGAGTGTCCTGGACCTTGCTGATCCCGACATTGCACCTTCTTCTACTTCCACGCTCTTTGCAGTTGCCAAGGCTTGTTGGTGCTCCTGCCGGACACCGACCCCTCACCTTTCAACATCCGATATGGGACAGCTCGTAAACAGCTCCTGGTCTTCCGCAGCATCTCCTGGTGCTCACAGCTGCAGCTCCAAGGGCACCGTCAACTCTTTTACAACACCCAACATCGGTGGGCATTTGTCTTCTGTGCCTCCTGGTCACTTCCAAGGGACATTGACTCTGTCCCCTCTGCTTTCAGGTACTTCTCGACTTGAATCAACCTTTGGGTTCCACCGGACGCTTTCACCTTCCCCAGCAGCGGCATCTTCCTGAAGTCCTCCATTGGGTTCGACGGCGGTTTCAAATGCCACTTCACACCTATGCACCCGGCTCCCCTGGGGCAGGTATCTTGGTTCCTAAGGTATCCATTGGTGGGGTGGCTCTCCAACCTTCTGTCTTCCACAGGGTTTCTTCAGGATCCACTGGGAAGGGTCTTTCTTCTTTAAAATTGCAAACGCTGGGTGAAATGGAATACTTATCAAGGTAAACTCTGTGTATCCCCAACCGCTGAAGTGGCACTGAAAGAAAGAAAAGGTACTGAAAATATATAAAGATAATGGTTTCTGTAGAGGATCCTAAGGAAGAACTTGGCTCGACACTAGGGGTAAAATGTGTTGTATGTATGAACATCAATAAGACCTGTATTGTTTCTTTTGTTAAATCAATAAAAAGAATTAATAAAATTGCAAACTCAACTTACACGTTGATTTGTATGGAGAACATGGTCATGTTTTTACACTGCACACTGCCTCCTTGAGGCTCCTAGATGCTCATCCTGGTTGGTTCCTTGGGTCCCCGGTACTTCTAGGTCCTCTGAGTATTGTCTTGACTTGAGTCGTGGTTTCCATACCACTATTTTAGTATATTGTTTGCCCCCCCCCCCCCCCCCCTGGTGACCACTGTGTATTCTGTGCTACTTACCTGTTTCTATTGCAAAGTATTGTGTGCATTGTGTATATCTCCAGCTAGGAGTTATCTTTATGTGTCAGAGAGTGTCTTATAATAAATACATATTTTTATAAATACATTGTGTGGTTCTTTTTCACTTAATCTATAACTATAAGATTGTGTTCTGGTAAAAGAAGCTGCTTTACACTCCTTCTGGACTAAGCCTGAAGGCTGCTCTCCACAGTTACCACTTAGAGAGGTTTCTAAGGTTGTCTAAGACCACTAAAACCACAGTAAGGGTTGTCTGGATCAGTGCAAGGTGGCCACTTACATAAGTGTAAGTCATATACTGAGCCAGCCTCACACAACGACGGAGTAGGACGTGTGTCTCAGTCTCTACCGCGCCGAAACCTCCCAGCCGCCCCCGGTACTGACACACCTCAGCTGGGCTTGTCAACAGCAAAGTGTGGGCGGGGCCCTGGGCCCCGGTCGGAGTAGGGGTGACCCTAACGGCACGCATAGAGGCGAGGAAGCGAAGGACTGGTCCGGGCCTGGGATTGAAAAGCCATAGACCCACCCAGAGGCGCTTACAACAACGCAATCCTCCAGAGAAAGGGGAGGTCCGGTTCCCCAAGGCTACCTTGTCACCGTCCCTCATTAACACCAAGGGACCAAGACCATGGTCTGGGAGTAAAAGCGGATCGCTTCCCCACCCCCAGTGGGACGGCAAACGAAATGGAGCACGCGTTCGTGGGCCTAGACGGACGGAGGCCCCGAAACATACACGGAGAAGCTGCCCAATGCCTCTGATCCCCAGAGGGTGCGGTGAGTGAGTGGAGGAGCTGCGCAGAGCAGAAGGGCCAGACGCTAAGCAGAGAAGCTGGGAGCCATCGACATCAAACCTCCAGAACCGGTAACTCTGGTGAAGGGTGAGACCAGTCTGCTCGGCGCGGAGAGACCTGGGCCCGACGTTACTGAGAGACGGCACAGATGGACTCCCTGAGCGCACTCGCAGACGGAGCTCACCAGGCCGTGGTGGCCTTAGGAGCAAAGAGGCCTGGTCTTGAAGGGAGACCTCGTAGGCTGCAGTCTCCGGGGCCTACATAGAGAGCCATCACCGAATCCTGGCCTAGACGATTCAGCGTGAGAAGAAACTGCCGACCTCGGCGAAGGGGGCCAGCACCGGGTATCGGCACTGAGAAGTAAAAACAGAAATGTAAATCACTGGCCTGCAGCAACCCCTCCCCCACCCGTACAAGGTACTCGAGGCTGCACGTGCAAGTGTAGACTCCAGGCTGCACAGTCTGCGCGCCAGGCTGTGCTCAGCTGCTTGACTGTTTATATGTAAACTTCCAGGAGGCCCCCGTGAGGAAGTGCCCCAAGGCTGCCATTCGGCAGCATGTCTGGTGCGATTCAAAAACCTTAAATAAATAAGCAGGCTACATATATTAGGTATTCTTCTAAAATCCTTCTTGAATCTGTGTACAGCATCCTCTGAGGCCTGTTTCATGATTTTAACATAAATCTAGCTTAGTATGTATGCATGCACCATATTGCATCATGCAGTAAGTGCACAGATTACAAAATCGACCTGTAATGTTTAAGCACACACTAAGAAGCGCTTGGGTAATGCTGCATAATTAAAGTTTGAATTGTTACAACAGTCTAGCAAACGCGCCTTTGCATGGGTTATACTGCTTGCATGACGCATAATAGAGTCAGAAGGCACTGTTGCCAGTTTTGCCTGTTTGCAGAACTAGGGGAAGCAGATCGTGAAACAAATGTAAAGATATAACACTTACTACTCAGGCAGCCACCACAATCTCTGTCAGGTTGAAACACAAGCAAACCCATACTAAACTGTGCTTAACCTTCTTGCAGCATGGCACAAAACAGTCAGGCTTAATTTAGCGACAATGTGGAAAGTATTTATGTAGCACTTCAAACAGTCACCCAGTGAAGACTCTACGCCAATAAGATCCCTCAACAGGTCAGAAAAATAGAGCAGTTTTAAGTAAATAACATCAGACCAAAACGTCAAATATCCAATTAGCAGACTCAGAGATATTGAATTGTAACATGTTTTTTAGAGATAATAGTGCCAAGAGGTGTAAAGTGCCAACTGTAGATATCTGGTCGCACCAGACTGGGACAAAGTCACAAGTTCGGGCCAACCACGTTGAAGCACGGGGACCGTGAACAATGTACCTTTACTCCTGGTTTCAGGGGCATAACACAAGCTGCCGCAGCCCCCACGGGGTTCGGGGGTCCCCCAACCTCTAGGGGGCCCCCTCAGCACCGCAGCTCCCCGATTGAGTCCAGAGGGGGCAACCCCACGTAACCAGCAGGGGGGCCCTCTCAAGGTTTGTGGAGAGTTACACAACGCATCTTCGCCACGGATCCACGCTAGAAGGCTCCTTATGCAAAGCTTTTCTTTCTGTGAGCTGTAGCACCAGTAATCATTTGAGAGAAGGGTCCAAATTTGTTTCTTTTAACTTGAGGCAGATGGACTCTAAGGGCACATTCCGTAACGTTATAGATTTTACCACTTACTAGTTTTTGGGGTTACTATTGCTTGTTGCTTGCTTACGTCCTTCTACTGAAATGATTCTAACAATAATTAATATAAACTATTAAATTGGTGTGCAGCTGGGCACTTATTTTCTTCAGTTCTGTACCCTGCATTAAAATAAAATATCATTCCAATTCTTTAGGAGCGATGCAGGGCTTAAATAAGGTATTAATTAAACCAGTTGAATGCCCCACCTTGGTCAACAGTGACACTTGCGCATGAAAAGAAGACGCCTCGTCATTTTTGGTACAGGACAAGAAAAAGCCAGACAAATTAAAAAAAATAGAGCAAAATGTAATATTTTTTAGGCCAAAATGACAAAAATCCAGTCAGTAGGACAGTAGATGTACAATTAAAAAAATGTAACTGAAAATATTGTAAAAAGCGACAACTGTGGTTATGTGGTTGTGCTGGACCGGTATAAAATCTCAATCTCAGGACGAACACAATGGAGCACAAGCTGGATATAGGGTCTAAGTTAGGCCCACAGAACCAAGTACCTTAAATGCTGGGTTGCGGAGCATTGCGAGATCCCGCGTCGAGGATCCATCACGCTGCAGTGGTTCTGAGGAAGCTGCGGGGCAGTGATGCAAATTCCTGCATCCTTGTCAAGGACGCCATCAACGAGGGACTAGCAATGCAAAAGCCTGCGTCAGGGATGTGTCATGCAGATGTAGTTCTGATGTGACTGTTAGGAGATGCGTCGCACTGTGTCGGTTCTGCTCACCTTCAGGCCCACTTCCAAGGGTCCAGGACTGGAGTAGCACCACTTGGAGGGGGTGGGACTCACAACAGAGTCTAGGTGCTGGCTTCAAGGTGGTTGAAGCTTTTTCTGTCCCTGAGGCGCTGATCAGGAGGCCAGTCAACTAGTCCTTGGAGTCACTCTGGTGGTCCTAGGTTCAAGATGCAAGTCCAGTCCTTTTCGCTCAAGCAGCAGGGAAGCAGGGCAGTAGGGCAACAGAATATTAGTCTTTGTGGCAGAGCAACAAAGCAGTCTTTCTGAGTCTTCCACAGGTTCAGCGGTGTACTAAAGGGTTGGGTCCGAGGGTTCCTTGGGACCTGCTGCCCACCTTGTATAAGAAGGTTCTAAAGGTTTCCACCCCCAGAGGTGCTTGGAATTTTCTGCCTCCCTGCCATGTCCCCAGCTTTTCTGGGATCACAAAAGACTAGTGTCAAATCCTTGGTGAGTGTACTCAAGCAGAACCTTTGTCCTGTGTAAGTGTGGTAGGTGACAGCTCCACCCCCTCATCAAGTCAGAGATTGCCCATCTTGCCAACACCTATTCTCCCTTGGTCTCCTTGTCCAGGAGCAATATACAAAGACCGACTGCCAGCTATATCTAGTCATGTGACCCAGGATACAGGCTGCTGGCACTAAATGGTTGGGACAAGGATATGCCAACTTCCTAAAAATTGCATTTTCAGAATTGGGACATAAAATCTGACTTTACCATTGAAGAGGTTTTAAATTGCAATTCTTTAGCCAGCATACTCGATATTCCCATCTGCCCCTAATGAAAGTTACCACTTATTAAATGTAATAGGGGAACCCAATGTTATCCTACGGGACAGGTAGGCACCACAGTAGGGAAAACACATTTAGGAGTTTTCACTACCAGGATAAGAAAAACTTAAAATTGCATGTCCAAGTTTTTTAATACACTGCACCCTGCCCTCTGGCATGTGTAGGGTCTACACTAGGGTGAGACTTATATGTATTAAAAAGGGAGGTTTGGGCCTGGCAAGAGGTTTATCTTGGCAGTTCGAAATGGCAGTTTAAAACTGCACACCCAGACTGCAGTGGCAAGCCTGAGACATGTTTAAGAGGCTACTTTAGTGAGTGACACAATTAGCTCTGTAGGCCCGCTAGTAGCATTTAAGGCCCTGGGTACATGCAGTACCACTTTACCAGGGATTTACAAGTAAATTAAATGTGCACATTGGGTGTCAGCCAATTTTACCATGTTTCTGGGAGAGAGCACAAGCACTTTAACACTGGTTAGCAGTTGAAAAGCAGGCAGAGTCCTAAAATCAGCTAGAACGAAGTCCGCAAAAACAGGAGGATGGAAAGCAAAAGGTTGGGTGAAAACCTTGCCAACAATATCAGGTCCAGCAACTATTGTAATTAGGTTGTCCTTGCATGGTTTAAAGTACTTTGGATTGCACTGAAAAAATGCATGTATAAGGTGATCATTGATTTATGACTAATTTGAATGATTTAGGTTCACAACTTTACTAAGCTGTTAATAAACCTTCATGGTTTGCAAATCTATTGCTCTCTGTCATTCTTGTGGGGCCTAATGTGCTTCACTGTTATGGATGTATTGGTGATTTGTTGATATTAAGCTTCAGCCAGGGACTAAAGATCCATCCCCATGAGTGTAGCTTGTACTTGAGTTTGCACCAACGATCTGCATGGTGTAAACCCCATTGCCGCTGCAAAACTATCAACCTTCAACATGTTTACAGCCTGCGTTCAAAGTAAATTCATTTTTCAACCATCAAAACTAAAAGTATCTGGAGGGTGAACCACACAATATCAGGGTTCTTTAATATGGAACTTTGTCCATGTAGTTCTGATTCTTTATGGGAATTTTCTTAGGCTCTGCTAAGAATTTAAAGCCCATCTCTTTAGACTAGACTGTGATTAAGAGTCATTTCTTAAATCTGCCTCATTTGAACACAGTATCACATAAACCCTACCGGGCTGATTCATAAAAGCATTTTGTGTATAGGAAGCAGTATTGCAGGATTACTCTTTTATGTACGCTTTCATGCCTTTTTAAATCGACCCTGAAATATCCAATTCCTTATTAGCAAATGTGCAAAGAGGGCACATCCCTCTCTTTTCACATTATTTATGAATTCACGTCTTTACCTTCTAATTTTTCATCATCAGCTGGTCTCAAGGATGTCTAGTTCGGATACATTGGGGCCCAGATGTTGTATCTGGGTTGTTTTGGCACAGCACTGATGCAAAATCTATTTTGGGATTTACAAAGCCAAACAAAGCCCGATTTGCGTGGCTTTGTTTAAAAAAAGCAGTACAACGCAGTGCATGGTGTTGCTTTGCATTACTTTGTGTCAGGTAAGTGTTACATGGGTGGCGCATGGGCTTTTCTTGCATCCACCTGTGTATTTTGACGTAACCTCATATTTACTTAAGTCAGTAAACATGGGCTTGCACCAAAATGTTGTGCCTACCTGAGGCTGGTGGAATGAGGAGAAATATCTTTATTTCTCCACATTACTTACTCTTTGCATGTGTTCTGCACCACAGGAATAGCCTCCAAGAATAGTTGTTGGCAAGAAGGTATACCTTCTTGCACAAAAATAAATAATTTTGACCACAACACAGGCATCTTTGCATCCTGGCACTAGGGTGCCTGCATTGGCGCAAGGCAGTCAGAAGCACACAGTGACAACAAGAGAGCAGAACAGCGCTACATCTTAGTAGATATGGAAAATTTCTGGTCTCTCCCTTTTTTCACAACATAGCACAGCAACTTCCCTTGTTGAATTGAGTTGCGTCAAAGTTTAGTGCAGTAAACCTGGCCCTCAGTTCAAGTCTCCTTTCTGCAACATTGGGTACCCAGCACATTTGTATTTTGCCACTGATTGCTACTGTCAGAGATGTACCCTCTTGTAGTATCTTCATATAAGATTAACTGTTCTTCTGTATCTTGTAACTAGCTGCTCAGCCAGTGTGAGTGTTCCATGTGGAATGATGACGTGACTGGAATGTTGGTGTGGTGTGAGACAGTTGAGAGGATGGGCTGAGCAGCTAGCAGGCTGCTCCTGGTGGGGCTATTCAATGGACTTTTCTATCTTAATAAATAACCTTAAGATCTATCCTGGCTACGTCTGCTGTGTCACATCAACCTATGGAACCAGGTCACTTCAATTGGCGACGAGTTGGACTAAAGAAACCGTGCGTGTAACCTGAACTGGTCTGTAACTGATCTAGTGTGACTTGAAGAAATTTGACTTAAAGAAAAGAAACTCCTCATAAACTGGCAACGTGAGCCTCACCAGTGACCACAACACCGGTCGCCCAAACCTCTGTGTGCCAGTTTGAGTGAGGAGTGGAGCTGCAAGTTGTTCCTGAGTGCAGCACTGTGTCTACTTCAAGGTGTTGTGTCCCAGAGCCTTTTTGTGGATGTCTCCGCGACCAAGTTTGATGTCTTTTTAAGGCTGCTGGCCCCCTGTGACAGTCGTGTAGCAGTGGTACCTGCAATCTCTTTGTGTTGGACTGTTGAGGGCCACTTGAGGATCGTGAAGTGAGTGTTTGGGGAGCTGTCACCGGAAGAGGTGTTTCTGGTGAGGAGTGCTGCTAACCCCAGATCCCTGTGTGGTACTGTGAATCCTGCTTACACCTTGGAGAAGAAATTATTCCATAACAAATGTCTGCAGTACCACAATAACGTTTACTGTGCCACAACCAAGGATTTTGTGCAACCAGAACCAAGGTATCTAGTGACTGACATTGTTTTTGCCTTAGTGCAAAGTGCAGTGTTCATCACTCTCAAGATGGTTTTCTCAAGTGTCCGTCTATCATTTCATCGCTTGTGCAGTGTGGCATTATGGTTACTGCAACCTACTGTGATCTGCTGCAAAGTACTTTGTTTCTGGCAAGCCAAGGTATCCTCCAGTTTGAAGTGGGCGCTGCATCCTCCGCAAAGAAATTTAATGTGGCAAGTTTCCTGTAGTTGTTCAACGCCTGTCCCATACTATTGCGGTGACAGGCACACCTGTGACATTTTTGTTATAATAAGCTCAGAGTGCGCATTTAATTGCTTTAAGTGGATATGGGTTGTGCGTTTTTTGTTGTCATGAGTCGACAGCATTTGTGGTTCAGTGTTAGAGCCATTTCTTGATCTTTATGTGATCGGACTGATCATCTGTTATGGACACCGGTTGTGTATCTTGATAATATGTTATGCATTTGTCTTTCTTAAAGTCACTTTTCTGTTATTTTAGGCGTGACTTTGGAGTTTGTATGTTAGCTACATTCTTACTCAGTGTATAGGGGGCACTAGTCCCACCTATGTAAGTAGTATTGGCTTCCGGTCCTATATACTCAGTTTTTAGGGGGTGTTAGTCCCACCTGCGTAATTGTTTATGGGTTTTAGTCCCATATATTTAGTGTTTAGGGGGTGTTAGTCCCACCTACGTTATTGGTAATCGGTGGTTGTCCCATTTTTTCTGTGTGTTAGTCATGCTGTGACTCACGTGTCAGGGTATAGGGGGTGTTAGTCCCACCTATTAAATTGGTTATGGGTGTTAGTCCCATGTACTTAGTGTTTAGGGGGTGATAGTCCCACCTAGTGTTTAGGGGGTGTTAGTCCCACCTAGCTTATGGTTAATGGGTGTTAGTCCCATATACTTCGTGTTTAGGGGGTGTTAGTCCCACCTAGGTTATTGGTAATGGGTGTTAGTCCCATATACTCAGAGTTTAGGGAGTCTTAGTCCCTCCTATGTATTAGTAATGGGTATTAGTCCTTTTAACTAAATGTTAAGGGGGTGTGAGTTCCATTTTTTTTCATGTTTGTGTTGGGTTTTAGTCCCTTCATTTAAATATTAGCTGTTTGTGTGTGTGGGTATCTGTTTTGTGATGCCTCACTGTGCTGCAATTCTGTTATGCTTGCTGCACTAGTCTGTGGGTTTTAGTCCCATTTCTGTATTCTGTACATTTGGGTGTTAGTCCCTTATACTCAGAGTTTAGGGGGTGTTAGTCCCACCTACGTTTTAGTGATGGGTGACGTCCACCCATTGTATATTTGTTCTGGGAGTCATTTCTTCCTGTATATTTCTACAATTTTAGAGTATTTGCTGTTGTTCTCTATTGTGATTCTCTGTGTTTTCTTTCATCTGTATTGCATGTGGTGTTTTTCCAATCTCCGTTTGGTAGTTTATCGGTTTTTGTGTCTCATTGAAGGAGGAGGTTGGTGATAGTGTGTGGGTTTAATGTTCTCTTTTGTGTCTTAATATAAGAGGAGGATGGTGATAGTTCAAAATTCTTATTTTTCATCCTTTTCTTATCCTTTTCCTTCCGTTTTATAGTCTGGTTCCCTTTCGTGGTATATTTTATTCATTTTACCCTTGGGATTTGGACTATTTTATCTCTTGTTTATATTTTGTGTCTAGTTGCTATGTACTTTTAGTATTCCTTGTTTTATTGTCAATTGGAAAGAAGGGAGATATTGTAGTATCTTCATATAAGATTAACTGTTCTCCTGTATCTTGTAACTAGCTGCGCAGCCAGTGTGAGTGTTCCATGTGGAATGTAGACGTGACTGGAATGTTGGTGTGGTGTGAGACAGTTGAGAGGATGGGCTGAGCAGCTAGCAGGCTGCTCCTGGTGGGGCTATTCTATGGACTTTTCTATCTTAATAAATAACCTTAATCTATCCTGGCTACGTCTGCTGTGTCACATCAACCTATGGAACCAGGTCACTTCACCTCTGTGCAAACCTCTGTCATTATGGATCATTGTATTATGATGTACGTTGATGAGTGAGCAGAAATAAAATTCCTGCCACAAACCTCCACTTGCTCTCCCGCCACACATATATGTGTGTGTGTGTGTGTGTGTGTGTATGTATATATACATTCACTTAAAAAAACATAGGTTTCACACATGTTATAGTTAGGTGGATATTTCACTCGTAAAAAACCAATGAAATTCCCACGTTATAGTTACTTCAGATAACTATAACTCGCGCGCCCGCAATCCTGTGTTCATGACGTCACATATTACATCACTCATGACATGGTCAGTGGCATCACCCTTGACATCACTGATGACATCATCCTTGTGATAGAGTGGCGGTCGCGCAAGTTATAGTTATCTGAAGTAACTATAACGCGGGAATTTCATTGGTTTTTTACGAGTGAAATTTCCATCTAACTATAACATGTGTGAAACCTATGGTTTGTTAAGTGAATTTGCAAGATTTTTTAAATGCTAATTCCTAACTATAACGTGTGTGAAACCTATGGTTTTTTCAGTGAATTTGTACGGTTTTTTAAATGCTAAGTTATGTATGTATTCTAATTTTTTTTATATATTTATTTTTCAATAAACTACTTATTAAATTTTTTTTATGGTTTTTCACCGTGCGCGCACCGTGCGCGCACCTCCGCGATTTAAAAAAAAAAAATTAAATGTTTTTTTCTGCCTTCGGGGTCCTTCAGGGACCCCCTGACCAAGGCTAGGGGGTCAGGAACTCTCTACCCTGCCCCCTTTTCACGTTCGCCACCTTCCTTTTCCACTGAAAACAAACAAAATGGCGGCCGACACTTCCTGATTTCGACCGATTCGAACGTTGACTGACATGTAACAACCAATCAGAATTACGCTCGCGCACATTAGGGTGCGCGCACGGTGCGCGCACGGTGCGCGGCTATAGATATGTATGTGCTTTTAAATGCAATTTTCTCAGGAACTACTGAACAGATTGACTCCATATATGCAAAAGGCACTTCCCTGACCTGAGGACTACCTCTCTGCCAAATTTCAAGTAATTCTGTTCAGCCGTTCGGGCTGTACCTTCGACTAAAGATCCTATGGGAAAATGCATGGGGAAAGCGCGTTTTGGGACCCCCCTTTTTTCTCAGCCCCTGCTTGACGAATCCCCCCAAGACTTTCAGGGTAGGAGCTGAGCGGAGCGCCCCATTAGTTTTGAAAATTTCGCGAAGATTGGTTAACCGGCGCCAAAGTTATTCAAAATAGAATTTTGAGATTTCCTATGGAAACACGGTCCTAACTATAACTATCTACTGGCGACCGCCAGTAGATAATATATATATATATATATATATATATATATATATATATATATATATATATATATATATATATATATATATATATACACAAAGCATTCATCGGTTTTCTCCAGGAAAAAAAGAATGCACGAACTCCTCTTCGTCGGTAGATACTGTTATATATAGTATATCTGACAGCAACACAGTGTGTATGCTGGCCGGCACCTGAATGCCGGGGGTGCACGTCAATTCGCCCGGGAGTGTCAATATTAGCAATCATGCTCTGCAAGTATTGAGAAGAACAAGACTGATATTACTGGTTGTGTGAAATCAAAGGATTTATTCACAAATTGACAGAAGAAAACTTCAACACGTTTCAGCCAGAACGGGCCTTGATGATGATGCCGACTAGTAGTGAGAACACAGTTTTTGACACATCGTATCTTAACAGCTTCATGTTCTGGATGCCATCTTAAGCTGGTGCATAAACAATATAGTTACAATATAGTTACACAGACATACAAACCAAAATATTCAAAATAAATAGTCAATTTGTCATATATCTCAATTCAAGGTCAATATTACAATATGTGTATATAGTATAGACGTATTTCTATGCTCCATATCATTCCATATCATTCCATACACCAGAAAATATAAAATATAAAGGTAGACTATGAGGCAAATAACAACATCTGTACTGCGATACAAAACTGGTTGATAGTGACAGACAATTTCATACAGGACAATTTTACTTCAATTGTCTGAGTTATGTTAATGGCACGCTCCTATGGAATTAAATGTAAAATCAATGACCTGTTTGAAAAAATACTGCATTCCCTCTTGACCATTGTGGTAAAAGTCAACAGCGTTAATTTTCATCTAACACCTGGTCAGCAAACAGTATTTTCCACGTTTGGTCCCGCACTTCATTTTAATGAGCCCCCGGATGGGCCAGGTCCTGGGGGCATTGCGGCCCCCGCAGCCCCCAGGACCGCCACCTCCCAGGGCTTGTTTAATTTGTGGGGGCCTCCAAGGCCCCCCCAAGCCCCGGGGACCACCACCCCCTGGGGCTTTTACATTTTTTTAATTAAACCTGAGTCGGGGGGTCGAGCCCCCCCACATGCCCCAGGCACCGTCACCTCCCTGGGGCACTAAAATGCAAAATGGGGGGTCCGTTATGGACCCCGAGCCTGGGAACCACCACCTCCCTGGGGCTTCAATCACATTGGGAGGGGGGGCTGCGCGGCCCCCACCAGGATCCCTTGATGGCCCTGGGGACCGCCACGCCCCAGGGCTGGCTAATGCATTGTCTCAGGGTGCCCACCCCGGAACACAACTGTTTGCTATGACAGGGCAGGAGCCGTGCAGCTCCCGCCCTTTCATAGCAAACTTACTTTGGATACGGCCCCCCTCGCCCCCAAAAATAAAAAAATGAAGGCTGACTCCGGGGGACTGGGTCCCCGGGGTCAATAGAGGCCCTTCGGAGGGGGGCCACGCAGCTCCCACCATAAATGTTTTTAATATATGTGGCCATGCCCCGGGGGATGGGGTCCCCGCCCGGGCCAGATTTGGCCACGGGAGGGAATCCCACGTGACTCTCTTACCGTTCAGATTTTTTTAAAAAAAGGTTTCAGGCCCTGGGGATGGGGTCCCAAGGGCCCAAAAAGGAAAAAGAAGGGGGGCCACACAGCCCCCCTTCCAAAAAAAAAAAGACCGGCATCTTGCCGGAGGCCCAGCCCCCTCCCAGCAACACTCTGCAAACGCGCCCTGTGGCACGTTTTAAGTTGGGGAATTTATTCCCCTTCAATACTGGGGGTCCCTGGGGGCCAACTAGCCCACCAGGTACCTCCAGTATGCGCCACAGGGCTGCCCTGCAGAGAGGTCATTCGAGGACACGCCCCTTTTTACACCCCTCTGCAATGCAGCTCTGTGGCACTTAGTGGAGATACCTGGTGGGCTAATTGGACCCCAGTGACCCTCAGGACTCAAGGGGATTTAATCCCCGAATTTACAACGCACCAGGGGGTGCGTTTGCACAGTGGTGCAGGGAGGGGGCGTGGCCTGATTTGAGAAGTGTGCAAACGCGTCCTGTGGCACGTTTTAAGTTGGAGGATTAAGTCCCCTTCAATCCTAAGGGTTCTTGGGGGCCAACTAGCCCACCAGGTACCTCAAGTAAGCGCCAGCCAGGGAGCTGCGTTGCAGAGTGGTGGTCCAAGGCCACGCCCCCTTTTTATATCACTCTGCAACGCAGCTCTGTTGCGCTTACTGGAGGTAGCTGGTGGGCTAGTTGGCCCTCAGGGACCCTAAGAATTCATAGAGACTTAATCACCCAACTTAAAACGCGCCACTGGGCACGTTTGCACACTTGTCAAATCAGACCCCACCCTCCCTCCCTGCACCACAGTGCAACACACCCTGTGGCGCATTTTAAGTTGGAGGATTAATTTCCCTTCATTCCTGAGGGTCCCTGGGGCCAACTAGTCCACCAGGTACCTCTTGTAAATGCCACAGGGCTGTGTTGCAGAGAGGTGCTCCGAGGCCATGCCCCTTTTTACACCACTCTGCAAACGCGGCTTCTGGTGCACTGCTGGTGAGGCGATGAGGTCCTCTTATGTCATGAGGACCTCAAGACACAAGTGGACTTCATCCTCTGAGCAGCAGTGCGCCAGAAGCTGTGTTTGTAGCATGGTGTAAAAAGGGGCGTGGCCTCAGAACACCTCTCTGAAACGCAGGTCTGTGGCGCTTACTGGATATACCTGGTGGGCTACTTGGCCACCAGGAACCTTCAGGATTCAAGGGGACTTAATAGGGATGTCATAGTTAGAAATTAACATTTAAAAAAACATTGAAATTCACTGAAAAAACCATAGGTTTCAGGTATGTTATAGTTAGAAATTAGCATTTAAAAACCTCAGAAATTCACATAAAAAAACATAGGTTTAAGGGATATTATAGTTTGCTGGACATTTCACTCTTACAAAACCATAGAAATTCAGCGGTTATAGTTAGTTCAGCTAACTATAACTCGCGCACCCGCAATGCACTGCTCATGACGTCACATATTACATCATTCATGACATGGTCAGTGACATACCTGATAACATCACTGATGACATCTCAGATGACATAACTGATGACATCACTGGTGACATTATCCACTTGAAAATCTGATGCACATCCTCACACTCTGTTATAACCTTTGATACACCCACTGTAAAATACAGACTACCATTTTCTAAATCACTGACACACCAGTACCAGTTACTACATACGCACTCATTCCTAGGTCTACACACACACATCCACTCATTCATCCATACAATCACTCATACATGCAGTCACTCATCAATACAACACTATCATATGCACTCAGACACTCACATACTGCCACTCATCCATACAGTTACTCACACACCTAGTCAGTCATGCTATCAATCACACTCCCATTTACTCGCCTATACAATTATACACACACCACCTCACTTATTCATACCGATACTAACGCATACTTACTCTCTTATATAAACAGTGATACAAGTACACACTCATTAATACAGCCAGTCTCACAATCACTGGGATGTAGAGTCATTCATATATTTCAACTCTCACATACACTGCCTTTTACATATGTAGTTACTTGGACATGTACCACTGAGACATCCATTCACCTACCAACACACCTATACACACACTCATGCACCCATACAGCTGTTTCCACATGCACTATTGAACCCATACACCCAGTGAATCAACCACTCACACATCTATGCACAGTTACAGACCTCCCACCCACCCACACACACACACTCAAACTCCCCCAAAAATACTCAAACAACCAATCAATCACCTATATAGACACTTATGTAGCTACTGACCAACCCATGCAGCAGCTTGCACAAAAACAGACAGACTGATACAGACATTCACACAGTTCAGTCACTAACCCATGCATTCAGTAAGACACATTTAATCACTCACTTATACACCCACTCATTCTTCAATACACCTTTGAATATATATAAAAGATATTTAAACTTTACAGAAACACACAGTCACTGGATGATGTCATCAGTGATGTCATCAGTTTTGTCATTTGAGATGTCATCAGTGATGTCATCAGTGATGTCACTGACCATGTCATGAATGATGTAATATGTGACGTCATGAGCAGTGTATTGCGGGGGCGCGAGTTATAGTTAGATGAACTAACTATAACGGCCGAATTTCTATGGTTTCGTAAGAGTGAAATGTCCAGCTAACTATAATGTCCCTGAAACCTATGTTTTTTTCAGTGAATTTCGAAGGTTTATTAAATGCTAATTTCTAACTATAACGTGCCTGAAACCTATGGTTTTTTCAGTGAATATATATATATCTCTTTGTATGCACCCCTGCACTTTGCTGTTGCTGGCTTCGTAACCATGAGGCTTGCTATAATAACTAAATAAAGCCCTTCTTTGCCAGGACCTGTTTGTGCCATCCTTCTGTATCGCCCTGAAAATGTGTGGAAGTTTCAAGTAAAGGTCAGTTACGGGAAGCCTGTGTTGACATATATATACATATATATATATATATTACCTACTGGCGGTCGCCAGTAGGTAGTTATAGTTAGGACCCTGTTTCCATAGGAAATCCGCAACATTCTATTTTGAATAACTTTGGCGCCGGTCGACGAATCCTCGCGAATTTCTCAAAATAGGTGGGGCGCTACGCTCCGCTCCTACCCTGAAAGTCTCGGGGGGATTTGTCAAGCGGGGGCTGAGATAAAAGTGGGGTCCCAAAACGCGTTTTTCCCATGCATTTTTCCATAGGACCTTTAGACAGGGCTACAGCCCGAACGGCTGAACAGAATTACTAGAAATTTGGCAGAGAGGTAGTCCTCAGGTCAAGGAAGTGCCTTTTGTAGGTTTGGTGTAAATCTGTTCAGTAGATTCTGAGAAAATAGCCTTTAAATCAATATATATATCTGAGCCAGCTTACGGTACGCTTACCGTAAGCTTACCGTACGCGTACGGTGGCGTGCGCGAGCGCGATTCTGATTGGCTGTTAGATCTTAGTAAACATTCGAATCGGCCGAAACCAGGAAGCGGCGGCCGCCATTTTGTGTATTTCACTCCGGTAAAAAAGAGTGATATCTTGAAAAGGGGGCAAGGGAGAGAGTTACAGACCCCCTAACATTTGTAAGGGGGTCAAAGAAGGACAGAAAAGTACAAAGAAAACATTTATTGATTTTAAAAAAAAATCGCGGGGTACGCGTACGGTAAGCTTACCGTAAGCGTACGGTAGAAAAAAAAAAGAAAAAAAGAAATGAAATTCAGATTTAAGTGTTTAGAGATTAGGGGGCTCTAAAAAGAGCCGTTGTGTTTATGAAGTGATTTTTTATTGGTACCTACAAGTAAGTACCGATGCAGAGTCTAAGGTTCAAGAGGAAGACTCTGTTCCCTTCATCATTGAAGTGCACACCATCTCCTCTATAAATGTCTTGCATGTCGTAACGCAAGTTGTTGTGGTAAATGGAACCCATACCATAGTCACGGAGGAAAGCAGAAACAGATTTGTTGACGTGCTTTCTTGCTTTGTCAATCTGCGGACAGAAATGATTGGACCAGTTCCATTTTTGCCTTTGGCATATGTTAGAAAACACAAAGGCAGTTTTAGGGAAAAGTGAAAACAGTTGTGCAAAGGTGTCCTTCATAAGCATTTCCAGACCTACCCCAGTCAAAGTGCCTAGGTCATTGCCACCACAGTGCACTATTATGAGGTCAGGGTGTTGGATTTGCATGAAGGATTTCACCAATGGCATCAATTGGTGCCACTTTAACCCTCTCTGACCAATCCATTTAATGTCTACATTTGGCAAAGCAAGGTCTCTCACCATACCTGTTTTCTCTGCAAACTTTTCACTCCAGAAGACATAGCTGTGCCCTACAATCCACACTGTGAACATCTTCAAAGGAGAACTGGATGCACTCAGGAGGTGTCTTTCAGTAGAATGGCAATATGAAAAGAAAGACAGTTTGGAAATGGAGGCATACATATTTTTTTTTTTTAAAAAAGAACTGATTGGCTGTTTCATACCATTCTAGAATAAAAACTAGGCTGTATGTGTAAATTAATAGAAGCATGTTTTGTATTGGTACAGAAAAATGTGTTACCAAAGAACAGTACTATGGATTTGCTGTTAGGTTTGAAAAGTCAAGCACTCTTGCTCTGTGGAATTGAAACATTGTTTGGCGAACTTCTGACCTGACTCCACACAGCAGTGTTCCATGAGCTGTTGCTATGGTAGCAGGC
This sequence comes from Triturus cristatus, assembly GCF_964204655.1. Classification (NCBI taxonomy): domain Eukaryota; kingdom Metazoa; phylum Chordata; class Amphibia; order Caudata; family Salamandridae; genus Triturus; species Triturus cristatus. The sequence continues at coordinate 1,691,277,349 of NC_140589.1, forward strand.
AGAAGTCAAGTTGGGGGAAGGGTACTAGGCAGAAGTCAAGTTGGGGGAAGGGTACTTTTGGAAAAGGGTTGGTTTTCAACCAATAGAAATGTGTGATTACATTTGAAAAAAAGGGGGAAGCACTGAGATTTGAAACTTACATGTATATGTGTGGAAAAATAGAGGGAAACTTTGCCATTATCTGGTTCTGCTGAGAGGAGAGAGGTGTAGAGAACAGAGATCCTGGCTCTGATAATCTGCTGTTTGAGTGCCACATTTCTTTCACAACTAACTAATTTTAAAGGTGAGTTTAGAATTTGAGAGGAGATGTATATGGTAAATTAAGAAATGAATAATAGAAATGTAATTCTTTTTGTTGAAGTTGTGTTTATTATTTTCTGTTTTGGGAGAAATTTAAATGTGAGGAACATGTAAAATAATATTTACAAGCGAGTGGGGTTTGAGGTTTCAGTCTGTAATGCAAATACATTCAGCATCACTAAGGCTGGTTGCCCTTGCTGGAGTGTAGGCAGTCACCCAGGATACACATGGTGGTGGTCTGAAAAAGCAGTCTGGACATGGGCTTTTTAAAAAATCTGAAAAGAGGATTCATAATGTGTCAGTCTGTAAAAGTGATTATCACTTGCCAAAAAAAAAGAGCAGTAAGTGTGCTTTCAAATTGGCAAAGAAATTTTGTTTTGTGACTAATGTGAAAACATGACTCTGTGTGCAAATAGGAATTACAGGCAGAGATTTATTGTGTTTTGCTCTGGTGATTTCACAGTTGCATTAGTAGGAAAAAGGGGGAGCGATTTTTTGGTGCAGAAGCAGACTCTTAGCACACACCCAGCTCCTTTCCATGTATAATCATGCACAGTATTTACAAGCGAGTGGGGTTTGAGGTTTCAGTCTGTAATGCAAATACATTCAGCATCACTAAGGCTGGTTGCCCTTGCTGGAGTGTAGGCAGTCACCCAGGATACACATGGTGGTGGTCTGAAAAAGCAGTCTGGACATGGGCTTTTTAAAAAATCTGAAAAGTGGATTCATAATGTGTCAGTCTGTAAAAGTGATTATCACTTGCCAAAAAAAAGAGCAGTAAGTGTGCTTTCAAATTGGCAAAGAAATTTCGTTTTGTGACTAATGTGAAAACATGACTCTGTGTGCAAATAGGAATTACAGGCAGAGATTTATTGCGTTTTGCTCTGGTGATTTCACAGTTGCATTAGTAGGAAAAAGGGGGAGCAATTTTTTGGTGCAGAAGCAGACTCTTAGCACACACCCAGCTCCTTTCCATGTATAATCATGCACAGTATTTACAAGCGAGTGGGGTTTGAGGTTTCAGTCTGTAATGCAAATACATTCAGCATCACTAAGGCTGGTTGCCCTTGCTGGAGTGTAGGCAGTCACCCAGGATACACATGGTGGTGGTCTGAAAAAGCAGTCTGGACATGGGCTTTTTAAAAAATCTGAAAAGTGGATTCATAATGTGTCAGTCTGTAAAAGAGATTATCACTTGCCAAAAAAAAAGAGCAGTAAGTGTGCTTTCAAATTGGCAAAGAAATTTCGTTTTGTGACTAATATGAAAACATGACTCTGTGTGCAAATAGGAATTACAGGCAGAGATTTATTGCGTTTTGCTCTGGTGATTTCACAGTTGCATTAGTAGGAAAAAGGGGGAGCGATTTTTTGGTGCAGAAGCAGACTCTTAGCACACACCCAGCTCCTTTCCATGTATAATCATGCACAGTATTTACAAGCGAGTGGGGTTTGAGGTTTCAGTCTGTAATGCAAATACATTCAGCATCACTAAGGCTGGTTGCCCTTGCTGGAGTGTAGGCAGTCACCCAGGATACACATGGTGGTGGTCTGAAAAAGCAGTCTGGACATGGGCTTTTTAAAAAATCTGAAAAGTGGATTCATAATGTGTCAGTCTGTAAAAGTGATTATCACTTGCCAAAAAAAAAGAGCAGTAAGTGTGCTTTCAAATTGGCAAAGAAATTTCGTTTTGTGACTAATGTGAAAACATGACTCTGTGTGCAAATAGGAATTACAGGCAGAGATTTATTGCGTTTTGCTCTGGTGATTTCACAGTTGCATTAGTAGGAAAAAGGGGGAGCGATTTTTTGGTGCAGAAGCAGACTCTTAGCACACACCCAGCTCCTTTCCATGTATAATCATGCACAGTATTTACAAGCGAGTGGGGTTTGAGGTTTCAGTCTGTAATGCAAATACATTCAGCATCACTAAGGTTGGTTGCCCTTGCTGGAGTGTAGGCAGTCACCCAGGATACACATGGTGGTGGTCTGAAAAAGCAGTCTGGACATGGGCTTTTTAAAAAATCTGAAAAGTGGATTCATAATGTGTCAGTCTGTAAAAGTGATTATCACTTGCCAAAAAAAAGAGCAGTAAGTGTGCTTTCGAATTGGCAAAGAAATTTCGTTTTGTGACTAATGTGAAAACATGACTCTGTGTGCAAATAGGAATTACAGGCAGAGATTTATTGCGTTTTGCTCTGGTGATTTCACAGTTGCATTAGTAGGAAAAAGGGGGAGCGATTTTTTGGTGCAGAAGCAGACTCTTAGCACACACCCAGCTCCTTTCCATGTATAATCATGCACAGTATTTACAAGCGAGTGGGGTTTGAGGTTTCAGTCTGTAATGCAAATACATTCAGCATCACTAAGGCTGGTTGCCCTTGCTGGAGTGTAGGCAGTCACCCAGGATACACATGGTGGTGGTCTGAAAAAGCAGTCTGGACATGGGCTTTTTAAAAAATCTGAAAAGAGGATTCATAATGTGTCAGTCTGTAAAAGTGATTATCACTTGCCAAAAAAAAAGAGCAGTAAGTGTGCTTTCAAATTGGCAAAGAAATTTCGTTTTGTGACTAATGTGAAAACATGACTCTGTGTGCATATAGGAATTACAGGCAGAGATGTCAGGATTGAGATAGATAATTTTCGAAAACTAGAACCATTTTTAATGCAATTAAAAAAAAATTTAAATGAATAAATATTTTTTTGAGTGGGTATGGTAAGTCAAAAATATCATGGTCCCTTTTTTCCACTTCTCCACAATCACATTTTCAGTTTTTAATTGTAGTCTCTCAAGGACCTTGTAATGTGATAATTGATTTTTAGTGTTTTTTAAAAAAAAAAATAAATTACGCGCACCGTACGCGTACGGTAAAAAAAAAAAAAAAAAAAAGTTTTTAAAAACATATATAAAAAAAAGATGAAAGATAAGGTTGGCTCTTAAAAGAGCCGTTGTGTTCATGCAGGGACAGAGGAAAGAAAGATTGGGAAAATTAGTCTCTGCGACAAGTGTGCTGATCTATTTTGTTGTTCACTAGGGAAACACTGGTCTCCCTATGACAAATTAGATCATGACAAGAGGCGCATCGAATATCAACCCTCAGAAATCGAGGGTTAATTTCCAGAGGGCCAGCAAAAGGAGATGCTCCCCCCACAGATGAAGGGCTCACCTGACCTGCAGAAGAAGGACTCGGCCCTGCAGATGATGGTCCAGGCTGAGCTGCTGTGGATGTGCTTGGTTGACTTTCTGAAGGGTTACCTCCAGTAAGTCGAGCATGTGTCCTTCTGTGTACATCCTTGAGGTGTCTCATCATGGTATGATTCCCAAAGGAATACTTCCTGTCAGGATTACCTCTTGAAAGTACACGCTTACACAGCTTACAAGTTACTAAGGGTGCATTTACCTTTTGCTGGCCTTCAGGAAAAGTAAAATAATCCCATACATAAGAGGTCTTTTGTTTCCTCGCTCTCTGCCTCAAGGTAGTGCTGCTAGTGCTAGCCTCACTCTCAGAAGGGCTCTGCTGTTCTGCCATCGTATCACAAAGACAACCCAGCTCCTTCTCCTAGGGGATCACAAGCAGAAATGAGGGGAATGGGTGTGGTGTAGGAGAGTTCTAGAACTGAAAGTAGTTTCAACCAATCAAAAGTTGTGTTTCATGATCACATGACCTACCGTACGCTTACGGTACGCTTACGGAAAAAGTACGCATGCGCGTAAAAAAGACACGCGCTTGCGCGCATGCGCTTAACAGTCACTCCCCAACACTTCCGCGTAATGTGCGCGTGTAGCGTACACGCGTACGCGTCCCACGCGGAGTACGCGCGGCTACGCAAATTGCGTAAATATACGCAAACAGCGTAGAAAAATTACGGACGTTGCGTAAACCGTACGCTTACCGTAAGCTTAGGGTACGCGTACTAAAAAAAAAAAAAAAAAAGGAAAAAATGTACTGCAAATAAATTTTACATGTTTATTTTATAAAATATATTAAAAAAAACATATTAAAGAATTTTAAAAATTTAACCATAGTCTTTATAAAAGGATAGAAAATAAAAATAAAAATATGTTTAAAAAAATAGAAGAAAAAAAAATAAATTAGCATTTAAAAAACCTTGCAAATTCACTGAAAAAACCATGGGTTTCACACACGTTATAGTTAGGAATTAGCATTTAAAAAACCTTGCAAATTCACTGAAAAAACCATGGGTTTCACACACGTTATAGTTAGGAATTAGCATTTAAAAAACCTTAGAAATTCAATGAAAAAACCAAACGTTTCACACATGTTATAGTTAGCTGGACATTTCACTCGTAAAAAACCAATGAAATTCCCCCGTTATAGTTAGTTCAGCTAACTATAACTCGCGCGCCCGCAATGCACTGCTGATGACGTCACATATTACATCACTCATGACATGGTCAGTGACATCACTCATGACATCACTGATGACATCTCAAATGACATCACTGATGACATCACTTATGACATCATCCTTGTGATAGAGTGGCAGACCTCCTCTTCCCCTAATATAACCTTTGATACACACATTCAAAAATAGAAATTCAAATTTTAAAAACAATGGACATACCAATACCAGTTACAACAACCTATACAGTAATTCTAAGATCCAAATACACATCCACTCATTCACCAACAGTCCTATACAGTCACTCATACATGTACTCACTCATCATATGTACTCATACACGTAAACACCCTGTTACACAATGCCACTCATCCATAGAGGTACTCACACACATAGTCACTCATGCTAATAAAGAATCAAACATACATTTACTTGCATATACAGTTATACACACACCGCCACACTTACTTCTACAGAAACTTACACATACTTAGTCTTTTAAACAATCACTTATAGAAACACATACTTATTCATACAGGAACTCTTCCAATCTCTCACTCTCACATATACTCGCTTATATACACCAATAGTGACATATACTAGTTTAAAACATATGTAGTTACTCATAGAGACACTATTGAGACAGTCATTCACTCACTAACACACCCATGCACACACTCATCCACCCATAGAGTCCTGCACACATGCTGTCTTCAACACATACAAAGAGTGAGTCATTCATTCATGCACCTATGCACTACGTAATACCCCCCACCGAACCATACAGACATCAGACACTGATACTCAAAAAACCAACTAATAACCTATATAGACACTCATGTAGCTACTCACCAACCCATGCAGCCACTTATACACAAAGTGAGAGACTGATACAGATATTTACATATTTAAACATTACTCACTAAGCCATGTATTCACTAAGATACACTTAATCAGTCAGTTATACAATCAATTTTTCAAAAAAAATTCATCCATTAAGACACTTATATACCCATTTATTCTTCCATCGACCTTGAGATATACATATATAAAACATATGTAATTTTCAGAAAAACACACATTCTCTGGATGATGTCATCAGTGATGTCATCAGTGATGTCATTTGAGATGTCATCAGTGATGTCATGAGTGATGTCACTGACCATGTCATGAGTGATGTAATATGTGACGTCATCAGCAGTGCATTGCGGGCGCGCGAGTTATAGTTAGCTGAACTAACTATAACGGGGGAATTTCATTGGTTTTTTACGAGTGAAATGTCCAGCTAACTATAACATGTGTGAAACCTTTGGTTTTTTCATTGAATTTCTAAGGTTTTTTAAATGCTAATTCCTAACTATAACGTGTGTGAAACCCATGGTTTTTTCAGTGAATATATATATATATATATATATATATATATATATATATATATATATATATATATATATCAGTCCGAGTCGCTCCTTTAGCATCCCCAATCCATTGAGGGGTGGCACGAGACCGGTGGAGAAACCGGTAAATCAATATGTTTCCAGAACGGGATCCCACTCGTGCTCTCAAGAACTTCTGACACAGTAAACCAGGCCTTAGTTCATATCCAAGTGGGGGTTTATTCGTTTCATAAACCCACCGTGACGCGTTTCGCCACCGTAGAGGCTTGTTCACACAGTGATTTTCAATAAAGTATGCCAATACATATACTTCCGTGTTCGTAATACATAAACATAGAAAGAAGACTTTACAGTTTGCACAGCGAGTTGCCGCATTTTGAGCGCCATCTTTTAGCGTCTCATCACATCATAACATTGCACTGCTGTTCTTATATATTGTAAATGTATACACGTACATATCCATCAATTCAAAATTTAATTCATTAATATGTATAGGAGCTATCCTGTGCAAACCAGCATGTTGGCGTTATGTGTCCCTGTGGAATTTTGCTCGTACTCCCCCGATTAGTGGGTCGAACTATCCTACTACAGTGCATCCTATCGTGTAGGTGCTGAGTGTACAATCTCTCTCAGAGTGGCAATTACATATAAGGATATAAAATGTATCCATGCAAAGGCAAAGTTGCCGCCTTACGTGCGCCATCTTGTAGCGTCTCATCTCATCATACCATTGCCCTGCTGTTCTTAAACATTGTAGGTGTATATATTCATCAATCCAACATTCATTCATTAATTGGTATAGGAGCTGTCCTATGTATTCTAGGAAGTTAGCGTTATGCAGCCTAATGGTAATATGCTCGTAATCCCCTGATTAGTGGGTAGTTATCGTATTATAGTGCATCCTATTGTGTAGGTGCTGGACTGAGTGTACAGCCTATCTCACAATGGCAATCAAAGTGAATAACAATATAAAAATATACATACAAAAGCAAGTTATTGTATGACACCCTGGCTAGTGGGCATACCGCTGTCCTTCATGCGAGATGGCTATTGCTTTGATTGTCATTCAACCCTTAAACCTTATTTTGACAATGTTTATAGGCAAAATATAATAAACCAATTATTCATGTGAAAAAGAGCCCATGGTCAGAGAGGTATTCCGTGGGATTATGGTACAATTCAGTCCTCTTGCAGTTTTTAAACGGGAAGTAAAAATTGTAAACCGGCATCTATATCAACACCCCCTATCCCTTAGAATACCCCGTGGTGTCCCCAACTATACATTCAAAATGCTTATTGTCAAAGGTGTATATTAAAATCTTATCTCAATGTTGTGACAGAAGGATGATCTGAAGAAAGGGTAGGGATCTCGTTGACACCATAGATGACAATTCCCTTCCTTTCCTCCTGTGAAAAGTAGAAAAGACAGGTGTCAAATTTATGATGTATTATCAGTTAAAAAACCCCTTCACCAGCTCACATTGTAAGATAAAAAGATAAAACATAGCAGATATGATGTTTAAACACATATAGTACTTTGTAACATAGTGATAAAACGACACATGTCATAGCCATTTCATCATGTCCAGAGTGTCAGACAGATAGTCTCACAAAGCCCTTATTCCTCTTGTAAATGTATGGCCATTTCTTCATCCAAGTTATGGCCTTCGGGAAATAGGGTGCACATACCAATAATGTGTCTTGATTCCCGTTGCCTTAGTCTTAGGACACGGTTCCCGCCTCTTACTTTTGGTAAAACCTGCTCGATTGCATAATATCTTAACTTTTTATAATCTGAAAAATGGTGGCTGGCAAAATGGCGGGCTATAGGATATTGCCTATCGTTGTTAGTGATAGCCCGCCTATGTTCAAGCACACGTTTTTTAGCCATATGTGTTGTACTGCCCACGTACCGTAGTTTACACGGGCATTCCAGCACATATATGACAAAAGTGCTGGCACATGTAAGAAATTGAGAAATGGTGATCATGGTGTTTGTACTAGTGTTCCAGAATTCTTTAACCATTTTGCTGTTGCTGCACGCCTTACAGTGGCCACATGGATAGAAGCCCTTTATATCAAGACCCCTTCCTTCTGCATTAGTTGTCAAATCGCTATGTACCAAAGAGTCTCTGAGGCTGAGACCCTTTCTATATGTTATACTGGGTCTTTCTGATAACGCCTTACCAACTATGGGGTCATTTCTTAAGTGTTCCAGTGTCGATTGATCACCTTACGAATCTGGGTAGAGTTGCCGTTGTATGTCATAATCATGCGTGTGTTGACATCATCATTTTCCCTTTCGAGTGCTTCTTTCTCAATTTGAGCTAGAGTACTCGATCTCTCAACCTCCGTTACCCTAGTGACCGCTCTTTTGAGAACCCATGCTGGGTAGCCTCTAGCTTTAAATCTCTCTATCATGGTGTGTTGCTCACCCAGGAAATCAGCAGGCGAGCTACAATTTCTTTTAGCTCTGAGTAGCTCCCCGTATGGAATACTCCACTTGAGATTATCGGGATGGCTGCTCAGAGCATGAAGAAGAGTGTTTCCCGCCGTGCATTTACGGTAGAGGGTTGTGTGGATGGTGTTATTTCTCACTACTACTTGTGTGTCCAGGTACTCAACTTTTTCTTTACTTATGGTACAGGTAAGGGTAAGATTTCTTTCATTGTTATTGAGTTCTTCTATGAACTGCAATGCGTCTCCTTCTGTGCCCTGCCACACCACAAAAATGTCATCGATGAACCTGAGCCACATTTTTACACTTGTGAGGGCTTTCTCGAGATTCTTGTTGTTATGGATCTCCTACTCCCAAGCCCCCATAAACAGGTTGGCAAAGCTCGGGGCAAAGCATGTGCCCATCGCGGTACCATGTCTTTGTCTGTAGATTGACCCATTGAACAAAAAATAATTGTTCATGAGACAGTATCTCATCATTTCCAGGATCATATTGGTATGTTCTAAAAAACCAATATTTCTGTGTTTCAAAAAGTGGGCACAGGCCTGTACCCCCTGATCATGGTTATAAAACCTACTGGCGGTCGCCAGTAGGTAGTTATAGTTAGGACCTATTTTCCATAGGAAATCCGCAACATTCTATTCCCAATAGGTCTGGCGCCGGTTGATGAATCTTTGCGAAATTTTCCAAACTTTTGGCCGGCTTCGGTCCGCTCCTATCCTGACAATTTCACGGTGATTCGTCAAGCGGGGGCTGAGAAAAAAGGGGGGTCCCAAAACGCGTTTTCCCCATGCATTTTCCCATAGGACCTGTTGACGCAGCTACAGCCGAACTGCTGAACAGAATTACACCAAATTTGGCAAAGAGGTAGTCCTCAGTTCAGACTCATGCCTTTTGCTTAAATGGTGTAAATCTGTTCAGTAGTTCCTGAGAAAATTAGAGTTTAAAGTACATACATATCTATGGCCTCGGAGGATCCACGCAGCCTCCCCGCACCCTAAGCGCACCCTCTGCGAACCGTGCGCGCACCCTCCCGATCATGCGCTGAATGCTAATTGGCTGTCGAGTGTCTGTCTACATTCGAAACCAGGAACTGTTGGCAGCCATTTTATGCCTCGGAAGAAGCGAGGCTGAAGAAGTAAGGGGAATAAGTGTTTAAAACATATAAAGGGGGCAGGTTAGAAATACTCTGAGCCTCTAGTGTTGCTCAGGGGGTCCCAGAAGGACTCCCTGGGGCCCCCTTTTTAAAAGAAAAACAAATCGGCGAATTGCGCGCAGGGTGCGCGGATCCGGACGAAAAAATAAAAAAACCCGAAGCGCGGGCTTCCGCGCTTCGTTAATAATTAGCCCCCGGGTGGGCCAAATCCCGGGAGCAAAATGGTTATACATTAAGAGGGGGAGGGGGGCTGCGTGGCCCCCCTCCTGGAGCCCTTGAGGGCCCTGGGGACCCCCACCCCCCAGGGCCGGCTCCTACAATGTCCTGGGGTGCCCACCCCCAGGACACTGTTGTTTGCTATGAGAGGGCGGGAGTCTCCCGCCCTCCCATAGCAAACTTCGTTAGGATTTTGAAAGAGAGAGCAGGTCCTGCTCTCTCTTTCAAAATCCAAACGATATTGCTTTTCCACACAGGGAGCTGCATGTCAGCAGCTCCCCATGTGGTAAAGCAATGCCGGCTCCCGAAGGACGCAGGGAGCCGGCTGGGACTGTGGGGGCTTTGGGGCTCCCCCCACGGTCTCCAACGTTTTTTTATAAGCCCCGGGGGATGGGGTCCCCGGGAATAATACAAATTTGAAATTTTTGGGAGATCAACATCTAGCTTAAGTGTTTTGTTCTTGAGTGGCTCTAAAAAGAGCTGTTGTGTTCATTGAGAGTTTTTGGTACTTATAAGTAAGTACCTATACAGAGTCTAAAGTTGTTGAGGAAGACCCTGTTTCCTTCATCAGTAAGGTGTACTCCATCTCTCCTATACATCTCTTGCATATGAAAGCGCAGATTGTTATTGTAAATGGACCCCATTCTATAGTCTCGGAGAAAAGCAGAAACAGATTTATTCACATGTTTCCTAGCTTTCTCAAACTGTGGACAAAAATGATTGGACCAGTTCCACTTCTGCCTTTGGCATATGTTAGAATACACAAAGGCAGTTTTGGGAAAAAGTGAAAACAATTCTGCAAAGGTGTCCTTCATAAGCATTTCCAGCCGTACCCCAGTCAAAGTGCCTAGGTCATTGCCACCAGAGTGCACTATTATGAGTGAAGAACCAGGCTGAATTAGGCCTGGCGGCGCAGGGTACGCCTGAAATCTTCTGAGTTCGCCTTCTAAATGTGCAGAGACACGGAACACTCTGTTGGCATAGGAACTTCAATTTATTAGCTGCAGCTAGGTACAGTTGTCCTAGAAGTACATCAGTGGTAGGTTCTCAGGAGACTGCCACTTCAATCCGTGGCTCACAGTCTTTTATAGCGCTTTTATCCCCTAAAGCAACAACCCCCTCAATGTGCAATAAAAACGAACAAATCATCCACTAGCAAACATTCTTTGTACAAGATACAGGATAATAGGTAATAGAAATTCCTTCCCTAGGGTCGTGTTCTCTACCTGACCCTATAGGCCAGGTGGCATGAGCATTCCTAAGTTAAATTATTTTACAGCAGGACGTGTTTGCGTGTTGCAGGTGGTGATTCGTAAAACAATTGGAGAGGCAGAGAAGGATCACCAAGGGTCAATAGATGGTTATCACGGGAATTAGTTGCTTCGAGCCGGGTCTCAGAATGTACTTTGCTCAGAGAGACAGGAAAAGGTCGTTTAACATGTTACAGTACAGAGTATGAAAGAAACGCTACGAAGGTTGTCGGTGCCTGAGTGAGGGCAACATCACAATGGTGTCAATACGCAAGATGGAGCCGTAATCAAATTTCCTCAGACCCTCCTTTTGCCATTACTCAGGCAAAAACACAGAGGCTGTTGTTAATCAGAATCTACTTCAATAGCCATGAAATCTACAAGCTGTTGTTGCAGCATTATCTTTGTGTTCTCTGCTTTCTGGGATACAGGATTTGGAACACACAGGGTGGCGCAGAACCCACATATAGCGGGACCACATTGTAGGCAAAGGCAACATGAGAAGAGAATAGCCAAAGTCGCTCTGACAAAGGTAAGAATCTTCCATCCCCATGTAGACAGTAGTCCCCCAAACCATCCCATCAGAGACCAATTTCCTTCATCATGGTGAACGGACTCAGCGATCTTATGTAGTTTAGAGATGGCTTGGTATACTGTAGGGGCGTTGTCTGGAATATAAATGCAACAGCTAGATCCGATCAATTTGCATACGCCCCCACGGTCAGCAAGAATAATATCTAATACCATCCTGTTCTGAAGCGTGACAAGGCGGTCAGCAACGAGTTCTGCAGTGAGATTACTCAAAGCTCCAGCTGTTTCATTGACAGTGGCTTCTACAACTCAAATTAGTTGTCTTATGTCTCTACTGTTGGCTATTGGACCCCAGAATGGAAGAAGTCCTTTCAAGACATCCCCGACTTCTTGTCCTGACGTATCCTGGTCTGACGCCACCCTTCTTTTCTGTAAATGATGCTTGACATCTGCTATATATGTAGGGGGCAACAACCAAGCGATATAACAAGTGCCTCTCCAATTACCAGGTGTAAGCCTCATTTCCACACACGAAGTATGTATTACGTGAGGGAACCATGCGAGGCCAATCTGTCCCATTCAAGGTCACAATATGTTGGCATTTGCTTGTACCTTTATATTCTAACCCTCCTTTCCTAATACAGAATGGTGCTTGTCCAGGTACCACTAGAAAAGTTTGTCCTTTTCGAGAGGTTTTATTAGAGGGCAGGAAATACAAATCCGTAGATCTGGTTTGGCGATTAGCATATTCTGACTTCTCACTATTCGTCCCATATATCCTTTTTCTGTCCCGCCAACATAAATGGTATAGATGTACTCCCAAGCTCCTTACATCTCGGGTATCACCATCTCCAGAACATACCCAACTGGAACTCAATTCCCACCATGCACTACAAGAACCAATAAATGAAAAAGGAAGGGTAATGTATGGTATTCCAGTATTCACCGAACTTAGCAGAAGACCACAAACCCAACAGTTCGTCGCATTATTAGCCAATTGATGTTGGTGTAGCATAGAAACAAATGTGTTGTTACGGAATTCACTCCTTCTTGACTCCACATGAGGTGGTAGAGCGACATGTGTATGCATTTCAACGGTAACTTTGGGAATAGGCTGCGTAAAAATTACATGAAGTCCCCATCCTATGCAAGACAATATAATACACATTAAAATCAATATTATTAAAGCCACTACAAAACGATTATGCAATAATTTACAATGCTTCGTGCTCATTGATTGTATTTTGTCCATTCCCTTTTGAACAGTCATTTCCATCTCTAAATGTTGCCCGTGACGGGAGGTTGCTTCACTCAGCTGTGATTGTCTGTAGTTCTTTTTATTTTCCTACAAGTCCCACAGGCCTCGAGCCACACCTTGGGTCACAATTCTGAGACTACGATCACGGCCCTGCAACATGTGGAAATCGGGATAAAGACAAAGTCAATGAGGCACTATTGAGGTATTTTTGTTCAGTCTGGGCCTCAAATCGTACCTCTGGGAACCAGGTACAGTTTGTTCTTGGAAAAGGAGATGTGGTTTAGTAGTGTCCAATTTCAATGCCGGTGGTATAGCTGTTTGGAGGACCTCGTCGTCGTCTTTCTCTGATCTGGCAAAGTCTAGGTGTGCATCGCTAAACAGTCCAAATCTTGGTATTCTTTCGCTTTCAGAGTCGCTAATTGGGTTGCGAACCCACTGATCATAAGGCAAAGGTAGGGGCACTTTCTTGCAATGTACCCCATGTACCCAGTTCTTTTTGCCGGCCACCTTCACTGCAGTACGCGCCGCTGGAAGTACTTGACGAGGTTCTCTCCAGCGAGGTTCCAAGTTCTTCGACCTCTGGAAGTTTTTTAATGCAGACCCAATCTCCGGGCCGTATGGTATGGGATCCGTTGAAGCCTGATGCAAAGTATCCTGTACCTGTTGGTGAAGGACACGTAACTTAGTGGTGAGATCATGCAAATAGTCAATTAACAATGGATGCTCTATCTCGGAGTATTTCTTTGGCCTTGGGACTCCCCAATCATTTGCAGGGTGTCCAAACACAACCTCATAAGGACTAAGCCCCATACGGGAATGGGTGGTTGTTCTGGTGGATAAGAGAGCCAAGGGCAAGGCATCAGGCCAAGCAAGACCCGTGCTGGCTTGTATTTTCGCGAGTTTAAGCTTAAGAGTGCCATTATAGCATTCCACCAAACCTGCTGACTGAGGATGGTTGGCTGCGTGGAACTTTTGCTTAATGCCAAGGCCTGTACATACTTTCTGCATGATCTTACCCACAAATTCACTTCCGTTGTCACTCCAAATAATTCTGGGTAACCCAAATCTCGGCAGAAACTCCTTCAAAAGGACTTTTGCCGTGGATAGAGCAGTATTATCTTTCAGGGGATAGGCCTCTATCTATCGGGAGAAGGCACATACCACGACAAGAACATACTTCAGATTGTTACATCGTTCCATGTGAATGTAATCTATTTGCAAAACCTCAAAAGGGTACGTTGGGGGAGCAAAGTGGCCTGCCGGTGTTGGTGTTCCCTTCCCCGGGTTATGCATCAAGCATATAATACAATGCTTAACCAGATTGTCTGCACATTTAGGGATCCCCACATTCTGCCATACCGGAGCCAGAAGTTTGCATATACCTTTAGCGCTAATGTGGGCTGGACCATGTGCCATGGTAACTACTGGGAGTACATAAGCATCTGGTAACAACCAACGTTGATGTTCCGACAAGTCTGTCCAGCACCCTGTCACATCCAACCTTCCTATACTCTCTTTCCACGTACTCAATTATTTCTCTGTGGCCTCTGCCTGGATCATTTTCACACTGTCCACAGTATTCTTACACATCCCTCCTTGTGCAACCCATCTAGTAGAGCCCGCAACATACATGCGGCTTGTAGTGTCTCTAGCTGTCTCTTTCGCTATCTGGTCTGCGAAAGCATTTCCTTGACCTACATCATCAGTGATATTCTTATGTGCACTACACTTTGCAATCACTATCTGAGTGGGCAAGGTGAGTGATTCAAGAAGGTCATTTACCAATTGGCCATGCTGTATCTTAGTGCCATGGGATGTGAGAAACCCTCTTTCCTTCCACAGGCGGCCAAAACTATGGGCCACTCCAAACGCATACTGACTATCAGTATACACATTCACCCTTTTTCCTTCAGCCAACACACAAGCTCTAGTCAGTGCTATCAATTCAGCTGCCTGGGCTGAATTATGTATAATACGCGCTGTTTCCACAACAGTGTACAAGGTAGTGACTGCATAGGCTGAGGTTGTTTCACCATTGGGAAGCCTAAAACAAGAACCGTCCACCCATAGGATGCCATCCGGGAGTGGAGTATCCTATAAATCAACTCTGCCTCTTGTCTCTTCCTCCGTGCGGAATAAGCAATCATGCTGCTCCTGAGTACCATTTTCTACTGGAATTGGCAGCAATGTTGCCGGGTTCAGGGCATTACATCGCTTAATGTGTATGTGGCTAGCCAAGAGCGTCAATTCGTACCCCGAAAGGCGGGCACTCGTGAGATGTTGAGTCTTTGTTCTATTTAGGAGGGTGTCTACTGCATGCGGCACCATGACAATAAGGGTATTATCTAATACCAATCCAGCAGACTGGCGAGTGGAAACTGCCGCTGCTGCTGTAGCCCTCAAACAGCTAGGTAATGCCTTGGCCACTGGATCTAACGTGGCCGAAAAATAGGCACAGGGACGTTGCTTGTCCCCAAATCGTTGCATTAAAACTGATAATGCGCAACCTTCTTTCTCATGAACATAGAGTGTGAAAGGCTTACTGTAATCAGGAGTTCCTAACACAGGAGCAGAGCACAAGGCAGTACGTAAATCAGTGAAACTTTTCTGACATTCCGCAGTCCATGGGAGAGGGGGCGGTGTATCTTTAAGAGTAAGTGCCAACAAGGGTTTCGCCAGAAGGGAAAAATTGGGGATCCATTGTCTACAATAAGAGGTAATACCTAAAAAGGCACGCACCTCTTTTTGCGTACATGGAATAGGCATTTGGGCAATTGCTTGGATACGTTCTGGGGTCAATCGCCGTCCCTCCTTTGACAAGAGATGACCTAGGTAGGTAACCTCTTGGCAGCAATATTGAATTTTGATGGTGAAACCTTGTGGTGGTGGTCAGATAAGTGGCGTAACAGTGAAATGGTAGCCTTTTTACAAGTGTCCTCAGAATCTGCTGCAACCAACAAGTCATCCACATATTGAATGAGAGTGGCCCCTGGTGGTAAAGACAAAGTATCGAGCTGTGATTTTAATGCTTGACTATAAATGGAGGGGCTCTCGCAATAACCTTGAGGAGCCCGCTTGAACCGGAAGCTTCGGCCTGCTAAGGAGAAGCCAAAAATATCCCTACTTTCCTTAGCAATGGGAATGCTGAAGAAAGCATTTTTGAGGTCAATGACAGAAAACCAGGAAGCTGAGGCGGGTATCATTGTCAACAGGGCATTAATATCCGGGACAACAGGGAATTGAGGTACTACAATCTTGTTGACCTCTCTGAGATAAATCACAAAACGATAGACAGGTGGCTGAGAGGGGTCGGTTCGTTTAAAAACAGGCAGAACAGGGCTATTGCATACATTTCCCCTAGTCTCTTCAACCACACCATTTTGTACCAAATCATGAACTATAGTCAAAAGAGCTTTTTCGCCGTCACTGGAAATTTTATACTGTGGAATGCGAGGAAATTTATTATTAGGCTTGAGGGTTACAATGTAGGGCGGGATCCGCACGAGGCCCACATCATTGGGGCCGGTGGCCCAGAGGGTGGCGGGAAGAGATTGTAATTCAGGGGGAAGCTGGTCTTTAGACAAGTACATAGGTGAGGTCAATTTCTTACCTAAGGTAAGACGTACACCAGAAGGGGAACACTGTAATGTCGCATACAATCTCTTCAATAAATCCAAGCCCAACAAATTTTCACCACAACCAGTTGTTAAAAGGAGCGGTGCCTCCAATTTGTAAGGACCTATTGAAATGGGCAAAGGGCGTGAAACTGGGTTTTGAACTGGGGCGCCAGAAAAACCTACCGAAACATTCATACAGCCAGACAAAGGTGCCCCAGGGAGTTTAGAGTGAATCATAGAGCTCTTCATCGCACCAGTGTCTAATAGGAATGGCTCTGTAACACCTAGTGCTACCACATCAACATAAGGCCCGCTTTGGTCCACTGGAACTGATACTACTCCCTTACTTTGTCCATGGCTGTCCTAGCTAGATTGGGAATTCTGGCTCTCATCCTCGGTATAATAATCATCATTGTAATAGTTGGTAGACTGAACATTTTGCTGATCAAAATAATTCGTGGAGTTTCCAGGGGGCATGGAACGTTGGTTATTAGGCGGCGTACCCCGTCCTCTACCCCTGGGTGCTGACTTATAAGCACCCCGGCCTCGTCACCCGGGAATGGCGCTCGTGCACTGTAACAAAACCGGGCAATTATACTTTAAATGGCCTTCTTCTTTACAGTAGGCGCATTGATTCTGGCCCAGTGGGGGTCGGGGAACAAAAGGCCCAGGCCTCTGCAACTGTCTCTGAAATTGTGGAGGCAGCTGATATTCACGTTGGGCAGGGCGAGGAGGATAAGCTTGTTGCGAAAGAACTTTTGTTTTCAGCTCTTTAGTCTTTTTATCAAGTTTCTCTCTTTCCTCTTTATCCCTATTTTCATAATACTGAGCAGTAGCCAATATCTGGGCCGAAGAGGAGACCGACCACGCACTTTTGGAATTCTTCAATTTATTAGATATTTCCGGAACCAAATTTGACACAAATTTGTCTACAAACAGTCGTTGGCCACCTTCCGTGCTCATATCCTGACCACTATGATCGATAAACGTCTCCTCAAACCGGCGTTTTCATCCGCTTTCTGCTTACAAGCTGCTAACTTATCCCAATTAACTCGCAGAGGGGGCATCATAGTTTTCCTAGCTGGGAATTCTGTAATTAAAGCCTCAGGTTTGGCACCACCCACTTGGAGTCTGTCCGCGGTAAGTATGGCAGCCCAATCACCCCCCAATTCCCCGGGATGGTCCTCCTTTCGAATCCTAGCCCATAATGGTTGTGGGACCACATTACCCATTAGCATGTCTATATCGGCCAAATTCATAATACATGCATCGACAGTTTGGGACAACTCTTTATAGTACCCAGCAGGATTTTTACGGGGATCCGGTAAGGACTGTTTAAGGGCCAATACCTCAGATCGTTTCCAAGGAACGTGTACCCACACACGTTGAAAGTGAGCAGGTATAAGAGGATTACCACCCTGAGCTGCAACCTCCTCTCTCCACACTGGGGGAACCTCTCTCATAGGATAGTGTTTTAATTTTCGTCTAACAGAGGAATCGCGTTTTGGCAAAGACCAGCAAGCAAACATCATTCTAAATGTGACAAGCCTTACCGCATCCTCAACCTCTGTGCCCACAATCAGCCCTTTATCAAATTCGGACCGAACATCTAGCAGGCCCTGAGGGGCTGGTCCCAATCCCATATCCTCCCACTCTTAACCTAACATGTTACACATAGTATCAAAAACATATCTCTGCGTTGGTGCCCGCCACTGTTGAAAGGTGACCATAATGTCTTGCACACTATACTGGGGGCCATTCGTGATCCACCTTCGGGCAAGGAGATCTAGCACTTCCCGTTCATCTGGACCCGGGAGCTGACTACGAGTTTGTCTACGAGGAGGAACAGGGGTCATTTGAAGTGAAGGGCCAGAAACGGTATCAACCATTCGCCTCCGAGCGGAGGGAGAATTCGTCATTAGGACAGGAGACAGAATATTAGGCGGGGCAGAAGAGGGAGTAATAGGTACAAAGGGAGACGAAGGTAGGGGAGAGCTCGGTAATACCGGAAGAGGCTGTGATGGGGGTGCAGGAACCGATTGAGGAGCGACAGGTGGAACAACAGGTGGAACAGATGGGGCAGGTGCTAATAATAAAGGTGCATTCGCTCCCGGAGCAGGCGGTAGTGCAAAAGGTACATTAGCCCCCTGCGCATAGGGCGGAGGTAATCTCAACAGATGGGACATTAAAGGATCCTTCTCAGGGTCCACATTTTTCTCTGTAGGGGAAGTTGGCAACACTGGATAACATTTATCTACCGCCATGCGATGTTGCCTATCTGAAACCTCAATCGCATGATCGGTCTCATTATTTTTAAACTGTTGGGCAGCTTGTAAAATAGACATATCCCTCCTATCTCTTTTAGCTTGTTTTATTTCTTTCTGTTTGGCTTCCTTGCGCCATAAGCGAAAAGAGTCAAACATAGCCGGCCGGGCTTTTCGTTTAAACAAAGTGTCCTTCAAATTATCTAAGATATTGAGCTCAAAACTGCCATTCTGCGGCCACCGTAAAACACCATCTTTCCTAGTATAGCGAACCCACGCCTCATTAAAGGCTATGGGGCCAATACCATGTTTAGAATATACTTCATAAGTGGGAGTCCCGGCCGGAGGAATTGGACAAGAGTCCTCCAGTCGGGAATCCCTATCGCAACAACAACAAAACCATCTTCCAAACTTACTGAAACCAGGCATCGCTATCACACTAGTTTCTTTACAAACTTCAAGGGGTTAATTAGTCACTTTATAGTACAAAAACTGCACTCACCCCTCGGTTTCGGCTTTTGCAAAAGTCGAACAAAGACAAAACAAAGACAAAGCAGTGGCCACTATACTTAACTTAACCAGATGTTTTCTTACGCCAACAGAGGTCCGTCTAATGTCTCGCAATACCAAGGTAGCCAAAGCGTGGCGGCAGTCAGGGCAGCAGGTCTTCGCAGCTGTTGGAAGGGAGAAGCCACACTGTAAAAACCTTCGGTCCACTTACGACATGCAGGGGTCGATCACGTGGTGCGCGTCCTCCGGAATTTCCTTGCGGGGCTCCTCACGATCCTCGGGCTGGACACACGACCTCTGAAGCCGCCTCACAGAGGGCACCATTTGAAGAACCAGGCTGAATTATGCCTGGCGGCGCAGGGTACGCCTGAAATCTTCTGAGTTCGCCTTCTAAATGTACAGAGACACAGAACACTCTGTTGGCATAGGAACTTCAATTTATTAGCTGCAGCTAGGTACAGTTGTCCTAGAAGTACATCAGTGGTAGGTTCTCAGGAGACTGCCACTTCAATCCGTGGCTCAAAGTCTTTTATAGCGCTTCAATCCCCTAAAGCAACAACCCCCTCAATGTGCGATAAAAACGAACAAATCATCCACTAGCAAACATTCTTTGTACAAGATACAGGATAATAGGTAATAGAAATTCCTTCCCTAGGGTTGTGTTCTCTACCTGACCCTATAGGCCAGGTGACATGAGCATTCCTAAGTTAAATTAATTTACAGCAGGACGTGTTTGCGTGTTGCAGGTGGTGATTCGTAAAACAATTGGAGAGGCAGAGAAGGATCACCAAGGGTCAATAGATGGTTATCACGGGAATTAGTTGCTTCGAGCCGGGTCTCAGAATGTACTTTGCTCAGAGAGACAGGAAAAGGTTGTCTAACATGTTACAGTACAGAGTATGAAAGAAACGCTACGAAGGTTGTCGGTGCCTGAGTGAGGGCAACATCGCAATGGTGTCAATACGCAAGATGAAGCCGTAATCAAATTTCCTCATGAGGTCAGGGTGTTGGATATGCATAAAGGGTTTTACCAATGGCATCAATTGGTGCCACTTAACACTCTCTGTCCAATCCATTTAATGTCTACATTTGGCAAACCTAGGTCTTTGTGAATGCCTTTGTTTTCTGCATACCTTTGGCTCCAGAAAATATAGCTGTGTCCCACAATCCACACTCTAAGCATCTTGAAGGGAGGTCTGGATGCACTCAGATGGTCTCTGTAAATGAAATGGCAGTTTGAAAAGTAAGATTTTTCTAAAATGGTAGCTAAGATGCAGTTTTGAAAAAAGACAAGAAATCATTGGTTGTTTGACAACCTTCTACACTGAAAGGTAGGGTGCATGTTTCTGTTTTTTAAACGCATGATTCTTATTGGTTAACAAAAAGTGTGTGAAAGGAACATTATATATGACAAGCTGATATTTTGAAAAGTCAAGCACACTTGCTGTTTTGATTAGCAACACTGTGTGCTGAACTTGTGACCTGTGTGCTCAGTTCAGTGTTCCATGACCTGTTGCTAAGGTAACAGGCAGACGGCAGAATGGGGGTAGGGTTCAAATTTATGTCATTTGGAAAGGATTGAAATGTTTAACCAATAGAAATGTGTGTTTGCTTTTGAATTTATGTGGGAAGGAATGTGATTTGATGTTTACATGTATATGTGTGGAAAATGAGAGGGAAACTTTGCCATTCTTTGGTTTTGCTGACGGGTGCACAGTGCAGAGATTCTGTATAAGAAAATCTGGTGTGTGACTGATATCTGGTGTGTGACTGATATACTTCTAAATCTACAAAACAGCTTTAAAGGTGAGTTATTTATTTGTGAGGGGATGTATGTAGACTATTTTGATTTTAATCAGACTAATGCATTTCTCGTGCTAAAGTGTAGGGAGTACTTTTTTTTGTCTACAATCTTATTGACAGTGTGTGTGCATGTAGAAACCATTATGTGATAAGCATTTGTGTTTTTCATGTGTTTGCAGACAGATAACGGTGCTGTTTTTATATTTTGGTACAATTAGAAATCAGTCATTGTTTATGAATTTGCAAAATGAGTCATGTTTGAACACTAAAATGTAGTACTTGTAGATTAGGAAATGTGTTTTGGTAAACTCCTAGGGATAGTGTTGTTCGTCTAGAATCACACTGTGAGTCTGTGTGCATTTGGGAACCACTGTGAGAGAAGCATTTGGGAACATCATGTATTTGCTGACAGATAACTGTTTTAAAACCTGCCATGTTGTCAAGTTTTAGTAGCATTAGAAGCCAGTCTTTGCATATGCATTAATAAAATGAGTCAGGCTTTGACACTAAAGTGCAGTACTTAAATATGTAGATTGTGTGCAGTACCCTTACCTCTTCTAGACTAGTGAATGAGTTTTGGTAAACTCCTAGGATAGTGTTGCTTGTCTAAAATCACACTGTGAGTCTGTGTGCATTTGGGTAAGGATTGTGAGAGAAGTATTTGCTAACATTATGTATTTGCTGACAGATAAGTGTTTTAAAACCTGTCATGTTGTCAAGTTTTAGTAGAATTAGAAGCCAGTCTTTGCTTATGCTTTGATTAAATGAGTCAGGCATTGACACTAAAGTGGAGTCCTGAAATATGTAGATTGTGTGCAGTCCCCTTACCTCTTCCATAGTAGTGAATGAGTTTTGGTAAACTCCTAGGGATAGTGTTGCTTATATAGAATCACACTGTGAGGCTGTGTGCATTTGGGAACCATCGTGAGAGAAGCATTTGGGAACATTGTTTATTTGCTGACAGATAACTGTTTTAAAACCTGTCATGTTGTCAAGTTTTAGTAGCATTAGAAGCCAGTCATTGCTTATGCATTGATAAAATGAGTCAGGGTTTGACACTAAAGTGCAGTACTGAAATATGTAGATTGTGTGCAGTTCCCTTACTCCGTCCAGAGTAGTGAATGTGTTTTGGTAATGTTCAAGGGATAGTGTTGCTTGT
This sequence comes from Triturus cristatus, assembly GCF_964204655.1. NCBI lineage: Eukaryota > Metazoa > Chordata > Amphibia > Caudata > Salamandridae > Triturus > Triturus cristatus. The sequence continues at coordinate 1,691,299,626 of NC_140589.1, forward strand.
CTAGAATCACACTGTGAGTCTGTGTGCATTTGGGAACCACTGTGAGAGAAGCATTTGGGTACTTCATATATTTGCATACACATAACTGCTTACAAACCTTTCCTGTTCTCAAGTTTTGGTAGAATTAGAAGCCAGTCATTGCTTATTTATTCACCCAGGAACTCTCCTTGCAATACTGTAAACATTCAGTTAATATCCAAGTAGTAATGGAGTGAGGCAGGCCTTAGAACATGAATTGATTCAAACGCCTATCCACTATGCATGCAGTCCTCTAACCACCTACACATTTGTCTTTCACACCTTCAATTCCCCAGTCATTATCCATACACTTCCAGCAAACACCCTGTCACTCCCCTTGCACTCCTCTACTGATCCATTCAGCACCATGTACTAATCCATTTACTGCGCCAAAACCCAACCACTTATAAATTCACCCAGGCACTCTCCTTGCAGTACTCTAACCATTCAGGCAGTACCCAAGTCCTCATGCAGTGACCAGGCCTTAGCACATGGACTGCTTCAAACCCCTATCCACTATGCATGCAGTCCTCTAACCATCTACACACTTGTCTTTCATACCTGCAGTTCCCCAGTCAGTATCCATACACTTCCAGCAAACACCCTGTCACTCCCCTTGCACTCCTCTAGTGACCCATTTAGCACCATGTACTAATCCATTCACTGTGCGAAAACCCAACCAGTCAGTACCCAAGTACTCATGCACTGATCCAGGCCTTAGAAGATGGACTGCTTCAAACCCCTATCCACTATGCAGGCAGACCTCTAACCACCTACATACTTGTCTTTCACACCTTCAATTCCCCAGTCAGTATTCATACAGTTCCAGCAAACACCCTGTCCCTTCCCTTATAGTTCTCCAGCGACTCATTAAGCAGCATGTAGTAATCCATTTACTGCGCCAAAACCCAACCACTTATAAATTCACCCAGGCACTCTCCTTGCAGTACTCTAATCATTCAGTCAGTACCCAACTCCTCATGCAATGAACCAGGCCTTAGCACATGGATGTCTTCAAACCCCTATCCACTATGCATGCAGTCCTCTAACCTACTACACACTTGTCTTTCACACCTTTAATTCCACAGTCAGTATTCATACACTTCAAGCAAACACTCTGTTACTCCCCATGTACTCCTCTAGTGACCCATTCAGTAGCATATACTAAACCATTCACTTTGCCAAAACCCAAACACTTATAAATTCACTCAGGCACTCTCTTTTTAGTACTCTTATCATCCAGTCAGTATCCAAGGGCTCATGCAGCGAGCCAGGCCTTACAACATGGACTGCTTGAAACCCCTATGCAGTATGCATACAGGCCTCTAGTCACCTACACATTTGTCTTTCACTTCTTTAATTAACAAGTCAGTTTCTATATACTTCAATAAACATCTTGTCACTCATCTTGCACTCATCCAGTGACTTAACAGTTTTACCCAGGCACTCTTCTAGCAGTAGTCTAATGATTCAGTCAGTTTCCAGGTACTCATGTAGTGAACCATGCATTACCACATAGAGGGCTACAAATGTCTATGCAGTATGCATGCAGTCTTGCAACACACTATACACTTGTCCTTAACAGCTTCAATTGCCCAGTCAGTATCCATGTACTTTCAGCAAACATCCTGTCACTCCCTTGCAGTGTTCCAGTGACTTATTCAGCACCATGTAGTAATGCATTCACTGTGCCAAAACTGAAACACTTGTAAATTCACCCAGGTAGGCTTCTTGCAATAGTCTAATCATTCAGTCAGTACCTAAGTACTAATGGAGTGAGGCAGGCCTTAGCACATGGATTGGTTCAAATGTGTTTCCAGTATGCATGGAGGCCTGTAAGTACCAACACAATTGCCTTTGAGGCGTTTTCAATTTCTCTGTCAGTATCTATAAACTGCAATAAACACTCTGTCACTTTAATTGCACACCTCCACTGACTCATTTGGCAGTAAGTACTAACCTATTCACTGCACTAGAATCCAAAATCTTAAAAAGATTCACTGCGTCACTTTTTTTTGTAGTACTCTAATGATTCAGTCAGTAGTTAGGTAGTTTTGTAGTGATCCAAGTGTTACTCTGTGGACTGTTTCAAACGTCTATCCATTATGGATGTAGGTCTCTAGCCACCTACATACTTGTCTTTCACACCTTCAATATCCCAGACAGTATTCATACAGTTCCTGCAAATACTCTTTCACTCTCTTTATACTACTCCAGTGACCCATTCAGCACCATGTACTAATCCATTCACTGCACTGAAAGGCAACCACTTATAAATTCACCCAGGTAGTCTCCTTGCAGTGCTTTAATCATTCAGTCAGTATCCAAGTACTCATGCAGTGAGCCAGCCCTTAGCACATGAATTGCTTCAAACGTCTATCCAGTATGCATGCAGTCTTCTAACCACCTACACACTTGTCTTTCACATCTTTAATTCCCCACTCAGTATACATATAGTGCAGCAAACATCCTATCACTCCCTTTGTAGTCCTCCAGTGACCCATTCAGCACCATGTACTAATCTATTCAGTGCGCCAAAACTAGGCCTGGGCTAAAATTCCGTTACGCTCGCGGAAATTGCGATAATTTGACATTTTCGCGTTCCGCGGAGAGCACGAAAATGTCAAAATTTCCGCAATCCGCATTTTACCGGAAATTTTTTGCTTGCTCCCGCTGTAAAATAATACATTCTCGCGTGCGCACGATCGTCTTACCTGAATCCCCGCGTTCGCCGACAAATTTTCCCGATCCGGTCGCGTTCACCATGAGATGTGGGATTGTTGGTAGCCATTTGTGCTTTCTCGCGACAGTTCGCGCCCGCAGTAACGTCATTCGTCGCGCGATCACGTCTTTCTTCTCGCGATCATGCACCGCGAGACAAGTGAAAACAAGATGGCCGCGCCCGCTAGCAACCGCATGGGTAAGTTGGCGAGCCGCGACCACGCAGAAAATACCGCGAACGGGCGGGAAAAAAACTTCTGCATCTTCACAATATTTCCGCGTGTTTGCGGAGATTTTTAACGTTTTCGCAATAATTTGCGAAAGTGAATTTCGCAAATTCCACCCACCCCTAGCCAAAACCCAAACACTTATAAATTCACCCAGGCACTCTCTTTGCAGTACTCTAATCATTCAGTCAGTACCCAAGTACTCATGCAGTGAGCCAGGCCTTAGCACATGAATTTCTTCAAATGCCAATCCACTATGCATGCAGTCCCCTAACCACCTACACACTTGTGTTTTACACCTTCAATTCCCTAGTCAGTATTCACACACTTCTAGCAAATACTCTGTCACTCCTCTTGGAGTCCTCTAGTGACCCATTCAACACCATGGAGTAATCCATTTACTGTGCCAAAACCCGAACACTTATAAACTCACCTAGGCATTCTTCTTGCAGTACTCTAATCATTTAATCAGTATCCAAATAGTATTGGAGAGAGACAGGCCTTAACGTATGAATGGATTGAAACATGTGTCCAGTATGCATGTAGGTCTCTAATCACCTTCACACTTGTCTTTCACACCATCAATAATCATGTCAGTATTCATACACTTCTAGGAAATACCCTGTCACACACCCAGTTTGTTTCCTAATAGTATTGTAATCATTCAGTCAGTTAGCATGTACTCTTTTAGTGAGGTAGGCTTTAGGGCATAAACTGTTTCAAAGTAGTATGCACTATGCTTGTAGTGTTTTAACCATCGTCACACTTGTGCTTCATGGCTATAGTTTCTTAGTCAGTTTTTATATACAATGTGTTTTTACAGTAATAGAATAGTGTGAATTTGAAAGTTATTAATATACTTTTATTTGTGATTCTTTTTTACAGATACTGTTTTTCGACGTTAAAATAGAGAAATCATACCTGAAAAAAAAGAAAAAGAAAAGAACAGAGACAGGAGAATTACTTGAAGAAAAGTCAACCACAAGTATTGATTGTACAAGATAATGTGGCTAAAAAGAAAAAATCTTCTGGTAAGATCACAAAGCAATTTATTAAAAATGTTTGTAGGAGGAAACAGAATGTACAGAACGCTGAATCCACTGTGAATGATTTAACTACAAAAAAAATCCAAAATAAGAGGAAAAGCAAAAAAACAAATATTCAGTCAAAGGAGACAAAGTGTGCTAAAAGAAGGCAAAATCAGTATAAGGAATTACGAAAAAAAATATTTTACAAGAGAGTAGTACATAATTTGCTGAAAGATGTGCGGAAATATAAAAAGAGAGCTCTATTTTATAAAAAGAAGAAGCATATTGAAAACATTGTTGAAAAGGCTTTTGAAGTAAAAAGGAAACTATTCATTTTAGTATTGAACAGAATTCGATCACTAGATAAACCAATCAATTTAATGAAGGCCAAAAGTAGGAGGAAAAGAGTAATTAATAGAAAACATTTTTGTGATATTTTTTGGGGAGAATGGAAACACAGTTCCAATTCAGAGCCTTTCTTTAATGAAGTTATTTACAGAGCAAAAAATTAGTGTTTGCAGTTGACACCAGTGGTAGAGGTTACGAAGTTAGAGATGGTTGTCCAATTGAGAAAGAGAAAATGGTTGAAAGAAATGCAGAAGAAGTGATAGCTGATGAAGTTCTAGGGAGACGTCCTAAACACCCTGTGTATACTTGGGGTTGCAGTAGTATTTGTAGTGTACGACAGGAATCTATTGATAAATTATGTAGTTTTTTACAAGCATATACCAAAAAAAGTGTTAAACAAAAGATTAAGGTGTTGCAAGGACTAGTCCCTTGCAGAGTGAGAAAAAACACTGGTTTGCAAGGTCATTCTCTGGCTTGTCTTTCTAGGAAAGTTTGTGAAAGTGTTTTTCACCATTTCAGGATGCTGGCAGTACATCATACTCAAATGCGGAAGTTAGTGAGAAGATCGTATTATGCGAAAAGTCCAGCACTAAAGTTAAATGAGTTGAACAGTGCTCTTTTACGTGGCTCAGTATCAGATGCGAAGAAGGTTTGTGAGGATATTGAGTTTTGTTACTTTGGTCCTCAGCAAGAGAGTGGAGAAACTGTGACATTAGTAGAAGAAAATGTTGAAGACAATGTAGAACCTATGATTACAAACATTTTTGAGGATGAAATCACAAAATTTAAGGTAATTTCAGGTGAAAGACCAAATGTTTCTTGTATTTGTTGTCAGCGAACTCACTATAAAAATCAGACTAGGGGTGTCAATCTGTATTTAAAAAGTGGAATAGAAGATGATGATAAGTGGATGGAATTTGCAACTTATTTGCTGGTAGAGGATTGTTTTGATTTGGGATCTGAGCAGCGTATTTGCAAATATTGTTATAACAAATTAGATGAGAATAAAATGCCTGCTAGAGCAGTTCATAATAATCTAGAGTTGGTTGCTATTCCTCCAGAGTTGATAGATTTAAATACGTATGAGTCTATTATCATTCAATGTGTTCACCCGTTTCAGGCTATTGTTCGTATGGAGCCTAAAACAGGTAAATTACCTCCATCAGAGTAGCAAAGAGGATTGAAAGGAAGTGTTGTGTATTTACCGTTAGACTTAAGGAAAAATATTGAAACTATTGGTGTAGACCATGCAGAAAATGAGCCACTAGTCATTCTAGTTAATGGTGTTCCTACTAAGAATAAGAAAATCTGGCAAGAGTTAGTGGATGGTAGAAAAGTGCAAAAGGCATCATTGTATCTGTTAAAAAATAAGGAGTACTATAGAAATGTGTTTGTAGGAGAAGAAGAAATAGATTTAGCAGAAGATACTGAAACATTAAGTGGACAAATTGAAAAAGTGGACATGTCCAGATGTGAAGAAATCTATGAACATTACAGTGTACATCCACTTCATTCCAAAGAGGAGATGGGGAATACGATTGAGTTGTTCCAAATGAAAAAAGTAACAGGAAGTCCCGTGAGTGTATGGGAAGAGAGTTTGGAAGCTCGTTGTTTCCTGCAGTTGTTTCCAACAGGAAAAGGTGGACGATATGATGAACGTCCTGTGCAGATTCCTGCATCTGAATATCGGACAACAAGATTATATGCAGAAGATCCAAGAATTCGACAATGTATGCCTTATATGTTTTATCTTCTGTTTGAAAGTGACTTGTCTGGACTTTCATATGCAGTAAATCACATTTTAAAAACTGGAATGCATCTGCAAAATGTAACTGCTAAGGATTTTATGGATAAAATGCATCAGAGAGATGATCATTTAGAATCTCAGTTGATTAATCTGATGGCATGTCAGCGAGGGACTAATGAATATTGGTACCGTCGTCATGGAGAACTGAAATGTATGCTACGTAACTTGAGAACTCCTACATGGTTTGTTACACTAAGCTGTACTGAGTATGCTTGGGATGATTTACTTGAATTTCTTCGAGAGTCAAATTGCAATATTTAAAATATTGAATACAAGACACCTGGAGAATTGTGCTCATTGGATCCTGTTAATGTATGCAGATATTTCAATCATAGATTTGAAGCTATGATGGCTTTCATCTGCAATAAAAAGAATCCTCCTCTTTGAGAAGTTGTGGATTTTTTTGGGAGAAAGGAGTATCAAGCAAGAGGTGCTCCTCATATACATATGTTGTTATGGATCAAGGATGCCCCCAAATTTGGAACAGATTCAGATGAAACTGTTTTGTCTTTCATTGAAGATTATGCCACATGTGCTGTACCCAATAGCAAAGAACATAAAAACTTAAAACAACAAGTCTTACGATTCCAAAGCCATCGATGTGGAAAATACTGTCGACGAAAGTACAAGTCAAAGGGTAAGTTCTATACCAAATGTCGTTTTGGATTTCCACGTCCTGTATTATCCAAAGGAAGAGTGAACAGTTTTATGTCAGCTGTGCGACATACTATCACAAGAAAGTCTCCGAAAAATACCTACAACTTAAAAAGAAGTGAAGAATCAAAATACATAAATGCCTACATGCTAACATGGATATTCAGTATGTTGAGGACAATTCCATTGCTGTTGCTCGGTATGTAACGTCCTACATTACTAAATCCGAAAAGACGGAATTGAAAGAAATGTGGGAAGAGATTTCTCATGAGAAGACTCTAAGTCAGAAATTATATAGTTTCAGTTTGAAGATGTTATCGCATCGTGAAATTGGAGCATATGAATGTTCAGATCGGTTATCATCTGCAAGTCTATATTCAAAAAGTAGAAGAATCATTTGGGTGAGTCTAGGTCTTGCAGGAATGCAAAATCGGGTACTGAAATCTGTTCAAGAAATTGAATATTTAGCAGAAAAAGAACCAGAAAGTACAGATATTTTGAAAACCAATATGTTGGACACATATTACCCGAACAGAAGTCATCATCTTGAGAGCATGTGTCTGTATGAAGTGCTGCAAAACTACACTTTTAAACGGACTACTACAGAGAACATCAATGATGGAAAATATGCAGTTAATGGTTCTGAAGGATGTCTGGTGAAACAGAGGAAAGGAAATGTAATTAATCACAGGAAACTGAGTTGCGACACTGCTGATAAAAGGGAATTTTACTATTTAAACCTTTTGCAAATGTTCAAACCATGGCCTTCAGAACTGGATTACTTGGAGATTTTCAGAGCTATGAAGATTCATTTAATGCTTGTAAAGATAGCATACAATGCAGTTCTTTTGCAAATTATGTGAAAATGTTGAATTATGAAATTGATCAAATTGATCAAGAAGCTACAATTGCAGCTGAGATTTCTAGAGACAGTTCTCAAGACAGTCAAAGTTCTGCTGCACTGAGTCAAGATCCACTAGGACAACCAATTGTTGAAAATGAAGCAGCAACTGCCATGAATGAGGTGGAAACAGCAATGTATCAAGCTCAAGAAGATGTAGTACAGTTAGGAAACTTGGAAGAACAACTAAATGTTGAACAGAAACAAATATATCAACAAGTGAAAGAGCAGATTGACCATGGATTACTTCATGAAAAGAAAGGGTGCTCATGTACATCATTTCAACCTATCCGAATGCATGTGAGTGGTCAAGCTGGAACAGGAAAAAGTTTCTTAATTAAAGTAATTACAAGTTATCTGCAAAAAACATAACATTAAAGGAATTACTTTACATCGTTTACTAATGCTACCAGTAGAGCATGCGAACAAATTGGAATACCACAAGCTATCTGGAGAAGCTTGTTGTGAAGTTTCAAGAGTCTTGAAGAAAATGAAACTTCTCATTATTGATGAGGTCAGCATGGTCTCTAACTTGATGCTTGCCTTTGTGCATTTAAGAATGCAACAAATTCTTAAAACAGAGTATGACGTGTTATTTGGAGGAAAACACGTCATAGTTTTTGGAGATCTATTGCAACTTACTCCGGTAAAAGGACAACCTGTATTTAAAACACTTGCACATGAAGGTACCAGAAAGTCTCTTGGGAGTGTTGGTAATGTGAACATTTGGACTAATTTTGAATACAAAGAACTGACAACAAATATGCGACAGGCAAATGATGCTGAATATGGAAGTATTCTTCAAGATATAAGAATTGGAATTCTTACAAAACATGGCAAACAAGCTTTGGAAAGTCGATTACTTTGCAATGTCTTTCCAAATGAAAATGTACTTCCTGCAAAAGTGTACATGAAAATTGCTGAAAATAAATCAGTGATCTGTTTAATGCCAACGCTGCGAGAGTGTTCCATATTCAACGAAGAACTATTGAAACTGAAAAATGAAGAAATTATAAAAATGGAAGCCATCGATAAAATAGAGCATGAAGGAATTACTATTATTTTGACAGGAAAGTTGAAAACAAAACTGGATTCTTTAGAAAAAAAAATATCTAAAACAGCTGGTTGAGAAAAGACACTGTATGCGTATGTAAACTGTCGGGTAATTTTAAGGTGAAATTTGGATGTAGAAAAAGGGTTTGTTAATGGCGCAATGGATAAAGTGGTAGATTTTGTTAATTATCAGAAAAAAGAAGTAATTGAATTTTTAAAAATTAAATTTGATCAGACTGAAGAAGTTAAAGAAATTGTCCGTCATTCAGTTCGTTTTTTGCTTGTTAAAGATTTATATGTCCGTAGGAAACAATTTCCATTTTCTCTGGCATATGCAGTGACTATTCATAAATCTCAAGGATTATGTGTAGACAGTGCATTGGTGAACATTGGATCTACTGTATTTAAAGAGGGTATGGCATATGTTGCTTTGTCGCGAGTCAGAACATTATCTGGTTTGTTTTTGATTGATTTTGATGAGACAAAGGTTGCTGCAGATGCAAACTGTGTAAAAGAGTATAATTGGTTAAGAAGGGTGTATGCTCCAAATTTAGGTCAATATCCTGTATTTGAAAAGCGTGTGGTTGGTCGAAAAAGAAGGTTTGACAGTATCTGTTCTGAAGGTGTTGAGAAGGGAATAGCACAAGATAATGTTGTGATCGCAAGTAAAAAGAAATTGGACACTGTTAAAGAGGTTGTTGGATATCAGTTTGAAAATAGTTCAGGTGTCAACTGCTATGCTAATGTAGTGGTCAATGTTGTTTTTTCTCTTGAAGGTTTGCAAGAACAAATTATGCAGAATCGGCAACAAAGATTTTGTTCTCTGTTGCATTCTGTTTTTGAAAAATTGACAACAGACACAAGTAAAATACAATCTGTTTCAGATGTTCGTAATCTTTTGGCTGTGTGTTCTGGTTCTACACAATTTTCACAAAATATCCAACAAGAAGCTCAGGAAGTTTTAATGTATATGCTTACCATTTTTGAAAATGAAGGTGTAGAAATAGAAAATATTTTTGGCCTTTCTGACAAATGGGAACATTATTGTGAAAATTGCATGTATACATGTAGCTCCAATGTAGACACTGAGAGATTTCTGTATTTAACATTACCAGACTGTAAATCAGTGTCTTTTAATAAATTAGTTAAAGGTGCAAATCAAAACATGGAGTGTAGCCAATGTAAATCAGAAATGTTATCCACATTATTTTTAACAAAATATGGCAAATACATAATTTTAATGATGCAACGTTGTACAGCTGATGGAAGAAAATTGGATACTTTAAAAAAGCAATTTGTAGCAGCACAACTATCAATATCAGGAAGGACTTTTGTAGCAATTGCTATAATTTTCCATGATGGTCCTTCCACCACATCTGGACATTACACAGCCTATCTAAAATGTGACAAAGGCTGGACACTTTGTAATGATGCCCAGTTGGTTTTCAAACAACGTTTGCCTAGTGAATTACCAAATTCCTACCTAATATTTTTAAAGCCAAAGTTTTAGGAAGATAATTCACTCTCTGAGAAATTTATTATTATAATTTAATAGGACTACCATTGGACAATTTACATAAAAAAGGAGTGCAAAAATACCATTTGGCCTCAAGGAAAGGTATATGTTTGATTTATGGACTTTTAGGTGGTCATTGATTCGGTGAATATTTTAAAGCGCTAACATTTACAGTTTTTATAAGTTAAAGTTATATATTTTTGTTAGCCGTAAGCATTTCATATATGTGTGATTTGTATTTTCTGGTATTTCATGAGAATAGCATGTTGGGTTTTTTTAAACAATCTTTCTGATTGTTTTTTTTTTGCCCTCTGTTAAGTGATGAGTACGATTGAAATCACTATTTCTAGTGAAATTCAATATATTCTGAGAACAGCAAAAAAGGCAAACAAATTACTTTGTGGAAATTATGCTGTGTTGTAAAAAATTTATTATTACATGCTATAACTATTTTTTTCTCTTCTTTCACAGATCCTAATTTTAAAATAAGCAATTTACATCAATTTAGATTGCAAAGAAAATCTGAAAAAAATGTATACCATTTTTTATTTCTATTACTGTGAAGGTAAGTTTAACTAAGTATCAATATGCAGACTGGAGAGATCTGCAAGAAGCTACAAAGTTTAAACACGTTTTTAAAAACACTCCGTTTATACCTATGTAGTTTTGAAATCTAACCGTAGTCGGATATCATGTGACCTGCAAAAAAAGAGATTTGAGGGGTTCATAATATTTCCCATTGTACCTATTGAAGGACCGCAATCATTTCAATCATTCTTCTTTAAACATCTTTGCAGACAAAACTCTGTGCTTACTTTCTATCATTCGCAAGCAATTTTAAAAACAGAAATATGTCACTTTTTGTAACATAGTCATTGCGCAAGACACTCTTTCATATTTACAAAGAGAGAAAAAGGCACTCTGTGCACTTTTTCTACTCTATGTAAATACAACCTCATCATACACACCACTTTGCATTGAAAGGGTGTTCTATAAGTGTTGTTGTGCATGATTGCACTGAATACTCATAGAACAAGACACATCTCTAGATTTATTAGAAATCATAAATCTCGATATGTGTGTGAATGCTGCACCATTCTAAAATTGGTGAAGGAAAGCACAACAAGGAGAATTGTTTTCATTTCTCTACATTTTTATATCTTCAATGCATGCTACAATGCTCAGCATACATTGAAGGAGAAAAATGCCTTTACTGATTGTTTTTGTGCAGGAAGGTGTGTCTTCCTGCACAAAAACAAACAGCACATGACACAGATATCCTTGCACTATGGTGCAAGGGTGCCTGTGTCACCACATGGCTGCAGTTTAAGCAGCCGTGCAGAGAGAAGCATAGATTTGCAACATATTTATGTACATATGTTGCATCCCTGTGCTTCGGAAGTACTACAGCACACTGCAGTTAAAGAGGTTACTGTGTGATGCTGCAGCACTTCCTCATAGTTCTGCACTTATACATTCACCGTACGCTACTAATGCATTCATTCAGTCAATTACGTACTACACATACATTCATCTAAACTTTCACACACAAACAAACAAATATAGCTCTTTTTTTAAACCAGGAAAGTTAGTTCTTACAAGAACTTTTTTTTTTCTTCTTTCTTCTTTTATATTTTTTGGGGGGGTTTTCTGAACAATTAAAAAAAAATTGGTTTTTCTGCAAAAAAAAAGGGAAAAAACAGAAAGAAGGAAAAAAACAATGAACTTCAGGGGGAAAAAAACAAAAAAAAACTAGCAACGGTGACTTTCTTGCCGACGGCAGATCAGATCGATTGACTGCTCTCCGTAGCATAATGTTGCGTTGCATTTAGTGCAGAGCACTTTCAAAAATTGGAATTATGGACGGATGTCCAAATTTTGTGCTGAAGGATGCACTCTTGAAGTGCTCGGCTGCGATGAGTCGGAAGGAGCAGGAGCAACTCTCATCCTTCGGCATTCCTCCCGAGCAAGATTTACCGGATGAAGGGTCCTCAGTTGCTTCATCATAGTAGCTGTCCCCCAAGAGTATTTCTTGTTAGGATCCCCTCGAGACAGCACTCTTTTGCAGATCTTGCACGTCACCAAGGTGGCATTGGTTTTAGTTTGCCCCTCAGGATAGGTACAAAATTTCCACACATCAGATGAAAAACATGGTGTGGGTGGTGGCTCTTCCACAAAATCATCCTCGGATGTATGAGGAGATGCAGGAGATGCCTGCTTCCCTGAAGCCATTATCTGTTCTGAAAAAAAAGTTTGAGCTAAGTAAAAACTTAGTCAAAAAAGCTTCTTCTCTGCAAGGAGATGCTCTTCCAAAGAAGGTCAAAGAGGAATAATTGAAATGGGTGGAGTCTTTCAATAGTTAGAACAGGAAGTGTAATGAACCAATCAAATCTCTTTTTTTGCAGGTCACATGGGATCCGCGCACCCTGCGCTTACGCAGCACGCACCCAGCGCGCATCCACGAAATTCAATTTAAGAGGAATATAGGTTAGATGTATAAATATATTACTTTTAAGAGTAGTTTAGAGTTTCTCTTCAATTAATATTCACATGAAATATATATATGTATATTTTTTAAATGTTCAATATTTCGCGGGATCCGCGCACCCACCGCATCATACATGCATGTGACGCATCGCAGAAGCACGTAAGCGTCGCGTAACGTAATCGTACGTGTCGCGTATAGTCTTGGAGTCGCGTCCCGGTCGCATTGGAATCGCGCATCAAACACGTACCCAACGCATACCGTGCGCGGATGCTTTCGCATAGGGATCGAGAACGGTGCGCATAGGTTGTGCGGATCCCCAAAAAATGGAGAACAAAAAATAAAAATAACGTTTTGAAAATATAGTTTAAAAAATATTTTTACAAATATAAAAAAATATTTCAAAAAACCCAATAAAAACAAATAATATTTTTTAATTTTTAAAAGAATTAATTGAAAAAATAAGTTTAAAAAATGGTGCTAAAAAAGTATTTTAAAAAAAGATAATTAATGAAAATCACACATTGACATTGAAAAATATAGAAATCCAATGAAAATCATTAAACGTGATATCTTTAGAGATAAGTTATAGATAGGAATTAGCATTTACCAAACCTTTAAAATTCACTGAAAAAACTATAGGTTTCATGCACGTTATAGTTAGGAATTGGCATTTAAAAAACCTTTGAAATTCACTGAAAAAACCTTAGGTTTCAGAGACGTTATAGTTAGGAATTGCCATTTAAAAATTCTTAGAAATTCACTGAAAAAACCATAGGTTTCAGGGGCGTTATAGTTAGCTGGACATTTCCCTCATACAAAACCCTAGAAATTCCCCCGTTATAGTTAGTTCAGCTAACTATAACTCGCACACCCGCAATGCACTGCTGATGACGTCACATATTACTTCACTCATGACATGGTCAGTGACATCACTGATGGCATCACTGATGACATCTCAAATGACATCACTGATGACATCACTGATAACGTCATCCATGTGATAAATTAGTGCATCTTCTCACACCCTAATATAACCTTTGATACACCGACTCAAAATTTCAGACGGCCATTTTAAAAACCATAGATACTCCAATACCAATAACTACATAACCACTCATTGACTCTTAGGTCTACATACACCTCCACTCACTCACCTGTACAGTCACTCTGTGTGGTGTTGGTATAATTGTCTGAAGCGCCAGGATACCCTTCGGGTGACAGTCTGCGCTATACAAGTACGCCATACATACATACATACATACTCATACTTACAGTCACTCAGTACAGGACTTTCATATGCATTTATACACCTATATAGACACTCACACACCGCCAATCATCCATTGAGGTACTGACGCACCTAGTCAGTCATGGAAATAATTAATCACAGCCCAATTTACTCACCTATACAGTTAAACACACTCAAGTTCACTTACTCATAAAAATACTACCACATTCTGACGCTCTTATACAATTACTGATACAAGCACACACTCATCCATGCAGCCACTCTCGCAATCACACACTCTCACATATAGACAGTTATATACTCTTACACACATATACACTGTGTTTCACATATGTAGTTACTGACTCATGTACAACTGAGATATACATTCAATCACTAACACACCCATACATACACTCACCCAACCATACAGTCCATCACAGTTGCACTCTTAAAACCATGCACCCATAGAATCACCCACTCACACATCTATGCACAGAGTCACACACACCCTACCCACACAAACACTCAGGCACCCATACAGATACTCAGACAACCACTTATACGCTAACACACAGACACATACAGACATTCACACAGTTTAGTCACTAGTCTGCAGTAAGATACATTTAATGACTCACTTATAGAGTCAGTTACGCACCTAGAAAATCATCCATTCACACACTTGTACACCCACTCATTCTTCAACAGGCCTTTCCCTATATATATTAAACATATTAAAACTTTACAGAGACACAGACTCACTGGATGACGTCATCAGTGATGTCATCAGTGATGTCATTTGAGATGTCATCAGTGATGTCATCAGTGATGTCACTGACCATGTCATGAGTGATGTAATATGTGACGTCATCAGCAGTGCATTGCGGGAGCGCAAGTTATAGTTAGCTGAACTAACTATAACGGGGGATTTTCGAGGGTTTTGTACGAGGGAAATGTCCAGCTAACTATAACGCCCCTGAAACCTATGGTTGTTTCAGTGAATTTCTAAGGTTTTTTAAATGCCAATTCCTAACTATAACGCCCCTGAAACCTATGTTTTTTTCAGTGAATATATATATATATATGCATATATATTCACCTAAAAAAACAAAGGTTACAGGGATGTTATCGTTAGGCTCAGGTTTCACTCGTACAAAACCAGTGAAATTCAGCGGTGATAGTTAGCTCAGCTAACTATACGTTGCTCCCCCACAATACACTGCTTATAACCTCACATATTCCATCACTCATTTGAGATGTCATTAGTGATAGCATCAGTGATGTCATTGACCATTTGCTTTGAAGTCTTCAGAGGCTATGACCCCTTTCTCCACCACTCTGCAAGCACCTCTCCTGGCACACTGATGGTTGGGGGATGAAGCCCTCTTGGCTCCAGAGGGACCTTGAGGGCCAACAAGTCCTCCTGTTACCTCCAGTAAAGTCCACACATCAGGATTGCTGAGAGGTCTTCAGAGGCCATGCCCCTTTCCTCCATCACTCTGCATACGCACCTCCTGGTGCACTGTTGGCTGTGGGATGAAGTCCCTTTGACACCAGAGTGTCCTTCGGGGCCAACTACCCCTCCTGTTACCTCCAGAAAGTCTCACACAGTGGGATTGCTGAGAGATCTTTGGAGGCAACGCCCCCTTTTTCCACCACTCTACAAACGGACCTCCTGGCACACTACTGGTTGGGGGATGAAGTCCACTATACTCCTGAGGGTCCTTGGGGGCCAACTACCCCCCAATACCTCCAGTAAGTCCCACACAGCTGGATTGCTAAGAGGTTGTTGGAGGCTACGCCCCCTTTCTCCACCATTCTGCAAATGCACCTCCTGGTGAATTCCGGTTGGGGGAAGAAGTTCACTTTAGTCCTGAGGCTCTACCAATCACCAGCAGTGTGCCAAGAGGCCTTGATATCTGCTCAATACCATTGTTGGAACATAGGTAGGCATAAAGCGAGTACTTCTCATACAGTGGTTAAACGCCTACTGGCAATGCCATTTTGTCTTACCTTAATTCAGCAGTAGATGCTATCACAGAGTAAATCTTGACAATCAGGAACAACTGGGCATTGGGTAGTGGGATTTTAACTGTGCTAAAGATGCCGCAGCCAATATTACCAACGAGGTGCTATAGAGCAAGGAAAACTATGACATCACCAGGCACTCAGTAGCCAACATTCAATCCACTAGGTCAGCCCTGCTCAGAGACTGTTGTCCCTGTGGCTCAACTACTGGCCTCACAGTTGGCATCAGGCGCTTCAAGGAGCAAGGTCAAGGAGGGTAGAGGGAAGCAGACGTCAGCAGGAAACGCCCCTGTAGTACTAAGCTACTCCCAGGCTGGAGCTGATAAGAGCCTTAAAAGACTAGAAATGCTGGTTTGGAGCTCATTTTGATTGTTGTACTCTTCATCTAAATAAGATTTAGGCCATGATTTCAAATTTTGTGGACTCCCATAATATACTGATTAAACCTAAGACTTTGTCTATAGCTGTTACTGTTATTACTGAAGCGTTTGTGCCTACAACCAATATAGTGGTCCCTAATATTAATGCACAAACACACAATTCTGTTATCAGGAGCTCAGAACGGGCTGAGGATTGGAGGTAGACTTGAAACTCTCTGTCTGTAGAAAATGTTGGTCAGGGCATGGAGTTTGTAGGGCCCCAGGGGCTAGTCTCTTGTACGTACCCTAAGAAGAGTTCTGGTCACAGGTGTCAGGCCAGAAGGAGGTAAATACTTTACTAAGCCACTCTCTTCATGGGTTACGGGGTGTTGGTGAGATCCATAATGGATGCCCCAACTTTGGAATTGCCGCCAGCAGTAACCCCTTTTGTATTGGTGCTGGCAAATGTGCCATCGCTTGGAAATAAAAGGACTGAAAGTTACTCACAGTTTATGAATAAGGTTTCACGCTGGTTGTCCAAAAGAATGACCTGGTTGGTCCACTCAAATTAATATGGTTAGAAGAGGTTCCCGTGTGGTTAAGGATGTAAACATTTTTTAGGGTGATTGTGTGGTGGTTAATTTTAACAATGACCATGTAGTTGTTTTCCTACTTTAGAACTTGTCTCGCCTCACAAAAAAGGAATCTAGTGTTGTGGCCTTAACTTTGGGTTTCTTTTGCAGGTCCCTAGCTATGGTCCTCCAGATAGAGAGTGCCAAATATGGTGAGAATGTAGTTGGAAGAGCTGCTGAGAGGGAAGTAGGTTACCTTCTCATCCCTAACAGATTTGAGTCCCTGAGTAATGTGGACTCAATAGACTGACTATAATTGTCATGTACTTCCATTGTTATGAATCCTATGGTTTCTACACCCACCGCGGGAGACAGGGGTCCATTGAAAGTATTAAAGTTAAACATAGCTGTGTCAACGGATATAGTGGAGGGCAGGCAATGGTGTAGTTTACTCAAGTAGTCTGCTTCCAGGAAACATGGGATACTGACTGTAATTTTGCGCTGAATGGCTTTAGTTCCTTTCATATTCCAGCAACTCCAGTAATTCATGGAAAGGCAGTAGGTGGTGTTAATATGAATTGCTCTCTGACTAAATTGTCAAACTTAGGTTGTGGAAACTCTTTCGAGGAATTTAGCAGATGTTCTACTTCGATTCAAATTGAGGGGCAGTGTGCTCATCTTGAATTTTTATAACAAATATTTGTCAACATAAGGATGTTCATGGCATGGCTCTCAATAGCTTTAATGATATTTTTTTAAAAGCTTTTTTAGCACTAGGTATGATTTAATTTATGTGAAGTTGATGGGTGATTTAAACCTCCACGCATGTGAATTTTGCCTGATTGTGGACCTCTTTGAAGAGTGAGCCTTTTGCATGGAACACTGTACACATTCTACTCAGGGAGATCTGAGGAATTCTGTGTTAGCTAATTTAACGTACACTTTTAACTTTATTAAATACTAAGCAGTCGCTGGAAGAAAGAAAACACATACAGACTTTTACAGGGAGAGACGGGGGTCTGTAATAGATTTTATGTTTGTCTCCCTTAGTATACTTCATTTACGTAGGTATTTCAAGGTACGGTGGGATAGTCAAAGAGACCATAATCCCCTAACTGTCTTCGACTGGTGTTTTGAGTTACACATTAAGGCCCCTAAGTACGTCGTGTTGCCATCTATAAAGGATCAAGGATGCAGAGTTACGTGGGCCATGATAGGGCCAGATGACTTTTATCTCAAGCTATTTCACCATTATGCTGATTATTGTAGGAATTGCTTGGAAGAAGGTATTTCCAATAATGCTATTTTATCTTATTTTATTCATACATGTAGAGCTATTAAGTTTAAGTTGTTGAGGTATGGAAAAGACAGAAGCCACACTCCGCTCAAAAACCATTCCTATACTAAGGCGCATCAAGATCTCAAGAGGGCTTTCAAACAAACTCCCAGAGTTTCCACCATGGTTTCCCAGTGTCAGTCTGCAAGCACACAAGCCCTGAATGAAAGAAAGCAGTATTTGCTTAGGGAGGCTTGTGAAGAGTTCCTCCTTGCTTGTAATTATCTACTTAATAGGCTAATTTGGAACACTGTAAATCCGCCTTAATACCAGACAAATCTGGGACTTTTAACAATTTCACATATTGCAGCAGATGTGGGGGTAGGATAGGATAGGATAGGATGGTCATTTATAGAGCGCATACGTATGCCGGAGCGTCTTGGCGCTGGTAGAGAGAGAGAGAGAAAGGATGTCTTCATCCGCGAGTCTCGTCAAAAAGCCATGTTTTTAACTGTTTCCTGAAGGCGAAATGATTGCCTAATGATTTCATAGAATGAGGAAGCCTGTTCCAAAGACTAGCAGCCCGGAAAGAAAGGCTCTGCCACCCCATCTGACTTTACGTATCCGATTTATCTTGATGAGGCTTTGTGTGGTAGACCTTAAAACCCGGCTGGGCACATATGGAACGAAAAGCTTCTGAACGTCCTTGGCTCCTCCTCCAAATATAGCCTTGTGCACTAAACATATTGCCTTAAATTCTATGCGCTGCTGGATCGGGAGCCAGTGTAATGTTTTGATGCCGCCAGAGATAGAGTGGTCTCTGGGTACAGCAATCAGGAGTCTGGCAGCAGCATTTTGCAGAGTCTGCAACCTCTTCATCTGGGTCTTATCTATGCCTAGCAGCAAGGCGTTGCAGTAGTCAAGTCTCGATAGTACAAGCGCCACCACCACCATCTTGCGAAGGTCAAATTCGATGAGAGGAAGAGTCTTCCGCAACGTCCTTATTAAAAAGGAACACGCTGAAGCAAGATTGCTGACATGTGCTGAGAAATTGAGTTGATTGTCAAAGAGCAGACCCAGATTCCTGACTTTATAGACGGGACTAGGACATTCCCCCGCCTCCATCGGCCACCAAGATCCATTCCACACCGGGCTGCCCTGGCCAAACTCCATGATCTCGGTCTTCTCTGTGTTAATTTTCAGGAAACTCTCCCGCATCCAGCTCATAATCTCAGACAGGCAGCTATGGAATTTAAGAGCCACCTGTTCAGAATGATCCATGGTCGAGACTATGAGCTGGGAATCGTCAGCATAGGAGATATTGGTAAAACCATATTTCCTGATGAGCTTGGCCAAGGGGGCTACGTAGATGTTGAAAAGTGTTGGTGATAAGGCAGAACCCTGCGGTACCCCACAGGGTAGCTGGAAAGTGCTAGACTGTAGACCATCCCATAGCAGACTCTGTTCCCTACCTTCGAGAAAAGAAGAGAGGAGCGACAGAGCGGTTCCCTGCACACCGATGTTCTGAAGTCTGCGCTTCAACACCGTGTGGTTAACAGTGTCGAAGGCCGCAGACAGATCTAACATCACCAGCACTGCCCTACCTCCCCCATCCACGACGCTACGAATTTTCTCCGCTGCCACCAGGAGTGCTGATTCCGTGGAATGCTGAGCGGGAAAACCGTGCTGAGAAGGGTCGAGCAGCTCATGGGAAACCAGATATTCTGGGGTGTCGCATTTAGAATCTATTTATGTTGATCCTGAACCCACTCCTTAACTTTCCCACCAAATTGAATGTGAAAATGTTAATGGGGGGAGATGGGGGACACCATTATAGCCCTTCCGCATAACAAAGCTCCAGGTCTAGATGGGGTACCTTTTGACCTGTTTGAATCTAATATAGAGCAGTAGGACCCTTTGAATATCCATCTTAATGCAGCAGTGAGTCACAGTTTACCAGGTTCTTTGACACACTCAGTATTTGTGGCTGTTTTAAAAAAAGGTTGTGGGGAGAACCCATGTTGCTATCGGCCAATCTTACTAATCAACTCCAAGGTAAAAATACTTGGTCAGGTAATTTTTTATTGACTGAGTTCTTGGGATAAACAGTACAACGTGCGGTCTGGAATACGGAAGGTTTTAGGTTCGGTTTTGGGGCTATTGATCGGTGTTTAGATTTGTATTTGATTATTTCAAAATACACTGTTGCTAAGAGAGGGTCAGTCTATTTAGCCTTCATGGATCTGAGTTCGACATTTAACAGAGTGAAACAGATAAGCCCTGGGACGTCCTGGTATCCATGGGGGTGGAGAAGAATATTGTCCATTTGTTGAGAGATTTACACCATAATCTAACTGCCTCGGTCCAATATGGCTGCTCACCACCCTTCAAATTAAAAAGGGGGGGTCCTACAGGGCTGTGTTCTAGCCCCCTTCCTATTCAACCTATATATTAACTTTTTGAATCAACATATGTTCCGGGGCGAGAACGGTTTACCCCATGCAAGTAAATGTCCGACAAGTGCATTACTGTATGCAGACAAAGCTGTGCTTATCTCAAGATCTGCTATGGGCGTGCAGAAGTTCTAGATTCTTTTCTTGAGTTTATGGATAATTTGAGCTTCGTAAACCACTGTTAATAAATCATGTTATGGTCATCGGCCCCAAAACGCCAAATCTAGGTCCTTTTGTATTAAGGACAGTAATATCAGTAAAGTGAAATCATTCTCTTATCTGAGTGTCCTGTTTAATGCCTCACTGAGCTGGTCCTTTCTTATAAGACACAAATGCCTACTATTTGGTAGGGCTATCAAAAGTGTATTAGGTTTTGGTAAGCATGTAGGTCATACTTCAGTTGATGCTATGATTAGACTATATAATACCAAGGAGCTAAGAAAGCTAGAAGGCCTCAGTAAGTACATGCCCCACTCCACATCCAATCTGTCCCGCAAAGAAAGAGAAGCATTACAGAGATTACAAAATGACTCCAATATTGTAATCAGGGAGGCAGACAAGGGTGGTAATATGGTGGTCATGAACTTACAGGACTATATGGGGGAAATCTCACGACAACTGAATGACCCACAGTGTTACAAACCAATCCAACACAACCCCATCAATACATTACAAGCCACCATCAATACAAGACTCACAGAATGTAGGGAGGAATGTCTACTTACCGAGAATGAGTACAGGTACCTACACGTCCACAAAGAGTACTCGCCCTCCCCAGAACAGACACACTCACTAACAAGCATTTACAAGGGGCAGGGAAACACCACAACAAGGAGCGCCACAGAGACAAAATTGACTTTTTTACCAACTAAACGGCACATAGCGATCGAATTTTCAAACCCTTCAGAAGACATTGGCACCTACTAGTTTAAATTCCCACACTACGCCCCCATATCGACGACAACCCCTCACTGATCTTCAGAAGAGGGCGCACCCTGAGAAGCTCCATATGCCCCAGCTACATAACAGCTAAGAAAGCAACCACCAACACATGATTGCCACATGCACCTGAGGGCTTTTTTACCTGCACTAATTGCAATGTCTGCTGTCTGGGCCAAAATAAGCGCAATGAACTGTGTTATAACTCCAACTACACACGCAAAATTAAACATCACATCACCTGCAACACACAGTATGTGATTTATATTCTGGAATGCCCATGCGGCATTATTTACTTGGGCAGAACAGTTCGCAACCTTAAGACCAGAATCCAAGAACATCGGAGGGCCCTTATCAATGGCGATGACAGGTACCCGATGACTGGGCACTACCGCACAACACATACTGGTCCCATCAAATTCAGTTTCTTTGGCATTGACCACATCCCACCCAACAACCGAGGTGGGAACAGGGTACTGACACTAAGGAGGGCGGAGGCCAAGTGGATTTGTAGACTTGATGCGGTCAAGAAGGGGCACAACACTGACCATGAGTTTCACTATTTCTTGAGATAACGTCTCCCTCCACCAACCTCACTAGAGGAGTCCCTCCCTGTCCAGACTGTACTAGGCTTGGGGTCCTGCCGGACGGCCGCAGACCAGTCTTCCAGGCTCGGCGATATATTTCTGGGTTTCCCATGTCCAAAGCCACGTATACCCACACATAATGGATCTGGGTTTATTGTACCCACAGTGTTATCATAAGTGACGCACTATAGACTTTGCTTCTACGTCACCCCACCTGACCCTCTTTCCGCACCTACTGTCAGCCCCATTTTTGGCAACTAGTGCTGACATGGCCGCTTCCCCATACATACTGAGCGAGCACCCGGATTCTTCCGACTCTATATTAGCTACTAGAGGCCTCCCCTTGATCCAGGAACGCTATACTGCTATTGATACCATCTTATAACACACCCAGACCAAACCATGGGCCTATCTCACACGACATCTATTCGCGACCCCACTCTTGTTTTGAACTGAGATGCTCAGTGTGTTTACCTTACTGTGGCAACCAGTAGTGACGCTGCCCCCTCACGTTGCACCCACCACTCACCTGCCCGGTGTCAACTTGTGCTGACGCTGCCTCTCACCAGACGTGCCACCAGGGGCACGGATTCATCTGCCCCTCCATTAGCCACTAGAGGCCCTTTTCCATTACACATGTGGTTTCCTTCGTTTGCTTCACCTTCTCACATATGCACATTACATTACCCCACACTTCCCAGCGTATATCTTTCGGTTTCCCAACCGGCATCATTCATCTTCGAAAGGATCCGACAGCAGCATTCTGCTTTTCAGGTATGAGTCTCTCCTGCGCCTTACACTTTGCTGTGCACCCGATCCCGCGTTCTCCATACTTCCGATGGACTCTAGCTAAGACTCTGCTCGGCAATTTGCAGCTCGCGTTCCCTTACTCCTGATGTACCTTACCTAATACTCTGCTCAGGCTTCATGCCGTTCTCGTAACGAGTTTATGAGTTACCATCCATGCTTCCCGCATTTACTATATTTTCTTTTGCCCTTATTGTGCGCCCATCTTTTACCCACTTTCGACCTCTATCTTGCCCAACAGTCTCATGGGGTCTCACGTGGGCCTTTCACTCTCCTCCTTTCCTTTTGCACCACTATCAGCTTTTAGGGAGCCCAGACGGGAGTGACTCCCCTCGCCAACCATTACCCGTCACTCGGCCCCACAGACGCTACAATCCTTAGGCCTTGCGTTATCACAGGAGGCTGAGCTCACTACACACAGGTAGCGGATTTTGTCCCACTTTCCCCTGTATTTACCCTTGTTTCCTTCAGGCCATGCACACGCTGCTTTCGGACTAAGCTGTGTACATTTGGGAGAGTCATAGGTCATACTCTCTTTCTCTTTCCCCTTCTTTGTCTCCCTTATCTTTTACCCATCTTTGCGATCACAGGCTCATCCAAAATTCTCCCTTTTATTTTACTTACCTTTATATTTCGTCCAAATGTCTATTTCCATTTCCATTGTCATGGCGGACTTCGGTTGATCCGTATCCTGTTCTTTTCCTTAGACTCACTGAGTGCTGGCCCTTATCAAGGAGGCCCATACAGTCACATGAATTTGTGCACTTCAGATTCTTCTTTTCTACGTATTGAACATACTGGACCTAGTTCACGCTTTGCATATGAGAACCTCTGGGGAACTAAGGACCATCTCCCCCCACTATCAGACATCACTCAATGATATGTACATGCCTAACGTACAGCCGTTGCACCTGATTTAGTTTTGTTTCATGTATAATGTCATCATGTGCCCTTTCTGATTTTTCTAACATCCGGGTTGGGGTTGTCTCAATATAGTTGAGGGTCCCACATGCCAGTTATTGCTTCCCCCCACACTCACATTGGGTAGGATTCCCACATAGGACTACTATCGGGCCCGGGGCTTTTTGTCACACTATAGCCCGGGAAGCGCGCTTTTACACGCACCAAGGTAGTTTTAGTTACAGCTTGTGTTACTTGCCTTGGAAACGCGCTTTTCACACGTATATAGGCAGATTGTTTCTAGCCACACTTTGAATTACATGTTTATCACACACGTGGTTTTATATGTAATATGTCATTCATGTCGCGCGTTTATGTCTTGCCATACATCCTCTGTTCTCACATTACAAAGGTGTTTTTATGCTCTTTGGTTATTACTTTGTCTTGTCCTGTTCTCACATTACAAAGGTGTTTTTATGCTCTTTGGTGATTACTTTGTCTTGTTACTCGTACTTCACTTCTATCCGCCCCTGCCGCCTCCCTGCCCTTGTTTCTCCATTACTTATATCCTTTGCCTTTCTTGCTCTTTTCTGCTTATAATTCTTTCTTTCTCTCTTTATTGTTGCAAAAGTCCTGTGTCAAGTGGTCAGTCGACTACAACTTGCCCAGGACGCTGCAGTCCGACTACTGTGCAGAATCCCTAAAAATTGCGGAGTCTCGAGCTACCGTCGGGAACTCCACTGGCTCAGGGTAGAAAGCAGAATCCGTTTTAAAGCCCTGAACTGCATGTTCAGAATCAAAGCAGGTACTGCACCCAAATACCTTCTAGCTCTGGCTCACCCCTATACTCCCAAGCGTAATCTTCGTTCGCAATCAGCTGCCAACTTCTGTGTACCAAGATTTAAATTGGCAAGAATGGGAGGCAGATCTTTCATACACCTTGGACCATCCCTCTGGAATGCACTCCCTCCTTTCATTCAAAAAGAGGAAAACCACGTCAGGTTCAGAAGGTACGTCAAGACCTGGCTATTCGAACAATAACAAGAATAGCTAGTAAATTCTCCTGACATCCTTATGCTGTGTCTCGGCGCCGGGAAACCCTTTTTGGGTAGCTGTAGCGCCTTACAAATTTAAAAAATAAATAAATAAATAAGTGTATTTTAATGTGTGTATATGTATATATATTTATGTTTTTTATTGAAACTTACAGCCCTGAAGAAGTTCATATCATATGAACGAAACGCGTTGGCTGGTATCTTTTACTATTGTGTGTTTATGAAAATAAAGGATTTACTGATACAATACAACAAGACGAAATGACTTATTGATATACAACTATTGCTTCGGAGGAGTGCACCACTCCAACGTTGGGTCTGTTCTTCCTCTGCCTAGCAGCTGGCACCCAATGACGGCAGGTGCTGGAGTTGCATGTGCATACTAGTTTGGACATACTGTCGACACAAATTACGAAGGGAACACAGCAGGAAAGTGCGGTTACCGTGTCCGCCGTTGTCTGCATTTATTTTCAGCTATAATACCAAGTGCTTATCGATTGCTTTTTATGGGAGTCATATTTGGGGTATGTTTCCCCCTCAATCTCACTAGAAAGAGGAGGACAAATACATGAGAAGTTTGTTAACCATGCCAAATAATGTTGGTTCAGATATGGTACATGAAAAGGTAGGTATAATCTATATTATTGATATGCTAAAGCTGCACCCTCTGTTGTTATGTCTCAAAGTTTGGACCAACCCGCAATCCAAGCTAAATTGACTCATTTTGGATGACTGCTGTGAATTTGCCCATGCATAATTGTAGGAAAGTGCCCCTTTTTGCATGATTGCCCCCCACTTTTTGCCTTATGTTGAGGCTCCTTTGACTAAGTGTGCCCTGGGTTCCTGCCAACCAGGTACCCAGTGCCTATGTTCTTTCCCTAAAACTGTACTGTTGCACACCCAATTGGCAACTCTCTGGCCACATGTTGGTCCCTTATAAAAGGTACCACGGGTACAAAGGGCAATGGGCCCTCTAAGGGCTGCAGCACATATTTTGCCACCCTTAGAGGCCCTCTAGCTTGACACACACAGACTGCCATTTCAGGCTGTGTGTGTGTCTGCAAAGTGAAGAGTCAAAATGGGACACCTCCCTGTGTGCCATGCCTGCAACCAAATGCCTATAGCATAGGTCAGCCACCCCTCTAGCTGGGTGCACTATGCCACTGGTAAGGTTACAGGTGCATGAGCCCTGTAACCCAACAGTTTTTAAGTCCATTCTTAGACATTGTAAGTGCAGTAAAGCCATAAAGAATATATGATCTGGGAGTTTGCTATTACGAACTCCACAGCACCATAATCTGCTTACTGAAAACTGGGAAGTTTGAAATCAAACTTCTCTTCACATTAAACCCACACTGATGCCAGTGTGGGGTTAATGCAAATGCACTCAGTTGGCATCGTAGAGATGCCCCCTGAAAAACGGTCTGACTCAGGTGTCCTTGCTGCTCACCAGCTGCCACCCCAGACATGTTTCTGGACCCCTAGGTCAAGAGCCTCCCGCTCCTGGGGTCCTGAAACAAAGCACATCCTGGGCAGTGGTGCCAAGCCCCCTCCCCCAGGATGGCAGGGTCCACGAAGGGGAAGCTTCAAAGACTTGCTGCCTTTGTGAGCTGACCCAACCATATGCTGCTCCAAGCAACTGGCCCCTACCAATTCTGACCCCCACTTTGGAGGGAGAATCGGCAGGAAAACTAAAATAAGAGTAGAGGGGTGCCCCCTTTGCCAACCCCTTCCCTTAGGTGAGGGAGGAGAGGCGAAGAACAATTCCCAGTCCCGGCCATCTTGAAGACGGGGGGACCCAGCCAACCAGAGGGAGGCTTTTGCCCCCTCCCACTGAAGGGTGGCATAATAGGGTGGTCCCAACCTGCACCTACCAGAAATGCCCCTACATTTAGCATTGAGGGACAACCCTGAACCTTGCCTCCTCAGACAAGACGAAAGAAGAAGAAGAAGGACCGAAGAGCCTTGCTTAAGAAAGCAGAAGGAGGAGGACACCAACTGACTTGGCCCCAGCCCTACCTGACTATCACGACCTTGACCTGCTCCAGGGAAACCCGGTGTGTCCTGCAGCCAACACCCCCCCCCAGAACCCAGAGGACCTGCCCTGCCTTCCCTAACACAACTTTGTCTACCATGAGCATCGGAATCGCTCACCAACAGACTGGCTCCGGCCAAATCCGTGAGTCTGCACCTCTCTTCACCCGACTCCCACGGCCCGAGTTTGAGTGGCCCAACAGCACAAGGAGGTCTCCCCGACAACCTTGGCCTGGGATATGGTGATCCCTGACCTACCTCAAGTCTCCCGATGACACCTGCAGCCCCTATCTGGAGAATCCCCCACCGTGACCGGAGCAGCTAAGGAAAATCAGATGCCAAAAGAAACCCCTGCACCTGATGCCCCACAGCCTTGTGTGGCCCAACCGACAGTGTCCTGGAATCCCACAGCATCCCAACTTACCTTTCCAACTGGTGGTCGCCTCCAGAAGATCTTCATGCCCGAGCATGCAGTATTTGTTCTGACTGGAGTTTCCCCGTTGAAACCAACAGGGCTCCCGACGTCGATCCAGCACCCTGCAACTGGCCGACCCTGTGTCGCTGTGGGTGCACCTTGTGCTCTAACTTTAACCCCACCTTGCCCTGAGCTAAACCCTAGGAGCTCTGCTCCCACATCCATGTGGCAAGCCCTGGCGCAGCCACCAACCGGAGGCCCCTATCCACCATTGGATAACTTTGGGCCTCATCACTCTGCCCCAAGCCACCCGAGTGCCGCTGAGGGTGCTCTTTGAGTGCATCCTTGACCCTGGGGGAACCCTGGTTCTAACCCCAGAAATCCGACTCCCACAACCAAGAACTTACCTTTAAACCGATAACTTCATCTCCTCCCATAGGATTGCATTGGCTGCTTTTCTGTGAAAAACATTCTAAGTGTGGAGTTGGAAATTGAATGAAAACCCAAGCAAATTTGTTCTAACCAAAACTGGCTTACTTACCTTTTATCCAGGAAATGTCCCAGTGTGATATCTAGGTACATCACAGTGAGTAGAAAAAGTAATCTGAAAAGTAATCTAAAAAGTAATCAGAAAGTAATTGCAAAGTAACTGAAATGTAATTTCAACTGTTTCTGAACATTGAAACCTACCTGTAACAAAGCCAACTGCATTCAACTGTGTTATATCAGAAAAGTACTATTTTGCTTACTTACAACAAGACCTACTTGGATCTAAAAATAAAATACGACAAAGAAATATTTTTATATAGAACAATTGGTCAGAGTTCAATCTTTGAGTGTGTGAAATAATTTCTTGCCTGAGTGTAAAAAATAAATGCTTAACACTACCCTTTGATAAAGTCTTACTGGTCGCCCACACTACCACAAATACAGATTAAGGTATTATTTACTTTTACCTCTGTAAGAGTTTGGGGATCCACTGGACTCTGGGCAAACTATACCTTACTTTGGTATAGTATAAACAGAGCCAGCTTCCTACATTGGTGGATCAGATGTGGGGTCCACAACTTTGCATTTGTTGGACTGACTTGGTCAACATCTAATCACACAACAGAATTCCTAAATTGTCTTGAGGATCCTGAATTTTTGAATTGACAATTTTTAAAATTCCTAAAAGTCTTGTTAGGGCCTTGGTTAAGTCCCTTTAGAATAAAAAAAAACTCACATTAGTTAGGGGTAAGAGGGTTTAGATTATTTTTTAGAATGTCTCTTAACAAGAACCCAGCTGTTAGTGAAAACATATCAGATGGCATATAGAACACGGATGAGGAGCTCGACCTCACCCCTCACCTCCATCTAGAATTTAGGGAGTTAGTGTCTCTATGTAAACTTAAAAACATTGTAATGGGGTCTCGTCCCTCCTAAAAAAAGCTCCAGGAGCTTTTTACAGGGTATGCTAAGGACCACCCCTCTGAGCAAGGTGAGGACCTCACAGATGGGGAAGAAGATGTAGGGGATGAGGATAACTTGCAACCCCCCTCACTTCTTAGGGAGAACAGAGCCCCTGTGCCCCTGACTCCAAGAATATTTCTCTCACCACCTAGATCCCACACAGGATCTAGGTGAGACCATTGAGGACAACCTCAAAGAACAGGCCAACCTCTTAGTGAGGTTGACCAACAGAGTAGACCTAGAGACCAGACTCCTGGCGCTAGAAAAAGAAAGAGCAGAGATGGGCTTAGCTCCCATCAATGGTGGTAGCAACTTAATAAATAGGGACAGAGAGCAATCTTATGATCCCAAAATACCCAAATGGATTATCCCCAACTTTGAGGAAGGTGATGACATCACCAAATGGTTCACAGCTTTTGAAAGGGCTTGTGAAATGAGAACAATTAGGAAGTCACTCTGGGGGGCTCTCCTTTGGGAACTGTTTACTGGTAACTGCAGGGACAGACTCGTGACCCCTACTGGGTCAGATGCTGGGTCGTATGACCTCATGAAGAACACTCTGATTGAGGGTTTTGTGCTCACAACTGAGGAATATAGAATTAGATTCAGGGGGGCTCACAAATCCCCAAACCGGTCCTGGATTGACTTCGTACACTACTCAGTTGATACACTAGATGGATGCTTAACTGGAAATAATGTGCATGATTTACAATCTTTTTATGAAAGAACATATTTTAAGTAATTGCACTAATGAAAAGTTGCATCAAGCAGTCCGTGTTTTCGGGCAGTCCGTGTTTTCGGAGCGTCCTGCATCCGCGTTCAGCGACCAGCAACCAGCCGAGGTTAGGTGAGGCGAGGGATCTTTGGCAAGATGGCCGCTGAAGGGCTGTAGAGAGCAGTCGCCTACAATCCCTCTCCATACGGACCAGGAATGATGCCATAAACTATGAAGTTACCTCCTCTGAAGCTGGAAATTTGGACTACTACTGGTGTGGAGGCACAGACTCGGTTAAAAACTCTGCCTGAATACTGGTCCACTCTTGAGCAATCGTTAACCTGCAGCCTGAGATCCCTCTATCATCTACTCAGAGGGTTGCTGCTACCATATAAGATGCCTGTGCGCCCACCACGACAGGAACAGGCTGGCAGTAGCTCAAGGATATTAAATCGCGCGCCTAAATCGAGTAAGAAGGACATCTCCGCGAGCGACCCCCAAATACCCCCTTCGCTCACCAAGAAGCTGTGCCCTCAATCTACCCGGGGAAGAAAAACAGAGAGGAAGACCATCGGACAAAACAACTTAACCCCTGACACTATAGGTGATGGAATGCTTCAACAGGACGTGCAGCGAGAGTTAGGCAGCTCTAAAGACGCCGCATCAAGAAATCTTACTGTAAAAGACACCGTTCTTCTTCGTCAATCGACGCTGGCTGAACTCTTCACCGGCAGCTCCGTAGGGAGTACATCCTCGACGAGATCTGATCCAAACCGGGAAACGGACGCTCCCGAGCCCCGCGAGGACGCCAGCAACGTTGTTAGCGTGGTTGCCAAGCAACACTCAACCTCGCTGGAAAGTCAGGCGGAGAAACTGCTCGCTCAGCCTCGAGTGGAGGAAACAGAGCTGAGCGGCGAGCACAATCAAAAGAGTCAGGTGAGCTTGAAGGGTTCAACAAAGAAGGGCGAGAGGGGAGCAGAGACAGAGGAACATACTGATCACGCAAGGGGCACTGATAATACTGAGATGTTGGACGCTTTGCTGCAGCTAGAAGCAGGGTTGTCTGCTTCTAATCTCTCAATGCCTCATGAAAGAGAGGGGGCGAGTTCCGCTCAAAATCAACACCCCACAGTCACCCATCCTAAGTGCCTTGATAATAGGGGGCCAGGTTCACCAGAGGGGGATCGTTTTTTTTCATTGAACGAAGACTCTGAGTCGACGGAATTCAGTGATGGCAGCTTATCTGGAGGCTCGGACACTGAATCTTCTATGGCAGAAGGGGAGTCTACACAGAAAAAACGGGTTAAGTTAAGGCAGCAGAAATCCCCATCAAGTACGAACAAAAATCTATTATGGGATTACTCAGCCACTCCAAGTTTGGAAGATACCCAGGGTGCAGGTGCAGAAGCAAAACAGCAGACACCATTAGATCTGATACTCAGTACCCTGAAACAAATGCAGGGGGAGGCAAGGGTGGTGAGTCGAAGGACTAGGCAAGACAATAAAAAGATACAATCTTCCCTTAAAAAGATGAATAAATTGTATGAAGAAGTAGCGGATAGAGTAGCGCTGGTGGAAGAAAGGACTGGGAAGCTAGAAGACGACATGGCTGATTGGCGGTCAGCTAAAACCACGCAAGAGAAAGTGGTGGAAGACTTGCAGTGGAAGCTGGAAGACTTTGAAAACCGCCAACGACGGAATAATGTTAGACTTTTGGGACTGGCGGAAGGGTTGGAAGGGCAAGACCCGAGAGGGTTTGTAATCAAGCTGTTGAGAGGGGCTTTTCCTAAGGCTCAGTGGCAATGGGAGCTAGAAGTGCAGCGTGCTCATAGATTCCCTTTTACACAAAGGAAGAAAGGGCCTGATGGGCAAGGGAGCTTGCCCAGGGCTATGTTAGTGTATGTAGGGAACTATTTGTTGAGGCAGGAGATAATTGATGGGGCCCGGCCGGACTCCAAGAGATCCTTTAATGGGGCCACATTCTTTGCTCGACCCGACTTCTGCCATGTGACAGTGGAGAGGAGATGGAAGCTAAGACAACTAATTGCTCCATTTCAAAAACTAGGCTCAGAAGCTTACCTCTTATTCCCTGCTAGATTGAAAGTAATCACAAAGGGTCACACAAGGATGTTTTTTTCAGAAATTAAGGCTAATCAATTTCTAGAGGAGTTAAAAAGCTAGAATGGGGGGTGAGAGAGAGGGCGGATTAATTGATAAAACGTTAGGAATTTGGCAAATTGGGATTTTTTATTTCTTTTTGTTATTTGGAGAGGGAGGCGACAACTACAGCTTAAAAAGCAGTCACACATAGGTCATAGCTGACCTATTTGCCTGTACAAGGGGAGGGGGGGTAGGGAGGGCAGACTGGGTGGGGTTTGGGGAGGGTGGGGTGGGTTAGGGGGGAACTGGGGGGGGGGGTGAAAATAAGCACGAATGTGGTTTTTATAAGTCAGTTCAGAACAGTATAATAAATAAGCACAGCAAACTCATAGAATCTATTGAATTGTTCACAACTCTTTTCCTTTTTTTGCTATTTTTTCTTAGTTGGCTACATGTTTTAAGACATGGCTTGTAGAATCGCTACAATGAACGTCTGTGGGCTCAACGACCCCAATAAGAGGGTTAGAGTTGCAGCCCTGCTAAAGTCACTCCGTTTAGACTTTGTCTGCCTCCAGGAAACGCATATAGAAGGCTCGCGGGTTTATCTATTGGAGCAACTGGGCTTATCACTATTGGCTCACTCTAACCAAAGTACAAGAACGAGAGGGGTTGCAATACTTGGGAGAAAAGGGGGGGGCACTGTCAGAAGGAAACAGGAAGATCAGTGGGGTCGCTGGGTTATAACGGAAATAACCTTCAAGGGAACAAACGTTACGTTAGTTAGTATATATGGCTCAACAGAGGATGATCCTGATATTTTTCAATATCTGGATATAGAGCTGGCACAGTGGCCAGAGCCAATTGTCTGCTGTGGTGACTTTAATATTCATGATTATTCTAGTTCATTTCTGAAACCAGGCGGGCAGTATAATGGTAGGAAGAAGAAGACATACAGGGCTCTTTCAGATATGGTTTACCATAATTCTCTGGAAGATCCATGGATTGAACTACATCCACACCTAGATGGTAGTACATTCTATTCAGCTCCCCATAAAGTCTTGGTTAGGCTTGATTATTTTCTAATTTCGAGATCCATGATACAAGGCTCGCGGATTGATAAATACCCCCGTGCTCTTTCAGACCACAATCCCCTGGTTTTAACAGTGAGTATAGGGACTATGCAAAAAAAGGTTACCCAATGGACTTTTGAAAGGAAATTATTAAAAGACGAGGTATATCGGGAGTTTATGGATACTTGGATCAGGAGCTATTGGGATGTGAATCGAGAAACAGCACCTCCAGGGGTCGTATGGGATGCGTTTAAGGCTGGGGTTAGGGGCGAGACCTTGAGTTATGTCTTAGCAAGAAATAAAAAGGAGAGACATAAGACCGAAGAAGCCTTAAACAGATTGCTTAAGGAAGAAGAACTGATGGCCCTTGATATACAGAATCACCGTCCAATAGAGCAGCATTTGTTAAAAATTTCTATACTCCGTGCTGAAATTACAGAATCTATTGCCAGGAAAGCTGCTGAGGATTTCCTTACTAGGAAAGAAAATGCTTATGAACTAAGTGAAAGGGTGGGCCATATCTTAGCTGTCCGGGCTAGGCAGAAACTAGCTACTACAGAGATCAAGGAGATCACTAATAGCCAAGGTGTCATTTTAACGGAACCCGATAAGGTGAGGGAGGTTTTTAGGCAATTCTACCTGGAACTTTATACCGCTGACCCAGGAGATTGGTCAAATGAGATAGAGGCCTATCTAGATGGTACTCCTCCTCCCGTACTAACAGAAGAAGCTAAAGTTATGTTAGAAGCCCCCTTCCAAAGGGAAGAATTCAGTATAGCACTGTCTAAACTACCCTCCGGTAAGGCAGCTGGACCGGACCAGATCCCGGTGGAATTCTATAAAGTTTTTCAAATGGTGCTGCAAAAGGACATGTTTGATATTATGGTACAGGCACAGAAAGGGGACGAAAGCCCCGAATCATGGGGAGGGGCAGACATTATAGTGATTTTAAAAAAAGGGAAGCCCGCATCATTGCCAGGCTCGTATAGGCCAATAACATTAATGAACTCGGATGTTAAAATTTATTCAAAAATGTTGGCAAACAGATTGGCTGGCATTATCGAAACTCTGGTAAGCCCAGTACAACATGGCTTTATTCCAGGGAAGGGAACTACCTGTCATGTGAGACAGGTAATCACAGCATTTGATGCAGCAGGTACTCTAGGAGACCCGATGGCAGCTCTTTTTTTAGATGCAGAGAAGGCGTTTGATCGGGTTTCCTGGAGGTATTTGTGGTCAGTTTTAAAATGGTGCGGTATAGGTGTAGGATACATAACAGCTATCCAAACATTATACAAAGGTCCAGCAGCTAAAATAAAAGTCAACAGGGGAAGTTCACTCTCGGTTAAAATCACTAGGGGTACTAGACAGGGGTGCCCCCTCTCACCCCTTCTTTTTGCCTTATACTTAGATCCTTTATTAAGAAGGCTGGAAGACAATCAGTGCATCTCTCCTATGAAGTGCAATACCGTTGTGGTTAAAACGCTGGCATACGCTGATGATGTGGCCATTTTGACACCCAACCCGACTCTGGCAATTAAGGAAGTGGAAGCGACCGCACAAACTTTTGGACAAATATCAGGCTACAGATTGAACAGACCAAAGACTCAAATAGTCGAGAATAGATATTCTAATTGTATGGACGCATGGGTGGTTGGCTCTGCGGTATATCTTGGGGTAATAATTACAGCAGATTTAGATAAATTGGTAGAGAGGAATATGACACCGCTGTTCAATAAGGTAAAACTGGATCTGGGAAGACTGCACAATTTACACCTATCCCTGGTGGGTTGTACTAATATTATTAAAATGTTAATCCTGCCTAGGTTTCTTTACTTTTTTAGATCTATCCCCCTGTCTTTCCCCGCCACATGGTTTAACGCACTGGAGGCAACACTAAACAGATTCATTTGGGCACAAGGGAAGACCCGTAGGGCGTATAGGTTTATTTCACTTCCTAGAGAGAGGGGCGGGTGGGGTGCACCAGACTTTAGGTTATATTATTGGGCAGCAACTCTGCAATATATCCAAGGTCTAATCGGAGGGGGTGGATCTAATTTAAGAATTACATTGAATTCAACAAAAATTTATGCCACCGTGCTCGGGGATGACTCGGAAAACTGTTTTTTGAACTGTATCGAGTTTGGGTAT
This sequence comes from Triturus cristatus, assembly GCF_964204655.1. Taxonomy (NCBI): domain Eukaryota; kingdom Metazoa; phylum Chordata; class Amphibia; order Caudata; family Salamandridae; genus Triturus; species Triturus cristatus. The sequence continues at coordinate 1,691,334,531 of NC_140589.1, forward strand.
TATAAAAGAACACGGTTTAAGACTATCATTGGGGCTATGAAGGTATGGAAGGCTTTCCTTAAAAATGCTGGTTTGGGAAGATTTAATAGATATACTAAACTGTACAAGAATAGGTCTTTTCCAGCGGAAATCTTTGCGGATAGGACAATGGCGGAATGGGCAGATAAAGGTATAGCCCAGATGGGAGATATCATGGACTCCGAGGGAGTGTTGCAGTTCACAGACTTATTAAATAAATTTGGTATTAACAGACAGGGGTTTTTTAAGTATCTTCAAGTAAGAAGCTTTTTGAAGAATAAAAAGGGGGGACCCGCTGGGTTTATAGAGAATGAAATCCTAGAGAAAATTAAGACATCAGGGGACTGTTCAATCAGGAGTTTGTATGCAAGTTTGATAAAGAGGAAATCAGACGACATTGAGAAATATAGCAAAAAATGGGCTGTAGCTATAGGCGGGAAAGAACAGTGGTTTTCGGAGTCACTAGAATTGGGTTACACAATTTTATGCTCGGCTCCCCTACAATAAAACCCTATATTCATTGTATTACACTCCTGCTAGAATCCTTAAGTGGGGGGGTAACACAGGGACTTCTTGCTGCCGTTGTAATACGGTGGGAGCGGATATTGTACATATTTTCGCAACTTGCCCTCAGCTGTATACCTTGATAAAAGATATAGAGGGATTCATGAATTTATCTCTAGGCATACATCTTACACTTACGCCATTGTGGATTTTAATGGGGATAAGCCCAGACTGTGACGTACCGCAAAGGGAATTCATGTTTGTAGCTATGGCAGTTTTCAGACTTATGATAGCCAGAGCATGGTTGGATAAGAACCCCCCAGCCTGGCATACATGGTTATCCAATCTTCTGCAAGCATACAACCTAGAAAAGTCCATATATGAAAGAAAAGGAAAAAGAAAAAGGCAGCTGGGGTTAAAAATATGGGAACCCATCACTATGTGGAAGGCAGGCCTTATTTAGCCCTAGGCAGTTGAGTAAAGTTGTACTATAAGTATATGGTTAAAACGCATTGAATCTTGTTGTGTATAGAGGTGGCTAAGGAATTCTATGAATTTGCTGAAATGTATGTATGGTGTTTATTATATCTGTAATATGGTAAAATAAAAAAAAGGATTAAACAAAAAAAAGAAAAGTTGCATCAACATCTGGTAGACCTAAATCTAATTTCTCCCCGAGAATTGGGAAAGAAGGCAGACCACTGGGTCAAGACTAGGGTAACAAAAACAGCCGTTGCAGGTGACCAAAAGAAAGGGGTTACCAAACCTTCTCAGGGGAAAGGGGGTGAGAACCCCAATGACAAAAACAAAGAGTCTTCAAAAGAGTCCCAAAAAACTGCTCAGGGCGGTGGGTCCCAAACTCTTCTCAGTCCAATGGTAGGTACAAAGGGAAAAACATTGATCCCCAGAAGGCCAGGTGTTTCAACTGTAAGAAGATGGGACACATAACTGGAGATGCTACTTGTCCTACCAAGAAGCCCTCTATTCCTCCTCCAGTTAGTACTGATGTCACCAATCTCTAGATGGGATCATCAATATCCTAGCTGGAATTCTTAGAGTCGAACTTTAGGGCCCTGCGTTGACCTGAGTTATTCAGTCTACCCAGGAATATCGACAAGGCTGATTTGGCCTGGACAAAGAATGCTTTTGATCAGTGGAATCAGTCTGAGAGAGAATCTGGGGCCTCGCTGAACCCGACGGTTAGACATTCAGTTGTGATCCAAACCACAAAGGCAGTCAAACCTTATCATTGCTTTGTGTTGTATAACTGCCGTAGATGCCTCTTGACCAGGTTCAGGTTGAATGTGTTTCACTTTTTACCAAAAATACCAAAGGGATGGACTAAAGACGATGATAGTGTCCCATGTCTTTGAAACAATGTCTCTCGACAGGACACCTTGTAATTTATTATGTTTTCCGCTATGTATAGTGCTTTAAGGAAGGTTTATATCCGTCCCATGTTACGTCTCAGTCTGGTCAGCAAGCTCCCAAAAAGCACTCCACCCCCCAGGATGTGGTTAGCTACATGATAGTCCTCAGGAGCCAGATGGCCAAGTTCTGGAAGAAGGCTTCTGAGAACCTGTAGTTTAGCCAGGAGTTAATGAAGCAATTGTATGACCAAGCTTCTACAATAGTGAAATTCCAGCCTCAAGAGAAAGTGTGTGTAATTGAGCCAGTGGAGATCATGGCCCTCCAGGACCACTGGGCTGGGTCCTATGAGGTTGTGGAGAAAACGAGGGAGTCTACATACCTGGTAAACCTCAAGACCCCAGAAACCTCTTAAGGGTACTCTAGCTCAATGTTGCGAGTCACTCACCTGTAACTTCAGGTGGTTTCGATAAGGCAACTACAGCTGCCAACTCCCTCTGAGGTCTAACCTTAGGTAGCAGTAACAGCGTAAACTGCTCCAATGGTAGACCCCAAGGGGAAGGGGGATTGTGAGAGAGAAAGAAAAATACACTTGAGGTCTGCATCACAGGTGACTGGGAGGCTGCATACACAATTCAGACTGCAATTGCTTGGTCAGTGGTTCTCAGATCCTGTCTTGCAACGATTCACTGCTTCCACTATGCCAGTTATGCATTTGTCAAGGCCTGTGAAAGATAAACAAATGCGTGTTATCAACAGGTAACTCACTGACTTGACTCACTGGGTTATCATAAAACATATACGGAGTAAATTCCTGCCATAAAACTAAAACATTACTGCATTGGAAATTATGCATTAATAATAGGATCTTTCTCAGTTCTTGGCAGACACTGTAACAATGTTCCTTAAAATTGAGTCTTGCATCAAATCTTTCAATGGCTGCAAGAACACTGCTTAAAAACATCCCATATCAATCATAAATAACATAATGCATACAGAGCTCAATATTTTCTCTGCCTTACTAGTTTATCCCAATGTCTATTTGGCAAATTGCAAATAAAGTCTCTCAGGAAGCAAAGCTCAAAGGGGCACAGGCATCAAGCTAATTAACGGTCGCAAACGGGCCGATTCGCAGAATTGGCACCTTTGCGACCGGTAATTAGCCATTTGGGATATCAAGCCCAAAGCCATATGCAACATAGGTAATCACAAAATTTGTGATTACCTATTTTGCGAATGCAGTTAGGGAATCACAATTTGCAATTCCCTAAATGCAATGCAAGAAGCAATCACAGATTGCGACTTTGCATTAAGGAATTGCAAATTACCATCAACTTCAATCTGATTGTAATTTGCAATTCCTTACAAAAATGCAAAAAAATTGCATTTTAATAAGTGCATGTGTACAGATGCCAATTTTGGGGATGCATCGTGGTGGCCTTTCGCCCCCCAGCACCCTTGAAATTGCATTCACAATGTGTGATTACCTATTTGGTAATCACAAATTGTTAATGGTTTCCCATTCATTCCTATGGGCCACAATTTTTGCATTTGGAATGCATCATCCCAAATGCAAAAATTGCTATTTAAGTAATCGCAAAATTTGCTATTACTCAAATTGTGATTGCATTTAGGGAATCACAAATTGCGATTCCCTAAACGCAATGCAACAAAAAAAAAATTGCGATTTCTATATTAAGAAACGCAAATTACCATCAACTTCAAGTTGATAGTAATTTGCATAAACTTTGAAAAATGCATAAAAATGCATTTTTCAAAGTCACATTTTACATGCAACATGTGTGAAATGGGGAATTTCAGGGGTGCAACAGGGTATCCTTTTGGAACCCTTGCACCCTTGAAATTGCATGCGCAAATTGCGAGTACCTATTGGGTACTCGCAAATTGAGCATGCAATTTCCATTCATTCCTATCGACCTCTGGGCCTATAGGAATGAATGGGAATCAATTCCTTGATTGCGACTTGCAATTTGCGAGTCGCAATTAAGGAATTTTAAGGAATCGCATTTTTTTGCGATTCCTACATGAATTGCATTTTGCCATTTCTAAATAGCAAATCGGTAAAATTCGCTGTTTAGAAATCGCAAAATGCGGGCTTGATGCATGTGCCCCTTAATGTCTTGCAAATGTTGGCTCAATTTGCCCAAATGTCCAAAAGAAATAAACCGCTATTACCATGTTTGCAGGACGCGTTCTGAGATTCCCACAGAGTTGAATACCTGATGATTAAGTCCTTTCTCTTTGTTTTCTCTATGCAGGAAATGCCGGAGTCCAGAAAGTCTGGAGACGAGGTCAAGAAGGGGAAATCCACTGGAACGAGGAGCACTGGAGGAGGAGGTGAGTGCTATCTTCAGCAAGGCTAAGCATGGGTGTGAATTAGGTGGCGGCTTTTATACCCATTTAGGGACAGGTGTTCTTCAGCATGTGTAGTGTGGCAACTGCTCGGTAACAAGGAGCTGGCTGCACACCGGGGCACTTAATTTTGTCAGTTTACGTGTTCATTGTTGAAGCAGGGTATGGCTACCTGCACGCACTGCATGAAGAGAAGGGAGCATGCCTATTTCACATGTCGCTTGTGCACCTTATGTTTAAACATGGGTTTTCTTGGCCCGTGAGCCTGCAATTGCTACCAGAAAAGTGAGTGATAGCAGGTGAACCAAAGATAATCTATCACCGCCACCAGGGAAATCAAGCATAAGGTCATGCCACAATATTGCACCATATTATACTGTTGTAGGAAGCTGGCTCTCTATATAGTGTACTAAAAAGAAGTACACTGTGTAGAGAGTCCAGTGCATCCCAGATTGGTGTACAGAGGCAAAAGTAGATAATGCTAACACTCTATTTGTGGTAGTGTGGGTGAGCATTTTGACTTATCAAAGGGTAGTGCATAGCATTTGTTATATTCACAGAGGCAATAAATGAGACACACACTCAAAAATAAATCCAAGACCAATTTGCAAAATTAACACTTATTTTTATATAATTTTTCAGACCAAGAACTTTGTTCACAGGTACATACTTAATTTCTTGTGATTTATCAAAGTTAGAAAAATAACTCACTATTGCGGGCAATTATGCACAATGAAAGTCTATGGGAGAAACTTAAAAAATGCATGTGAAAGCGTACAGTCGGTTCTAGGTGTTCACCTTGGTGGTTTAGGGTAGCAACAGGGTACGGTCCAATGTTCCACCAGTAGATCGTTTGGAGCGTCCCAGATTCAGCCAGGAGCAGGGTGCTGAAGGCTTTGGTAGCTGGTGCGATCAGAAGAAGGAGGAGGCCCCCTAAAAACGGGCAGTACAGGGGGACTTACAGGTAAGGTTGGAGGACCCTAAATGAGGGATCAGGTTGCAACGGCCTCAGGATCATGGGAGTACAGCTGGTTCATCGACACCCAGGCTGTGTGCAGAGCAGATAGGTCAGACGGGTGCTGTGCGTCAAGGCAGTCTTCACAGTCAGGGGCAAGGACCTTGCAGGGATGATTTCCGGACAGCTCGGCCACTCACAAAGTGGGTCTCAGGGGTTCTGATGTCCCCGATGGGTGCTTGCTTTCTGGGCAGTTGGATTCCGGATTGGACTCTTTGTCTCAGTGTAGCTTGCAGGTGGTCTGATATCCCGGGGTTTGGTACGGCACGGCTCCACCAGGTTCTGGTGTCTTCACACTCAATGGGGACACAGACTTGACCTCCCAGAGCATGAGTACATCTTCCTGGGTGGCTGCACCATCAGTTGGGCCAGGAAGCTGCAAGTCAATAGGCTGGTGGGTTCGGTGCCTGCGGTCTGCAGGGGAGTAGCTCATCTACTCCAAGGGAGATCTTGGGTGATTTTTGAAGTGCTGGACGTCATGTGGGGTTCTTAGAGCTCTCACAGTAGCAGGACAAGACAGCACACCATAATGGTGGAATCTTTGAATCAGCAGGTAAGGTTGTGCGCCCAAAGTCCACAGCAGGCTCTCGGTTCTCGGCTTCAACAGCTTTTCTTTTTCTGTTTTCTTTTTAAGTTCATCAAATCTAAAGTTCAGGCTCCAGGGGTGTCACTCAAATACTACATTTAGGGGCGTGTACAGGGAGTGACAGGTAGCAGCCAATGTACTACCTACCTTTAGGGTGTCTACGTCTTCCATGTGATAACTTCGTTTGGGGAGTAGGCACAACCCTAAACCTAATTGGCAAATTTTCTCCATCCCAAGATGGAGGAATCTGAAAAGTGGGGTCCACATCACCTGTCCCACCTTAAGGGTGTTGCAGGCTGCATGTGGGCACACCTCCTAATCTAACTCTATTTCCCGCCTGCCTCTCCCACCAAAAGGGAAGCAGGACAGGGGGTTGGCATCCTCCATTAACTGGAGATGCCTGGGTTGCATTTCCAAGGTGGCATCGCCTTTGAAGCTTCCCGCCTTGGAATGCCATTCCAGCCTGGAGGAGGTATGAAGCACCTCTGCCAGGAGGAGGCATTGTTCCTGACTATTGAGAGTGAAGGCTCTCTCCCCATGAGGTCAGAAACATGTCTGGTGGTGGCAGGCTAGCTAGGACTAGTCGGAGACCAATCCAGTGTTAGGTATATTTTCAGTGGGCCCTCTAAGGTGCCCTCTGTGTTGTAAATTAAGGCAGAATGTGATTAAGCATTTACTGAAAACATTAATGCTTTCCCTTTAGATCATGTTTTCTCCGTTATGTTGACCGAAGTTTGGACTCCATTTTGTATTGACATGCTGCCATGTGTTCACCACGAGGAGAGTCCGACCTCTGTGTTAGTTGCTCTTGTAATCTGCCTAGTAACAGTTTATAAATAGCTCTCTCTTGTCCGTCTGGCGCATGCCCAGACTTGACCACATCTGTTATAATTAGCTTTGCTTGACCATGTGTTTTCGCGGGCTCAAAGAGTGTGTTAGCTCCGCCCATGTATTGATTCAGTATCGAGAATGACCATAAATGGTAATGTTCTTCGGCCTCATGTTGTATCCACCCACTATGAGCCCCTCTGTTGTGTATAAAAGGGGACTGTGTACGAATGTTCTGTGTGCTACTCCTTACAATACTGAAGAGTGTTGTGTGGATTGTAGGACCACCCTTAAGGGTTAATAAACGTTGTCTTTGTACTTTGCAGTTTCCGTGCCAACTTCCTTATAGATTCCGTTACAGGAGAGCGAACCCTTGTGCCTTGCGGGCCTAGCTGGGGCCTGTACTCATCAATTGGCGCCCGTCACGTGGGGCTCATCGGCGACTCGGATGCTCGAAGGACTGGTCGCGACGAAGGTGAGGAGTTTGGCCGGGGACGTGATCACTGCCAGCGGCGTCTTAGCCCTGGCATCCCGAGGTTTTTCTTCCTTCCCTTCCGAGCTGACCGTCTGGGTGGCGCCGGTCATCGACTGAGACCTCTTCTGTCGGTCCTGCCGTGAGAGCCGTTTGGGCGATTGTGGAGCTTGGCAGTTGGAACCTGGACTCTTGATTGGTAAGAACCGTTGTACGGTACTTGCTCCGAGTTTTGAAGCCTGGTCTGGCTATTTGAGTTTGATTGATGGTGACTAGTCATATTTTGAATTTGTCTTTGTGAAAATATATGCGTTGCAACACATATAGGCAGGTAATGTGGAGAGATTTCTCCGGAGCTGTGTAAACTTTGAACGGCGCAACGATTAAGTGCCATTTTCTTTATAATATTGCATATTTTGCATTATTCCTAGCATGCCTGCTTTTAGCGCACTCCGTAAGTGGTGCTGCTGTTTTGGTAACCGGTTGAACCTCGAGGAATCTGCTCCAGCCCCCCCAGAGGGGACTCCTAATAGGGATATGTATGTGAAGCATGGTCTTTCTTCCATAATGTACAGCACAGTATGGAGGAAATACACAAAGAAGGATCCTGAGTTGCGATGGCCTTCGTATGGATCGTTTGATATACGTAAGATTGAGTATGTGGAACAGTGTATGTGTAAACGACGTGCTCGTCAGGATATGTTTGAGTGTGTGCGATTATGGGTGAAGGAAGTGCGTGAGCGAGAGAAGCGTGAGAAAGCGCTGTTTGATAAGGAGCAACGAAAGAATGATCATGTGCGAGCGCAGGAAGCGAAGCGTCGGGAGGACAAAGAGCAAACGGACAGACAAGAGAAAGAGCGTAGGCTCCAAGTTTCGGGTCAATATGTTGTTCGTCAGCCACTTTATCCTGTCCTTAATAATCCTGATGATGATTTTTATTTACTAGATCGCTCTCCGCCCCCTTATGTTGGCGCATCTGCTCCGCGGCCGCAAGATTCTGGCCCGGCTTCGGGTAAGGTAGACACACGGTCCATGTTATCGGCCGAGCATATGGCTGAGCTTCGGAAACTTTCCCTCCGTGCACTTAAGGGCAAGATGTCTAAGGAGGAGTTGTTCCATACTTGGGGGTCGTGGCAAGATAGAGAGAGGGTGTATTTTCTGTCTCATTTCGCGGATGAAGTAATTGCTGCTTTCCGAAAATATTCTAGTGTCCTTGAGCCTGACGAAGTGTCTTCGGATGCCGGAGCATTACGTAATGGTGTTTTTTCTCCCCCTAAGGCTCCTGAGGCGGCTCGGCGGCTGTTCGCTTTGCGGGACGAGGTGCTGGCCCTTAGAGAGAAAGCACGCCAACAAACGGAGGAGGAGAAGCAGTCGGATTCGTCTGCAACAGGGGGCTACCCATCTACCTCCCAGTCAGATAAGGATGACATAGTGCATGCTAAACCAATGCGAGAGGCGGCGCCTTTGTATGTTCCTCCTAAGGGAGCAGGGACTAGCTCGGATATTAACTCCGCCGATGCAAGGGGATATTTTGTATATAATTGGGTTTACACTCCATGGCATAGGGCCGATGTTATGGCGTTAAAGAATGCATTGCCTGACCCCCGCAAGAATCCAGCGGCCTTCTATGAAGAAGTTGAGGGGGCCTTGAATTCTTGCATTATGACTTTGGCGGATATAGACCTGTTCTTTGGCCTTATTCTACCACCGGACACGTGGAGGTCTGTCCGCAGGGTAGATGATATAGTTGCCTTTAAGGCCCGGTGGTCTGACCTGGAGGATGAGGATAGGGAACGGAAGCCCGCACAGAAACCACCCCAGAATATTTTAGATCTCCCTGCGGCTATTGTGGCTAAGTTGAAGACGATTATCCCCCCTAAAAAGATTGACTGGAATATGTTAGCTGCATGTAAACAGAAAGTTGACGAGTCAGTTGCGGACTTCTTTACGCGCTTTGAGGAGACGTTTCATGATTTTAGTGGCCAGTCGCTTACTGACGACACAGGCCGCCACCTTTTCGCGGACAAATATGTGGCTAATCTGCTACCGGCAGTTGCGGCCCGGTTAAAAGCGAGCGAGAGTTCCTGGTCCTCCGCGACGCCGACGGCCCTTCTGACTATCGCTCAGTATTATGAGCGTCAGGAGCACGAGGCGAAGGGCCAGGAAGAGAAGAAATTGAAAGACCTCAAGACTAAGGTGATGTTGGCACAAGTATATGGCCCGCCCCGACGGGGTAATAATAGAGGGAGGGGAGGATCTTATGGTCCCCCTTCGGGCCGATCTGATTTGAATAGGAACCAGTGTGCGTATTGTAAGCAATTGGGCCATTGGGCCAGGGATTGCCCAGTGTTGCGTGCTTCGCGTCAGGGGCATACTCCGGGTGGCCCGAGAGGTAGAGGGGGTTCCTCGAACTTTAGAGGGAATTCTAACGATAATGTCCGTTTCGATACTGCCAGGCAGCACCGAGATAGCTCAAATGTTTTCGATCGCCAGCACCAGTATCATGTATCGGACATCGATCGATCGGGATATCACGATTCGCAGCATGCATAGGAATGCGTTGGATGGGGGTCTGAATCAGTTGAGGTGCCGGTCGATCAGACGGGTCCTTATGTATCGGCTGAAGTTTTAGGTTCTACTGATCAGTTCCTAGTAGATACAGGAGCGACACGTAGTGCATTGTCTAGGTACTTGGTTCCGGGGGCTCCCCCATCCGGCTCAATAGTTACATCGGTAGGGTTTGACGGTACACTCTCCCGAAGCCCTCTTTCACAGCCCCTTGCATTTAAAGTTGATTGTTTTTCTGCGCCCTGCCCGTTTCTGCTTGCTCCGTATACACCGGATAACATTATGGGCCTTGATATGTTAAAGTACTTTAGGGCTACAATCCGCTGCTCCCCTGAGGGTGTGAGGGTGATCTTAAATGACAACTATCCCAGGTCTGGGCGGATGTGTACGATATCAGAGGATGCATTGTTGGCTACCCTCCCCCGAGCTTTATGGGCGACTTCGGACACAGATGTGGGACAAATGGTGATTCCTCCGGTCCACATTAGTGTCCAGGAGGGGGCGGTGCTACCACGCCTCCCGCAGTATCGTATTTCCCAGGAGGGCGAGGAGGCTCTCATACAGATTGTGCAAGACTTGATCGCAGTAGGGGTAGTGGAAGAAGTTCCCTATAATATCTGTAACAGTCCGATTCTCCCAATTTTGAAAAAGGACACGGATGCAAAGGTCTATCGGTTCATCATTGATTTGAGGGAGGTTAATAAGATCGTGATACCTCAGTACCCGGTGGTTTCCGATATCACGACGTTGCTTACCTTGGTCCCGCCTACGGCAACCATGTTCTCAGTGATTGATTTGAAAAATGCCTTCTTTTCTATTCCCATTCACCCTGATAGCCGATTTCTTTTTGGGTTCACATTAAACAATAGATCTTATCGTTTTTGTAGAATTCCCCAAGGCTATACAGAAAGCCCTAGTATTTATAGTCAGGCTTTGAAACGACAGTTGGACTCCTTTGCCTTACTCGAGGGGGTCGCCCTCATTCAATATGTCGATGACATCCTGTTGGCGGCTGACACCCTGGAGTTGTGCGAGAAAAGCACGCTAGCCTTACTTTCCTTTTTAGCCTCCCACAATCATAAGGTATCTCGGAAGAAATTACAATTCTGTAGACCAAAGGTGACTTATTTGGGTCACCTTTTGTCTAAGGAGGGACGTGCACTCACACCGGATCGTATCCAAGTAATTTTGGATACACCGAGACCATCCACACAGAAGGATGTCCGTGCATTTTTGGGCCTCGTTTCTTTTTGTAGACAGTGGATATTGGGGTTTTCACACATAGCTAAGCCATTACTAGCTCTCTTGACAAAAGACACACCCATCCCGATCCCCTGGTCAGATGAGTGTGACGCTGCTTTTCAGCAATTGAGACAGGCCCTTTGTTCAGCACCAGTGTTAGGGACCCCTGATTATACAAAACCCTTTTCGTTGTATGTGCATGAGAAAGATGGATGTGCATTATCAGTCTTAGTGCAGATGCACGGCGATAAGCAACGCCCTTGTGCATACTTTTCGGCTGTACTTGATCCTGTCGCCCGAGCATTGCCAGGGTGTTTTCGCTCGGTTGCGGCGACAGCTGTGTCAATACGGCAGAGTGAAGGAATTGTGTTGTCCCATAAGCTGTTGGTATTAGTCCCCCATGTTGTTGATGCCCTGCTTAATCAAACAAAGACGCAGCATTTGACCAGCGCCCGTTTAACAGGATATGAGTTGACGCTTTTGGCTCCTCATATTACGTTAAAAAGGTGCGTGACATTAAACCCGGCCACATTGTTGCCATACCCCGAGACCCAGCCTGAGGCGCAGAAAGCGCATGATTGTATTCTTGTGACTGAGGAACAAACAAAGGGCCGTATTGATCTCCAGGATACGCCCTTTTCAGATGTAGATGGAGAGTTGTGGGTAGACGGATCATGCCTGAAGCTACCAGATGGTACGACTTCAGCAGCGTATGCAATTACCTTGTTACAGACGATAGTAGAGACAGCACGCATACCGCAGAAATCAGCTCAAGCAGCGGAACTGATAGCCTTAACACGAGCATGTGAGCTCAGTACAGGATTGTGTGTGAATGTTTACACAGATAGCCGCTATGCCTTCGGAGTAGCGCACGACTTCGGCCTACTCTGGAAGGAGAGAGGGTTTTTAACGTCACATGGAGTACAGATAATGCATGGAGAGTTAGTTCATAATCTTTTAACTGCATTGACATACCCAAAGAAAATCGCTATCGTTAAGTGTAGCGCCCATAGGAAAGTGGTTGATAAAGTTGGAGAAGGGAATGCGTTAGCGGATCGAGTAGCACGGGAGACTGCGATGCAGCCCGGTGCTACTGCCATGTATGTAGTAAAGTCACAGGTGGAAAGATGGCGTGATGCGAAGGAGGAAGTGCGCGAAATGCAAAGGACCGCTTCTGATAAAGAGCGGGAGAAATGGGCTAGCGAGGGAGAGTTGGATGATGAGGGTTGTTGGAGAAATAAACAGATGGATAGATGGAAGTTACCCACGGCTTTCGTACAACCTATGGTTCAGATGGCACATGGGCTAGCACATGTTGGAGCTTCCGCAATTGTGAAATTGCTTACCCAAGTCTGGGAGCATCCAGAGATTGCTAGCACGGCAAAGATGGTGGTGCAGACCTGTATGATTTGTCTGAAGTATAACCCAGGGAAAGGCACTCGAACTCCAGCAGGAGGATTTGCGACACCTACTGCACCCTTCGAGGTTCTGCAGATGGATTACATCCAGCTTGAGCGCTGTAACAATTTGAAGTATGTTCTAGTAGTGGTTTGCGCTTTCAGCAAATGGGTTGAGGCGTACCCTACGAAAGACAATACTGCAATGACCACGGCGAAGCTACTGCTAAAAGAGTTTTTCCCTCGATACGGCGTCTGTAGACTTCTGTGGAGTGATAATGGCCCTCACTTTGTAGCGGATGTTATAAAGTATGTCTTGAAGGGCCTAGGCATCACTCAGAAGTTCCACGCCGTATTCCACCCCCAGTCTGCAGGACTAGTCGAGAAGTATAATGGTACACTGAAGCTTAAGATCGCCAAAATCCAAGCCTCAACATCTTTGACTTGGCCAGACGCCCTGCCACTGGCGTTATTGTCAATTAGGTCGGTGCCACACTCTCGAACTGGCCTTACGCCATATGAAATCGTATTTGGACGCCCAATGAATATTTGGGGTCCACCAAGGCCTAAGGCGGTGTATGATGTACCTTGTGTAATGATGAGCGATTATCTGGCACAGTTAACGGATAATTTGGTTTCTATTCATCAACAGGTCCGAGAGGCGCTCCCTGATCGGTCTACCGGCGAAGGACATGGTCTCCGGCCTGGGGATCATGTCATGGTGAAGGTCTTCGACAGAACGAACAGTTTGGAGCCGAGATGGGTCGGACCTGAGCAAGTCCTCCTTGCAACGAGGACGGCAGTGCGAGTCTCGAACAGGAAGAATTGGATCCATTCCTTACACTGTCGAAAGGTACCGCCCGGATTGGTGGAGCCTGCCGTGCTGACCGATCAACGAGAAATCCTAGCAGCAGAGACAGGCCGTGCTGCGGAGCCAAACGACACTGAGGAGCTCTTTCCGGACCACGCGACTTCTGGAGGAAGGCGATATCATCTGCGACCAAGGAAGTGAGGTTTCCAGTACCGGGACATACTGTCAGAACGGCCCTTGGGTTAGTGAAACGGAGAGCCGATGAGGCAAGGGGGGGGGATCAGCCCTGCATTAGTGTAGTGACACCCGTCTTGGCCCGCTGGTGAAGAAATCAACCGCTGCCCAAGGGGAAGAGTTCTGACAGACCTTTTTAGTTTCAGGAAGATATCAGGGTATTGTTTCTTTTGACATGGAGAAGAAGAAAATCCTTTGTGCGTTGGGGTTCATGCTAACAGTAGCTATTGTTGGGATAACCACATGGTTTGTGGAGGAGGTAACTCCTGCTCGGAAAACACTTGTGTTGACAACTCCGGTGCCTGAGGAGCACTACTTTTATACATTACCGTATCAAGAGTTGAAGCATCGACAATCTTACTTGAACAACACTTTCATCCAGATGCTGCATCATACCCACGTTGCTACGAACGCTACGAACTGTTGGATATGTGGGATGATGCCAGCCCATCAGAAGAAAGGAGGTACGCCATTCATACCACTTCCTTTCTCTCATAATGGCTCTTGTAGAGCATGGTACACTTTGCTTTTTGCCACTCGGAAACCGACAGTGGGACGATTGCTTTTCAGACTTAATAAAGAATGCCATCAGGACAAGAATGGGTATCCACAAGCGAATGGGACAATTTGGGAATGGGAAGAGTACCGACCGGACAATGAATCCATTCCCTATATCTTCACGAACACCAGAGACACTGTGGGGAAGGACAAATTTGTAATCCAAGTAGCACAAGCTCAAGCGGACTTGTGTGTCCAGAGTGTGGGTTTTATCCCTGTTGGTGTCAGTGATTGTATAACCGTATTGAACATTGACGGGTTGAACAACAGTACCTTCCTAGCGTCCCATAATACCTATTTTGTATGTGGAAATAAAGGTTATTACCGTTTGCCGGCTGGGTGGTCTGGGGTATGCTATGTATCATTCCTATTACCTCCTGTATTCTTAGCACCTGCGTCATATCATAAGGATTTGAAACTTTTGAATAATGTGACTGTAAATAGATACAAACGTACTCTATCAATTGATGATGTGGATCAGACCGATACCAGCTTGCAACAGTATATTGATTTTAACTTAGGACTGTTTTTCTTTGTTGGAGCCGCTTTGAATAGTAGGAAGATCCGAAGATTAACAAGAGTGGTAGAAGCTGTGACCAATCAGACTGCCGCTGCTCTTGGGAATCTTACGGAAGAGTTACAAATAACTAGGATTGTTGCTTTGCAGAATCGTATGGTATTGGATGTAATGCTAGCTGATCGAGGGGGAGCCTGTAAAATTATTGGAAGTAGCTGCTGTGTGTTCATCCCTGATCATACGCCATCCGTTTATAACGCCATTAACAAGCTGCATAAAATAGCAGCTGAAATCCACACAGAAAACGGCACTTGGTCCTTTTCTGGATGGTTTTGGGCGTTGGTTACTGCCTGGGGATGGAAGGTCTTAACTGGTCTCTGCATTATTATAGCAGTTCTGTTCCTTTTCTGTATGTGTATTCAATGTGGACCATTGTGCTGTTCCGTATGCATTTCATTCTGCATTCCAGATAAGAAAGCTATTGCCAATGTTGCTCGCCAGAAGGGTCTAGCTAAAGAGGTTAAGGGAATGATGATAATTGACATATATGATGATTATTCTTGGAAACCGGATGTCTTCAGTAAATGCTGAAAGGGTCGTCTGTTGTAAATTAAGGCAGAATGTGATTAAGCATTTACTGAAAACATTAATGCTTTCCCTTTAGATCATGTTTTCTCCGTTATGTTGACCGAAGTTTGGACTCCATTTTGTATTGACATGCTGCCATGTGTTCACCACGAGGAGAGTCCGACCTCTGTGTTAGTTGCTCTTGTAATCTGCCTAGTAACAGTTTATAAATAGCTCTCTCTTGTCCGTCTGGCGCATGCCCAGACTTGACCACATCTGTTATAATTAGCTTTGCTTGACCATGTGTTTTCGCGGGCTCAAAGAGTGTGTTAGCTCCGCCCATGTATTGATTCAGTATCGAGAATGACCATAAATGGTAATGTTCTTCGGCCTCATGTTGTATCCACCCACTATGAGCCCCTCTGTTGTGTATAAAAGGGGACTGTGTACGAATGTTCTGTGTGCTACTCCTTACAATACTGAAGAGTGTTGTGTGGATTGTAGGACCACCCTTAAGGGTTAATAAACGTTGTCTTTGTACTTTGCAGTTTCCGTGCCAACTTCCTTATAGATTCCGTTACAGGAGAGCGAACCCTTGTGCCTTGCGGGCCTAGCTGGGGCCTGTACTCATCATCTGTATGGATTTAATAATAAAACCAACATTGACATTAGTGTGGATTTATTTAGACAAGATATTTGGTATGAAACATCCCTGGGTATAGTGAAGCCACCATGATGCTGGGGAGCCCATAATGATGGGTGCCCAGCTTATGTACTCTATATTGATTCCTTGCGCACCTACAACATCCATGAATTGACTTTGATAATGTAGGCACACATGTGATATAGTGCACCCTGCCTTACGGCAGGAAGGCCTGACTTATCTATACCTCATGCAGTGTCTGGTGGCATGACACACAGGGATGTGTGCCAGGTCGACTCTTCAGTATTCTCTGCACCAAGACACGCAGCCTGCAATAGCAGTTTTCATTAAATTGGTGAGGGTGGCACAATTTGTACTGCAGCCCTAGTGGACCCTCTTGTGTCCCATTGCCCTAGGTATCACGGGTACCATTTATTATGGACTGACAGGTGTTGCTGAGTTAGTGCCAATCATGGTACAATTTTGGGGAAAACCTCTGCCACTGGGAACCTTGTTTGCAGGGACCCAGTGCACTTTCATTAGAAATCACATCATGTTCCAGGCAAAAAGTTGGGGCTAACCCTGTCAAAAGAGGCCCTTTCCTATAACTATGTAACCTACATAATCAGGGAGGGTGGCCACATGGCTTATGAATTAATAAGGCGCACTGTAGCAGGAATTTTCACATGATTTGCAGGATTCATGACAGTTGCCCCTCCCAAAGGCTGCTATATAGGTCACGGTTTGGTGGCATTAAGTGTGTAGAATCGTCACATCAGGCGAAGGGCATGGGCAAAAGAAGTAGGTACCCAAGGACGCTCAGGTGGATTATATCTCTTTCAAACTATCAAGTAATAGAGTTTTCCACAGATGCTTTTTGCGTCCAGGATTTTCTGTACTTCATATTCCTGATGATCACCCACCACCATGGGGGGGGGGGAGGGGGGGGGGAGAATCTTTGCAATGTTTTGGATGGTAGGGCTTGATTAATGATACATGAAATCAGGCATGTAGGGTATGTTCTGGGTAATTGCAGATGGACTGACAGGGTCAAGATTTTTTAATGGGAAAAGCCCAATAAATCGTGGTTGTAAATTCCTTGGGCTTTCTAACGTGATGTGGCGCATGGATAGCCAAATAAGGCCCCCTGCCTGATAACTGGATTCAGGAGTTCTGTGTTTATCGGACTGTGTCTTCATGTTCTTTTTATCCTTAACTAAAGGCTGTCTAGCTTTTATTGGATGTCTTGCAGAGTTTGCAGGTGCTCGGAAACAGAGGGTATGAGAGTTGGTGTTTTTTGTCATGTGTACTGGGAGTATGTGTGGATTAAATACTGTGAGATAATATAGAGGGGAACACCCTGTTGCAGTATGTACATTGTTTTTATATTTGAATTCAGCAAATGAAAGAGCTTGGTGCCAGTAACTAGTCAGTGTTAACATAAGACATTGGAGGTTTTGCTCAAGGGGTTGGTTGAACCATTCTATCTTACCGTCTGTTTGGGGATGATATGTAGAAGAAATACCTACCTTAATTCCCAATATTGTATAAAAGGTCTTCCAGAATTTGTATGTAAAAAGGCCTCATGGTCAGACACTATCTTGGTTGGTAAGCCATGGAGCTGCACTATATGCTGGAGAAAAACATGACTGAGGTCTGTGGCTGAGGGAAATCCATTCAGGGGTATAAAATGAGCCATTCTGGAGATCATGTCCACAACCACCGGAATAGCAGTGTGTTTGTTTGATTCTGGTAAATCTGTATCTGTGAAAAAAATCGAGTCTTAGCATGTGCCAGCATGCTGGTGGTATGGGTAGCGGTTGGAGAAGATCAGAAGGTACTGTGTGTTGTGCTTCTGTGCAGGCACATATTGGGCACGTGGTAGCATAAACCTGTTCATTGTGGGATATAGTATCCCACCAGAAGTTTCTTTAGCAGTTGTCCAAGGTCTTTTGGACTCCTGAATGTCCTGCTAATGTGGAATCAAAGTTCCATGTAATAATGTTCTGTCGCAACTCGTTATTGGGCACATGCAGTTTACTGTTATGGAAAATATAGTCATCCCTTATACTGTGTTGCGTATCCTTGATGAAGAGGATTGAGTGTCCTGAGTGCTCTTTTTACTTGGGGTGTGCAGAGCTCACGGAATTGCATTATGTGGAATTCGAGTTGCAAATAAACTCTGCGGAATTCCACAGAGCTCCACTCCGCCCCACTACCAATTTGAGACTGAGATGTTTGCATCATCCTTACTGGGAATAGGCCTGATACATATACACACAAAAATGCTAACGCATGCACATGCAGATACACATGGAGACAGACACGCACGAATAGACACTTCCTTTTACAACAACATACATTCTGTAATGGAATGGTCTATCACCCTGGATGTAATAGGTTTGTAGCATCAACCAATCAAATGCGAAGCATGGGAAGACTCTTTATTAATGCAGTCATCCCATAGGAATAAAGGGAAGATTGAACGGGAGTCACAGGGATGTCCTTGCAGCATCTTGTGATAAATCACACTTTTAAAATCCAACAATTAAAAATGCACCTCTTTAGAATTAAGCTCCATTCATCCAATACTGCCCTCTCCGTTTCCTTGAGCATCTGCTGAGATTTTAAAACCGTAAACTGCACAACACATGACAACATGCTAATTACGTAACCAGCACAGTTTTTGACTCTGCACAGATGGAGGGGTCAGCATACCATCGCACAGTAAGTTTTATAAACTACCATCTACTGACTGTGGATGAACCAGCATTTCCTGGTGACTCAGTGAGTTAAACGGTTGTTGCATAAAGTGCAATAAAGCGTTTTGTAAAATAAAAAAAAACATATAATAAAAGAGCACTGTACCTTACAGACGTCTTCAAGATAGTCAGTCCACCTCAAGTTGAGAAGAGTGACCAATCTAAAAAAAAAAGCTTCCCATACAGCCGTGTTTGCTACTGCGAAGTCTGCTCCATCTGACCTGGGCTAGACCTGGCCTATGGGTTGGGTGTGCGGGTGAAGCCTCTGGCATGTCTATCAATGAGGGCTCAGGTGGAGGTGGTCCGGCAACAGTCACTAGAGCCCAGGAGTCCAATATATGAGAGTTCTGTGCTTATGTGAGGAACTAAGAGCATGCCCTCCATGCCTTTACTGACCCCAGTTAGTGTCAGAGGCAGGACAACAGGAAGGACGATATCTGACTATGGCACAAGAGTGTAGCAGCACAATAATTCATGTCAGTGCGCCACCGGCATCCTTCTGACCACTGATACCCTTAGGACGAATTTAAAAAAGCCCTGGTGACTCTGCACATTCACTGCAACTACACACGCTATCTCCTCCAAGATCCTATGGCACCAGGACACTCAACCTGCTGCACACCTGACCTTCCAGGATCACCAAGAGGGTGGACTCAGTGACGGTGCAACAACAGTCGGGCCTTGTGGGGGTGTAATGGTCAAGCATAAGCATTGCCCAGTCTCTTTTTACCCTTCTACTAATGGCTACAGGCTCATTCAAAGTGCAGACAGCAACCAAGTCGTTATATCTGCTGCAACATTCAGACTTTTTTCAACAAGAGGCCAGCCCGTTCTCATCCATCATAGAGGGCTGCTGTAGACACCTGCATTTCATTCCCAACTAATTTAGCACACATTTTGGATGCAAATTGCTCACTCGCTACTTTGCGTTAGCACCAGTTATGGTAATAAACGTCTTTGTTCTCTCCGACCCCTGTTGCTATATCCTCCCCCTCACACCTAGGGAGATCTGCGGCTCAATAATGGGGAAATAGGTGCTAATCGGGCATGATTTTGCTTGGGGTAGGCCGGCACTGGTAAACTCCACTATATGGTGGGGGGAGGCAGATTTTTTGTCGAAATCCACTCCAAGCGGAGCGCGGAGTGGGCAAAACTTTGCAAGCTTGGCTGAACGAGCTGAGTTGAGTTCACCGTCCACCCCTAGTTTTTACAGCGACCATGGATGTGTATACTGCTGTTGCATCCAAGATTTCATTAGGAGGTATTATACTTGGTGGAGGAACTGTGTTTCCACTATCCCCAGAATATGTTAATCTGGATAGGATATCAGATTGTAGTTACTTTTCCACGGGCCGGTATGTGATAAGGAAATGGATGTCTACTGAAGAAGTGGAACCAGCGCAATTGACGTGGAGTGAGGGCTTTCAAAGAACTGAAGAACTCCAGTTTCTTAGGATCTATGAATAGTGTGATGGTATGTTTGGTCCCAAGTAAATGGTGCCACCATTCTGGGAACACTGATTTTATAGCCAGCAATTCCCTTTCTGCTACTGTGTAATTTTGCTCTGCGGTAAGCATCTTCAGTGAGTAATAAGCCAAGGGATGCAGATGGCCTGTCTGTTGGTCTTTTGGGAGAATACACCTCCTAATGCAAGCTGGGAAGCATCGGCTTTGACAAAGAATGGTTGGTCTGGATCTAGATGTTGTACTATTGCTGCTGAAGTAAACTTGTGCTTTAAGGTGAGGAATGCCTGTTCTGCTGCTTCAGACCATACAAAGGGCTGTTTCTTATTTAGCAACCTAGTGATGGGGACCACTATTTCTGAGAGCTGTTGTATGAAGTGTCTGTAAAAGTTGGTAAAGGCACTCTCCCTTTAAACCTCTTTGACTGTGGTTGGGGCTGACCAAGTTAGAATGACTTCTACCTTTTTAGGATTCATGGTAATACCTTCTAGTGATAAGTAGTAGTCAAGAATCTCTACCTACTTTGCATGGAAGGAGCATTTCTCTAATTTGCCGTATAATGTATGTTCCCAAAAACGATGCACTGTGGCCCACACGTTAAACATGCTCTTGTTGAGTCTTTGAATAAATCAGGATATAGACAATGGCATGTACATCAAGGAAATCATGCAGTACTTTCTTAATGAAGTATTGAAAGGCAGTTGGGGCATTACACAGGCCAAAGGGCACTATGCTATATTCAAAATGCCCAAACTTTGTTCTGAATGCCATTTTCCGTTCCTCCCCTTCCTTTATGCATATAAGGTAATAAGCACCACATAAATCTAATTTAGTGTCGATGGACCCTCAGACCTGATCCAAAAAGACTGGAATCAGGGGCAATTGATAATGTTTTTTGACTGTGGCCTAATTGACTGTCCTGCAGTCAACTCAGGGCCGTAATTCATCATACTTCTTCGCCATGAAGAAAAGAGATGAGGATACAGCCTAGTTGGAATGCCTTATAAAACCTAGATCTAGGAGTTTGTCTAAGTACTTGTGCAGATATTTTGCCTCTGGTTAGGTTAGAGCGCATATCCTGCTACAGGGGAGTGACGCCCCAGGGATGAGATCAATGCAGCAATAATGGATTCAGTCAGTGGGAAATGGGTTGCCTTAGCAGGTTCAAATTCATCCTGAAGTCAATGTATACTTCAGGTAATAGCTCATGATGAAAGTGTTGGGTAACCGCACATTGCACTGGTGTAATGGGATGTTGCGCTTCTAGGCAACAGGTGATCATACAGCCCAGGTCATCTAAGCTAATGGTTCATACCAGCCAATAAATTTGGGGATTTTGGTATTCCAACCATGGTATGCCTAAAATAATGCCAAAATTGGGGTATCAATTAGTTCAAAGGTCTCCTTTTCTGTGTGTTTGTTGTCACACATGAGGGTGAGTGGGCTAATGTGGAATAGGATGAGCCCAGAAGACAATGCAGAACTGTCAACAGCATGCACAGGTTCTGGTTCTGCTTTAGCCACTAGTGAGACTCCTAGTTTTTCTGCTACGGTCAAGTCAAAAATGTTCCCTGTGGCTTCTGAGTCAATGAGCAATGGAAGGTTTTGTGGAGACATTATGACTGACATCATAATAGTCATGTGTCTAGGAACATGATTAACCACATTCATCAGATATTAGGAGATTTGGAAATTGTTTATTCTTGGAGGAGCAATCTCCTTGCTTCCCAAGAGCTCCTGATTTCCTGTTTGTCATCAGCGATCTCTATGCTTGGAATAATCTTTTTCTTTTTGGGGTTGGTTGTACAGTCATGGGTGAAATGGCCCGGCTTACAGTAAAAACAGAAGTTCACCTTACTTCGCCTAGCCTTCTTTTCAGTAGACAAAGGCCCCCTAATACCTAAAATATAGGTTCTGATCCAGATGTTTTATTATCAGTGTCTTTTCTTTCAGTCTTAAAGACTACCACCCTGGCTTCACCTTGAGAGCTCTCTGTTTTCCACTCTCCAAGCCTGTGGTCCAACTTTACCACCAGGTCAATGAATTCTGCACAGTCCTCAGATAAGTTTACCATTTGAGATAAACAATCCTTGAGATTATCCTTCAAGCCTTTATAGAATGAGGAGACACACTTTACTTCTGGCCAATGGGTTTCTGCTATGAGGCGATTAAAGGGGGTGATAAAAGTCAGGAGATCTTTTGAACCCTGATTTAGATTCATCAACTCATTGTCTCTGGATTGTATGAAGACATGTTTTGCATAGAGTTAAGTCATGACTGCCCTAAAGGCTGTAAAGTTACACAAAATTACATAATTGGTTTCAATCAGGGTAATAAACCAATTCCTTACCATGCCCCCAGGTAGAAATCACGAAAGTGACCTTTGCTGCATCATTCAGAGTTAGCCAATGGTACTAGTGGTCATGACTGTGACATGCAGGTTCTGATCTGAATATGCTGCGGATGGTGGTGTGGCAGGAAGTGTCTGACCCCCCCACACTGATTTTAGGTGGCCTAATAACTGGCCGGGGTTGTGTGGTGTCTCTCCACTGTGAAAAGACAGTTTAATTCCATTCAAATGCCCACCTTTGATCTCCGTTCTCATCTTTGAGCTTTTGCATTTCCAAGTGGAGGGTCAGTTTTACAGAGGCTAGCTGTTCAGTTTCGGAGGGTGTCTCTGTTAAGGCTTTCAAAAGGTCGTTCATATTGTAGCCCAAAGGGAACACCAAGTTGTTGTGGCTTAGCCTTCTGTTGTGAGCCACTCACCTGAAACTCCAGGTGGTTCCTATGGGGCGGTGACAGTCCCCAACTGCATCTAAAATCTAACCTTAGGTAGCAGTAACAGTGTAAACTGTTCCAATGGTAGACCCCAAGGGGAAGGGGGTTGGGAGAAAGAAAAATACCATACAATTCAAGGCACTGGTCTGCATCACAGGTGACTGGGCAGCTGCATACACAGATTGGACTGCAATTGCTGGGTCAGTGGTTCTCAGATCCTGTCTTGCAATGATTCACTGCTTCCACTATGCTAGCTATGCCTTTGACAAGGCCTGTGAAGGATAAACAAATGTGTATTTGTGAGACGTTGGCCTTGTACATGCTGTCCACTAATTAAAGTGGGCACCCTGTACCAGTCCAAGCAACCCCTTATGGTGATAGGTTAAAGACAACCTTTATTGAAAGCTATCCTAGTGGTAGCTATGGAGAGCAGCCTTCAGGCTAAGTCTTGAAGGAATGTAAAGCAGCTTATTTTACCAGTCTGTAATCTCTTGAATGACCAAATGAAAGGACAACCACACCAGATATCTATTCAAAATATATCTATTTAAGATAAAACACACCCCTCTAGTCTCTTTATGAGGCTGGAGTTCGAAGTACTTAAGTTACAAGTCAGTATTCAACAGTAAAAGCACAAATACACGTTTGAGCCCTATGGGCGTACCAAACCATATACCAATAAAGTGGTTTAAGAACCATGACTGAACTAGGCACAAGGCCTAGAGCCTTTAGAAGCGTTTGGGCCCCAAGGAACCACCCAAGGTAGTGATGTAGGGGACCCACGGGGGACGCGTGCAGTGTTAGAACACAGGCGCGAATCGCCGTTGACCTGCTGTGCTGGGACCAAAGGTGGCCCCACTGGACACCACCCCAGAGCTTAGGTACTGTGTTGACTACAGTAAACTCGAGTCAGTCACCAAAACGGAAGCGCACCCCATCCCTAGCTGATGAGTCCATTGTCCAAGATGTCAAGTTCCTGAGCCCTTTTGATTTGACTTCATGGCACTGGCAGATTGACCTGACTTATGGGGCTAAAGGGAGGTCAGCCTTCTCTTCTCTAGAAGGCCCCTTTCGATTTAAAATGATGCCCTTTGGACTGAACAATGTTGCTGCCACCTTCCAGAGACTGGTTAACCAGGTCTTAGCTGAGATTGAGGCCTTCAGTTGTGCATATTTGGATGCCATAGCTGTCTTCAGCAGGGCCTGGCAGGACCACCTATTTCACCTTCAGGAAGTGCTTCAGGCTCTGTAACAGGCAGGCATGACTATCAAGGGCAGTAAGGGCCAGATAGAAAAGGGGTCTGTGGTGTACTTGGGACACCTGGTGGGAAGGGGTAAGGTCCAGCCCCTCCGGAAAAAAGGTAGAGGCTATTCTGGCCTGGGAGCCCCCAAACAATCTGAAGTGAACGCCTTTCTGGGCCTCACTGGCAATAACAGAAAGTTTTTCAAGGGATATGGCATCATTGTTGCTCTTTGACTGAGCTGTTTTTGAAGAAGCAGCACAAGAAGGTGATCTGGATAGAGTCCTGTCAGAAAGCCTTTGACTCCCTAAAACAGCCCATGTGCACAGCCCCTGTGCTCAAGGCCTCTGACTTTTCCAGGAGTTTATTATCCAAACAGATGCCTCAGAGCATGGCATGGGGCAGTCTTATCACAGCTTAATGAGGAGGGCCTAGACCAACCTGTAGCATTCATCTCTAAGAGGCTACTTCCCAGGGAGCAGAGGTGCAGTGCTATGGAGAAGGAAGTCTTTGCTGTGACCTGGGCACTGAAGAAGCTGAGACCATGCCTGTGACTCACTCCAGTGACTCACTCCAGGTTCAGACAGACCACACTCAGGCCACTCCGGTGGCTAATGCAAATGAATGGTGTGAATCCAAAATTGTTGAGGTGGTCCATCTCCCTACAGGGAAAGGACTTTATGGTGGAACACTGCCCTGGGTCAGACCACGTCAATTCTAATTGTATATCCAGGTGGGTATAGTTGGCTAGTTCTCCCCGCTTTCGGCTGGGGGAGGCACACATGTTAGATGTGTCAGCTATATGGTGGTCTTCCTCCAAACCTTTTGTCTCTCCTTCTCCATTTTGCTGAACTTATTTTTGTTGGCCTTTGGACTCTGTGCACTTCACCACTGCTAACCACTGCTTCTGAGATTGTGCTCACTCCCCTAAAACATGGTAAAATTGGTTTATACCCAATTGGCATAATTAATTTACTTGCAGGTCCCTGCTATGGTGGTATGCCACATACCCAGTGTCTGTAAATTAAATGATACATGTGGGCCTGCCGCACTTATTGTGCCACCCACTTAAGGAGTCCCTTAAAACATGTCCCAGGTCAGCCACTGAAGTCTGGATGCAGTTTTAAACTGCCATGTCGACTTGGCATTAAAACCCCATTGCCAAGCCTTAAACTCCTCTTTTATGAACATTTACGTTTTGTCCTAGTAGTGAAAAACTCCTTAATTTGTTTTTCACATTTGTGAGGCCTACCTCTCCCATAGGATAACATTGGGGGTTCCTTATTACATTTAATATTCTGTAATTTCCAATTGGGAGCAGGCTGCGATGTCATGTTTGTTGTCTTTGGAATTGTAATAAAAACCCCTATTAATGTTAAAGTCTGTTTTTTTTACAATTTAGAAAATGCATTTATAGAAAGTTTGAATTTTTCTTCCCTTAGCCCTTTTATGTCCATAGCCTGTCTTGGGTAACTTGACAGGGTGTAACTGACAGACTTTGTGAATTTCTTCCAGACAGTCACACAATAGAGGGATTTGGTGTGCCGTAATGGTCCATCTGCTGACAGGATGAGGGGGCTGAGCTGACACAGCTCCACTATCAACTGAAAAGGGAGTGCTCTGCCCAAACACAAAGGACCTATAACCTCCCTATCATCACTATAGCTAGGGCAGGGGAGTCACCAAATTCCATGCACTTCAAAGCTGTATTCTAGAAGCTTCTTTCACCTTCCAGGAGGAGGGCACCAGGGTATTAAAAGGAGACCCCAGACACCAACTCTTAAGTAAACTTCTGGACCTATGGATACTCTGCCAGAATGAAGGTCTGCCATGCTGCTTAAAGGACTGCAACTCTCCTAGACTGCTGACATGCTGCAGCCTTTATGGATAGATGCCTTTCAGCCTTGCCTGGGGAAGAAGGACTGGACTTGTAACTTGAACCCAGGACTTCAAGAGTTATTCCAAAGGGCTAGTTTGCTAGCCTCCTGATCAGACCACCAGGGACACAAAAGGGACCTTCACCTTGGGCCCACACCTGACCCAGTGAGAGGGTCCCACTAGTCCTGGGCAGTTGGAAAAGGTGCTGAAGGTGACCAGATAACTAAGGGGCTCATTAGGATGCATCACTGCAGTGTTTGGACCTGCCACCAGACATGTGGCGGTCCCGCACCACGAATTAGGATGTGACCGCCACCATGGTGGTCGCATTCTGCAATTTATCATTGCGGCAGGTGCTGTTGACAGCAGCACCCACCGCAATGTTAAAATCGCATGTCTAGCATTTCACTGCACCACATGGCAGGCACCACACAGTGCCAGCCACTTGGTCCAATAGGTACCCTCTAAGTGCACCCCACCTCCCCCAGACACAAGGGGGGACCACAGCGGGCCCCAGACCCAAACCTACCAGCCTTTCCATGGCGCATCACGCCATGGAAAGGCCTTTCATTTCCCACATCCTAATATGGCGGACGGTGCCTGCTAGGCACCGCCACCATATGAGTGGCCCTGCTCCACCCGCCAAGCAATCGCTACGATTGCCACCGGCGGAAAAGTGGCAGACGGACTTTGAATCTGCTGCGATGCCCACCGCCATCCTAATATGGCGGTGGGTAAATCTCATTGTGATGGCGGAACGATCGCCACCGCCGGCACATCGGTGGTGATCGTTCCGTCATCGTAATGAGCCCCTAAAATCCAAAAATGAGGGCTTAGAATATTTTGGCCTAAAACCTACTCTAAGAACCAAGAGGAGACCAGCACCAACCTGCTTGCCTATCTGCCTGAGGTGCATCGCCAGTCGGATTGACTTTGCGGCTTCTCCTTCTACTTTCTTCTTCGCAGCAGCAAATCGTTTTCAACTGTACTTTACAAAAGGGGTATGCAGCCTCATGGAACTGTCTTCAGCTACAGCCCTCTTCCTCGTCCTGTTGTAGATTTTTGGTTCCATTTAAGCAACAAAGTCCGAACGTAGAAATCTTCACCACAGCTTTGATCCAAAGCAATCTGGTGACAACGCTCCCACATCAATCACCTCTGCCAGCCTTGGCCTGCTGAAATCAATCTATCTTCTCAAAACATTTTTCTCAGGAATTTTCAAAGTCTGAAGGTAAGTGCTGACCCACCCAATCCACTTATTGCAACCAAACCGCTCTCCATCGTGGTCGACCATTATTTTCGACTTTGACTGGTGTAGCGCGACTATATGTCTGCGGTTGGCGCTTTGATCTTTTAGCTGCTAGTTTTTTACTAAAAACCTTAAAAAATCATAAATCCAGTTTTACTGATTAGATTTTTGTCATTTTGTTGTTAAATAATTTAATACATTTGACTCTATTTTTCTAAATTGGTGTGGGATTTTTTGTGTGTTGTGTTTTCACTTTATTATGGTTTGTGTGTTGCATAAATACTTTACACATTGCCTTCAAGTTAAACCTGACTGCTTTTTGTGCCAAGCTAAATAGTTTAAGCACAGGTTAATTTGGTAACTTTTCTGGATCCCCCTGCAAGGAATTGTGGCTGTTGCTTGACTGGAGCCCACACCCCATTCAACCAACAACCCAATCTCTCACAGCAGCACTATTGGTTCCACCAAACGTTTTGAGCATCTAATCAAGCTCAAATCAAGTTCTGTGCCGGTGGTTCTTAAGGTTAGATCGGTCTAAGTGCTAGGGACAACCTTTAGAAGTTACAACAGAAATTGACCCCTGAGGAAGTTATTTGGGCAACCAAATCAGCAGAGTGTGTAAGTATTGTTGGAATTGTGCAAGGGAATTCTGGGGAGATTAATTTATGTGCTTATCTTTTCACCTTTAATAAAAACATTGCCAATGACTGTTATCCCCTGACCAAAGTGCATGAACTTTTAACGAATTTGAGACAAGTCAGATTCTTTTCGTTCAATGATTTACGGTTTTATCACCAAATCCCTTTAGCTGTGGAGTCCCAGGATTTGACTGCCTTTGTAATACCTTTCATTGTGCTTAAATTCCTACGTCTACCTTTTGGCCTAGCATTTGCTGCCAGTTTGTTTCAGAGATTCATTGACATTTTTCTGGAAGGTATGTCTGGTGTGCAGGCTTTCCAGAATGATGTTTTGATTTTTGCTTACGATGTTCAGAAACAGTATGTGGTTTTGTAGAGAGTGATGCAAATTTTCAAGGATATGGGGATCACTCTGAGAAGTGATAAGTGTATGTTTTTGGTACAGGAACTTGATTACCTAGGTCACATTACTACTGAAGGGACCACACCTACATTTTCTCTTTTGCAAGCTATTTAGGATGTTGTTCCACTTCATGTTTTCTTCATAATGAAATTTGCCAAAGAAGTGTGAGAAATTTGACTGGAATGATTCTACTTATGATGCATGTTTCAAGATTAAGAAATCGATCACTTTTGCTCCTGCCTTCGCTTTGTTTGTTTCAGAGAAAAAGTGTTTTGTTACGGTTTTATTAGTCATAAAGGTTTGAGTGCTGTCCTTTCACAATAGATGAATGGCAGAGAACAGACTGTGGCATTCACTTCTTGCTGTTTAAAACAGCCTGAAACATACTATAGTACGATACAATGCATGCTACTGGGTTGTGGATATATATATATATATATATATATATATATATATATATATATATATATATATATATATATATATATATATATATATATATATTGTTTTTTAGAATCTATTAGTTTTATCACACAATGATACAAGGTCCATATACACAAAAAGAAGACCCTGCAGAGGCAAGTACAAGTCATACGTTTGAGAGGGACCAGTTGGAGCATCATAGCAACCCCGATCAATATAGTATAGTTACATCACACATCAGCCTCACTGGGCCGCACTGTTCAATAATAATCTTAGAGCAACAAGAGAGAAAATTGTGAAGAGAGGAATAGGCAGAGGGAAAAAGAGGAGGGAAGGGAAGAGGGCTGACACAATATCAGACAAGCCAATGGATCTATACCTGGGGGGGGAAAGCGACACCCCCTTAGCGAACCATCAACAGGCGGGGAGCCGTCTCCCGTCTGCAGGTGGCTGACAAGCGCTGCTTGTTAAGAGGGGATACCTGCCATTGCGCCAATTCTCATACCTGATCGACAGTACCATTAGCTTGCTCACGCAATCGCATGTAGGTCTGGAAGGGTTCACATATATCCCTTGGACAGGATTGAGGTGGCATTAAGTCCCAATCAGTCACTAGTTGGTTCTAGCAATACAGACCATCTCTCAACCAATCCTCCAGGCGAGGGCTAGGGCGAAAACCCCAGCATATTGACACTTGCTGCTTTCCTAGGAGCAACAGCAGGGCAGCCAGCTTTTGAAATCTTTGACAAACCCCAACAGAGCAGTAAGAGGAGTGTATTTAAGTTGCAGGCCTGTCATCTCGTCTATAGTATCCAGAATGGGTGCCCAATATCGCTTAAACCGAGTGCAGCCCCAGGACAGGTGAAGAAAGTTTGCGCAGGCGGCCGGGCACCTGACGCAGCAGGTCTCATCTATGAGCCCTGCCTGCACAGCCACTCCCGCGAAGGATACAACCTATGCACAAACTTAAAGTGAATCAGTTGCAGCTTATAATTAGGCTGTGGAGATATATAAACCCTTTTCATGGGGCACAGAATTTGAGATCTTTATCGACTACAGGCCTATGATTTACATGTTGGATGGTAGGGGCACTGGCAAGGGTGCTTCAATGTTAGTCAGTTTGTTAGCATGTCTTCAAGAGTTTTCATTTACCATTTGGTACATTCCAGGAGGAAAGAACATTATGGCAAACTGCCTATCTAAGATGCCCCTGGAACTGAATAATGACGCTGATGAACAGGAAGATATGTTATGTGTGGTGGCTTTTGTGGATGAGATACTGGATAACAAGGAAGCGATTTGCAAAGCCAAGTGGTTGAAAGCTCTGGAAATGGATGAGTTGAAGAAAGTACTAGGGTTTATTAACAATGTTTGGCCTAAGGACAGGAATTTGGATTTCAGAGTTAAACCTATTCCTAAGGTTGCTAAAGAATTCTCAATTGTTAATGGTTACTAATGCGTCAGGATTTGTGCATTCCCCCGCTGTGGTTCATTCTGAGCTGATTGATTTAGCTCATAAAGGGCATTAGGGCAACAGTGCTAATTGTAAGATTTAAAAACAGTACTACTGGTGGCTTCAACGAATGCTGAGGTGGTCAAATGGGTAACTTCTTGTGGCATTTGTCTTTGTTCAGATAAGCATTAGAAGACTTTTGAATCACTGTTGCATGTTGTTTCTTTGCCCGAAAATTCTTGCACTAAGGTTACCCAGATCTTGTGGGACTTTTTAAAATGTTGCCATGTGAAAGAGGTATTTGTTGGACCTGGTTGATTACTATTCTTAGCGGGTTTATTTCAAGTTTACCCCAGCTCCCAATACTGGATCTGTGATTAAAGTTTTGAAAGGGGGGGGGGGGCACCTTCAGTTCTGGTTACAGATAATGGCACACACGTTACCTCTGTGTCTATGAAGCAGTTTATTGATTTACACCATTTCAATCATCCTTGGGTAGTTTTGTATTCTCCTACCTCATATGGTTTGATGGAACCCATGAATAGGTTTTTGAAGGAGGCAATTCAGACATCTTTGGCTGCAGGTTTTGATGTAGAGGATTTCCTGAGCAAAAGGTGTGGGTGTACTTCAATACTCCACATAGTACCAATGGGGTTTCTTCTTTTAAATTGTTGAGGAAACTAGCCCAAAAATCTCATTTGTGCCCACATTGGTTGAATTGTAGTTCCTTTAACAGTAAGGATGAGGTTTAAATGAGTAACAAGATAGCTGACACAGTGTTGTCTGAGAGGAGCTAGTCTAAAGAGCACTAAACAAAAAGCAATGGCATTGAATGTAGCAAAGTGGGTACTTGTTAAGAAATCTTATATGGTTTGGATGATGCTATGGTTACCAGGCCTAATTGTGATGATTCTAGGCATGTTCGCAAAGTTAACTTACCTGTGAGATTTAAGAATTTTTACATGCAATGATTTCGTGTTTTGCTTTTTTGTCATTCTTGTTTTGTTGTTCTTTAATTTTTTTTATTGGTTTGTAAGGGTGAAGGTGATGTACCAATAGAGCATTTATTGATGTTATTCACCACATACTGATGTTATGTTATGAACACTTACCTGAACGTTACATGTTCTGCCTTGGTGTTCAGGGAGATTCTGTCGCTAATGGCGCTGCAGTCAGTTGAGGCAAAACTTCCTTGGAGTGACCACGCAGGATGTGGGTTCCCACTTTATTCAAATAACAGTGAATTTGGACTTTTCTACAGTGTCCACTATTATTCCCAAATGCGCCTACCTGACAGAGGTGGTAAGAGGAGAAAAGTCTCTATTTCTCCTTGTAATTTTCTCTTTCCTTGTGTGCTGCAGAAGAAAGAGCAATTTGCATTTAAAGATTGTTTTTGTGCAGGAAGTTATACATTTCTGCACAAAAACAATACTGCCTGTATTGCAGGCGTCTTTGTGCCATGATGCAAGGGTGCCTGTGTTGGCGCCAGGCAGCCTCAAGTGCACCAGCATTGGTAAAAAAACTGAAGAGCATCATAACTTTGTAAAAGTGCTCTTCAGCCCTCTCTCATTCACGCAATGCATTGCAGCAACGTTTCTTGCTGCCCTGCGTTGTGTGAACATTCAATAACTATGCCCCCAGTGCTTAGCTTTGTGGTAGAGGGGTGACATAGACAGGTGGTTTGAGGAATATGGTGTGGTCAAGTGTATGAAGAGTCCCAGAAGAGGATTGGGGGTGCAAATCCCTGGAAGCATAAGCCAGTCACTGGGAGGGACACCCTGCTGGCCCTGGATAGGACTGACATAATCAGGTATGCCCCCATTAAAGATGCCCTTGTTGTCAAATTTGGTCTTACCCTAGAGAGATTCCATTTAAAGTTCAGGGAAACTGTCTAATTAGTATTGGGTTGA